>NC_138744.1:19840806-21040806 GCF_965113295.1 Leuciscus leuciscus
AGATAGATAGAGATGATAGAGATTACAAAATACCCAACCTCATCAACCCACCCAGTCATTTAGGTTTGACCTTAAGCACAGTACACTGAGTGGAGCAATCATAATGTCCTCAAGTCCACTCAGAATATAGTCCGTTTGCCAGATGTTTTTTATGTTGATCCAGGCGAAGACACTTAAAAGCACTTGACATTTACTGCATTTGAAAGTGTGTATATGTCTAATTTACTGTAGTGGCAGATAGAATAATACCTGCCCTTCCTCCTCCTTTGAACCATTCATCATTCAGCAGCCACGACCCTAATTTACAGCAATAATGAATCATTACAGTAACGGTAAAAAAAAAAAAAAAAGTGCCCTCAGTGCCTCTTCTGAATGCACATTACATAAGGTCATGTTTGCAGACTGAGCTTATGTGCTCAGTGTGTTTCTGAGGTAAAAACATTGTGCTCTGAGCCAAGGCCATAATGCTCTTTTTACTTTAATGAACATTGTTGCAAACACAATAAATATATAGAAAATCGTACCAAATGAGTAAACAATATTGTGAAAATATGTGCTATTCCATTAATAAAATCTTTGCATTTAGTATTGAATATAATTGAATAAGTCAATGTTTAGCCATTTCAAAATTGCTTAGTAATGTTGAAAAATTGTAATTGCAAAAAAATAAATAAACGCTTAAATGTATAAATCTATTTATTAACCTCTGAAATCTGTCTGTTTGAGGTTGATTCATTTTTAATTGTCTATATAAATCGGCCTTTAAAAGTTTTACACAACTGAACAAGATCTTTTTTTTAGACCTGAAGAGCACTAAAATGCAATAATTGTAAAAATAATAAATAATAATAATAAAAATAAATATATATATATATTATATTATATTATATTATATTATGTTATGTTATGTTATGTTATTATATATATTATTTTATTAACAAGGACTACCCCCTAAAAAGTAATTCAGAGGACCTATTACCACAACTTTTACATGCATGATTACCAGATTTAAATAAACCTTTTAAGTTGCAAACATTGTATTATAATAATGATGATCATTACATCAACTTAATATTGCGTTAAATTGAAATGGACAATTCTGCATTAATTGTTTGTTTAATTGTTTTTTGTCTTAGATTAAGATGTAGAAACGTAATGAAAATTGATAAACTTTGGAAATTGGGCAGTGCATTTCTAGTCCCCAGCATGCTTTGCATAGGCATGTTAAAATTAAGTGATATTTTATGTTTTTTTAGTAAATGTAAAGACCTTTTAGTGTTTAATGCTGTTTTGTTTGACATTTAAAATGGTTTCTTTTGTGTTGTGTGGTTACCATTGTGCTGAGGATTAGAGCTTTATGTTGTAAGTGGCGACATCAAGGTAAAGACTACATTGTATGTAGTTCTATGAGCAATCACTGCACCAATTCCAGTGACAAGTATTATCTTACTTGTTCAAAAAATGTATCTGTTAAATAAGTTATATTTAGCGTGTGCTAAGCTAGCTATGAATTTGAACTAATAAAGATAATATCAATTGCTTTCAGGGCCTCCACTCCATTTATGAGTGAATTATGTTCAAACTAGTTGGAACAACAAACATTTTCTTAGTAAAGCTAAAAAATGTGTTTATGCTCCAAATTAAGTTCATATAACTCAGTGTAGTATGTTGGTTGAACATTATTTCATTAGAATTTGTCACAAGTCAAAAAGCTTGATGTAAATGTTTCTCATCAAACCAAAACATTTATTTTTAGAGTGTGCCTCTTAGCAAAGATATTACAAATGCTGGAGTTGTAATCATGCACTAATGCACAGTACAAATTATGCCAAAACAGATCGTTTAAGCACATGCTGACAATTAAGCAAAATGGCAAGCCTTCAGATGTTGTTTATTTATCATTTGATGCTGATAACGATAACGGTGTGACTCATTTCAGATGGTAGTCTCATTATGGGTTTACCAGGAAGGACATAAAGGCTATGTTATTCATTTGCAGAACCTCTCCAAGAGTTAATATAGCTGATTTTAAAAAGCACTCCTCTACCGTTCTCCTGAAAGGTGTAATTGTGTCATGTTGCTGCACTGAGAGAGATTACTATCTGTTTATTGTGTCATATATATGGTTTATGCTCCATATTCATTATGTTGTTTTTCAGCACTTTTATGTCTTTATCAAAGTACAAAAAGGGTGTAACAATTATGAGTAAACATAAAACTGCAATTGTTTTGCCTCATTAAAGTTTTCTCATGCTCATCTCTACAGGTGTGTCAGTTTGTGGTGGCAGTTAATGGGATGAATGTGCTGAGTCTGGACTACAGAACTGTCAGCAACCTCATCCTCACTGGTCCCAGAACAGTGGTCATGGAAGTTATGGAGGAAGGGGAATACTGAGGACGAGCTCACAGACGCTCTTTATGTTTTTTTTGTTCTTCTCTTTCTCTGGACTTTCCTCAGTGAGTGTTTAATGGACTGTTCAGAGAAGTGAACTCTTGATTCCGTTCATCATTTTGATTCAAATTCATTAGTTTAAAGAGCATGACACTAATCTGTGCCTCCCATTGGCTCCTCATTGACTGTTACCGGTCCATGTCAGTTGAGACTGGACGGATTATATGGGAAAAGCAACTGCCAAATATCATTTTTAGTAGAACCGCAGCATTTAAAACACTCTTGGAAGGTAGGTTTGCAGAACCAATGCCAAACTAATATATGTGTGCCATTCAGGTGAAAGCACAATTCAGTGCTCTTTTTCGACTGTTTCTTCATTCAGAGTTTAGGCTATGACCTTTCGAGAGTAAAGAAATACAACATTGTGTCAGGGTTTTTTTAATACTTTGGTTACTTGATCGCAGTGGTGTGGTTAGTTTTAACTTACTATTTATATCCCTGTCATGCTTGCCGGGACTTAGTAAAATGATATATGTTGACATCCATCAAAATGCAGGGGACAACCAACAACAGCACTTACAGACTTTCAGTGAAACTTAAGAGTGAATGTTTAAAACGCTACGCACATCTGAAAGATGTTGTTGTACTGTAACCCGTCTTTAAGTAAGTTAAGTATATTTTTAGTATTTTGTGAAAGTAGTTCAAATTTCCTGTCTTTTGTCTAAATGGCATCAAAAAAGGCAAGTAGTTACAGTACCTGTAGCTTTAATGTTAATATTACATGACAACATTAAAAATACTACTTATAAAGTGTAACGGCAGAAACATTCTCTGCGCAAGTACGTGAACGAACATGTGCGCTCTTGCGTGGGTCTGGCGGGAACAAGCTGCAGTACTTAAAGGGATAGTTCACCTAAAAATTTAAATTCTGTCATCATTTACTCGCCCTCAAGTTGTTACAAACATGTATGAGTTTCTTTCTTCTGTTGAACACAAAAGAAAATATTTTTTTAAAAATGTTGGTTACGAGACAGTTGATGGCACCCACTGACTTCCATAGTAGGAAAAAAAAATACTATGGAAGTCAATGGCTATACCGTCAACTGTCTGGATACCAACATTCTTCAAAAAATCTTCTTTTGTGTTCAACAGAAAAAAGAAACTCATATAGGTTTGGAACAGTAACAGAGGGTGAGTAAATTATGACAGAATTTTTATTTTTGGGTGAACAATCCCTTTAAGGGTGCAATAGAGTTGGATTCAAAAATCTCTCACTTTAACCTGATGTGTTATTATTCAGGTAAGTTGCTATTGACTTTAATTAACTGGTTCAGTAAGATTGTCTTCAAATAGTTGTTCCAGTAGGTCTAGTTAATATAAAATAAAATAAAAAAATATTACGTTTAAAAAACGTTTACGCTAATTTCCGTAATAGTCTGCGTTTTTGAGTTGCATTAGGCCCAGTTAACAAAAATGCTCTAAGAACGTTTTGCTACCGTTCCCATCAAGTTATGTAAATGTTATGTCTGAATGTTCTCTGATTGTTTAAAACATTCCATGAATGATGTAGGCTATACACAGTTTTGTAGATAACGCATTACAAGTAACGCAAGTTACGTAATCAGATTACTTTTTTTCAAGTAACTAATAAAGTAACGCATTACTTTTATATTTACAACAAAATATCTGAGATGCTTTTTTAAATAAGTAACACAAGTTAGGCTACTTTGTTTTCCCATTTATTGACTGACATGTTCTCCTGTGCCCATGTTGACAGAAATCGAACGCTTTTTGTGCGCTATATAAACATGATGGTTATTCTAGACTAGTTATAGACTAAATGTGAGCATGTATTTACTCATCTCACTTGCACAAAAACAGATTTAGTATTCCTTAAAATGAATAAAAACAGTGAAATGCAAACTCAGAATATTACGCAAACCTGCAATAATTAATGTTAAAAAATTGAAATATACTTGATGTATTTAATCGTACTTTATTAAGCAATGTCTTTGCTGCTGACCTTTGATGATCCAATTCAACTATACTAATAAGCAAAAATGACTTTAGATAAAGATCACATTGTGTTTCTTCTCTTTGTTTTTATTGGTGAAGAGTGTTGAGCTTTCTTCTCCTGCGTCCTATTCTTCAGTGATCCAGAATTGCAGCACAGCTGAGATGTTTGTTTGTTTGAGCTGCGCCCTCCACTGTACAGATGTGAATTTGCATTTCACTTTTGGTGTGAAAGGGCCTTTACATTTGCCACAAAAAACAGCCCAGCCCAGATGAGAAAAAGTATCGCCAAAGTAACGTAACGCATTACTTTTAAAAGTAACTTTCCCCAACATGTAATGTTTTTGTGCCAACTTGAGAACATTATTAAAGAACATATAGCCTAACTTTGAACATTCTATTAACGTTACTTAAAGAATGTTTTTGTTCATAACTTTGCGAGAAATTGCCAGAACGTTAGACAAAGTCTTGAGAACGTTCCCTGTTTTCTGGGGAGACATTTTGGAACACAACAACGAGCGGAACAGTTTGTACACGATCTATACACGATTTCACGTACTTATTAGCTGTAAAACATATTGCTATGAACAAGTCTAATTTAGAGTAGTCATAGAATAGCAGCAGTGTATTAAAGTAAAAAGCAATGATAAGACGGTCTACTCACCAGATTTGTTACTAGATTAAGAAATGCATTTGTTATTCTACATAAGGCAAATGGTAAATATACAGTAGTGCTGTATGTGTGAACTCCTTTGTGTATTGCAAAGCAGTCATCTGTGCAAAAATGACACAATATGATATATCATCTATTAGCCTATGTGCTCATCTTTTACACATTCCTCACTGCGGATACTTTTTTTGCAGGATGCTTATTGTGCAATTGTACTCATTTGTATTGATGAGAACAACATTAACAGTCACATGATGATCTTTTGTTTTAATGGAAAGTAAGTTTGAATATTCTGTCTTAAAGACCTGTATTGTGCTGCTATTTCTCACGGCTGGTCACGTAACATCTCTAATTATAAAGGATATACTAGGTCCTCTATCAAAGATGGTGTAAGTGAAGATTTTGGGGGTGATCATGACAATCAGCATCAGGGTAGTCTGTTAAATACTGGTCCAGATATATGCCACATATTCCCTACCTAGGGGAAGTATAAGCTAATCTAGTAATCGTGTAGTTAGTCTATTCTGAAATAGAATAAAAAGGAGAGTTTTATTCAAATCTCTTTGAGTTTAGTGTAACTGAGTTCAATGCACGTGTTTGTAAGGAATTAAGCTCATGGTACCATATTGCCTATTTGTATTTCTTCGTGCAGCTCTAAATCATGATTAATGTGTGTTTGATTAATGGCTTATTAAACGCCTTGATTTCATTAAAAAAAAACTTCTGTCTTCTGTGTCTTAAAACCACATCATTCTCACAAATCTATCAATGGCACATGCTTATAGAAAATAATATATTTCTAATTGAATTTTATTTTATTTTTTTCGATCTGACATATTATTATAACCACAGGTTATAAAACTTCTAATATTCTGGTTATTTACCAGCCTCAGGCTTTTAGATCCTACTGTATATTACTGTATCGAACTAGCCTATACCTACCCACATGTTCATAACCAGAGAGACAATAACTGTGAGACATGGCACTTGGTGTGAAGGAAATGTGATGACGTAATGCTATTGACCTGAATTATTTTGGTTTGCTAGTGCCACCTGTTGGTTAAAGAGATTTCGCGCATTTTTATTAACATTCGAGCTCCGAACGTTATAAATACACCTTTGTTTAAAAAAAAAAAAAATTAGTTACTGTTAGATTTTTAGATCTTTTATTTTAGAACCTTCAAGTTTTTGAGTAGCAGTAGATCTATAATTACTTGTCCAGTTCTTTGTCGTATCGCTAGAGGGCAGTGTTACTCTACGCCTCGTCTAATATGACAGCTTCACTTTACTTCTGTGGTATTAAAAGTTAAAATATTGATCGTCAGCAGCCAACACAATGTCAAGATGACATTCCTTTAAACAACGGACCTTCTGAGTAATCTTCTTTGCAAACAACAGGTTATAAATGTTCCACTTTTGTTATTTTGTTATACCTACTGAGAAAATGCATCATTCCAATTCCTATTAAAGTGCTCCTCTGTTTTAGTATATTAATATTACCTGTTTTCCGAATGAAACATACTGTAACCACATGCATTTCCCCTCCTTTTTACTTCAAGCACAGCTTAAGCTACAGATCTGGCTGTAGGACTAGACGAAGTGAGATGTGAGTGTTGATATGTGGTCTATTAAAGCAAAAGAGGACCTTGGGTAATTCCCTACACACTAAATGAGGTAAGAACAGATAAACAGATGTTTAACCTCTGTCTTCAGTCAACCATCCCCCGTTGAGGCTGTTACTAGGGTTTAATAAGTAATACTGAGTTCGTTTTTTTCCCTCTGGCTATTCATTGTTGAGGATGTAACGTTAATGATCTCCAGTCATTTTAATCAAATTCGACAACATAAGAGCTACACTATTTACAAGATGTGATTAGCACAGATGTCAAATAAATCATGATTACTGTGAATTAATTTAATGTGTGACTATAAACCATGCGAAAGA
Organism: Leuciscus leuciscus; assembly: GCF_965113295.1. Classification (NCBI taxonomy): domain Eukaryota; kingdom Metazoa; phylum Chordata; class Actinopteri; order Cypriniformes; family Leuciscidae; genus Leuciscus; species Leuciscus leuciscus. Next base: position 19,847,827 of record NC_138744.1, read on the forward strand.
ACAGAAGTGCAACAAGTGCATCATTAAACTGCAGAAACATGACTGAAGTGATTTGAGTGCTTCCGAACAGCCACATTATTCCACAGAAGTGACCACGCAAAGGTTTATCTCCTAAAGCAATGTTCTGCTGCTGGTTCCCAGAAGTGGGAGGGGAAGGGAGAGATGCTTTCTTAGTTCAATAGGCCACACAGTTCACTGACAGCTGATGAATGAATCTTATCAGATGTCAACCGCTCCTTCCTTGGTAGTCCCTCAATCTCACTCCACAGCTCTAACCATCATGTTTCTAAAAATAAAAAAACATATTGCCTGTTTCATTTTGCATCATGCATCTGACTATTAACTATAGGCCTCAGAGAGAACATGAGGGAAAAGTTGCATCATTTTGCACTAATGCTTTGTTTCGTGTTCATATTGTTGTAGACGTCTTTGCTCGGATCTCAGGAAAGGACAGACCACATACCCCTTGCACTTTTGTGAGCACATTGCCCAGGCCGTTTATGCAAGATATCATTGGCCAACAATGCAGTTATGCACACTGATTACCTTCACAGACCGTCTGGAAAAATATTAACCTTTTGTGTTAATGATGAATCTTTTGTGAAACCTCCTCACGGGGCGAATCACAGTGAGATGAGAGGACTTGCCAAATCTTAAAAATAAGTCTAACAAGGGCATGGCTCATCAGCCCCCTTCATACTACTTAAAAAAGTCTGGAAACCAGCCAGATTTACATGAATATGCAAACCCGATCTGTATTCCATGTCCTTCCAAGTTTGCTAAGGGATTCGTAGGCCTATTAAATAAACACTGAGACAGGCATATTCACAAATGGTTCCTGAAGATAAAGAGGCTGCAATTTCAAAGATCGATATGCACTGGAATAGTTTGTGCCACGGCCGTGACCCCAGCGAAGCCTCCGAGAATGTTTGCGTTCGGCGTGCTTTAAAGCCTTTATTCCTAAAGACCTTTGTCCGTCCTTGAGAGGTGTGTCCGATTGGCTACCATATGCATCTCTGCAGTTCAATCCATCCAAACTCTGTGTGAAAATGCCTTTATCTTAATTTGCTTGTCTGTGTGAACTGCTCTTTCCTGCATCCCCAGGGTCTTGCAGACTCCTCCACGCCGTCATCTTTTGCCGTATCCCATGGTTAATTAGAAGTCGCTGGGTAATGTAAGGTTCCTTTGGAGCCTGCTGAATGAACCCACTGATTAGCCCACAATGCCTCATTACGCTTGGCCTTGTCATTTGGGAATAAGCCATTCAGAGTTAAAGAGCTTACAGCCCCTGCATCTCGGCATCCAGGTGTCACCGTTCCAGTCCCGCGCCGACTGTACATTCAAGTTGATCAATGCTGTATACGCTGCAAGCCGGGCTGCTTTCAATGAGCCATTTATTCTGTGAATATGTTTTTGAAAGTCTATAAGATTCTCTTAGCTTTGAAATCAAAATGTCCTCTTTCTTTTTAAAGGATGAGTTTGCGATAAAGTGCTGTAAACATTCCTGCACTATAATGCTCAGCAATAAACAAGTGTATCCTACATTAACCTGTCCTCAGAGATTCAAAGCAGTTTGAAACATTTCCAGAGATATTTGCATATTGTTATTGCTTGTAAATTGAGTCATATTTGTTTGCACTGAAGCCAACAATGTGAACATAAACATACATTACATTAGAACACTCTATAACCTTCAAAAACATGTCGGAGGATCATATGGAGGGGTTTCATGATATTATCATCTCTCTGTAATTATTTACGCATCAGATAAATCATGCAAATGAAGCGGTTCATTCAGACTGCAAATCTGCAGTCTCGTGGGAAGTACTGCCAGTGTGATGGCCCATGGAAATCAAATAATGAATAATGAAAGTCAAATATTCTTTTATCCCCATAACCAAGCAATATGGATGTGGATTACAAGATTCTGGTTCTGGGTTTTTATGAATCTGGGAAACCTTGGACGAGAGAACACCTGTTTAGTACTCATTGGTTCAATGGATCAAGTGTGAATCTGGTGGATTTCTACAATATCGAGGTGTTGGGAAGTGCAGAGAACTTCCAAAATTGCACTCTGGATTCTGTCCAATCCGCAAACTGCACACAGTAAGAAAATTTCACGCACAATCTCACATATCTTTCACATCTCCTCCTTTCAACACGTCTTGTGTACATTCAGATATCTTTGTTCCCTGCATGCTCAACTTGTAGTGATATAAGAGGCAGGTGTTACTGGAAGGATAAAAAGTTCTTCCAAAAGGTGTTTGGAAATTCTTCTCAATATGTTAGGAGAGAATAGAACACAATGAAATACAATATGATGATCAACATAAACAATAGGCACTTGAAACAAGAATGGGAATATTGTTTTGAGATATTGACACACAAATAAAGCTCAAGGCTTTTTACATTGAATCTATAAGATTGGCTGAATCTACTGTGTGTTTTATGAGAGGGAGGGGGTGGGGGAGGATACTGGAGGGGGACAATAGGGGAGGGGGAGGGGGGGGGGGGGTCTGACTCTCCAAATTAAATTTGACATGAAACTGAAGTTGCGATTGTCTCTTTTCCCCTAGTGTGAAGTATTTCCGAGTGAAATATGGCTTCTCGAATAAGAAAAAAATATTTTGATTTTTCTTTATTTTGTCCAAATGGATTAGATCGTTGGATCGTATATAAGAAAACAAGCTATTTTTTTATTTATTTTTTTTATTCACAAACTTAAGTTAGACTTTAGATCACACTATTTATCTCGCAATAAAAATCGCGTTTGCCAGTGGAGTAACCAAATAGCAACAGCTCTCTGTCGCTTTATGTTGGAATCCGTATCGGATTGTATATCGACAAAATTATTAAAATATTGACATTATGTCACTTTGTTACATATTTACCTATCATACACAAAAAAAGTTTTGTTTAAAAAGTTTTGTTAACTGTGATAGGGTGGTAAAAAGTAGCCAGGTTTTTCGCTAGACGAAACAGATACTCATACGATATAATAGGCCTATAGGCTACTTACAATAATTCCTTTAAAATCAAATGTCGACAGTAACTGAATAATCGCGCACATTGACTTATTCAATTAATCTGCCTTAATACAATATAATGAGTCATAACAGTAAACTTAATCATCCATCATCCTGGTGTAGGCGTTATGATTGTTCATTACAGTTGCATTCCCTTGAAATGTAGGCTAATGATAATGGATTTTCTTGGTAGCGCTGAACAGCATGTAGGCAGGATCAAGTATTTCAGAAGGGCTCTTGATTGTCGTGAGATCATTCGTCGTCTGTCCAGTGGCTGCAATTGGTCGCAAGAACGTTTTTTTTCTCTCTCTCGAAGACTCAAGACTAAAGGATGAAATGAGTCGCAGAGCTGAGGAGCTAAAGGAATGGGCGAAGAAGGACAGACGAAACACGCACACGGAGAGAGCTGTGATCTGACTGAAGCTGAGAGAAGATACGAGTCAAGTCTGATCATTACAAGACGCGGGAATTTGGATCACATTTAGATCAAGAGGATTTCATTGAAGCGAATGGTGTGAAAGGTAAGACTGCTGAAGGGTTTTATACTCTCGCTTAATTCCATTATCTCACCTGCGTTTGTTAAAACAACACTGGGAGAATTAATCAAGAAAAAGCAACATTGCGACATTTTTTCCGACAGTTTTGCTACTTTTATTTGTATTGTTATTGAATTTTCTTTAATTTATATTAAAGTCTTAAAGTATAATTTTGGGGAAATCTTTTTTGTTCTATTCATTCTTTACACAGCATAGGCTAGCCTACTTTAAATAACGTTTGATGACATATTTTAATATTATATATAGGCTATATATAATATTTGCTTGTAAATTATTTCCTTAACGTAGGCTAAACATAAGCACACAGAACTTTCATATTTCATTAAAAACAATCTTTATATTTTATAGAGATTTCTAGTTTTACATACGTTTTCGATTTAGGCTATTATTATTATTAAAAATCTTAGGGATGTCCCGAACATTCCCGATGCTCAAAGAATATACTTGATATGATACCCTACATCTATTTTTAAATTTAGCGCGTTTCATCTTTACTGTGCTGTTGAGAATAGAAATGAAGCCAAGGATGAGTGCTTGATGTTTATTTCAGGATTCAGTAGCAGGTGAAACAGAGAGAGAGGGACAGAGACAGACATGCAAGGGAATTTAACAATGCATTGTGGGCTCTTCTTTTAGTAGGCTATAGTAATAACTATTTGACTGCTACGAAGTGCTCAGTGCCTTAATAGCATGCCTTTTATCTTTTACAGAATAAATAAGCATGCTTAAAGGCAAAATACCAGTACAATACTGTGATAACCATGTGCAATCCCCCCCCCCCCAAAAGTAATATGCATTTTAGTTTTAGTTGTATAGTTATTGAAGAATAAGCCATCTGTGCCACAACAGCTGAGGAAAACTGACTTAGTAAACTATGCAGCGAACCAGTATAATCTCTTGACCCTAATTTAGACCACTGTTTAAGTTAAGTGGGGGTGCCCTCTTGAACAAGCCCAGGCGGCTTCCTCTCTAAACACACGTCAGCCTTCTTATCCGACATGAATGACAGGAGCTGTAGTGTCCTGCTTGTTCTCAGGAACAACAATAGTCCTCAGGAAGCACTTCTCACTGGCTGTCCATCAAAATTCAACAAAGTCTTTACTGTTCTTGACCCGCAGAGACACCCCTCCCTCCCCATGTGTTTCTGAAATCCCCCTGAGGCGGCAAGGCTTCGGTGAATTCCTCCACTCACTCTCTGTTTCTCTCCCTCCTTAGGTTCAGGGCAAGCATCACTCACACAGCCAAAGGATGCAGGTTTCGGGATCAAGGATTAAGCTGTGGTGTCCGCTTATCTCGCTGGCACTGATTCAGTTTTTCACCCCTGTTTCGGCTCAAGGTAATTGCTGTCTTCATGGTTCTGAATTGGCAGTTTGCTCTGGAGCGTCGGCTTTTGTGGTGTTGTGTACAATATGAGATGTTGTCCTAATCATTCGATGTATTATATATTTGAAGGCAAATGGCTACATTTGACTGTGATTTGAACAAAAGGAAACTTTGACCCTTCATGCACCATCACATCTTCTAAGAGGACTCATTTCAGTGTAATGCCTCTCAGTAAGAAAGTAAAAAGGGCTAAAGTGAGTCTTGAAGGTTTTAGATGGGATAGAGATGTGGAAAAGCATTTAGTCTAACATCACATGGGACCGCAATGATAATATCCCTCAAGGCAGCTTAAAGGCTTAATTGGTTGCTCTGTTTGGAAGGACTTTCACATTCCTCCCAGACCCTGGCGTGAAAGGTGGAGCTTGGATCATCATCTGGAGTGGAAGATAAAGTTTTGATTACTCTCTGATTTTTTGTTTTCACTCCTTATTCCAGACCAGCTCTTGTGTAATGGGCAGGTGTAGCCTAGACAGGTTCTGTTCATCCCTAAAATCACTAAAAGCTTATGGTGTGATTATAAATAGTTCTGTGGTGTATCTGAACAGGGAAAAAACAAACCAAAGACTTTTAGTTAAAGGAATATTCTAGGTTCAATACCAGTTAAGACGAATCAACAGCACTTGTGGCATAATGTTGATTACCATGAAAATAGATTTCTACTTCTTTTTAAAAGAAAACAAATCTTGGTTGCAATGAATGGGACCAATCCATAAATGTAAAAAAAACAACAACAAAAAACTTAATTGCTGCATCTGAAATCACATACTGTCTGAGTTGGTACATTTGGTGAAGAACTTACTTTGTGACTGTTAAGAAAGTATGTTATATTTCCTTATAATATGAATTAAATCTGGACAAATTACATCCGCCATATTGGCTTGCTTTATCATGTGTCAGTTGCATTACTTCACTATCATTCACAACTCCCTTTCCCATGGCTTCATGGGATAGTAAAGTGTCCATTGAATGCACACTCCAGAATATCAGCATAAGGAGTTGGCCATTCGGGTACTTTTCACCAGCTGTTTTTCGATTACCATGAATATGGTCGTACTAGGTTTTGTTATTCAGATACTATATAATAGGGAAGTAGGCATATTCGTATGCAGCAAATGTTTCAATAGTATAGCTACAAAAACTTGCCTATACTTTAATTTTTGCTCAGAAAACATCCCTATACATGCGATTCACTGCAGTTTCCAGCTGAAATGAAACTGGGAAACAACTACACCTGCAAGCAAAGATTATTGATTAATATTGACTTTCGTGTGGTTCCTTTACAATGCTATGTTATGACCTTAAAACACTTATCACAGTGCAGGATTTGTAAACTAAAACATTTCGACATTTGCATCACATAACCAACTCCATATGTATTGCTGTTCCGACATAGTAAACTTGCTCGGTAGCTCACCTGGTACAGAAAATAGATTTTATCTCACGTTTGGTTTATTGGTTAGGTTTAGGGTAGTCTTGTGTAGCCAGACCTTCAGAAGGACAGCAGAAGCTTTCTTTGGCCAAGGACCACCCAGAAGCCGTCTGACTGACATGTAAAGCAACCAATCACAGTTTGTTTTGTGAACTAGTCTGTGAACTTTATATCACATACGTTTGAAAATCCAGATTTTAGTTGATCATGATAAGCGCCCATTGTCACGGTTGTAAACACCATGGCTTTCTTCTTCCATGAGGGCATTTGGCATCATGACGGCTTTATTTCCAGGTGGACCGTTAAAGAACGTGATACACACGTCTCCCAGAAGTCCTGTTGAATTCAACCAATCAGATGACCACTTCGAAACTCCTGAAGTGTTTCCAGTTTTGTGTTCCATATGTAACAGACATTCAGCCAATGGGATGTGGGCATGACTTCTGAGCCTGAGACTAGGTTTAGGGTAGAGTTTAGTATAGGTGGTACATTATTATCAAACGCAATAAAGCATTAACCCTTTAGTGCCCCTCACTGAACATTTAATTTCAAAACATCTGTGATACGTACAACTAATGTAAATAATTGTTGCCATATATTTTTTGTGCTAATGAACACTATGCAACAAATGAGTTTAACTTAGCTTTTTGAACCAGCCATATTCCTTTAACCTGACACAGACTTATAGAAATCATTCTCTCGTGTTTGTGAGTACTCGAAGCGTTGGAGTGAAAATGCTTGCAATTGCTGACAATGCCCTGCTGAGAATGAATGGGCAGAAGCAGACAGTGATACAAAGCATTTTGAAGCGGTATGATGAGACATTATGAGAGTGTTTTGGAAGCGTCTTAATTGCGAAGAAGTTGTGGAAAAATGAAACAAAAGATCTGAAGGTCAAACCTAAACAGGCTGTCTGAAATCCTTTCAAAACTCTCCAGCAGTCAAACGCACACAAAAAACAAAAAAACAAAAAAAACAACAGTTTTAAAGTAATTGTTGTTTGGATTTACAGGGGCAGTACATCTCAGTACAAAACCTTTAATTAAGCAGTTTGTAATGTAGTTTTGCTCATTGAGAGATGGGAAATGTAGCCAAGTTTCCCTTATTTTCATTTGGCCATAAATAATTCCTGCTGCTAAGAACTGTGGAAATGTACATCACATCCAGCAGACTTAGACCATTGTAAACTGCAGAATGTTTTTGACTGCTCCCGCTAAGTAAAGTAGGCATTAATATTTTAATTCCCTCAACAGCGTTTTTAGAATTTGTTCAAAACAAGTGCGGAGCACTCTGACAGGTGAGGAATTGGAAGCATGATGATAAAAGGACATTTGTGGATTTCAGAGTAAGAAGTATGTGAGTGTCTCCAAAAGGATGAAAGATAACCACATCAAAGGATTTGTGGGAGCTCTTTTCTAATATACAGACAGATACAGGACCTCCTGCTCGTATTTCCCTCGTTTCAAGTTACAAGTCAGCACTTGTCACCCTTAAACTACCATGGCCATTGTTCTGTTCCTCCCCCTCAATCTCTACAGGATTCTGTTTGGCACAGAACCTTTAATCACCAAAAGCCTTGAGACGTGGATACCTGGGTTTGCTAAGACAGTTTTCCAAGGAATATTCTATGAAACTGTCATGATACTGCTTCCAGAAATCTTTTTTTTTTTCAATGTTCTTCTTTATTATCCATGGCTCATGAGCAGAGTTTTAGCATCGCAACATTGTTGGATTTACTTTCCGAATTGTATCTCGCATACATTTTTCATCTCTGTCATGGTGTGCAGTACTGAGCTGGCGCAACACGCTTTCGTATGTACTATATTCGTACCAGGGTGGTTACTTTATACGTTGATGATCCGTCGTGAAAATGTTCCAGATTCTCTAGATGGCTGGATGTACAGTATATCAGAACTCATTTCATCCCACTCACATGAATCACTAAGAATTATTACTGAAACTTTCCATGACACTGACACCTTGGTGTCCCATGACTTTTTTTTAAAGCACATATAGTACCATTTTTAGAATAACTATATTTATAAAAAATAACAAACTTCCATTTATTCGAAATATAAGTTTATCAATAACAAACATTTGGTCCCAAACCAGATGAGTGGCGGCTTCATTTAGGCTAAACTTTCAACCCAATTACTTGCAACCCGGTTTCCTGCTGAGTAGTTTCCACTTTAGAAAGATAGAAGCATTGAAATGTGTTTCTATACATGCTGATTGATGGAAATGAGTCGTAATCCCCCAAAGACACATATTTGGACTAATTGGTGTGGGTGTCCATGAGAAGATGCTCACCACACAGGAAACCCAGCAGTGTTCCGTTCCTCAGGTTGGTGCGCCAAGATCAGTTTTATGTCTCCTCTCTGTCTCCTAAATGCCCTGTTTCCAATATTGAACTCTGGGTTTCATTCTTAGATATTTTCGTCTTTTCTCTTAGTGCCAAGATGGTTTCTTCATATATAACTCGTGTAGCACCTCCGTTTCTTTCTCTGGGCAGAACTGTTGCATGTGAAGTATATAAGAACAGAGAAACATTGATTTATCAATGTTTCATTACTTTACATGTGGGATGTGTGATGTTTGGGTGTGGTGATTTCTCATAGGGCTAACACACAGTTTACAACTGATTATGGGTCAGAGCTGATTTTGATGCTGTATAAAAATGTTTAGGATTTAATTATTAAAGACGACCCCTAATCAGTTGTACAGTTGACCATAAACTGTAGTAATATGCTTAGCTGAACTGTTTAAGACTTGTCTTCCTCTTGAACCTAACTGGTATTTAGGATGCTACGCTTCTGACCTTTTAAGTCACATTTTCTTTCAATAACCATCTTGTCATTTTTAATGAGTAATAATATAATATAAAATAATATAAAGTCACCTTACATTTCCACAGATTAATGTAAACTTAAAAATGGTCATTGCTAATGAGAATATGACTTGAAACATACCTTTGAATGCAATTAGAAATGAAACTCTCCTCTTTAAAAATATTTGAGTTTTTTTGTCATAATATGCTCATTGTTAGTTTATAATTCCATTTTTTCCTTTGCAGTTTCAGCCCCACGAAGACTTCGATTTAAAGTTCTGAGTGCAGGCAAGCTACTTGTCTCATGGAAGGAACCAAAAGGAGAATATGATGGCTACAAATTTATATATAATAGTGAACCAGGTAAGAAGCAATGTGGTCAGCCAATATTAATTAATGTAGTGGTATTTTATTGTATACAAACGTTTGCTTTTAATGTGGATCTAAATCCAGTATTAACAAAATACAGTCTCTGTTTTAGTTCTTTTGAGCCACACTTGTTTCTTTAAGTGCTTTCTTCACTTCCCTCTGTGAGCTTCAACAGATGTATTTGTTAACCTTGCCAGATCTGAAGGACTTTTTGTTTCTTCACATATTTGACAATAGTCCTTGTCTGGGGCTTTGATACAACTCCGGATAGCACATAAACAGCCAAGGTCACTCTTTTGCTTTATGTAGACCAGGTGCACTAGCCATCAGTTCTGCAAACTTGCCCCTTTGTTAAACTCTCACAACCCCCTTTTCTTGGGCAACAATGAACCATGTCTAAACTCGTTGTTTCTTAGAGCACATTCCAGAACTCTGTGTATATTAGGCCTAATTCCATAGATATTCATCAGCCAGTTAGACATTCCCAACAGATGGGAAAAGCACTCTTTTCAATTATAGCAGCTCATTTGCTGCGTTTCTATGTGCGAAGTGGCATTAACGGGCATGGCAGTTCTTTCTATTGGACAGAATTGAGATGGAAGTGATGGAACAAGGCCGAATGAGGACAGGTGATAGTTTGCATTAGAGCGAGTCAATGCTGCTCTGTTGTGATTGAGATGAGGAATGTCTGGCTGCAGTATCTGGTCAAAATCTAGGAGGTCAGATGGAGGTTACTGTTAGATCCAGCTGCTTTTTACAGTATCTGATGTCCCACAACAATATTGGCAACTTGTAGCAGGACTCCATACCAAAAAAATAGCAAGGGTGCCTTTGGCTCCTAAAATGAGCTTGAGTTGAGAAATTGCAGAATGTATTCAAAATGAACATGACACTGAAGGTGATAAAGTAAGCTTTTGTTTTAAACAGTTAACTCTGGTGATGTTCATAACATAGATGCACTTCATTTAAAAAAATGTTTGATACTTGAAAGCTGCAGGAATGTTAGAGGAGTCTGACAGCAGGTCATAGTCTGCATGGCGCTGCGTGATTTGTTCCGTTGATTTACTATATTGGCAATTGTTGTGTTGTTGATAGGTGAGATTATATTGCATCATTAAGTACTACACCTTTGAACCTGCTGCAATGTTTTTTAAATCTTTTTTATCAATATCATTTCACATATCACTCTCTCTTAAAAAGTGTCTGATTCACTGCAACTGAATATAAGTTATCTATACTTGTGTGGTTTAGTATTAATTTGCTTCAACTTGATGCTGTCCTTCTAGGGGACTATTGTGTTTTACAAAGTTATATTAATATAATGCAGTCTTGTAAGAATAATTCTGCTTGTTTGGGAAAATGTTGTGTTAATTATGCTTCCCAAAGAAAGTTAAAAATGTTAAACAATAATACCAATATTTAAAATTTTTTTTTTTTAAAGAATACCATTATTAGTTTATTCTAGAAAACAATTAATTTATAACTTTTTTGAGAGTGCATTTTTATTTACACGTTGCCATACAGTATTAACAACCAGTCAGAAAATAGACTGATTTCACAAACTAAAAGTATAAATATCACAGTAAAGGTTCCTTGTTCATTTTGAATCAGATAACCACAATTTGATTTCACCAAAGAATCTGTGAACTTTGAGCAATTCGCTTACTAAGTCTGATTCAAACCGCTAACTTACAAGGCTGTTTCATGAATCTTTTTGATAGACTTATCAAAAGAACCGGTTCATAAGAATCATTTTATGCGAATTGGACATCTCAGCTCGTGCTCTGCTCATGCAGGAAACACTAGGGCTGTGTCTGAAATCGCACCCTATACCCTTAAATAGGGCACAATTTGAGGGGACGGCCATTTGTGGTGGTGTCCGAAACCATAGTGGACATTATTGAGTGCACTCATTCAATCCCACAATGCACCGCAATAACGAGTGTACAACCAATGTACACTCAACAGCTAGATAATACCCATAATGCACTTTGAGTCGTGCGCCAAATGAATTCCCGCGTCTGACCAGAAGATGGTGCCTGCAGCTGAATCATCCATCCATCCATTTTCCAAACCGTTGGTCCAATGTGGCAACAGCATAATATCATACAGGTAGTTTCCCTGAGTTCAAGATAAATCTTTTCATTTCTATTGGAGCTGTCAGTTTGCTAAGTTTCAAATGATTAAATGTACCAGCAGCCATATCACCCTGTAGCCCAAGACTGGTTGCCCACTGAAGCTAAGCAGGGTTGAGCCTGGTTAGTACCTGGATGGGAGACCTCCTGGGAATACTAGGTTGTTGCTGGAAGAGGTGTTAGTGAGGCCAGTTGGGGGTGCTCACCCTGTGGTCTGTGTGGGTCCTAACGCCCCAGTATAGTGAGGGCACTATACTGTAACAAGCACCATCCTTCAGGATGAGATGTTAAACCGAGGTCCTGACTCTCTGTGGTCATTAAAAAATCCCATGGAACTTCTCGTAAAAGAGTAGGAGTGTAACCCTGATGTCCTGGCCAAATTCCCTCCATTTGGCCCTTGCCAATCATGGCCTCCTAATAATCGCCATCACTCTCTCTCCTCTCCATCTATAGCTGGTGTGTGGTGAGCGCACTGCTGCCGTTGTACTGTGGATGCTGCACACTGGTGGTGGTTGAGGAGAGATCCCCTGATATGAACAGTAGTACATATGAAAGCGCTATATAAATGCCTTGTTTATTCATTCATTCATTATTAAACAGCAAGCACAAACTATGCAAAAGCGGCAGCCCTTCGGCGCACTCAGTGTCCGAATTCACTGACTCGTTTTCATTCACTCGCTCAAGTGAACTATATCAGTGGACTAATGTAGGGAATAGTTGGACAGCGATTTTGGACACAGCCTAGGTGTGTTCGACTTGAAGTGCCGCTGCACAGACCGATCGATTAGAGAGCAGACAGCTCTTTATGCTTTCGAATCGCTCTTGCGGTACTTTGATGTCATACACTATTCAGACTGAGCAGCGCCACTTCAAGTCGAACATACCTACTGACACGTACTCTAGTTAAATATAAAAAAAATGCATTCGGATGCACACAAAGGTATGTTTTGGCCCAGGACATATACGGTACTTTCTCTTATAAATTTCCTGGCTTTAGAAGGTATACGTTTTTCCTGAGTACAAACAAAAACTGAATAAACAGTTTATTCGTTTTCAGTTCGGTAGCAGCTTTGACCAATTATGAGAACAGAATATTTTGTATTGGGAAGCACAAATTGATTTCTATCTGTTTTTAGAGGACAGTTTTCCCCTCGAGAGTTCTTTGCTCCACTCTCTTTAAAAATCAAAGCAGGAAGTGAGACGTTTGCATGTGACAAAGTGATTCTGTCCTTTGGTCTCGTTTAAACAAATGAGAATTGGAGTTCTTTGATGTTGTCGTAAGAACCAGTGACAGTTTTCTGTCTGCAGCAATCTTCTTTTACTTTCCTATGAAGCGTGAAGTGCAAAGTCATCAGCAAACTGTGGTTCTCCAGTTCTGACTCCCTTTGCTCTGAGTCTAACCCCAATCATGCTCCCGCTGCTGCTGAATAAGCAACTTTTGCTCCCCTTCTATTGATCTCTCGGAAAGCCACGAGGATTTTAATCAGGATCATTGGTCAGAGATCTGAATTGCAGGGGCAGGCTTCTTCATCACATTGAGGGACTGTGATACGAGTATGCTGTTCAGGCATGACTGATTAAAAGAAGAAATACATTTTGCCTGCACTTCTAGTTCATCACTATGTTTTTTTGGACTATTTTAAATCATTCAGCCCCTTAAAGGGATAATCCACACACAAATAAAAAAAATCTCTCATTTACTCACCCTAATGCTGTCCCAGATGTATATGGCTTCATTTTATGGAACGCAAATTGAGATTTTTAGAAAAATAACCCATCTCTATGAATCCATATATTGCAATGGATGGATCCCTCAAAGTTGATGCTTCACAAGACATGCAGTCAGTGACGGCTCTCATTGTCTTGTTTTGTTTGAGCACATGGATTGTGGTTGTGTTCATTGGCCACGTGCTCTTGTTTTTTGTCATGTTTGTTTCTATGTGCCATGTGCTCTCCTGTCTATTGTCTTAACCCCGCTCATTATTGGATCATTTGCCTCACCTGCTCTCTCTCTTTACCCTCATTGTTTGCTGCCCTATTTATTCTGCTTGTGTTTGCAGTCCTGTGCCAGTTTGTTGTCGTATGTGCCCTTATGTTTCATACCTGCTGTATCAAGCCCTGTCTTGCCAGCCTTGCAATTTTATCCCCCCCCCATGTTTTTTTTATTTTTTATTTTTATTTTTTATTAATAAAGCCCATCAACTCTGCACAACTGAGTCCTCATTTCATGCCTCAACCCCAACCCTGACACATGAAGCGAAACCATAGTTGTGTGAGGAAAAATATGAATATTTTTAACTTTTTAAACTATAAACCATCACTTCCAACTGTTTTACATACGTTCACTTGACATAAACATCAGCATGTTCTAAAGTTCAGTTTTGAGTGTAATGCATTACTAAGTAATTCATTACTGTAATTTAATTACTTTTCCCTTGAAATGTAAAGTAAGGGATTACTCTTAATTTTTTCTGTAATATACTGTAATTACAGTTACTTCTGATGTAATTGCATTAATTACTCTATATAACAATTATATATTAATAGTGGATTTAACCTAAACATTCTACGTCTAATGTTAAAATGTATGTTTCTAATGTAACCTTCTCCCTTAAATACTTTGGTCAATTCAAGAATAATTTATGCAATTTTATATTATTTATGTGAAAGAATTAAAAGAGCAGTTATTCTTGTATTGTTTAACTGGTCAAGGTTGATAGGGGATTAAGAATGTAATTAGTATAGTAATAAGTTATCCAATACGTTTTAGAGAGAGTAATTATACTTTTATACTTAATGTAATTGCAATGTTGAAGATGTAATTAGTAGCTAGTAATTGATTACTTTTTAGAGTCAAGCATGAACTCATGAATACACGTACATGGATGACAGTCTGCCAGAAGTGATGGTTTAAAATATTAGTATTTTTCTCACACACATAAGGTTTCGCTTCAGAAAACATTGATTTATCAAATAGGGTTGTATGGATTACCGCCGTGTTTATCAACTTTTTGTCCATGTTCAATTATTTTTCTAAAAATTTCAGTTGGTGTTCATCTGAAGCAGGATGAGGGTGAGCAAATGATGAGAGAATTAAAAAAAATTTGGGTGGAGTATCCCTTTAAGTTAGTGAAAGTTGTTTTTTTCTTTCTTTCCTAGTTCACAAAATTACCCAAAGCAAACATTTTTTTGAAGTCATAATCCCAGATTTATCACCAGGCAGGGATGTCATGAAGCGAGAAAGATGAGTTTGTGGCCAAGACCTTTTTAGAACAGACCATTTGTCACTGTCAATACTGCAAACAAACTTCATGAAGTTGTTTGCTGTGCAATGACCATAAAGCTACCACCCACATATTGTATTTGGGTGATAACTTGGCATCAAAACTTTTCAGGCCAGTACTATTCCTCCTCTGGCTCGATTTGTGGAAGAGTAGAGCAAAGCTGTTTTGGACAGGTTGTTTATCAGGCTATTTTGGACATTATGTGCTTTTGCATCTGAAAACTTGGATCAGTTTGTTTTAGATGTCCAGGGTTGATATCATGGGATACTCAATTCATCAACAACTTTGAGTGTTTTTGAAATTGTTAATTGACCATCTATCCATGGACCAGTTTGCCAACCAAACCAGACTTTTCACCAAGCAAAAACTCAGAACACACATTAATACAATATAAAAAAATATGAATTTAATTCACAAAAAAGTATTTATAATAATAAATAATGAATTGACAAATAAGGCTTTTCGTTATTATTATAGTATTTTTCTTTATCCATTTGTCCAAGTAAAAAAAATACAATTGGTCATGTAACATGTAGGAGCAACCAATGCACTTCCAACTAAATTTTATTTACAATAATTTATTTTTTAATTACATTTCAAAAGTTGCATTCAAAATGAGGGCAACACTTTATTTTAGTGTCTTTGTTACACATGTTGCCTGCACTTACTATAGTAATATCAGTAAATTATGCATAATTACAACTAACCCTAAAACAAACCCTACTCCTTACCCTAATCCTATAGTAATTACATGTTGTTAATTCATATTACTCAATACTTCATTATATAATTAAAGGACAACTTAAAATAAAGTGTAACCAAATTGAGTTATATATTATCTTCTTGTTATATTTTTATATAGTTTTTATATTTATACTTTTTTGGGCAACTTTTTGGCAAAGTGATTTGTTAATTTAGTATTTTATTTTGTTCCCTCCAGAGTATTAATTATCATTAGTAGCATTATCATTACAAGCATTATTCCCCTCTGACATTTCATCTAAACAAACTGCTTGGCACTGACAGTCAGACAATAAAGAACTGGTTTTGATAGGTTTCTGATAGAAACAGGCATGCAAGACAGTGCATACTAACCATCCTCTTTCTGATTTCTCTGATTTGTTTCTGATGACAGGTGGGGAAACAAGCGAGTTGCAAATTGCAAGGGGAGAGAATAAAGCAATAATAAAGGATTTTAATCCCAGGAAGGAGTATGCAGTCAAGGTTATAGCTGTGAGTGGAAACCTGCACAGCCGAGCACTTCAGGGAAAATACACTGGTATGAAATACCTTGTTTCTTTGAAGCAATCCCACTGAAACTGATGGCGAGTGAAAATAATGTGTTTGATTGTAGCCTCCTTTGTGTTTTAAGACAGAATAAAAAATAAAAAAAGGTGCCTTGACAATATCTGCTTCAGTTGTACATAGTGACAGTCTATACAAAATATATAGGGCTACATGTTTACAATTAGTTGAAATTTTGTTATACATGTACAATATTTACTGTATATATCTATATGTATGACACAGTATTTTGGACTTTAATCCCTCATGTGTCTTCAACAGAAGACCAGAGCAGTGATGGAGACACCACTCAACCTCAAAGACTGAAAGAAGCTGGACCTGTGGAAGAGGGCAATGAGATCTCAGGAGGTAGAGCCAATGTTTAACCTCTCAAGATGGAAATTTTACTGCTCAGATGTTGCTTTTTCATAGCTCAGGATCCTTAATGGAGTTCTCAGTGATTTTTCAAGTTTCAAGTTTGTTTCAGATGTTAAAAATCCTTTTTGCATACAGTAATAGACAATCTGTTCTGATAAGAAAATGTAACTATTTTATGAACTGGCGATTTTGAATCAAGATTGGGGTATAAGCAGGTCATAGTATTTATTATTATAGTAGTTATTATTATAGTATTTTTCTTTATCCATTTGTCCAAGTAAAAATGAGGTCATGAATGAATGAGGTCTTGCATACAGCATCTTATGAATTCGCCAATGCATACAATTTATTTGAGAGCGTGTTGTTAAAATATTTAAATAGATAGCTCAGGTTAATTTCTCCCTAGTCTTGTGAGGATTTGTTGATATCGAAATCTCAGATTTTTGATGGCAAACTTTGGTATCTTGGGAAATCTGAACACGTGAGGATCTTTTTCTGCAAGATGCAATACATGAAAATCGAGACTACTGAGATGTTAAAATGATCTCTCTTGTTCTTATCTCTTCTGGGTCTCACTTTTGTCTTCCTTTTTTATGTCACTTCTTTCTTTTATCTTTCACTTTTTAACATTATAAGCTAGATGAATTTCTCCATACGATCCTCTGAGACTTATTTTTGCTGTTTTTCCAGTGAGAGCTGCCCTTCTGTCAAGATATTTCAGCCACGACTCTGTCAATGAAGTATAAGAACCCAAACTGGCTGAAGTTGCAGAGGGCACCTCTCTGTAGGTCCCATCTTTGCCGGTTTTAATATCCCTGGCATACTTGACAAAATGAGCATGTACAGGAAGTCAAAGTCATAGATGATGTTCCTGTCTGAATTTTTCCACTGGAGTCTCTCAGGGCCAGACCTTAGCCACAACTCAGTCAAATATCACAGCGATTTGTTACAATTCTGAGGGTATTATGTACACAAAAGTATCCATGCTGGATTTTGCATTTGACCAAAATGAAATGTACCAATGAAACCAAGAAGAATGAATGCGAGGGAAAGGTTATTGAGCTCATGGTTGACTGTGCACGAAACGTGTCTCCAGCCCCTCTAAGCTAGCTTTTTGCTGGACTCAAAAGAGAGTTCAGCTTTGTTTAGCTGTGAACATTGATGTTCAGTGGGTGTAAAAACAGCCCAGGCTGATTGGAGGCTGAAATGTGCTCTTAAGTGAAGCATTTAACTTGGGTCCCTCTGTAGGACGGCAGCTTTTGTGCTACATGGTCTCGCATCTGTTGTTCGGAGTCTTTAATTTCGAGCCCCTCAGTGCGCCTGCCAAGTGGCAGAAGTTTGAAATTGGTATGGCTCACACAGACCTTAACTGTCCCGTTTTCCTCTTCAGACTTCCGTCAGAGTGGGCAGGATTTGGCACATGGACTCCAAGTGGGTGGTTGAGCTCTGATTCTGTTCAGTTTTGTTAAGACTGACTGCGCTTTGATTATGACTGAGCACTAATTTGATTCTCTGCTTAAGATCTCATTAGCGCTGAATAACAATGAGAAAATATTTCAAACTAAGAACTTGATGATGGGAAGCACACACATGGGGGTTATCGCTGGCACAAGGCATATCCAGACAGATAGATGAAGTCCTGCTATCCGCATATGTGTGCGCGCTGGTAGGTTGGGATGGTGGGCTATCAAAAAAAATCAGACTCTCCTTTGATGTGCCATCCCTGGGAATCAGTCCAAGCAGACAGAATGAAAGTAAATGGTTATCTGAGCATCCGGGTACACCGGTGTGGGCTGTGAAACGGCACTTTGAGCTCAACAAAAAGGTCACATTTTTATATCTCTCTTCTCTCCCAATCCTTTTATTCTCAAATGAGCGTTTCCAGAAGCAAATTGAAAGGTGTCATAAACACAAAGCTGTTGCCTTTTAATTTCTCACCAAGCACATCTTTACGAGATGTCTGTAATTGTGATTCATGCTCAACATCTGTGGATATAAATGGGGAAAAGAAATAAATTGCAGCCAGCAGTGTAAACTCAGCAGTCAAATGAACAAACAAACACTTAAATGGCAAGCAGTAATACTTATGTATATATGGCAAGCATACACTTACCAGCTTTTCGACAAATCAGTTACATGTGACTACTAGTTAATAAGCATTACCCATTTTTATATATACTGTACCGGCCAAAAATGGGGTCTGTAAGATTTTTCTAAAAGATTTTTTCAGCAAGGACACATTAATAGTGACAGTAAAGACATTAACAACGTTACAAAAGATTTCTATATGAAATAAATGCTGTTCTTTTAAACTTCCTTTTCATCAAAGTATATATCATGGTTTCCACAAAACTTTTCAACACTGATAATAATAAGAAAGGTTTTTTTTTTTCTTTTTCTTTTTTTTCAGCAAATCGGCATATTAGAAGGATTTCTGAAGGATCATGTGGCTTTGACAGTAGTTATGATTCAGCTTTGCCATCACAGGAATAAATAAATTAAATAAAGTTATTTTAAATTGTAATAATATTTTACAATATTACAGTTTTTACTGTATTTTTCATTAAATAAATAAATAAAACCAAAAACGTAAAAAAAATCTTACCAACCCCAAATAGTGTTTATATTGATCCATCATGACATCAAATAACGCAATGGGATTCGAATTACAGACAACTCGCTTAGGAGGTTCAGAGTCGGTTCTTTTTTTTTGGGAGACAATGGCTGTATCCACAATCCCTAAACCCTCAATCACTATTCCCTATGTTAGTCCACTAATGCAGTTCACTTGAAGGATAAATGAAAACGAGTGAGCGAATTCGGACAGCGGTTGAGCGTACATGGGCTGTACACTCGTTATTGAGGTGCATTGTGGTATTGAATGTGAGTGCACTCGATAACGTCCACTATGGTTTTGGACACCACTACAAATGGCTGTCCCCTCAAATAATGCCCTATTTGAGGGTATAGGGGGCGATTTCGGATTCAGCCAATAACTTTAGCGTACACTTTCGACTTTGCAACTTTGCAGACCGTTTACATTCACAAACAGCTATATTACACACTGCATGTAAGGGAATATTTGAAGATTCATTGGAAAACACTAGAAACATGCAGCAGTTATGTTTATTTAATGAGAAAGGTGTTCACAATGCAACTTCCGCTGTCTGGGCGTGATAGTCTTTGTCTGGGCTTGCTGGAAAAGGTGGCTGGGGTCAGTGGTCACGTCTGTTTCAGACAAAGCTCCCTTCTCCCACCTCCCCGTTAATAGTGTGGGAGGAGAAGCCTGATAATGGTCTTTTCTGACCTTTTTTTTTGTCAAAGGGCAGGGCATTGGACTAAGATGAGAGGGCTGTTGTTTAGGAATTCAGTACCTGTAGCCACTGTAATCTAGAGAGAGATGATATCACCCCCGGAGAGTACCCAAGGTGACTGTGCTTTGCTTCACCTCAGATTACCTTTTTTCTAATGAAAATCGGCCTCACCTGATGGTATTTTTAATGTGAGATTTTTCGCAGAGGGAGGTGCTTTTAATAAAGGATCGTTGATGTAGAACATTATTCTTGGATGTGCTGTATAAGGTGCAGAGATGGCTGTCCTTTAAAGCGCTCCGCTACCCTGCATTAGGGTGTGCGACGCACTGGGAATGCTAATAATGTCTATTTTGGCTCCGGTCTCAGGTGGCTGGCTGCTGAGGTTAGCAGTGATAAGGGCGACTCTGTGGATCTTCCTCACAAGGAGGAAGGAGCTCCAGGACTTTCTCTAAAGGAGACTTTCGGAGTGTGACATCTTATCTGGCCCAGCGGCCCAATGGTGGAGGGAGCCGATAGGCAGAACGCGTGGCAACCGCAGCGGCGTCAAATCGCAGATAGACCACTTTTTGCCGTGTCAGCTGAACTATGTCTTAAAATGTTCTGCTCAGTGTTGTGCAATTCACATCTGTCTGGTAGTGCTTTCATGAATACTTTTATATGACTACAGCACATTCAAATGACAAATAAGTATATGCCATTGCCATACCAAATTATTTAAATGTTAATCACGGATTTATGCATTCTTCAGGGAGGCTTTCAAACACGCACAACTTAATTTACACCAGTAGGATGTTTCTGGATCAATATCTGTTGTTGCTGCTATGATTAGCCTGCCCTATCTTAAACACAGGCAATGATCAGTTGTTAATCAGGCAATCAAAGAATATTGATCAAGGAAGCTTTCAGGCATGGTCACAGTTATTTCAACAGTACTGGTAGTACAGAAAATAATTTGAAAATTTCATAAATCAATCAATAAGGGCCTGATGTCCCTTCAATGATTTGTAATTACTTTCACTGGTTCCATTTAATTCCGGTTCTGAGATACCTCTTAATGGTCCACTTAATGATTGTTTTAAATAATTTTAATATTTTGAAGAAAAAAAAGCCAACATTTTGATAATATTTATGTTTTACATAATTATCATGAAAAAATATTAAATAAACAAACTAAATATTATCTTTTATTCATTCATTTATTTTGATAATATACCACTGACAAAACAGCCAATTTGTTCAGGTATCATTTAGACCAGTGTTTCTCAACCAGTGGGTCGCGACCCAAAAGAAAGAAAAAAGAAGAAAATCGTTTTTTCTGTTGTGAGACCTTTATTTTAAAAGACGAACGTGAAAGCTGTTATTTCTTTTGTTAGATGCCGTTAGTGCTGGGATGGTACTTGTGTGTGTATGTGTGTGTGATAAATGAGTAAATGAATGAGAACCATTGATTTAGACTACACTGGTCATGCTCTATGTTTTTTTTATTGACTAAAAATAACCTACTCAAAAATTTTAATTTGTTTAAGAATCTTTTGGTTTTGATTTACTAAAAGAACAGATTCAAAATAGTCATTAGTTTGGGAATCAGATTGCACTGATTGTATGGTATGTTTTTGTTTAATTAAAAATAAACTACTCAAAAGTGTCATTAGATGGGTAATCATAGACTAGACTGAATCATGTATGTTTAAGAATCTGTATGGTTTTGATTTACTGAAATAATAGATTCAAAAGAGTCATTCGTTTGGAAATCAGACTACGCTGGTCATGCTGTATGGTTCTGATTCACTAAAATAATAGATGAAAAAGGGTAATTCGTTCACGAATCTCATTTGATTGATGTATGTTTTGCGCTGTATACATTCAGTAGTTTCTACTTGTACAAGAAAGATTATCAGACTATTTTATCAAGTCTTTAAAATTCCAGGCTGATCTCTTGTTCTGCAGCCGTTCCCTCTTATTCTTGTGCTGATTAAGTGAGCGTATGTGGAATCTGTTTTGTGATTAATTTGTAGTAGCACTGGTGTAATCACATCAGCCATATTGCAACTGAGAGAGCGCCGATCTTTGCCGTGCCAGATGTGAAACCAAAGGCCATTACAGGTGCTTAGCATCACACAGCTGCCCGCCTGGCCTTTTGCCCATACTAAGCAAACAAACTCAAGATGGGCCAGCTGTTTATTAAGGCCTGATTGAATTTTTCATTACAACTACAGTACTAGATCAGGAAGTCCACAAAAGACCTGTTATAGCCATTAGGCAGAATCAGCGTGAGTAAGGGATACACCGCTGTTGAATTCATTTCAATAGTGCTGTTTCGGTCATGGCCGTCTAGGGACCGGGGGTTTGAATTAAACTAAAGCTGTTAAGAGATTTGTTTCCTCTCTCATCTGGTCCCTCGTCTGCGATAGAAATACTTTTCTTTGAGCTCGGAACATTAAAGTCCAGTCCCACAGCGAATTTTGCTTTCTATGACCCTTTGTTTGTTTATTACTCTGTTACCGTACACTCAAAGAAAACGTTAAGCATTTGAATTGCGTATTAAAATTTCCATCCTTTTGAATTGTTACATTTTTAACATAAAAATGCACATTTGTCAGTCATTCATACATAAAATGGGTTGAAACTGATAAGATTTATGTAATAATAAATATAATATGTATAATATAGTATACACAATAACCATGTTTATATATTTTCATTTATGTATGCCTGACAAATATGCAACACATTATTAGTTATTTATTCATTTGTTTAATCTAAAACTGTATTCCAAATAGATGGACATTTTATGTGCAATTCATACATAAATCTTATATTTAGGCCTGAAAATATCTTTTTTTGTTACTATAGGTGTTCCAACAGGAAGTAGGGGTAAATTATAACCCCCATACATGAGACTATTGCAGTGGGACACCCTGGTTCATGCCTGATTTAATATCCCTTCCTGTAATTAAGAGAGAGGGCAGCTCAGGGCCAGCGAGGCTCTGATGTAATCATCAAGAGTTGGTATAATGCCTGGAGAGCCGTATATTTAATCTGTGTGTGTGTGTGTGTGTGTGTATGTGTGTGTGCGAATGAGCTTTTGCCGGGGTCTCAGCTGCAAACTTTCAGTGAACAAGAGTTGCCGTTTATAGTGGACATTTCACATTGTCCATGTTTCTCTGCTTCAAACACGCAGTGAGAATATGTAGAGCAGATCCAACGGCTGTAACATTGTGAACGGTACATGATTGTGTCATTCTGATGATGAGGTTATTGATTTGAGAATATATTGCGTAGGACAGATCTTTTTTTCTTACTACTTACCAAATCTGTTACATATGACACTTGCAAAAAGCCTGTGGTAATGCACTGCAAAAATATACACATTTTAATCAGTATTTTTGTCTTATTTTCCAGTAAAGTACCTAAACATATTTTAACAATACCAATTTACTTAAGAACATTTCATAAGATATTACGAGATGTTTTTGGATAATATTTATTTAATTAAGTTTACTTTTCCTACCCCGTTAGCTTAATTTATTTGTTTATTTCAGCGTAAATAAAAAAAAAACTTAAACATTATCTGTAAAAATAAATAAATAAATAAATATATATATATATATATATATATATCTTACGCCATTCAAAAGATTAAGTAACAAAAACAAGTTTGGGGTCAGTACGATTTTTTGGGAGAGAAATTTGTATGTTTATTCAGCAGCAATGCATTACATTGATCACAAATGTTAGTAAAGTAATTTTTAAGGTTAAGAAATATTTATGTCAAATAAATGCTGTTCTTTTAAACTTTCTATTGATAAAAAATTCCTGAAAAAAGTGTCTTGGTTTACACAGAAATATTAAGCAGCACAACTGTTTTAAACATTAATAATTATTTCTGAAGGATCATGCGACGGTATATGCTGTGTCGTGTGTATATAAATACTGAAAAACAAGACTGTCTTTCTCTCTGTGTCCCCTGACTCTTAATGTTCTTTCATTTTGCTCAAGTCAACTCTCACCTTGCATGTGACCTACAGGACGTCTGCCGCGCGCTAATACAAGTCTCTGCTCAGGTGTTTGATGGGTATTTACAACGCTTTTCTCTGGTGTGGTAATAAAACCTCTGCCCCAGTGCCTCCCACCGGGGGAATCAGTAATAATCCAGCGGGGCGTAACTGTGAATATATGTGTGGAGCTTGTCCTCTGCACAAGCACCATTAAGCATCTGGGAGTATGATGTGTTGGTCCCTCTCCATGAATTCATATGTCTTGGAGGAGAGTTTGGCAGCGATTCAGGGTCATTAAGATTTTAAATCTCGGATGAAATCTTCTTTAGGGAACAATACAACATTATAATGAAAAGACATTGTCTTGAAACACTGCAAAAATCACTTTCTTAATCAGCATTTTTGTCTTCCAGTAAAAATGTGTAACCTTTAAAATGTATTATATATATATATATATATATACAGTATATCATTTATATTTAAAATGTTAAATATTTTATGAAAAACTTAAAGGAAAATCAGAACAATTAACGTTACCTAATAAGTTTACCTGAACAATAAACAATTAACTGAAATAAACAATTGTAAGTTGAAGTAAAATAATTAAAATAAAACTGAAATAAAAGTAAATTAAAGCTAAATAGAAACATTAAACATTAAACAAAAACGAATAAAAAAATGACAAAAGCATATATATAGAGAGAATCAGTGTTTTATATATATATATAAATAATATAAAAAACACTGATTCTCTGAGACGTCCTAAATTGCTTTGTGTGTAAATGTGATACTTTTTAAAGGATGTTTAAAGGATTTTTAGATATTCTATTGAAAAACAAGACAAAAAGAATTAAATTCAAATTAATAAATTGATTTCTTTTTGCGGCATACTTTTTGTGGTCAGATTGAAGCTGATATGTGTATCTTTTCTAAGAGCACAAATTATCATTATATTTGAATAGATGTAGTGCCTAAAATGGGGCAAACCAACAACTGTCTGTTTAAAGCCGTGTTGGGCTGCTAATGGATGACTCAATAAGGAGTTCTCCTCAGACACCTCGCCCATATAAAGTGCCAACGCTCGAGGCCTGAGGGAAGGCACAACTTGAGGGCAAACTGATATTTTCATAACATCTGTCATACCTTTGAGAGGAAGCACACTCGGCTTCTAAAATTTATCGCCACGTTAATCTCCAGTGTTATCATTTATTTAGGTTCTGCCCTCCATCAGGATTTAGTAATGCCTCCGGTCATTTTTTCCAAGGACTGTTTTTTATGATGCACATGCATGGAGGCCGAGATATGGTGTTGTGTGGGCTGGTTTGACTGGCGGTTGATGAAACACAGAGCTGGATAATAGTGGCTCTTGTGGGATAGCGATTCTCTGTCCTGCCCTTCACCCGCACATGAGAAGAAGGTCAGAGATCGGACTGAACTGAAGCTGATGTAGGGGGGTTCTGAACATAAAAAGTAGTTCACTCATTACAGCAAAGGACACTAGGAGGGTGAGGTGGGCTTTTCTCGCTCTTTCTTTCTCATCCACATTATTTCCCTCTCTGGCACTAATTCCCCGTGCTCACATTTCAAAGTCTCAGACTAAAATGGTAAATGCCAAAGTGCAACATCTCTCAAAGCTGTTGCCACTTTTAGACTGCACCCTGTCTGGCCTATAGCTTAATGAAAATGAGTACTAATTAACCCCTTATGAGGATAGCCTATATAATGACATCTGGGGAAGTGCTAGTCAAATTGATATCTCGGATGACTGCAACCTGATGATGTAATGGGATACAAGTAATAGATGATGTACAATCAGACGGTCATTATCACAAAATGACCACCAACAGGTACATGAAGTGGATGAAACTTTTATATCCTGTCCACCTTATTTAAAGCTGCAGTCCGTAGTTTTTCCTCTTTGTCGCCATCTCTGTTCGAAATCTGCAATTGCAGTTATTCGCGGAATTATCAACTTTACGTGGGTTGTGACTCGGCATGGCACAGCGCGGATGAATCCAATGTTTTGAGGAGAATGTGCGGCTGTCGGTCACCGTGCCGGTGTGGATACTGTCATTCGGAATCACAGATTCTACTTTTTGGAAGTATGACCAAGATAAGAATTTTCACTGGAAAATGCCATCTGAACAAGTAACATTCACTTTTGTTCTGACCAACTAAGGGAAAAAAGCATTGCAGTAAATCGCGCTGATTAAATCTTACGATCGCTTATGTCTTACCTGTCCAGCAGAAAAAAAGCAGTCTCTGCGTCCGTTTTGAATCGCTTCAAAACATGGAGTTCACGCCACCTTTCAAAAGCCCTTCCGAAATGTATCCTTGTTTTCGCATGGGCCGGTTGCAGTCTCTTTATTTCTGTAGCCACTCCGAAGTCTGAAGTCTTTTGCATTTTACAACGGGTGAATCTCCAGTTGTCACTGGTGATTGTCGTTTGAACCTTTCTGGATCCGCCATCAAATTGATAAGTTTAATTATATAAAGTGCTGTGAGAAAAGGCTATAATCCTCCACCTCCAACATCCTCACACGCAATATAGCCTACTAGCCGAGACACCTTCATTATGTGTACAGATGTGACGTAATGACGCAAAGACATGCTCGAATTTCCCTGTTATTTTTAGCTGTACATGCTGCTTGATATTGCAAACTGGTATTTCTTACCCTATTATATTAATGTAGAGGCTTATTTGCACTTTGTTATTCTTCTCGTTATTTCCCTATAGCAGCTAATGAACCGGAAGTCTTGCACATTCACAGAAAATAGCTTACTTCCGTGTTGAAAAATAAGGTGGATGCGTAGGGCAAATATTAGATGCTAGAAAAGTGTACAACACGGAGGCTCTGCGTCTTGCATTTCATCCGCTCTACAAATCGGTGATTAATTCAGCTGTCAGTGCTCTTATAAATCTGACTCTCTGCACGTTGCTGCAGTAAGTTATCAGAGGTGATTTCACTCTAAATCCTCCCCTTTCCAGTAGTCAAGAAACATCAAAGATCCTTGAATTAAGTTTGATCCATTCCTCACTAGTCATTGGCAGACCCAGTAGGTAATATAGAGTGGCAATATTTGGAGCACTGCCTCGCACACATTTTTCATCTGAAGATTCTGAACGCTCTTCATTCTAGTGAAATCAAATAAACTGCAACCAAAAACACTGACAAAAGTAGTACTGATAAACACTTATTGAAAAACTTCTGTCATTATTTACACAACCTTATTTCACTCCAAATCTTTATGTCCTTTTTTTGTCATTGGAAAACAAAAGAATATATTTTGAAAGTCAGCGGGTCCAAACAACAACTAACTTTTATTATATGAACAAAAAACAAACAAAAAAACCCCCACAAAAACAACATCAAACAAAATAAAACACAACACAAACCTACACAAAATAAAAACTAAAACATTTAACGACATGCAAAAAAAAAAAAAAAAACACCAAACAAAATTTTTATGCTTTTTTTTTTTTCCACTATAGAAAAAAAGTCTTTCAGGTTTGGAAGCACATGAGGGTAAATAAATGATGACAGAATTCTCATGGGCACTACTTTAGTTTAGGGTACAATTCTCACGATAAACTAGCTGCTTATTATCATGCATTTTACTACGGTATTGGCTGTTTTTTAGTGCTTATAAAGTACATATTAATACCTTATTCTGCAGGACCATATTCTACATCCCTTAATCCTGCCCAATACCTAAACTTAACAACTACCTTACTAACTATTAATACAGTACAGTAAGTAGGAGTTTATTGAGGCAAAAGTCATAGTTAATAGTTAGTTGATAGTAAGAATTGGACCCTAATCTAAAGTGTGACCGCGTTAATTCAAAATATACGAATTGTTATTTATTAAATGTGTCATAATGTATTAATTCCTTAATAACATATAGTTCTAACTAATAGTGTAAATGAATGTGTTAATTGCCACAATTGATCAAAGCTATGTACTTTAACTTCCAGTTGTCTGCTTTAATTAATCATTAGCTAATTATTTGCAAATGTATCAATATGTTATGACTTTACTTGTTGAGTCACACAACTATTTACTAATTGTTGTATAATATGCCATTTTGGTTTTGACATCCACACTAAGCCATAGATTTCAATTTCCAGCTGTCTACAACCGGGATTCCACTGTGCCAGATGAACTGCTGCATCCAGTACCTTGTTGTTCATGGCATATGTCAAGTTCAAAGGTGGAGTACTGAGAACATGTGGCCGGGGACTGTGTCTAGACCGTACAAAGACAATAGAACCCAGTCTAATCAGTGATACTACACTGGATGCGGCACAATGCTACACGACACAACAAAACCCAGACAGTAAACTGATGCCACATTCATTCTCCAAGCTCTTCCGCTACTTCTGTTACAAAAGACAAATTAACTTTGTAATGGTCTGTCATGTCCAGTATAGACAGCTGTTATAATGGTCCGATAATGGTCGCGTCCAGTTTAAACATGGTGTAACAGCGGGCAGTAGTTCATATTCTGGTGTGCTGATATTTATGTGTAGCCCAGCTTACTTATCCTTCAAACACATTCTCTGACATTAAATCCACTGCATGTGCAACAGCCCCACAGACCATTAGATGGGATCTCTTAAAACTCATCTTTGATCACCAAAATGACATATTTAAACTGCCTTAAAAAAGCTTGAATGTAACTCTACACCCTTGCCTCATTTAGTATCCGCGGTTCTATGAATATACAAATTAGCCCCGCCTCCACTCACTCACACCAGCTCAGAGATCCACTTGTTGACGATCACACGTTGTCGTGAGTGGTTACAAGGTAGTTTGTGACGTCAGAAACACCAGTGATTTCAAATCACATTTTTGAGACTGTCTTTGGTTCACTGCAGTTTTAAAGAGAAAAAACTCAACAATGGTGTTGACTTGTGAATTTGCACATGGTTTGACTTAAAGTATATTTAAAACACCACATAGACATACAGTATAAACAACATTAAAAGCTTGATTTTCACCACGGGGGGGCTTTAATACTATGGGCCCTATTTTAACGATCTGAAACGCAAGTGTCAAGCGCAAAGCGCAAGTAACTTTGTGGGCGGGTCTTGGGCGCTGTTGCTATTTTCCCGGCGGGATAAATGCCTCTTGCGCCTGGCGCAAATCTAAAAGGGGTTGGTCTGAAATAGCTTCATTATTCATAGGTGTGGTTTGGGCGTAATGTGAAATAAACCAATCAGAGCGACATCTCACATTCCCTTTAAGAGCAGGCGCGCTTGTTCTAAAGCGGATTCCTATTATAATCTATATGATCTATCTATCTATCTATCTATCTATCTATCTATCTATCTATCTATCTATCTATCTATCTATCTATCTATCTATCTATCTATCTATCTATCTATCTATCTATCTATCTATCTATCTATCGTAATAATGTATGATTTGCAAAAATGAAAACTGCTGCTTCTGTGTAGATGAGAGAATCAAAGTGTGCGTTGTGCACACGCTACATTGATTATGGCCAAGCATGCGCCCTTAAAATAGCATATGAATAACATGCGCAACGCGCCACTGACTTTAAACTATTTTTTCCTGGTTAGTGGCGCAATTGTTTTCTAAACCTGCAAAATAGCATGAAGGAACGTTTGCGCCAGAACACGCCTCCTCTTTGCGCTGATCCGCCCCCGGGAGCGCAAGTGTATTTCTTAGTTAACCGACGTGCTTCAGTGGAGGGAAAAGTCCACTTTGCGCGGGTGCAAAATAGGAATGATACATGCGTCGGTGTACAAAGTCAATTGCGCTGGGTGCAAGATAGGGCCCTATATGTTATTAGGAATTAATACATGGTCTAATTAATAGCAATTCTTATATTATTTAATCATCATACAGTATATACTCTTTATTAGTTTCTGATTCAGTAAAAATGTATTAATGGTTTAGTTCCGCTTCAGCTCATAATAAGAACCCCCAAGACTGAAAACCTAGAATTGCCTCAGTGTAGCAGATTGTTGCCACATATAAAGGTCAAATAAATAGCTTAGCGGTCATTCTACAGGATTTTTGACTGCAGGATGACCAAGTATTTCAGAAAGCTGTGTAATAAAAAAATAGATTCCAAGATTCCAACACTTGTGGATTCTCTTGTAGGCTTTTGGACAGTTTGCATGCAGGGAGTTGAATCAGAGACAATTTACTACCTTGCTAAGATACTTGTGTTATGTGCAGTGTAGAGTCACTGTATGTTTTGTAATATATGTAAATGGTGTATTTGATGGCATTTATTGAAAAAGTGGAACACTGATACAGTATGTTATGTTTGTATTATTGATTAGCCTTCTGGGCGTTATACCCAAGAGAGGCTTATTGCATGTATACCTTTTCTCTGAAATACATTTCTAGAAGTTCTGAAAACTTCTAGAAAAGTTCTGTTGACCATCGATCTCAGCGTGTGATGCAACTGTCTTTCTTCAGCAAGCTTTGACAAGCCAAGACAGCCTTGCTTCGTAGCTACGATTACCCAAACCCTGTAGGTTTCTGTTTTATATTTATTTGTGCTTATAACATCACTTCTCCTTGTGTGAGAGCCCTGTTAGCAGATGCTGTATATAGTGTGTAGCTGAAGGGCAGTTTGGAAATTAGCGGTGACATGTTCAAAGCGTCTAGAGGCCTTTTCGGTCTGTGCCTGTTCCCACGCAAACCCCAGACGGGGTGTAAAACAATCCCTCCAGCCCAGACATAGCCCAAAGCCTGCTTTTTAGTAGAAATGCTGCTTGAAAATAATACAAGCATCCCAAAAATTAAATAAATATCAGACAGAATTACAACATAGTCAATTTCATTCCCAGATAAATGGAGGCCCCACAATAAATCATCTTCATGTCTGGGAGAAATGGTCATCTGGAAAAAAAAAGAAGACATGAGCTTGTAAAGAAGCCGTGGACTGCAAACCATATTAATGATTGAAATTCCTTTACTTTGAAGGATTGGATCCTTTGAATGTGGTATGGAAGCCATTAGATTGGGCAGACTTATTTGGACATTCTCAGAGCGAGGCTTAGAGGCATCTGATGACTTTTACATGACAGTGAATTCAACATAAGGCATATGATTGGTCAATATTCATGAATCCAATATCTGATTGGTCAAACACTAGGCGCGTTTCCATTTCAGATTTGCGCAAAACTTTTGCGATTTTTTTCTAAATGTCGACCAAAAACTATTGCGAAATGACGCCGTTTCCATTAAACGATTTTATGCGACTAAAACTTCCTCTCGCGATAAATAAAGTCATTCCAAAAACCATGGCAACGGACGTTGGTAGGTTTCTGTACTATATCCCAGCCACTGCACTGGTCATTATTATTAATTGAAGGAGACGCATGTGTGTTTTCCAAGCATTAATGGTAAGGAACGAACCTTATACTTGTGAGCGGCACATATGAGGAGTTTCTGGGTGTTTCTCCCTCATATCTGCTTCGAGGTCTTGATTGTGACATTTATTTGAGGTTTAGAATCCATTATTCCTGTAATTCTTTTGTCTATATGTATTTAATAAATAACTCTGTCTTGTATTCTGTCCAAACATACCGCGTCATCTACGTCAGGTGACCTGCAAAAAAATTTGCGAAATTGACGTGTTTCCATTGGCTGTATTTTCAATTCGCAATTTCAATTTGTGCAATTTGAATGGTAATGGAAACGCCTAAGGGTACATTCTTAGATCCATCATCTGCTGCACTTAAATGAACCATATAGTTTTCAGCTGAATAATATGTAAATGAAAAGAAGCATGTTGAACAGACTGGTTAGTGTGCAGACTGAGCGTGTCTGGTCTGAAGATGCCTGACCTCTTTAGAGCTGAATGAGAATCTAACAGGAGTGCTATGAGAATGAGAATAGTAATCATTACAGTTTCCAGCTGGTCTGCCTGGAGGAATCTAGACGTGGGCTGCATCACCGCTCCTACACGTCAACATCACAAATGCTCTTCTTCGCTTTCATAACTCTGTTCCACACTGTAGGTTCGTGTCTGGTAGGGGAGCCGGAACTGGAGGGCCCCGGGTCTGCGTTTCTCCACTTTCAGCCTACTCAACCAAACTTAGTCAGATGATATTCAAATTTATACTTGACTCCCAATGACAAGTGCATTTCTGATACAGGATATAGTTTGCTGTAGTTACTGATTACATTTTTTCACAAACAAATGTTCATTTACATACAGTATAGTGATAATCAATCAGTGAAACATATACATTTTATTTGTAATATCTTGATCATTATTACTAGTAAATTACAATTTTACATGATTAAAAATAAAAAGAATAAAATGTATGAAAAAAATAAAAAATTCTACAATTCTTTTTGATGCTGATTTTTATGTTTTGGCTGATAACTGTTAAATGGCAGATATTAAAATTCTTTGCTATTTAAAAAAACAAACAAATAATTATCCAATATCAGGTAATATCCACTATTGTTCAAACGTTTGGGGTTGGTAAGATTTTTTTAAGTTTTTAAAAGAAGTGCTCACTGAGGCTGAATTTATTTGATAAAAAATACATGTGATAATACTGTGAAATATTTTTACAATTTAAAATAACTTAAAAAAAAATATATATATATATATATATATATTTATATATATACATTTAACTTAAAATTAAATTGTAACTTACTTTAATACTGTTTAAATATCAAGAAACATTTTTCATTATTATCAATAATAAAAATGGTTGTGCTGCTTAATATTTTTGTGGAAAATTATACCTTTTTTCAGGATTCTTTGATGAATAGAAAGTTCAAAAGAACAGCATTTAGTTGAAGTAGAACTCTTTTTTACATTATAAACTTACTGAATGCATCCTTGTTGAAAATATATATTACTGACCATAAACATTTGAACGGCAGTATATCCAAATAAAAATCGGTAATATTTGCTGATAACCAATATGGTCCAGATGTATCATGCATCCCTAAAAACTATCTGAGCCATACTGACTTTATATATTTCAGTGCCAAATCAGCACAACCTAATTCGTAATCATGAGCCCAGCCTTATGTAGTGACGTCACAACCCGCCAATCCTTCTCCCAATCTAAAACATGTTCCGCAGCACTGTGCTCTCAGCCTAGACTGGGTAAACCCCGCCCGATCTGCTGGCGATTTGATTTCGCCCTGCACCTCAGGCTGGAAACCTGTACATTCTTCTATCCTGCTTCCTTTACAAATTTGCGGGGACTAATCACAAACTGGCTTAGCCACCTGGCACGCTATTGGCGGGTTTAATCCAATCCAATTCCTTTTAACCTCTTGACGATGCTCAATGGCTTCTTTAGTTTAGCAAACAAATCGCTCGAGTGTGTGTAAATACCACTCACTTTCATGTTTTTTTTTTGCACAACCTGCAAAAATCACTCAATGCCATTGCTTCTGCTTCTGCAAACCGCTGATCAATGCTCCAAACCAACACATCTGTTGACACGTTTCCTGCTTGGAGTTTTCGCTGCAAAGTACGTCACCTGGATCGTTGGTCTGATTGGTTGAAGGATTATCCAATTGCGTACAGAGTCATTTGAACTATGCCCGTTGATCACGCCTCTTGTGCAGTAGAAAATACCGAGCAGACTCCCCAGACTAATGTTCAGTCTTAAAAGATTGAGCTTGGTCTGGTGATAGCCAGACTACTCTCAGCCCTCTGTAAACTCGAATTCGCCCTTTATTTCTTCTTGTCACTTCACGTCCTATTAAGAGAGAAAATTACATGCTTAAATGTCTTATAGGCCTGTTTCAGGTTCGTCTGCTAACTCTAGGGAAATAGTGGAACTGGTCAGAAAGAGTGTGCTTTTTAGATTCCCCCAAAAGCCCCAGAAGAGCCCCGGCTGTAGCATGCTATCTGTCCTTTCGGATTATTTAGATGGAGTGGACTGATTAACCTTGTGTGCTCTTTAGAACAAAGGCGCCCATTCTTCGGCCTGTGCATTGTTTGGCAGTTGACTATGTTGCTCTGCTGACGCCACAACCCATAGCGTACTTGGCATGGCTGGCAGTCTGAGTGAGAGCTGAAGTAGGAAAGAGGAATAATGCTGCCGTAATAAA
Organism: Leuciscus leuciscus; assembly: GCF_965113295.1. Classification (NCBI taxonomy): domain Eukaryota; kingdom Metazoa; phylum Chordata; class Actinopteri; order Cypriniformes; family Leuciscidae; genus Leuciscus; species Leuciscus leuciscus. The sequence continues at coordinate 19,881,896 of NC_138744.1, forward strand.
ACGCTAGATAGATCTGCCGCTCTCCTCTCACTTTTTCAGTGACCTCTGTCTGCTTTTTTAGGATGTAGAAAAAGTGGGAATAGAGGGGGAAATCTGTTGGTGAGAGTTGTTAACCTTAAGGAACTAACCTTAATGGGCATTGAATGGTATTTAAACATGCTCCTGAGGGTACCAGATGGGCTCTTCTTCTGGCTATACCTTTTATCGCACTCCACTCTTCAGTTTTTAAATGCCTTCTTCTCTCTCTCTCTTTGTTTTTCTCTTCCTCTCTCTCCTGTTGATATGCTACTGTAGCTCAAAAATGGGGCCCTATTTTAACGATCTAAGCGCATGGTCTAAAGCGCAGGGCGCAAGTTCACTTAGAGCTTGTCCGAATCCACTTTTGCTAGTTTAACGATGGGAAAAATGGTCGGTGTGGTCTAAAAGGGTTGTCCCTATTCTCTTGATGAGTAATGGGTGTGTTTTGGGCGTAACGTGCAAAAAAACAGAGTCTCATCTCCCATTCCATTTAAAAGCCAGTTGCACTCACGCCATGGCGGATTCACTATTTACATTACGGAATTTTCAAGCGAAACGACTGAACGCTTCTCCAGAGAGCAAACGGATCTGCTCGTGCGCGAGGTTAAGGCTCAGACCATCTACGGGACAAGCCTATTTCAGTTGCCTCAAAATAGCAACACGCCAACAATGCGCCAGAACACACCTCGTTTTCAGACATGCACGCCCATGGGCGCACAAATGGGCGCTTTTGGTTAATCTTAAAGATGCCAAAAGGGACAATGAATAGATTTATATTGTTTAAAATAAATACTGTTCTTTAAAAAAAATTATTAATCAAAAAATCTTTAGAAAATTTCAACAAAACCTGTATAACGCACGAAGCACTGCTACTTGGGCGGAGTGATTTGCTCGCAGCACCTGAGAAGCCCCGTGGTGAGGAGCAGAGAGTTTGCCCAGAGTTGGAGTAAATCACTCCACAGAAGTAGCAGTGCTTCGCCTTCTGAGAATATAGTTCCCAGTATGTATACGGTTAGAAGATGGCTGTGTCTCATGTGACCTTGTTATTTGTACACGCTGTGACTATACAAATCACAACATGTAAATAGGAAAATGTTGGCGTTATTTTGTCACTTATTGGGAGCAGTATGCTAGCTGGAGCTGTTTACCTCCAGTCTTTGTGCTAAGCTAGGCTAGCGGTGGGTGCGTCAGTTACAGCACGCACGGAGATGAAAAGGGTATGTATGGACTTATCTAACTCTGGGGGATACGGTGAATAAGTCCAAAAAAAGTCGGCGTGTTCCTTTTAATGTCCAAACCTGTTGAGTGTGTTGTATTTCATAATAGCTGCTTGTAGGTAGCACAAGCATAATTATTTTTGTGAGACTGTCAGCATATTAAGAACCACTTCAGATATCAAGCAGTCTGTTATAACCTCAGGCTTCCTATATCTTTATCCCTTCAACATCCCTGTATTTCTTAATGACTTCACCTCAAAGAGAGTTGAAAGGTGGCCAAAAAGACATGCTTACTAAAAACTCACTCATTATTCAAAATCTTGAAAGAGCAAGAATTCTCCTTCCCCCCACATTAGTAGTCTAGACACCCCAGCGACAAGGGAGTCAAGAGAGCTGACAAATTTTTGACACGAGAGTTCTGACAGGAACAGCAAGAGCGTCTATTCGGTAGTTAATCTTAATATGCATCTAATGAGAACAATAAACGTGACCTGCCACGAGACCTGCCCGTGGCGTCTCACCTCTAGTGAATATTTCATATGTCTGGAGACGCCATGATACACACAGACGACAACATTGAAGCCAGAAAAGGCATAATTAATGAAGGTCTGCATGCATAGTGCATTTATCATACCGCCGAGCTTTAACTTTGCATTCATGAAGGATGCGAAAGAGTTGATTGCATTGTCTGTCGTGTTAATCTCATTTGCTTGTCTCTTCTTCTTTTCCTCCAGCATATGTATGATTGAGAGCTCCCAGAGGACGTCCCGCAAACCAAAAGAGCTTTTGCAGCCCGACAGCATTGCAGCAAGCACTTCCATGACATCCTATTGCAATTGCATGACCTTTATGGGTTTTCCAAGGCGGCAATGAGGAGTCTGTTGCTTAGTAGATAACTCCAGGGTCACTTAGGGCTTAATAAATCGATGTTGCCGGATCGCTGATGGGTCTGATGTATCCTCTCCTATGAATCTCAGGATACAATCAGCCCTGTGTTCTCTGATAGAGGGGCTAACGTGGATTAGTGATACCAGGGCTCTCAATGGCTCACTGATAACAGCAGAAGGTGCCTGTGTCTTGACAAGCCACTCTTTGTGTAGTGGCATGGATCGAACTACGGCACTATTTTCAGACATAAATAGTTAGAGAGGAATTAAGAAGCGCAGGAGTTAATTAAACATCTTGCAGCAATTGAATGGCGAATCGTTTCGTTGTGGTAAAACTAAACTGATTCAACAGACATGCCTAATAGATTTGCCTGCCATGATGTGCTTTTCAGTACCTGTCTATACTGTGGTAGAGTTCACTCAAAAATGTATTTAAAAGAAAAGTCTTTATTTACACACCTTGATGTTTTTTTGTCATTTTTTTTATTCATGAAACACAAAAAGGTAGGCTAATAATGAAAGTGAATGAGGGATGAGGCTGTCATGCTCCACAACACACACATAACACATAACAAAAAAAGTAACATAGAAGTATAAAAGTGATACATTTGACATATGTGCTACATTGTTTGCCTAAAAGTTTTTTAGTAAGTCTTATGATAGCTATATGTAATAAATATTGTATACAAATATATATACATAAAGAATTACAGCAAAATAATCAATTAATACAATAAAATAAAATGTAAATCATTATTCACTGAAAATTGTCGCATAATATATCAAATTTTGATTAATTATTCACTGAAAATCTTCACATAATAGGCATAATAATCTTGACACACTCATGAGAGAGTTGCAATATACGATTAGTGAATGAATTGTTCTTTTGAGTCAGATATTTTTGACGACGCAAAACTGAATCGTTCATTACAAATCGAAGATTTGGTTCTCGGGGTCTCAACTGTTTGATTCTGGTGGTCCCAACAGTTAGCAACTCATTGAAATAGAATATTATTTGTGAAAAAATACATTTTTGTGTGTGCCTCACCAAAAAATATCAAATGAAATAAAAGGAATATAAGTTATATTGACTACTTTTATGGTCCCTTTGCATCTTTTTTAAGTCGTCAGGCACTTTCGTTATATTGAAATTGTTTTTTTGTTTTTTTACCTTTTGTGTTCCATGGAACAATGAAGATCTGGTTTGGAAAGAAATACGTTTTTTTTTCTTCTTTACTTTTAAGATTATAAAAACATGTTATTAGTCCCAGATTAAGAGCCTCCATGGTCTACTTCTCGCTGCCATCTTTGTGTCAACGGGTTTCTCTGTATTCATGTCTGCGACTAAAGTTTATAGTGTTTCCTTGTTCTGTATTTCAACCCTCTGTAGATGATGCCAAACACTAATGCTCTTATAGAGAAGACTTGTATTATGCTATAAGGCCTTCTGTGAAAATAAATGATTGAGGGAGGAACAAAACAGACTCCCATGATGCAGTGCTGAGCTCTGTGGTCCTGCGCTCCTCAGATTTACTGCCCGTACTGACACTTCATCACTTTACCCCCGCTGTGTGTGTATGTGTAGTTATTGCACAGTAGGACTCACAGAGACATAAACACACACATGATTTGTTCGAGATCAAGATGCCATCAGTTGTCTCTATCCGGTGTGGATCCCAGAGCTGTTCTCACTATTGCAGTTAAAATTGAATGAGTAAAATAATTTTGCTTTGGTTGATATTTGCCGCTGTGTTCATAAATCAAACATGTTCTTCCCTGCTCTATGATGATACTTTGTGCAATGACAAAGTGGTTCAATAAAACCGTACCTGCATTCACAGACTGCAGACTGTTGAGTTTGTTTGATTCTTCAGAAGACAATGTTTTTGTATCTATAGCTATGTGGGACTGTATAAGTGCAACGAAGTTCACTCTTTCTTTTTCTGTTTCTCTGTCTATCTCTCATAATCCAGTGGATCAGTTTGTATGCACAACTCCTGCCGTCGCAGATATTGTCATCCTGGTCGATGGATCTTGGAGTATCGGAAGAATCAATTTCCGTCTGGTTCGCATGTTCCTTGAAAACCTGGTCAATGCCTTCGATGTGGGAATAGACAAAACCCGGATTGGTGGGTCCCATGAATTCACTCTTAATAATTCAATCATTGTTTTGACCTAAAAATAGATTTACAGGATAATTTATTAATTTAGACGACTTCTCAATTGATCTATAAAGTGCCAATCTGTTCCCTGGATGTGTTTTTATGTGTTTTAGGACTGGCCCAGTACAGCGGAGATCCACGAATTGAGTGGCACTTGAATGGCTTCAGCACAAAAGATGCAGTAATAGATGCTGTCAAAAACCTGCCTTACAAGGGAGGCAACACACTCACAGGTGTTTTTCCCGACTTCTTCCATTGTTCTAGAGACACAAATACATATACTGTGCCTTGTGAAACTGGTCACAACCAGTTCTATTATTGTACCGATGTACAAATTCTACATTGCTGTAGGGTTAAATTCACATAAACAAATGCAGTATTTTACTTTGTGTGCAGTTTTTCAGCGTTTCATTCACTAACCGGCCAGTCCAACATGACCATGCACTATAGGCGCTATTTAGTATTTCTCATATTTGCGACTTTATTTCTTGTACTTTAATTATGACTTCACTTTTTGTAATTGCAATTTTATTTCACACAATTGCGACTTTTTCTCGTAATTGTGACTTTATATCTCACAATTGTGACTATTTCGTGTAATTGTGACTTTATCTCACAATTGTGACTATTTCGCGTATTTGTGACTTTGTAATAGACAATTGCAATTTTTTGTATTTGCGACTTTATTTCTTGTACTGTAATTGCGAATTCACTTTTTGTAATTGCAACGTTGTCACAATTGCAACTTCATATCTCAGAACTGCAACTTTATATCTCACAATTGTGACTTTTGCATAATTGCAATTTTATCACAATTGCAACTTTCTCATAATTGTGACTACACTTCACAATTGTTACTATTAATTATTAGTTACTCGTAATTTCATTGTTTTCTCATAATTGCAACTTTATAACTGACAATTGGAAGTTTATTTATCGTATTTACCACTTAATTTCTTGTACTGCAATTGCCACTTTTTGTAATTGTAATTTAATATCGTACAATTGCAACTTCTAATAATTGTGAGTTTATTTCTCATAAATATGAATTTATAATGTGAAATTTGACTTTACTTCTTATTTTGAAATTCTTTAAATTAAGCGTAGCGTCATTTCTGGCAGGTCACGTTAGTCAACTCGCATCAGCTGATCCACGTCTACCTATAGGAATATGACTTCTATCACTGTACACACTGTATATGTCCTTCAGTATTATCAACAGCTATCGCGTTTCTCAGGAGCCAGTTCCCTCCTCCATCCCCAGCTCCTCCTCTCGTCCAGTCAGGATTTGGCATTCTGATTCCACCTTAATCAGACTAAAATTCTCTAATTATGTTGTACATTAAAATTAATTAATGATATCTGCAATACATTCATGTTGGTTCTGTTCTGTTTACCCCAAGGGGGGTTATTGCTGCTCTCCCTGCTCTTATCCATGCTAGGATGCATGGATGCACAGGGAGTTCTTGCCCAGAACAGAACCATACCGCCAATCCAAACTGTATGCTAATTGCCAATCGTATTTGATGATAGTGGTCCTGACAAAATTTAATATTTTGATCCGTCTAGGTCTTGCTCTTACCTACATCCTGGAGAACAGCTTCAAACCTGAGTCTGGGGCTCGTACCGATGTTCCCAAAATTGGAATCCTGATAACCGACGGCAAATCCCAGGATGACGTTATCCCACCTGCTCAGACCCTGAGAATTGCTGGAGTCGAGTTATTTGCCATTGGTATTAGAGGATTCCTCATGCATCTTTGTGTAGAATAGTTCATCTGCTTTCATTTATGCAGTATGTAGAAAAAGTATCCACCCAGTGTTAAATAAACATCCTCAGGGCTGATGTATAAATGTTGCTGAGCTTTTCAGGGGTCATTTATGAATTTTATCACTAATAATTATTTGCAAAAGATTGTAGACTGTCAACACAGATAGGCTACATGATCAACTCTTGCTGTCTCCTGTAGATATTCCAGAAACGTGGAATATGACCTTTTTGAATATGTTTGGTTGTGCGTAGGTGTGAAGAATGCTGATGAGAACGAGCTGAAGGCCATCGCCTCTGAACCAGAGGACACACACGTTTATAACGTGGCTGACTTCAGTATCATGAGCACTATAGTGGATGGTCTGACCAGGAAGGTGTGTGATGGAGTGGAGCAACAGGACAAAGAAATGAATCGTGAGTGTTTTACCTGCTGTTTAAATGTCCATTTCTGATGTGTGGAATGGGATCTAATGTCTCACGATTCCCTCATTGCCAGGAGATTCTGTCACTGAAGAGACTACGTCCCCACCCCAGAACTTGGTCATTTCTGAGGTGACTGCACACAGTTTTCGTGTGTCCTGGACTCATGCTCCTGGAAGTGTGGAAAGATATCGGGTGGTTTACCATCCAACCAGAGCAGACATTCTGGAAGAGGTGACCAATCAAAGACTTTATGCTTTATCACAACTTTCAAATCTGTTACTCAACTATTGTGTGTATTTAAAACCAAACCCACCAACTAAAAGCCACCACTTAAATACGGAGGACCAATAATTGGGAAATAAATAAAGGAATGAATGACTTGATAAAACAAATATAATACATTTTCAATTAAATTTAATCCTGAATTTATTTTTGTATTATTTATTCCTTAATCATTATTTATTTTTTGTATTTGTTTTAATAATTTTGTATTCTTTTTTACTTCATTTTTTTTTTTTTATATAATTTTTGCTTACATGCTTAAAGGCATATTTGGTGCAATTTTTTATTTATTTCTGCCATCATTTACATGTTGTTCCAACCTATATGTCTTTTTTTTTTTCTGCGGAAATTTTCTTCTGCAATTTTGACAAATGTTTCTCTTCTTAGAAAGAAAGTCAATGGGGTCCAAAACAACGTTAGACCCCACTGACTTTTATTCTATGGGCAAATAATCACTGAGACATTTTTTATTTATTTTTTTCATGTTCAACAGAACAAATAAGTAAATACAGCTTTGGAACAACATGAGAGTGAATAAAAAATTGACTGAAAGGGTAAAAGTGTTTAGGAATATATATTACCTTATTGTCAGAAATCCTACTATTCGTGTCAACTGATGCTCGAATGTTCAGCAGTCAATGTTTTACAAGTCATTTTTGTTCTTTTCTTTCTTTGAAATAAACACCACTTGGTTTGATATTCTGTTATCTAGCTGCAATGACAGCCTTACATTTTTAACTGTGGCTTTACTTCTTAGTGCCAGTTTATTATGCCTCTTTTATCTCCTTAGTTCTATTTCCAGTTTTTTGTGATGGGTGTCAGCCCAATTCTATAAATATTATGTCCTGCACTTTGCCACGTTATTTAACACTGTTGAGGCTTTTGGTCTTATTTTTCATAATCATTTTCCAAACTGCTGTGCTGGGCGTCACAAACCGCTGTTGTCTTGCTGTACAGATTGTGGTGGGCGGCAGGGAGAATTCAGTCGTCCTGCAGAATTTGAACTCTCTGACTGAATACGAGATTGCTGTGTTCGCTGTGTACCGCAGCGCAGCGAGTGACGCTCTCAGAGGCAACCAGATCACGCGTGAGTCATCGTCAAAACTTGCCACAACCAATATTGAGACTACAGAACATCTCAAAACACGCGTTACAGGCTTGTGTTCTTCACAATTTCACTGTCAAACAGTATTACCCACAAACCACATGCCTATAGTTTTCCTAAATACCCTTTACTTTGCAATTCTATCAGCAATTTCTTATATACAGTTTATTTCTTAACCACTACTTTATAGCAAACGCCTGTCAGTCATCTCAGCAAGACAGGACTGAATTCTGCAGTATTTAGTGGATGTTTGAAGTCTTTGGTTTGTGGTAGAAGATAGTGTTGTGGCAAAGGCTATCCATGTGTGCTTGTTTCCAGAATAAAAATCTTGTCTATTTCTGTCCCACTCCATCAAAGTCGTCTTTAACTTTCACACTTTCCCAGAATCCAACTCAGAATGCACTTCTTCTGATCAGAAATACATACGTATCCAGCCACTGAAAAAAGTACTCAAGACAAACATGCACTGCAGAAAATTGTTTTCATAATCAGTATTTTTTCCCAGTAAAACAAGATACTCTGTCTACATTAATAAGAACATTAAATTTAAAGCTAAATGGTGTTAGATATTAAAACTTGTTTTAATGCTGAAAGGTTTGTTTGAGCTGCACCCTCTACTGTACAGCTGTGAATTTGCATTTCTTTCAGCCATTCATTTCCCTTTTGGTGTGAAAGGGCTTTTACATTTGCCAAAAATAGAACTTATTTTTGTTGTTATTAAAAAAACAAACAAGTAAGCCCAGCCCAGGTGAGAAAAAGTAATGTAAAAGTAACGTAACGCAATAGTTGAATGTATTACATTTAATAGTAACTTTCCACAACAATGGCACCCATATAGCTACAATAAACTTTGTAACATGTAAGCTAATGAAAATGTAATGCTGAACTTACTGCCTCAGATGCAACCGTTCGAATGACTGAAAAAACTATTTTTAATAACTAAATTATTTTTTATTTGCTGGTGAAAAACCTTGTAACTCCATTTGAGCTTGATTTGGGGAAAATGTTAAAGGGGTGGTATAATGCCATTTTCACAAGATGTAAAATAAGTATTTGATGTCCCCAGAGTGTGTATGTGAAGTTTTTGCTCAAAAATTTTAGTTAAAATTGTCACATTTTGAGGGTGAGCAAAAACACACCGTTTTGTGTCTGTTCCTTTAAATGCAAATGAGCTGCTGCTCCCAGCATAGAGGGCGGAGCTTCAGCAGTTTGCACTCACAGACATGCACTGGAAATTTCAAAAACTTTTAGCCTTTTATGTTCAAACCGGATTCAGACAATGATGGAGAGACTCAAGAAGAAGTGACAACATGTAGAATGCAACAGGACATTTCTGAATGGTTAGTTGATGAATTTATGTAGCTTATGTGTAGTTATCTTCTAGTCATTGATTAGCATATTCTGTCTCGATAATCTATAAATCGTGTTCCGGGGGCGGGGTTCATGTAAATTTTAGGGTTAGTGATGTCACTAACCCGTGAGGAATGTCGTGTAGTCCCTACCAGCCGTTTGTTGTAGTCCTTAAAAAGCAATTTCTTTAAAAGCAAATATCTCCCTTTGTTTTGAACTTTGAGCGTTGCAACTCTGCAGATGTTGTTTATGCTCAAACAGCAATATTACACACTAACTAAAGTTAAAAAAGTGAAATCATAATCAACCACCCCTTTAATAATATAATGGCGCACGCAAGTGCCACAATACTAACTTTGACAACATGGTGTTTAATTATTTAAAAACTAACCTGCACTTTTCTCTGGTTTCAAAACGCACGCCATGCTGGATATTACCTGCCATTCATTTTCATAATACTTTTCAAACTGTTGGTGACATATCCTCGGAAAAAACTCCTAAGATCCAAAAGCTAATGCCAGTGACTTACCCATGATGACTTGACAGCTGAGCGCAGGCATTTCACTCATGTTGGATGCATCAATTCATGATTGGTTTTGTGCCAAATTAAAATATTAGACACAACGATAAAATAACGTTATTAACCGGTTAATGGTAATTTCAAATAAGTGTTTCTGTTTTGTTTGTTCCTGTTAAAATTATGTTTGTTTTTGTTTGTTATTCCTTGAACCGGTTCAGAGCCCTGACGCACACACATGCAAACACAAACAAAACATGTTTAACTGTACGTCTATGTTAAGTATAAATGTCTGATTTGTATGTATGTGTGCGTCTCAGTGGCTCTACCTACAGTGAGTGATCTCGAGCTGTACGAAGTGACAGACAACAGCATGAGAGCCCGCTGGAGGGATGCACAAGGGGCTTCTGGGTACATGATCCTTTACGCTCCACTGAGCAGTGAGACTACAGATGAAAGAGAGGTGAGGCTGCAAATTGTCTTTGTGAGTGTTCCTGTCCGTGTTTGAGCAAACGCTAAGCCCGCGCTGGCATGATGACACTTCCACCAAAATAGTAGCTTCACTGTTACACTGTTTTCATGGAAGCTGTAGAAGAAGAATAACAATCATCACGTTTGAGTTCCCTTGGTTGCACTTTTTTTATCTCTGTTTCAGCAGCCTTTATGCTGCTCTAAAGGTGTTGCTGTTGTTTTTGTGATACAGCTAAAGGTGGATGAGACGGTGACTGATGTGGAACTGAAGGGATTGATTCCTGACACAGAGTACACCGTTACGGTCTATGCCATGTTCGGAGAGGAGGCCAGTGATCCCGCCACTGTTCAGGAGACCACCAGTGAGTGTCCAGGCCAATCTGTTTTTAAATATAAATGTAAACATGCAGGGCCCTATCATACACCCGGCGCGACGCAAGTGTTTTTTGCTAGTTTTAGCCTGACGCAGTTATAATTTTCTCGTCCTGTGCCACGTTGTTAAATAGCAAATGCATTTGCACCCATTTGTGCGCCCATGGGCGTGCATGTCTGAAAACGAGGTGTGTTCAGGCGCATTGATGGCACGTTGCTATTTTGAGGCAACTGGAATAGACAGCGCCATTGACCAACTGAAACCTGGTCTAAAGTCAATGACGTAGTATTTTTTTTGTTATTTAAAGGGCGCATTAGTAATATGAGCCTATAGGCGGGTACACAATGCGCGTACACTTTGCTTATTACACACACAGGGACACGCAGCAGAACACAAACATGCCAAATATTAAAAATAAAAGGATTACAATGTAAAACATTATTATTGTGTACATAAATATATGGTGGAATCCGGCTTGTCCCGTAGATGGTCTGCTTGCGCGCTTTAACCTTGCGCACGAGCTCTTTTACAAAGAGAGCAAAATCTCATAGTTAAATTCCGCCATGTAAATAGCAAATCCGCCATGGCGCGAGCGCAACTTTCTTTAAAGATGGCGCCGACCATTTTTCCCGTCGTTAAACTAGCAAAAGTGGATTCGGACACGCTCTAAGTGCACTTGCGGCGTACGCTTTAGACCATGCGCTTAGATCGTTAAAATAGGGCCCGCAATCTGTTTTCTTTCAAACGCTGTTTATGTAATGTCCAGTGATTAATGGTTCTGTTTTGAATTTTTGAAAGGTGACCCACGTAATAGGGCTGGGTGTATAGATCAATACAATAATATTTCAATATTTTGAGTCTTTTAATAATATTTTAAATATATCTCAATATTTATGTATTGAATGGCTTGAAATGTATTTCTTTTTCTTTTCCTTGGATCGAACATGATTTCAACATAACACTCAGAGAAGCTAATTCTTAAAAACATTAAAGTAGAATACTTACTCCAATCTTCAGTGCCACATATTCCTTTAGAAATTGTTCTAATATGCTGATTTGCTAATTCTAATATATATATCATATACATATTAGAATTATTTAATGAATTGAAACATTTATTGAAATAGAAATCTTTTGTAAGATTCTTTTTTTACTGTCTGTTTTGATTAATTTAATCCATCCATGCTGTATATGTGTATACAATATTACTGTCCCCAAACTTTTAAACAGTAGTGAATATAGTTTTATTTATGAAAAATACAATTCATTGAAACTGGCAGTTTAAACTGATTCATTAAAATGCATCAAACTTAACAGCAATAATGCTTTTTGTTTTGCTACCAAAGTTGTTGTAACAATGTCCCTTAATCCCATTGCAGAAAAATTATTTCCAGAAAAATATCTTGAATATTCAGCGTTTGACCGTTAATCCATATCCTCCTGCAGTGTCCCTGAGACCTCCACGTAACCTGCGGGTCACTGAAGTTGACCACAGCTCTGTCCGACTCAACTGGGACGCAGTGTCCAGTAAAGTAAAGGGCTACCGTGTCATGTATATCAAGACAGATGGTGTGCAGACCAATGAGGTGATCACTGCAGCAGAACCCACAATACATGACAAGCATTTGTTTCTCCGTTAAACAAACAAGCACTTGTTCACTCTTAAACCCAGTCAACTATATACAGTATATAGAATTAAAATAATTAAATATGAGTACATTTTTATAAATTATATGTTATTATATTTGATATATATATAAGTACAGTATATATGTAAGGGATAATGTAGAGCGAGGTGGTTGTTATAGCGAATACAACCCCGACAGGCTGATCAGGACCCCGACACGAAGCGGAGGGGTCTTGAATCAGCCTGAAGGGGTTGTATTCGCTATAACAACCACCTCGCTCTACACTATCCCTTATATATATACTGTACATCAGTATACATTATGCCTCGCTCTACATTATCCCACTTATTACATGGCTACCTACCAAATAAATCAATAATTTGACACAAAATATTGATTTAAAAACGATTGTATTGCTTCCGCTAAAGAAAATAGTCCGTTCCGTCTCTACGGTTAGAATCCTGCGTCCATAGCAACGCTCTGTTTTTCATGGCAACGGTGTGTTATACCTAGCGCCGGTCTGTTATCAAGAAATAACAGACCACATTCTACATTAGAATTCAAACAAGCCATGTAATATATATATATATATATATATATATATATATATATATATATATATGAAGAGTTCAGATGCAAAAGCCTCTAAATGCCATCTGAAATTTTCTTATAGAATGATAATTTTTATCAAGCTCGTATATTTAAATTCAATAATTTCACTTAAATGGCAATGAAGATTACCTATTAATTGCCATTTAAGTGAAATTACTGAACTTAAACACACAAACTTGATAAAAATTATCATTCTATAAGAAAATTTCAGATGGCATTTAGAGGCTTTTGCATCTGAACTCTTCATATATATATATATATATATACAGTATATATAGTGTATTTTTATTTTATTTATTTTATTTTTTTATTTTATTAATCACTATAATAATGTACTCACTCATTCCATAATTTTATGAACAGAGATGCATTATGTATTAATTTTCTTCTCTTCAGGTGGAGTTGGGTCCCGTCACCAATGTGTACCTGAAGAACTTGTCACCCATAACAGAATACACCGTTGCTGTTTTTGCTCTCTATGACGGCGGCCAATCCGAGGCACTCAGTGGCGGATTCACTACAAGTGAGACTGTTTGATCCCTGCCAGTGAACTGCTTAAAAATGTTTAAATAGGTGAATTCAGCTATTCTGTTTTGTCAGTTGCATTAAGGATGCCAGCATATCCTGGGCGGTGGGTGTGGATTTATGCAAATTATTTCCCCAAGCACAGAAGAGACAGGGCCCATTGGTATTCATTATCATGAGCACGGGCAAGAACAAATCTCGTCTACTCGCAGCAATGCTGATTTAACATGAACATGTATGAGCATATTTTTCTGTATTTTCCTCCTCCAACAGAATGTACAATTTTCATTGCACACAGAGTCTGCAATTTACTCCAGCTGGAAAAGCGGGAATGGATGCTTTCTCTGTCCTGGAAAAGCATCACTTTCTAGGCAGCCTGTTGCATTCAGTAATCATTGATTGGCTGCTGGAATCTATAATAGATCTGGGCCTTCATTTCCTGAGTTTCATTGTTCTCTGGGTGTCCTGACTTTGTCGTTGTAGTAATCAGGTTACGTGGTGAAATTTCTAGGGAATTTATTTGAATGTAAAAGTGAATGTTAGGGTAAATGCTGTTCGCTCTGTGGAGATGAGAATGATCAAGAATTCATTCACTGAATCCAAATTAAATTGGTTAAAAGATTAGTTCACACAAAAATGAAAATTATGTCATAATTTACTCACCCTCATATCGTTCCAAAGCCTCATGACTCGTATCTGTGGAACAGAAAAGGAGAAATGGTAAAAAAAAAAAAAAAAAAGACCAAAGTTAATGCAAATGGGTTAATAAAAATATATTTCATTCAGTATATGCAGTATTCTCTGAAAACAGCCTTGTTTACTATCTTAAACAATTGGGTTTCAAGTAAATCTATCTTGTTTACATATTTTAGACAAAATACTGATTAATTATTATTATTATTATTTGAAGTGAACTACTCTTCTAATTTGTACGTAAACAATTTAACATCATTTAAAAAGTTTGTGATAAAACTGATTATAGTTCAGCGAAGGATGTTGGATTGCTTACCCGTGCTTGATTCTATCTCAATCAGAGCTTGTGCCAGCCCCTTTTAGCCTGATGACATCAGAGGTCACCTCCGAGAGTTTCCGGGTGAGCTGGTCGCATTCTGCTAGGGATGTGGTGCTCTATAAGTTGGCCTGGTCACCCACTGGAGGAGGAGATGAGAGAGAGGTCAGTCATTTACAAGTATAATGATTTGTGATGTGATAGAACTAACTATGGAGGTACTTTCATATTTTCTGTATTAATATAATATAATATAATATAATATAATATAATATAATATAATATAATATAATATAATACAATATAATATCATATAATATCATATCATATAATATAGTATAATATAATATTATATTATATTATATAATATAATATAATGTAACTAGAATGTACATTTCCTGAGGAAAATGTGAGTGGGTGCTTCCAGTGGCAAAACTCGCCACTCGGTTACTAGGATAGTTGCTGGAATGTTGTACATGATGTGTGTACGATGTTGTGGAGCTGAAATATAGCTTCTATATGTTGCAATATGGTTGCTAGGTGGCTCTAAACGTTTGCTAGGGTGTGAATAGACAGTTACCATGGTGATATTTACAGACTGTTTCCTGACCGAAACAAACGAGCCAATCCCCATCTCTATATGATGTTCTGATGCAGAGATATAGGCGGTTGCTAGGGTGTTATGGGTGGTTGCTAGGGCGCTGCTAGGCGGTTGCTAGGGTGTTCTGGGTGGTTACTATGGTGGTGCTAGGTTATTCTTGGTGGTTGCTAGGGCGTTGCTAGGGTGTTCTGGGTGGTTGCTATGGTGTTGCTAGGGTATTATGGGTGGTTGCTAGGGCGTTGCTAGGGTAGAACATTTTGAAAGTTGAAAGACAGCACTAAATAGCATAATTAATAATATAATATAATATAATATAATATAATATAATATAATATAATATATAACCCTCAAAAATAAATACATCAGTTAGTCATTGGCAAAACATCTACTATAATATAATAAAAAATAAAAAAAATTGTCTGCCAGTGGAGAACGAGTGGCTTTTTGGCAGTAGAATGATGCGATCATGCCATGTACCAAACCCTGAACTCTTGGATCATTCTCTTTTGTAACTAGCTCGTTTTTTTTTTTTTTTTTTTTTTTTTCATTGGCATATGTTAGTTTCAGCAAACTATATATGTTGAAAAAGAGAAAGTGAAAAATGATTTTTATGAGGTCCTTGCAAATGATTTATGAGTCAATCAATACTTTCTCGTAACCTGAAGCCCGCGGCCAACTGTTACTCTCTATTAGGAATGACCACCACCAAAACAACCACCAGCATACTGAACATGTCCCGTCACTGCTCTCCTGGCCACGCATGACCACAGACACAAGTGTGTGCAAGTGTGTGTGATGGAGAAAGTTTTTAATATTGACCAGGAGTCAGTGCAGCTGTTTTTTATAGATAGCACCGCAGGTCGATATATTTACCAAGAGCCACCAGAGCAGAAAATAATAACATGCTGTGAGGCAAACTGGAATGTGGCTGGAGCTTCATGTCCCAGAGCAGAGAAGTCAGCCCAGAAACACATATTCACTCACATAGGTTTACTGGGACAGCCCAGAGCTGACTGAGATCCAAAGCTCTCTTGATAGCAGATGTGCTTTTTAATGCATGTTCTCGTTGTTGGCATAGCATAGACGAGCACCCACCAACATTTATACCTGACAAAATGTGTTTACTGATTTCTGTTGCTGCTACTATCACTTTTGCTCTAAAATGGACTGAAAATACTCTTGACTTATCTTCGCAATTATGTACATAAATTTGAGTTAAAAAAAGGTCTAGAATGAAAATATCTTTTCTCCATTAATTATAAATGCAATCTGTCGCTGATGTAATGCTACAACCATTGAGCAGACTTCAGTTTAGAAATACAAAATTATTAGAAAGTCCTTTTCTAGTCTATCAAACCTCAACGTCCTCCCAATGATGACCACGTGGGCCTCTTCATCAGAACCGTCACCTTTGAAACTTTTCCTGAAATAGATATGGCCTTGCTCCAGAAATGAACTAATGGCCATTTTCTTCATCATCGCCCTTGTGGGTGAAGATGGTTGTTAAAAATCCATACAATCGACTATTTCTTCTTTGTAGTCAAGTGTGGTTTATCCAGTCTATGACGTAAACCACAGGCAATTGGCTATATTCCCCCCACACGCATTCTAAAAGAATCTAAGCACCATCCAAATGTTCCCCAAAGTGTTACGGCTCTGAATTTTAACTGAGTGCTTTTGTGTTTGTGTGTTTATAAAGATGATGCTGAATGGACCTTTGGACTCATATGTGATTCAAGACCTGAGTCCTTTTACAGAGTATAAGGTTTCACTGTCAGCCATCTATAAAGACGAAACGGAGAGCAGCGCTGTGATTGTGCTTGAGAATACATGTAAGAGATCCAGTAATGTTGTTTAACTGTTTAACACCAACCAACCAATTTACATGATCCCAAACTGGTTAATTGATGTTTTGTTTTGTTTTGTTTTGCTTTGGTTTTTGTTTGTTTTGCTTTGTTTTGCTTTGATTTGCTTTGTTGTTTTGCTTTGGTTTTTGTTTGTTTTGCTTTGTTTTGCTTTGATTTGCTTTGTTGTTTTGCTTTGGTTTTTGTTTGTTTTGCTTTGATTTGTTTTGTGCTTCGTTTTGCACTTTTTTGTGTTTCTTTTGTCTTGTTTATTGCAGTGGACTGGACCACAGAAGTTCCAACCACCATTGCCTCCACTACAGCAAGTAATAAAAATGCGACTTCATCGTTCTGTAATTTTGAACATTGGATGGATGGATGGATGGATAGATAGATACCTTAGAATGTATTGTGTCTAAATTGAACTGTATCATCTAGTTGTTCATCTTGGAGTGACTAGCCTATGGCTGGACGAGGAGACCCACTTTAGTATGCAAGTGAACTGGGAGGTGCTGGACTCAGACGTGGAGCAGTACCGAGTGACATATGTCAGTGCAGACCGCACAGAAGAGACAGTGAGTAAACATAACCACAACACAGAAATGTCCATAATGATAATATGACAACACATTCTTTGTCATCATCTTCTTCCTGTCTCCTCGAACAGTTTAGCTCCTCTCTCTTCTCCATATGAGAGTGCATAAAGAGGGCAACATACACTTGTCTTATTTGTGTCCCAGTGAGGCTGTTATTTCATAAAGCTACCTATATTGCTCTTGCGCTATAAAAAAATATAACAGAAAAATGTATTACCTCTGTGCTGTTAGAGCCTGGAGGCTTATCATATTCCTCCGGGTAAGTGAAGTTGAATTGATGCAGCCTTGCTGCAGTGTTGTCTGTTGCAAGGACACGTCTTGCTCAAAGTGACCTTTTTAAATGCATGTCCCTGTACTGGAACCCCCCCTTGTCTTATTCTGCAGTGATTCCTGCAGTGTATAATAATACATTGATGAATTGCAGGAGTGAATTCAGTGAATATGGTTTTTTCCATGGTATTTGGCTAACTTTGTCTGTGGTATTTGGCCTGCCTTGGTCTGGCACGGTTAAGATCTTTCATGGCTTTAAGTTACTCTCAGATTCTGTGGTGATTTGTCGCCCCTGACTGTATAGGAAATCGACCTCTCTTGGCTTGTAATTGTACTGGAGAATCACGGGGGGTCAAGCTATAAAGGAGATGGATAAAGGAGGTGGGACTGGAAAAAAAGAAATTCCATTATCTTTTCAAGTGCCATTTAGGTCACTGAGCAAAATGTGAGAAGTAGAGAGAGAACATCTAAGAGGGATGGTAAAGGAGAACATGCCTAATCTGAGGGAAAGTTCCAGCAAAGTCTAAAAAGAAAGACGATCTCCTGCATTCAAGTTTCAGCACCACCGATTGGTGGACAGCTCCGCTAATAAGAGTTGTTCTGAAGGACGGTGCACTGAATAACAGGAGGGTGCCTCAACTTGAAGTACCACACCTGACAAATCAAAGGAAGTTAAAATTTTACTGGATTTTCAGCATATACTACCGTTCAAATGTTTGGGGTCAGTAAGATTTTCTATTTACTGAAAAAAAAAAACTTGCTGCCTTAAATTTTTAAGTACAATTAACTTGACTGTGCAAGTCATTTTAACTTAAATTACATTACACTGACAAACCTATGCTGTCATGACTTAATGGTCATGTCATTTTTTTGTACTTCAATTAAGCAAAGATGCATTAAATTGATTCAAAAGATTTATATTTCAAATAAATGCTGTTCTTTTGAACTTTATATTCATTTCATGGTTTCCACAATATGTTTATTAAGCAGCTCATTTGTTTTCAACATTGATAATAAGAAGAAATGTTTCTTGAGCACCAAATCATCATATTAGAATGATTTCTGAAGGATCATGTGACACTGAAGACTGGAGTAATGATGCTGTATAATAAAATAAATTCAGCTTTGCCATCACAGGGACTAAATAAATTTGACAATATTCTCAAATATAATTTAATTTTTTGAAAATGTAATAACATTTCACATTATTGCTATTTTTACTGGATTTTTTTATCAAATAAATGCAGAATTGGTGAGTATTAGAAAATATTACTGACTTTTGAACGGTAGTGTATCTTTTTAAAAAAAATAGAATTATTCAGTTCTTTGTGTAAAACTGTATTAATTACTGAGTGCACCGAAACACAAAAAGTATGTCACAATTTTGGCCATGACTGTATATTAAAATTTTTTTTACATAAAACTCATACATTTAAAGTTTTGCAAATTTGAAACCTTAAAATTTGTTGTCCATAGCAACCTCTTAATATTTGCATGGTAACATTCTCTAAATTACTTCATTTGACTTGTTTATAGTCTGTTCATTGATAGTGCACTCACACAGAGGAAGCCACTCCACATAATGCAACCCAACATTTCATTATCAACAAGCAATGGACTGCCATGATTGTGTGTGTGCGTGTGTGATTAATGGTGTGTCTGTGGTGAATGACTGCAGTGATTGGATGCTGGCTAGAGAGCTGAGTGCTGGCTTTCTTAATTTCCATCCAGCTCCCTGAAGTTCAGTACACACAGATCTCTAGTCTTTTGGCTTATACTCAGAATAGCTTTCATCAGAGCTGATCAAACACAAATATTTAGATGAAGAAAACTGATGAAGCCTTTGGAATTGTTTAGCTACCATTTGGCATTTTCTTTGCCCTTGACAGTCACTCCTTAAATACACTAGCAGTTCCTCTTCCTCTGATATACCGCTGTGAGAAAGTAAGTGCACCCCACGAAAAGTGTACATTTAACCCACCAGTTGAGAAAGTACATTTATCACTACTATATGTCAAGTGTTTAATCTTACAACCAGGTGCACCAGAGCTCTGATCCCCTCGGAAGAAAAGTTGTTGAGGTGTACGAGTCTGAAAAATGGATTTAAAGCCATTTAAACAAGACTGTAAAAAAGACTGTACAAATCTGGTCTACATGGGTCAGAAAGGAAGAAGCCTCTGCTCTCCAATTTTTTTTTTTTTTGTTTGCCATTCAACACCTACGCGAAACAGGACTTCTGGACAAATGAGTCAAAGAAAAAATTTTAGCGTTCGAGAGTGAGAAACTCATTCCCACAAGCACAGTAGTGGGAGTGTTGTGATTCGAGGGTATTTTGCAGCTTTGGGGCTGGAAATAATGTCATAACATCAACTATGAATTCCATTATACCAAAGCCAAGCCAAACTGTACACGATCATTCTGCATGATCATGTCTAAAGTCAAAGTCCAGATTGCAATTCAACAAAATAGCTGTACGATCAATGAAAGAGACTGATGGACAATAATAAGAAACACCTACAAGAAATTATATCTGCCAAAGATATACTGAATTAGATATTTATAGATATATATTTATTCTACAGTTCAAAAGTTTGGGGTCAGTCATTTTTTTTTAATGTTTTTGAAAGAAGTCTCTTATGCTCACCATTAGTTGGTAAAAATACAGCAACACTGTAATATTATGAAATATTATTACAATTTAGAATAATTGTTTTATTTTTTACTTTTATTTAATTTATTTATTTATGTGTTGTTAAAGCAATTATTTGCAGCCAATACTCCAGTCTTCAGTGTCACATCAGTAAACCTGGCTGAAAGAAAGTATTTCTTTCAAAAAAATCTGACCCCAAACTTTTGAACATTAGTGTATGTTGGATAAAAGACTTTAATAAAAAGACAACACTCTCTGAGGTGTACTTACTTTTACAACACTGTATATACACACATTTGTTTTTATACTGTATGTTGATGGGGCACCCCACTGAATTCTATTGTATACACTTACCCTTTTACTAAACATTCCCCATTTCTGCATGATACTTTTGTACATTTTCTTCCATATGAAGCTGTTTTCCACACAGAGACTTCAAGGACATTTGGCCCTACCAGAGACAGCAAAATGCATCAACACACACACCATGCTTGTCTGGTATTGAATATTCTGCTCTCCTCCAGGTGTTAGTCTCGGGAAACAGAAGAAGCGTGATCCTGCAACCTCTTCTCTCAGACACAAGGTACAAGATCACAGTGACCCCTATTTATGCAGATGAGGAGTCCACTGCACTATCAAAGTCCTCTTCCGGCAAAACATGTGAGTGTGAGCGAACAAATGCACCTGGAGTTATAGTAAATGAAATACATTATGGGCATCTCTCATTGCATATTACGTTGGCATAATTACATGGCAACGATTTTGAGTTTGAGCTCCCTTTGCTTTATTTTAGAAATCATAAGATTAACACTTCAATAACACACAGCCGTAATTTCAAATATTAAAAATGTACACAATTCACACTTGCTAAATGTTTGGCATGTTCTTATGCAGCATTAGAAGTATTTAGTGTCTAGTTTATGCATAACGGTCTGTGTTCAATTCCCAGGTTGGAATAAATTAATTTGTTATCCTGTTTTAATAAATCAGGTAAAAATACAAGACTGTGCCAGTTAATGTATTAACAGGAGCGTGATCTCAATTGGTTCCATGTTAGTTCTAGATTTCGGTGAGTTAATTAATTTGACCTCAAAGCAGTGAATGACTTGCCATTTCCTGAGGCAGATTCACTTTTAATCTAACTAATCACTTGTTAAAAAATACCTGCTTTTTTCCTTTTTTTTATGTTCAGAGAACCTAAATGAAGCCCCCGTGTTATTTTTTTATTCTCATGGGATGTTTTATGACTCTAAAGAGGGGTCTGGAACCTTTCCTCTCACTTCAATTTGAAATCTGCATTGTATTAACTCATGCTAATTTCCTGTTTGTCTTATAAACCATGTACCTGCTGTTTTTATGCACCAGATATGAGCTAAAAATATATCCTCTTACACCACAGCTCTGAGATACAGTTTATCATCACTGCATTTTGAAGTTAGATGGTCAGTCTTGCAGTCTCGTGAAACACATTATTTAGCAAATTGAATAGTATTGATTTTATCCATTAATAAGCATAATAAGTATTATCCATTCCAGCCCTGGTCTTCCCACACTAATGAACTGATCAAACCAGCTCGCTTTACTCTGATGGGATTGATTTTCTACAGCTTTCTCCCAGTAATCATCTTCAAATTAGAGCCCATTCTCTGATTAGAGATGCTAATGTTACCTCATGTTGAACTTGAGATCAGTGTCTGCTAGTTGCCTTGGAAAACCTTTGCACTGGTTTCTGATTGAGTTTGAGGTTGAATTAATTATCAGTGGGGTGATATTCTCTGTGGAGTAGTAATTATGTGAAAACAGACTTTTTTAATGAGAATGCTGGGAATTCAGGGTTGAACCAATGCATTGATTTATTTATTTATCCTACCGTTTAAAAGTTTAGATTTAAAAAAATAAAATAAAAGAATGCCTTTATTCAGCAAGGATGCATTACATTGATCAAAAAAGACTTTTACACTGTTACAAATAATTTTAAATAAATGCTGTTCTTTTGAACTTTCTTTTCATCAAAGAATCCTGAAAAGTGTGTCACGGTTTCCAATTTTAACCGTTTCCAACGGTTTTAAAATATTTTACAATAGAAAATAGTTATTTTTACTGTATTTTTGATCAAATAAATGCAGCCTTAGTGAGCATTAGAGACTTTTTAAAAACATAAAAAAAACTTTACCAAACTGTTTAACGGTAGTGTAAATGCCAAATTGATTGAAATTGTATATATTTGTTTTAGTTCTGGTGAAGATTTATACACTAAAAGTGATTTAAATATAATATATAACATTTTCAGTGGTAGTTTAAAAAAAGAAAGAATTCGATATATATTAATTATATATTAATTTAATATAATAAATTGATGATATATATATATATATATATATATATATATATATATATATATATATATATATATATATATATATATATATATATATATATATATATGTGACCCGTCACGGAAACCAGGGACACAAGTCGGCAGCACAACTTTCGAGCAAAATGAGAAAGAAGCGTTTTTTTTCAAAATTGGTGATTTTCGTTTTTTTGCAGAATCTGTTAGTTGAGATCACGAAGAAGCCTCTCCATGTTTGAGATAGCAGTATTGGTATATTTAAAAGCGTACATTTTGATGTTGAAATCGGCTTGTTTTTCGGAGATTCTAGCACGCAGTAGGGGCGTGTCATTCTCGGTGTGTATTTCCATACTGAATAAGCCGGCGTGGCTACTTATTATGCAGCGCTCTGGCCGGCTCTATCTGATTTCAAAATTCAATGAACATGGACGCCAATAACATTACGATGTCCAGCAATCGATGTAAATAGTAGGTTACATGGGGTTTAATTTGTCGTTTAATGAGATGTAGCCTAATACATGTTGTCAGTGCCAATACATAGATCCGCCTATACACTTAATATGTATATGAATGGTACAGTGGTAGAGCTTTCGCCAGCCATGTCAGAGGTTGAGAGTTTGAATCCGCCCTAGTATGGATTTTTTTTTTTTTCTCGTATAGTTTTTTTTTCTCTCATCAAAACGATTATGTTCATCAGTGGTTGTATATCAGGCAGGGACACGCAAACGTTTGAATTATTTTGTTATTTCAACAGAACGGATAGAGAGTATCCGCAACGCAACGGATTGAAGCGCGCGTCGAGTGAAGACAATGCAGTGTGTGCGCGAGCCACACGAGTAAACACTGTAGCCTATCTGCGTCACTGATCGCAGCGGCAACGAGCACTTTGATCACATTTCAGCGCTAGTATCTTATTTAAAAAACGAACGAAATGAATGGCTCTGCCAGTTAACTGGAGATGTTTTATTTAGAGAATTTGTAAAATTGGTACATTCAGGGGGGAGGGGGAGCTTTACAGGGGGTATGACTTATCTAAATGAGATGTAAATGAGCCCTATTGTCATTCCCAGAAGGGCGAGAACTTGCCAATCTTTAGAAGCAGATTTCTACCATTTCAGTTTTTTTTGAGTGCCTACCTTCAAATGGCCACAACTTCTCCAAATATTATCAGATTTACATGTGTTACACATCGTTGGAAAGCTTGAATACTACACTTTCAGAATATGTGAATAACTCAAAAGGCCCCAGAACCGACTTGTGTCCCTACTTTCCGTGACTGGTCACATATATTTATGATACAGTTTGTTGTACCATTTAAATCCCATGTGCTAGATTAATATGAAGTTCAGTTGACATTACCAGTAATTGACCACATTGCAAAAGCTAATCATCTTCTGTCTTCTGATCGGTTAGTGCCACTTTCTGGTCCCAGTAACCTCAGGGTGTCTGATGAATGGTACAATCGCTTCCGCATCAGCTGGGACGGCCCTCAGTTCCCCACTATGGGTTACAGGGTCATCTACCAGCCTATCTCTGGTATGTATGCACACACACACACACACACACACACACACACACACACACACACACACACACACACACACACACACACACACACACACACGGATGTCTGCACAATCCCATGTAAAAGTGCTACATACTGTAATTCAGTATTAAATTCCAGACATACAGAAGGTTTGAAAATAACTTTAGCAAAAATGTCTTGAGACTTTCTAAACATATATAGGACGGGAGGATGAATTATTAGCAGCTTGTTGCGAGCAGTTTGAAAGGGCATTGGTAGGTGGAGATACTGACTGAGAATGAAAATGACCATTCTTCCATCTGCAGTCTGAGATTCAACTATAAACAGAAGCTGTAATGTAGCCGCAGCACTCCAGAGGGAACGAAAAATATCACTCTACTCTGTTTTCCACTGAAGTCCAGCCCAATAAACTCCTTTATTCCATTATATTATCTTAAACTCCCATCTGCGGTGGAGAGTAATAGCTTCTCCACCTACATTCAATGCCCTTTCAAACTGCTCATAACAGCTGCTAATAATTCATCCCACCACTGGTCATTTCTACTGTCCAGAGCTCATTTTCCGTGTGTCTTTGTGTGTGTGTTGTTAAAGGGGAGGGTTTGCTTGTTCTCATTTTGTTTCACATTTAGTTTTCCCTGTTTCTTTGTGATGGTTATAGTGTAATGCTATGATTGTTATTTTTTGTCTGAGAGATCCATCCATTCTGGAGGCATCACATCATTGGGATGTTTAGTTTGTGACGGCCAGAAAACATCACTTTATCTTTGAAGTGTTTTTTTTAAAGGGGTCATGAACTGCATTTCTTTTTTACATTTTATAATGAGGTCCACTTATAATGTTATCAAGATTTTTACATAAACATACGAATTTAGAAGTAATTTAGAAGCTATTTCCTACCCTGTTTTTGACCCTGTCTTTCGAACACTCCATTTTGATACAAATGCCACGTTCAAGACTTGGAAGTAAACGCTCACTGCTACGATTGGGTAGTTTTCCATATTACAATTATTTTCAACTTCCCCGCCATTACACGGATAAAAAAAAATAAAAAAAGTCAGATATTGAAAAATATATCATTACATAGTTGAAACATTTTGTCAACAGTGTGAAACATTTATGTGAA
This sequence comes from Leuciscus leuciscus, assembly GCF_965113295.1. Taxonomy (NCBI): domain Eukaryota; kingdom Metazoa; phylum Chordata; class Actinopteri; order Cypriniformes; family Leuciscidae; genus Leuciscus; species Leuciscus leuciscus. The sequence continues at coordinate 19,907,231 of NC_138744.1, forward strand.
TTATATATGCTATTTATGCCATATGGTTAATTACATAAGTCTTGGTTGTGGAAAATAATAGTTTAAGTACTTGGAGTTACCACAGTTATAATTGACAAAGGATGAATTACAGGGTTTTCTGTAAATGTTTTTTTTGGATGGATGTACTGATCTTTTGTCACAGTGTCATACTTATAGGCTATTCATAGTTCATCCATTCAGGATTACAGCGAATGGCTTAGATCAAAACAATAACAAAAGCAGCGTTCTCTACGTGCTTTTTTCCATATTTGATAATCCAACACATTAACCTCATAAATGCTGAAGCAAAGGAAGGAACTATCACAACTATTGAGTTTGACTGTGGCGCTACAGTATAAAATATTCAGTACATATCAAATGATCTCTATCAGACAAATCAATAGTGACACATGGTAAAAACACTTGTGTGTTGCGACATTACTGTTGGATCCAATGTAGTTGGTGTGCCCACCAACCTCGATGTTGTCTGGCTTGATTTAGAGGGCAAAACGGGAGCCTTCAGTGATAAGGATGTCCCCAAGGAAAGGTAATTCGCTAAATTCCTTTCCACCTGAGGCATCCATCCGTAACCCTCCTCACTCAGCCCCTCTACATTCTAATAACTTGAAGCTGAATGGACCTCGTGGGCAGAGTATGGATGGACATATCAGTGTGCAGGTCTGGGAAAAAGAAAATGCTCATCAGAGCTGCACACTTATGACTTCGCAGATATCGTTCATCTAAACGACCTTCCGCAGTCTTGCACTTTGAGCCAGACTGGTTTAAACTCAGTCTGGCTGTGGCACGAGTAATAAGTTTCATTAGCTCATCTTATTCAGCGTTTGCTGCGTCGAGCAGGAAACAGATCTATTAATTATAACCGTTTCTACAGACACCATGTCTATTATAACTGAATCGCTGATGAGCAATGTGTCCTTGATTTGAAAGAGAGCTGAGCGGTCTTCCATCGGCAGGTGTTATGAAACGTGGGCTTGGAGGAACACAGTCACAGTGCTTGAATTACCTTCTATCCTTTCAGGGTTCTCAAGTTTTATCAAAAGCTTGGAGTGAGATCACATGCGGTTAGGGGAGGAGCCCTAATGGAGCCCCGCCCCCCAATTTTATCCATTGTTCATAATTAACCAGCACAAACTGAAATTATAACAATTGGTAAATCTGATAAATGACAGAGCAATTCATCACATCAAATATACTCTTTAATGTTATATTTCAAAATTACAAATATACAAAAATTACAAAAATATAACAAATTGCTCCAAACAGTTTGAAAAAACAAATATATTAAAACATATTTTATAAACACAAACTTTTATGTTAGATGCGATTAATCGATTTGACAGCACTAGTTTAAACACACTTTTCTTTTTAAATGTTTGTTGTAGTATATATTTATTATAGTGTTTTTTTTTTCTAATATACATTTTTGAGTCATGAATAATATTATCATTTTCTTGAACTTATAAAAACTCTGGTACAATGCTAATTATTATCTCAAATGGTAAAATATCTTTTTGCTTTTTCCCTGACATCTTTGAAAAATACAAATGCAATGGCAATGATTAATGTATGTTTTGACAGGATATAAAATATTACCCAGAGCACTCTGCTTTAGTACATGTAGCCTTTATGTAACTAGAAAGACTATTAATACAGTATAATATATCATTTAAAATAAAATGAAGAAATACATCTTCATTCCTTCCCATACCCACTAACATTTCCCTTAGTTTCAGATAACGTAAGCTAGCCAAACTGAGCCAAAGCTTCTGGCCTGGTTGCAAAGTAGTTGTAGAGTTTTTGACTGCATCAATAATAATGTATACGATGGGCTATATATTAAATGTTCTAGCCTAAAAATGTTAGACGAGCTTTCATCCAACTTCAACTTACCTTCTCCATCACGACGTGTGTTCGCGCAATGTTGTTGGTTACCTAGTAACGAACGTACGGTGGCCGAGAATGTTCCGTCAACTTCCGTGTGTTCGCGCATCTATGTTGCCTAGTTAACGAACGCAATCTGGCCGAGATACGTGCTGGCGGCAGGAAACTTCACTTTGTGCCTGCGCCTCATATACAACGTTATATATAAAGCTTGCAGGACAACTTGGTTGGCATTGCCTTTTCAGCGTGAGAAATACATGGTGTGGCGCGTAAGCATGTGAACTGGTTGAATTGCGTGTGTCCCACGGCCAATGCGTGAGACTTGAGAACCCCGTTTCTTCACAAACTGCCATCTCCACACAGCACTCAAACAATCGGCTTCCCGAAGACAAATTAGCTGACGACGTGCTCTCAGGCGCCCTTTTTATGTGCTGTGGCGCAACTTGCGAAGTCATCGCACTACATCGGCCATTGAATGCTGTGTTTGCACACGTGACTCAGACACTGGGTTCCGCGAGGTTGCGTCCGCATAGAAGTTCCCTCAAAAGAGAGCAATTCTTCAAAGTTTCGATTAATTTTGTGTTTCGCAGAAGAAAGTCAGTCATACATGAGCAACATGAAAATGACTAAATGCTGATAGATTTTTATTTTTGGGCAAAATAACCATTTAACGAATGAACTATGCTTGTGTTTTTCATTTACATTTGGAATTCTTAATTTTAACAATAGCAAACATTATGTTTATAACTGAATTACTTGACTAATATTATAAGTGTACTTCCAGGAAAAAAGGCAAACAAATATGTGTGTTTTTTCTGTAAGTTGACTCAGATTGTTTTCATCTCTTGTCTGCGCTCTGTGTGCAGTGTCAGGTCCGGCTCTAGAGACGTTTGTAGGGGATGATGTAAACACCCTGCTGATCCTCAATCTGTTGAGTGACACGGAGTACAGCGTTCAGGTCATCGCCTCCTACACCACCGGATCCAGCCAACCCCTCACCGCCAAGGGCAAAACACGTGAGTCTTTATAATCTATCCCAACAGCCCACCATTATTTTGCTGCACCATCACATCAGATTCATAGTAATTTGCCTCCTCTGTGATCGTCCTAAGAAGGTTTTTTTTTCTCTCTATTATAATATGCAACAGCAATAATATCGCTATGTAAGCGGACTAGCAAGAACCATCCCTTTTGTCTGTAAATGAAACCTGAAGGCGATCTTTGATAGGCAGCCAGCTACACATATATCAACATTCAGACAGACAGCCTCAGTAATGACAGTCCTTTGCATATAAATTTGATATCGCTAGGTACATCACAAAGTAATACCTGTTTTAGCGATTCTCATCAAAAACCAAACAGATTATGTTTTCTCGGGGAGTGCTGAGGCCATCCATCAGAACACTGTGGTGTCAACATCCCACTATCAGTCACCACTGTCTTGTTTCAGTCTAGTCAGATAAACAGACAAAATGCTTACAACACCTGCGTTTGTGAGGCCGCTATCACAGAAAAAACATTTGTAAGATCATAATATATAAGGCAGGTTATATAAAATATCTTTCACCAGGGTTCATCCTGTTACTTCCACAATCAAGGGTGTAAACAGTACTGAGACATTTTATGCAAGTTAAAGTTTGAGTGTTAACGTTTATTTAACTTAAAGCTGCAGTCCTTAACTTTTTTGGGTTAAAAATGATCCAAAATAGATTTTTGAGCATAACCAGCCAGTGTTCAAAACTATCTGCTTGCCTTAGCTCGATTCAAAACGGTAAGCTTGTAATACTATTTTTAATTCCAGTGGTACTGGTGGATTTCCGCTGGAAATTCGAGTATGTCATTATGTCACATCTGTACACATAATGAAGGTGTCTCGGCTAGTAGGCTATATTGCGTGTGAGGATGTTGGAGGTGGAGATTTATAGCCTTTTCTCACAGCACTTGATATAATTAAACTTATCAATTTGATGGCGGATCCAGAAAGGTTCAAACGACAATCACCAGTGATAACTGGAGATTCACCCGTTGTGTGTAGATGCAGAAAAGTTCGGACTTCGGAGTGGCTACAGAAAAAAAGAGACTGCAACCGGGCCCATGCGAAAACAAGGATAAATATCAGAAGGGCATTACATGTATTCATGCAATGTTGATGTTGTTAACATTAACAACTTGAGAACAAAGTATAATTTGCACGGTTTGACACATTCTCCCAGGGCCGCGGGAAGAGGTTTTAGGTTGGGGGTGCTGATTATTATTATTTTTTGGGGGGGGGCGTCACCACTTTTGAATAAGAAACAATATCAAGACTATAAAACTCCTCAAAAAACACGCACACTCTCAAACCTGACTGCACATCACATTTTTGACTTTATTGATTCTGCTTTTGTGACTGATATGAATTTTGACTGATATTGATTCTGCTTTTATTCCGGAGTCCCTTTTATTTTATTGCTCCGGAGTCGCATATCAGTCACAAAATGCGCCACGGGGAAGAAAAAAACATCTATAGCCTAAGTCGCACTGGACTAAGTCGCATTTTTTTAGAAATTTATTTCACAAAAAATAAATAAATAAAATGTTACTGACAGTTCTCCGTTACGGACGTGAGCGCTCTAAAGCGGCACTAAAATAATGTTTTAAAACTTTCACAGAGACCTCAAACTGAAAGCACAAAGCCTGTCTTTAAATTTAATTTCGTTTTGTATTAATTGTATCTTAATTTTAATCGATGTTTCATCAACAAATTGTCTGGATTTAATAAGAAGTTGCCTAAATATAGGCTATTAGAAAATAAATAATCAGGATACGGAGGCGCTGGCGAACCTGGAGCTCGTCTCATAATGAAACTCAGCGTAGGCCTATAAGGTAGCCTATTGCCTCACAGACCTGAGACATTTGGATAGCTTGAAATGTCTACTATTAAGCAGAACAATTCAAAACGAAAGAAAACAGACTGCGCTGCTTATGTAATTCGTATGAAATGTGCATTTCTCTCTGGCGCTGCGAAGATCGCGAGTCGTCAACTTCATCTGTCTAGCCGACACTGACATAAAAAATAACTGTTTTATTAGTAAACAATTAAAATGTCTCCTGCTATATTTTACATATTTGCCTGTTCCTTACAAAACACTGACAGTGGGGTTTTTGAAGGTTTTTTTTTTTTTTTTGAGCAGCTGCGGGCAAATTCTTTCGACACACACACACACACACACACACAATATTACGTAACACTCTGCGCTTATGTTTTAAAAAGATAATTTAACATATAAATAACAATTTTTAAATAGCCCACTTAAAGTGTTTATTACAAATAAATGACTAAATGCTAAAAATTTATACATTTTAATGAACAAACATATGCGTTGCATTTACAATTCTGTGAAAACAGGGGGTGCTGCAGCACCCCCAGCACCCCCACTTCCCGCGGCCCTGCATTCTCCTCAAAACATTGGATTCATCCGCGCTGTGCTGTGCCGAGGCACAACCCACGTAAAGTTGCTAACTCCGCGAATAACTGCAATTGCAGATTTCGAGCAGAGATGGCGACAAAGAGGAAAAACTACAGACTGCAGCTTTAACTTTGTTTATTTTTTTTGATAAGATTATGCCAAATTAGATTGTTTAATTAAGAATTCTTTTTTTTATGTTTTCATTTTCCTATTAAAGTTACTTTGATGCACAAATGTTTCAAAGCAACTAATTAAAGCACAATTTTCTCAATATCCTGACTTTAAGAACACACCACATGTTCTACATTATATTGTGAAATTGTTAAACGTCAAATTCAGCACCATTTTTTAGTTTGATACATATACTGTATATGATATATATTTATGTGTGTATATGTATATGCATACAGTATGTGTGAGTATATATAATACATATACATATATATATACATATATATAGAGTATATATATATCAAACTGCTATAGAATAGTGCTGAATGTGAACAAAACACATGAACAAAGAAAAAAGTATATATTATATAGAAAATCTTATAATAAATATTTGTCAAGAAGTAGTAGAAGTAAAAATGTAGAAGTCATGCTTTTAGCATGAACTTATTCCATTCACACTCCATGGCTTTCTAAGGAACATCTCATATTATCTCACCCTACATGATGATATCTGCATACCCCCTGCTCTATGGGGTCCATCAATTTTTCATACGTTTTCTGTTTGACCTTTGAATAATTGAATGCACAATAATGGATTTCCACCTCCTTGAATTAGTACTATCAGCCAGAGGCCCTTTTTGCATGTATATAGTTCATTAAAATAGTTTATATAAGAAGGAAATCTTGTCACATGCATTATTCAAAGCCTTAAACAAATTTCAACCACTGTGCGCCATATGTTTTGTGCACAGTCTCCATTTTAATCTGAAATCTCCCAGTCACAAATGCGACTGACATGATGTTCTGTTGTGTAATGTGAATTTCAATAGGCAGCTTGATTGCATAAGTAGTTCCTTTTTAGGATATGGCTCTCATATCAAAGCTTAAAGGAGGACAATGTTTCACCACATGGCCTTTTTCCAGTACAAACTGAATTTGGGTTCGCCACTTTTGGCATATAAAATGCGTGGGACTCAGTCTGTTGTGACATGGCCACAATTGTGTTCCAAATAGTACAAGCTCCAAAGATGAGTATTGTTCTGTGTGACTAATGTGGACCATGTGCTGTGGCTTGGGCTTGTGTTTTAAGGGTATGCTGACCAAAAATGTGATAATTCCAAAATAAGCCTATTTTTCTGCTTTCAAATGAGTTTTCTTTCACACAGCACATTCTGTGTGGTTTGCACAAAGAGAAAGAGAAAAATAAAGAAAGACATGCTTAACGCCATGTGTGGCTTTTAAGTGGAGAGCATATTTGTTAAAATACTGTTGAAACCTCTCACTTTCATCTCAGATGTGTTTTTCTAGCCATTAGTTTTGCCTGAATTGCAGTATTTAAAGAGTATCGCACAGAAATCTGAGTCGCTCAGAAATGGGCTGCTGGTTTCAAGAGAAGTTAAGCCTACAGGTTTTACCTCATAACCTGCATCACAAAGGAGCCTGCTGACTACCCTATGGCTCATTAGCATTACTGTAGTACATGTGCTTCTTTTCATTTTACAACATGAGACTACATTAGAGAAAAAAATGCTCAAGGCTTACCTCTCACTAAAGTCCAACTCGTACATTTCAAAGCATTCATACAGGTTTAGTACACTTCTTTTCAAAAGTTAGGGGTCTGTAATGTTTTTTTTTAATGTATTGGAAGAATGCATTTATTTGATCGAAAAATATTGTATAAACAGTAATATTGTGAAATATTATTACAGTTTAAAATAACTTTTCTATTTGAATATATTTTAAAATGTAATTTATTGTTGTTATGACAAAGCTGAATTTTCAGCAGCCATTACTCCAGTCTTCATTGAAAACGGTTGTGCTGCTTAATATTTTTGTGGAAACTGTGATGCGCTTTTTCAGAATTCCTGATGAATAGAAAATTCAAAAGAACGACTTGGTTACCCTATTGTAATCTCCGTTCCCTGATGGAGAGAACGAGACATTGTGTCTACGTACTGACAGTAGTGATTGCACGTTGGAGTCCTAAAGACTTCTGGTACTTTGAGAAAAGCCAATGAGAATTTGCGGTTGGAATTTGCATGCATTTCTCAGTGTGGGTACGGCCCAAACACGTGAGGCAGAGATTGTGGCCATCCGCTGAAATGCACCGTCAACACCAGATTCAACATCTTCCTTCTTGTAGAGGTGAATCGCCATCTCCTTTTATACCCGTATGTCCAGGGGAGCGGTGCATGCAAATTCCACTAGCCAATTCTCATTGGCCTCTTCTCAAACTATCAGAGGTGTTTGGGGCTTTCAAGTGCGACCCCTAATGTCAGGACATTGACGCAACATCGAAGTGACTAACAGCAATTACTTAACAGAAATCTTTAGTAAAGTTATAAATGTATTTACAATCAACTTGGATTCATTTAATAAATCCTTACTGAATACAATTTCTCTCTTTCAAAAAAAAAAAAAGAAAAGAAAAAGAAAAAACATACTGACCCCAAACTTTTTTTTCTTTTTCTTTTGGAACACAAAGGAAGACTTTTTTTGTCCATACAATGAAAGTCAATGGGGTCCAAAACAACATTGGATGCTATTAACTCCCCCCACCCCCCAAAAAAACACAATAACAAGATTTTTTATAATATCTTATACAGTTTTGCTTCTCCACTAAATTCATTTTTAAGGGAGTATATATGTTTATTAGAAAACAGAATAAAGATATTAACTTAAAATTGGATTTTTGACAGTGTATATCATTGCTGTATTTTTTAAAAATATGTATGTGCTTTATTGCAATATTTTCATGCAAAGTGTCTGTTTTCTTGTTCGTCTTGCAGTGTTCCTGGGGGTGAACAATCTCAACACAAAACAGGTGCTCAGTACCAGCATGTGTGCCCAGTGGCAACCTCACCACCATGCCTCTGTCTACAGAGTCGTCATTGAGTCACTGCTTAGTGAGTAACACACACACACACACTCACACACACGCACACACATTTCAAACACGTGACAATATAACACATATTGACATACATTTTTGTTTTGTTAAATTTCCGTTTCAGAGGTAATGGGATATTATGGCTCATTTCAGCACAGGCCTCTGAGCCTTTGGGCTGTTCAACAAAACTTTTTTTGTATGCATATTGCTCTACTGGCGTGTGACATGCTTTCGATTCAAATTTAAAACAGCAGAGTCAAAAGCCCATTTCCCATTATTGCTTTTCTTATTCCTGCCTGATACTGCCTCACCGGCTCAGCTTATCTCGCAATCCTGGAAATCTTCTGTTCTACTTCCAGCGTGTGACTGCTCAGATGGCTAGCAGCTCAGTAGTGCTATTAAAACCAGATCTTATTGGGGTGTGTATATATGTGTGTGTATTTTGTATTTGAATGACAATCATTGCAGCAGTGTTCTCAACGAAACACACAGAACTATAGAAGTGATTTAACTAAATATACTTTTGTTTTGTTTTTTGACTGCTGTAAATCCTGACAGATTTAATTCTCAAATATTAACCGGGTTGATAATGACTTTCAGATCATAATTTAAAAATACTTAATAATAATGACATTTCTGATGTTCAAACTCTTTTCAGATGCTTTTCTGTAATCTCACTCTAATTAATAATATAATTACCAATAACCATTTTTTGGTTTACTTTCTCAAATGCTTACTTTTTTTCTGCATCCACATTAAATAGACCTGAAGTGACAGTAAAGACATTTATAATACTTACAAAAGATTTCTGTTTCAAATAAATGCTGTTCTTCAAACTTTAGTCATCAAAGAATAATGAAAAAAAAGTTTACACAAAAATATTAAGCTGCATAATAATATAATATAATATTTTTTTTTTCTTTATATTTCTGAATGGAGAAAAAAATTACCTTCAAGAATTACAGATACAACCCATTACCCTGTAGTCATGGTTAACTATGCCTACACAAATATATCAAAACTACTGCTGAAGAGTGGTATGAATATGTGTATATTTCTGCAGTACTAAGATCCCCACTGCCTTCTTCTCGTCAAATAATGTCCAAACTTTGGTAACCAGTAGGAACAGCGGATTCATTATTTGCCATCTTGCTCGTAGTGAGAATTTTACTGTGGAATTTCAGCCAGACATATGAATCTTCGGTGCCGAGCCCTCGTGGTGTAGTAAAGCATTCCTGCTTGCAAATGCAGGGAAGAGAGGAACTATCCTGCTTGTGCCAGAGATGTGACTGGACTGAGAAGTGCAGTCTGTTGAAACAAACGCTTAAAGGAGGATAGGTGTTTACTGAGCCGAGCAGCAGCGCTTTCCAGCTACTTTTCCATAGAGCGGGAATCTAATAGGCAAATGTCACATCCCATTGTTTGATCAGCTCAGCAATCAAAGCATGTTGGAGCAAGGGAATATTGTTGATGTTATTATCACAGTTTTACAGTCCATATTATCATTGGAAAATTCAAAGAAAATACCTTAATAAATCTCAATGTTTTGTATAATGCACTCCAGAGCCATTTTTTTTTCTCAAGATCATGGTCTAAATGAGGGAATGCTTTGGGAAATATCTTATTAAAGAAAACCTTTTTGCTGCTTTTTTCTCATTTAATAGTGGTATAATACTGCTTCTGCACAGCCCAGCCATTTTTATTCCCCATGGACACAGCTGTTTAATGGCAGACAAATTAAGATGTATGAACCAAGTCGAGTTGCTGGATATTAATGTCTGCCATCAGAAACAAAACAAAGAGATCGATGGAAAGAGAGGTGGAACAAGAGAAAACCAGAAAGAAAAAGAGTAGAGAAAGAAAAGAAGGTGAAAAGAATGGAAATATTGGGTTCTTTCATTCAACTCATTTCTTTCTGCACTCAAGTTGCTTATCACGGTGCACCCATTTCCCTGCAGTCTTCAGCCTCTGGTTAAAACGATTAAAGATCTTTCCGTTGAACTCCATGGGCTGAATACAAGGTTACCCTTCCTGAGCTCTATAGCAGCACTGGCCATTTTCTCAGCTTTGGAAAATAATTACAGCTATGAAAATCAAAAATAGCAGTTCTGCTACTTTTTACCCTGGGATCTGAGAATCAGATTTCTTAAAACATGATTTACTCATAGTTCCTTTCATTTAAACGCCCAATCTGTGAGCAGCAACACATGCCTGTTAAAAATAACAACACTTCGGCATGTTGCTGTGGTGCCGATTCTGTCATTTCCAATTTCAGTGTTTTTGTTTATAGCCTGAGGACTCGAATGAAAATTTCTCTTTAATTAGCACAATTGTTTGCTTGAGGAAGCAGTTTTAATTGCAATTAACGCCAATCCTGCCATTTTTTACTCAACTCTGCTTCTTTAATTTGAATAGATGGTCAGAAACAGGAAGTGAGGGTTGGTGGCAGTGCATCCAGAGAGTGCTTCTTTAACCTTTCACCCAACACCAAGTACAAGATCAGCGTCTACACCCTTTCACAGGACACAGAGGGCCCTGCCGTCACCACTATTGCGACCACTGGTAAATACACTCTGATAACTATACATTTGTATGCCATTATGTAACTATAGACCAGGGGTTCTTAAGTCTGGCCCCCAGGGTCCCCTAAGCTAATTAGTAGAAAGTTATAGGCTGGTGAGTTTGATCAAGGTTGAAGCTAAACTCTTCAGGAAAGTGAACCTCGAGGGCCAGAGTTGAGAACCCCTGCTATAGACTTTGGGTATACAACATATTTAATTGTCTGTTTAAGTGTTTTCCCTCATAACCTCATTTTTAATCGGTAGATTAAATATGACATCTGTTCTCAAAAAGATTTACTGGGGTGATAAATGAGGTCAGATATTGTACTACACCTCCTCTGTCTTTTAGGCTCCAACAAAACACTTGAAGGTGGACTTGGGCTACATTCACACTGCAAGCTTTAGTGCTCAATTCTGATTTATTGCTCAGATCCGATTTTTTTTTGTTTGGCTGTTCACATTATTTATTTTAAATGTGGCTAATATCAGATTCGAGTGTGAACTGATCCAGACTGGTCCAGAACTGACCCGCATGCATAAAAGAACGGTAAAGCCTTGTTTATAATTTCGCCTGGTTCTGCAGCGCAACCTCCGTTTATCCGTGACTCACTCGCCGTTTTACTATTCTTTGAAACGACGGGGGCGACTCAAGAGTAATTGTTCTCTAAACCTTAGGAAGCAGCGGAAAGAAGTAAGGTTACACACCTGATGGTGTTTGTTTTAGTGCACTTCACCAAGCCCATGCTACAAAAAACAACAACAAAGTATCATGTAAAATCCAGTAACCTTGAGATTATTACTTGTGACATTAGAAAAAATTATATTGATATGAGAACATAATATGTATAAAACTAAATTAAACAACAATCTCTTAAATATTTGTTAATATTATTAAACATTTTTTATTTAATTCCATGAACATTTTTATTAAACATTGACCTTTATTTGTAGATTCGGCTCGAAGTTATGGATCTTCGAAAATGGAGCAGCGCGCAAAGTTACAAAAAATGCTGTTCACACACGTGAAATGGGGTCTTACTCAATGCGCACGACCGCCCACACCTCAATGACGTCATTTTTTTAATCCGAAATCACCCCTAAACCCTCAATCACTATTCCCTACGTTAGTCCACTAATGTTCACTTGATGGAGTGAATGAAAACGAGTGAGCGAATTCGTACAGCCGCTGAATATACATCGCCTGTACACTCATTGAATGAGTGAACACGATAACGTCCACTATGGTTTTGGACACCACTACAAATGCCCTATTTGAGGGTATGGGGGCGATTTCGGAATTAGCCTAAGCTTTACAAGATGGTTTATAGCATGCTATCATGCGTATGTAAACATGGAGGAAGCTGATGTGCTGCGGAAGCGCTGGCGATAAGGAGGACAGAGACGAGGAGAAAGAGAGCAAAGTTTTCCTGGTTCTTCACTTTTTTTTTATAATTTTCCCTCAAGTATTGCTTGTATAGAACTGTCACAGTAAGTGATACTTAGGCCTCTTTGTCCCTTCACTGACTACCGTCATGGTTGTCTTCCATGTTATCTGAGTAACCAAAGAACTAGTGACTCCCATCAGCGCAGAATTGTGACAAATGTCGATCTAGAGCAGGAATAGGCTATGTCGGTCCTGGAGTGTCGCTGTCCTGCAGAGTTTAGCTCCAACCCTGAAAAAAAAAACAAAAAAAAACTGGCCTGTAGCCTTGGTAACTCTGAAGTCATTGATTGGCTTGTTTAGGTGTGTTTGATTAGGGTTGGAGCTAAACTCTGCTGGAAAGTGGATGTCGAGGGCCAGAGTTGAGCACCCCTGTGTTAATATGTCAGTTAGGCGGTAGCAACACTTCAATGATATAGGTCATTTCCAGACAACATCGTGCCTGACAACATACAGTACAATCAATCATTGCCTGAGAAACAGATTGAACCACGGTGGATCAGTGTGTCCTTTTTCTTTTACAGTTGGGTTTCTGTTAAGATCATGAATCTTATTGTGTATGTAATAAAGTGAAGACAGCCAGGCCCTGCTCTGGTTTATGTATTGTTTTGTTGTTTCTCTAGCTCCAGCACCCACCCAGCCACCAACCGCACCACCCACCACGATCCCTCTTCCTACCATCCCTCAAGCCAAAGAAGGTAGGACACCAATGTGGGAATAACTGGCTTTTCAGACATTGTTTTTCCCTGTTTGTTGGCCATGTCTTTATGTGTTATGTGACCTTTCACTAATGTACATCTCTGCTGACAGCTAACCTTTTCTTATTCTCTGCGCCACTCCGCTCTCAATAAATATGTCTGAGCCTTCCCAACACACCTGATAAAATCACGCAGATCTTATTTTACCCCCTTATACTGTATATATTTCTTTTAGATCCCTCACCTCCCACTTTATAGCGAATAGATTTGCTTCATTGTCTTACCAAATAATGCATCATAAAGTAACACCTCAATGATTTCTTGAACTGAAACCAAATGCTTCTTTAGATTTATTTGTTATTTTTATTTGGCTTTATCTCTGAGAGTCTGAGTGGTTAACCCAAATGCTTTGCCCTGCATGCTGTACATTACTATTGAGAACAGGCCAAATTGTAAAAAGTGAAACATTTCTTACCTTAAAGACCTCATGAAATTGAAATGAGAGTTTTGTGGCTCTGAGTCCTTTTGTGTTAACTCCTTGATGAAAATGTGTCTCACAAACTTGCTGTTTTAATGAGTAATATGTCAACAGAGGAAAAAATAGTTGGGATTTCGATAGTTCCCAATGAGCCTAATGAGTCTGTTTACTTAAAGGATTTGTTCAGATTCGTTCACTGATTGATTGAGACAGTGACCCTTTCTACAGTTTACACTACCAATCAAAAGTTTGAGGTCGGTATGATTTTTTAGGGTTTTTGAAAGAAGTGTCTTATGCACACTAAGGTTACATTTATTATAAAACAGTAAAATTGTGAAATATTATTACAATTTAAACAACTATTTTTTATTTTAATATATTTTACAATGCTATTTATTCCTGTGATGGCAAAGCTGAATTTTCAGCCGCTTTTACTGCAGTCTTCAGTGTCACATGATCCTTCAGAAATAATTTTTATATGCCGATTTGGTGCTCAAGAAACATTTATTATTATGATCAATGGTTCTACAATGTTGACAGCAGTTCTGCTGCTTAATATTTTTGGGAAACTAATACTTTTTTTCAGGATTCTGTGATTAATAGAAAGCTAAAGCATTTATTTGAAATTAAGATAGATTGCTGATAAGGAAGCTTTTTGTTTATTTATGAGTAAGCCATTGAATCACTTAACCGTTCAACCAAAATTGTTCATGACCGAAACAACCCATTTGTCTCCTTGTTGTGGACTAGATTAACAAACTGAACGAGATGTGAACAAATTGGGCCTAATGAGATTTGCCAGGTCATTCAAGTTGTTTACGAACACAATGCCTGATTCATTTAGTTCGTCCACAAACAAGGTGTCTTGATCAGTCCCACTCTTGTTCAGACTCAAAATAGCAACTTGTTCAGTAAATGGGGCTTGTTTGTTCAATACGTCCAACCTATGAAATGCTCAATTGCAGCCCTCACTCAAACGCTTATGATTTGTGGTATAGTACAGCAAGTACTAATTCAGTTAGACTTTGAAGGCAGGCAAGCAGTCACATGCTTATGAGACAGGGAGACTCATATGTATTGCCCGAATATGAATCAGTGCGAGGAAGTAAATGAGAAAGATTTGTTAAAAACACCAGTAGGAAAACTTTGTTCGCAAAGCTATTTAATGGTGTCTTGAAAGTTGCGATGAAACAGAAGTAGCAAAAAATCTTTTTTTCCTTATTGTGACATACATCCGAGTGAAACAGATTATCTTTAAAAATGTGCTGGAACCTGTTTCTATATCAGTTGTTGATTGAATGAAGGCAGATCTGAATGCGAGCTGGCAGTCAATTGTAATAAAGGTGAAGTCTGAGGTAATAAATAAATAAATAAATAAAAAGATTAAATTGTTCACATTAAATTAGGTAAAATGCATTTAGAAAGTAGGTATGGTGAATTTTAACCTAATTTGACCCTAATCGATATAACCTTACGTATTCAGATTGATTCAGTCATTAAATAATATTGTTAATAAAAGCAGTTCATTTAGATGTTACCACATGAAGCATTTTTTAGGCTTCTGACAGTTAATGTGTTTAGCCCCAAATCCTGCAAAGCAACAGTCTGGCAGAGCAGAAGAGAGATAGCTGGGAATTAATTAAGCCTCTTTGTTTTATCCAGCTAGCTGTGATGGAGATCCTGTCAGTGAGAAGCAGAAGTGTTTGAATCATTTGACATCTGTTGTTCTGCAGCGTTTACACAGTAATGAGAATTTCTTATTTTAGCTAGTGATTTTTCACCTGCTTCCTCCCTCTCCCTCTCCCTCTCTCTCTCTCTCCCTCTCTTTCGAAATCTCTCTCAGTTTGCAAAGCAGCCAAGGCAGACCTAGCCTTCCTTGTAGATGGCTCCTGGAGTATTGGAGATGACAACTTTCAGAAGATTATCCGTTTCCTATACAGCACAACTGGTGCACTTGATGTGATTGGTCCCGAGGGAACACAGGTATGCTGCTCGTGAAATATTTGTCAAATTCAGTCTACCTCATACTGTTTTCATCTGTTTATATTGTATAAAAAAAATTAAAAAAAGACCATCCTGAGCTTCCAAATGAATGTGTGTGTGTGTGGGGGGGTTGTTTTTGTTTTTTGAGGTCACTAATAACTCCCCTTTTGAAAAAGTACACTTTAGCATATTTTAAACGGAGCACTTATTACAGGAAATAATATGTTTTAATGAATATACTATGGACTGAATGTAATGTTTTTCCAAAATTCAATGAAAATTCGGTCATCATTCCCTCACACTTATGTCGTTTCAAACCCAGAAAACTTTGGTTAATCATTGAAACAAAAATTAAGATATTATTAATAAAACCTGAGTAGTTTCTGTTCCACCCATTAAAAGTCCATGTAACCAAAACTTGAAAGATTCAAATAGGTTAAAAAGGCATTGTAAATCAAATGTATATTAATCAAGCAGTTTAATCTAAGTTTTGTAAAGAGATATGATCGCTTTAAATGGACCTATAAGGCAAAATTCACTTTGATAAAGTTTTTGAACACACCCATTCCTTTTTTATAATCCCCATAAATCATAAACTTTCTCTCCAAACAATCAGTTCCATAAGCCACGCCCATGACTAGCACCCTGTTAGGATAGAGACCGCACTGAGTGGGGCGCAGCAGTCTGCCATTTTTGTTTCCTCGCTGTAGCTTCTGCGCCAAAAATGACGTACCAATGAACAGAAGAGTCTCCATTCTAGACTCCCAGCATCTGACACCGTAGTTGATTTTATTTATGAAGGAAATGAGCAGAAGAAAGTCGGTAAAGTTTTATATATTTGTGCAAATCATTCACAAACAAGGGCCAGTTCTATTCTGGATTTGCACAAAAGTTGTTTCTGAAAGGTTTTTAAATTAACATGATGGTACATGTTAGTCAATGAGTTGAATCAACTTAACTCCACAACAATTACATTAATTTATCCACTAACCATTCAGAAATGTCTAATTATATTCTAAAAGTTGTAACTTTTTCTTAAGATGCTCCATCAGTGTCTGACTCCGGTTCAAACATGTAAGGCTGAACACCGCGACTGACAATTTCCGACATTTTGGCTGCGTGACATTCTCCAATTTTGTTGTTGCCGGAGTATCCAAAGCACAAGCTGTAAAGGCTCCACCCTCTTCCACAAAGGGGGCCGGGAGCAGAAGCTCATTTGCATTTAAAGCGATACACACACAAAAACAACAGGTTTTTGCTCACACACAAATATGGGCAAGTTTGACAAGCTATAATAAACTAGATGTACCGCATCGCGGTACAAAATATGACCGCCGCTCAGGCCTGCACTGGCTTTCCACAAAAATAAATGACGTGGAGTAATTTGGCTGTATTGCGTGTTTATGTATACCTAAAAAAAGTAATAGTATGTGCATGTCTGTCTGTGTGTGTGTGTGTGTGTGTGTGTGTGTGTGTGTATGTGTGTGTATTTGTGTATGTGTGTGTCTGTGTGTGTGTGTGTGTGTGTCTGTGCGTGTATGTATGTGTGCGTACATGTGTGCGCGTGTGTGTTTGTGTGTGTGTGTGTCTGTGCATGTGGATTTGTATGTGTGTGTATGGGTGTGTGTCTGTGCGTGTGGATGTCAGTGTGTGTGCATGCTTGCGTTTGTTTGTATTCCTGCATGTGTGTGTGTGACAGTATCATCCTAAACCAGCAACCCTTCGCTCAACAGCACCATCTACAGGCCGATGAGTGTACAGTCACTAAATGTGCACATAAATGAATTTATTTTATACCCCCCCATGGATGAAATTCTACAAAACTTAGCAGAGGATACCCCCAGAGGTTGTCAAGTTAATCATACACATGAAATATGGTGCATATATAGTGGCCCCCGGGGACCAAACGAAATTTTTCCGTAGAAGTCTAGTGGGGCTACATGCCCACCAAATTTCATGTTCCCCGGTGCTTCGGTGTCCCTGGTATCGTTGACGAAAAATTTACGGGGGCCCCAGCGCGGGGAGGGGGGAGTGGCCCCCGGGGACCAAACGAAATTTTTCCGTAAAAGTCTAGTAGACGAACATACCATAAAAATTTCTTCATCCTCGGTGCCACGGTTCAGGTAGTTATTTAGGAAAAACTGAATTTTTGGGGGTTTGGGGGGGCCCAGCGCGGGGGGGGAGTGGCCCCCGGGGACCAAACGAAATTTTTCCGTAGAAGTCTAGTGGGGCTACATGCCCACCAAATTTCATGTTCCCCGGTGCTTCGGTGTCCCTGGTATCGTTGACGAAAAATTTACGGGGGCCCCAGCGCGAGGGGGGAAGTGGCCCCGGGGACCAAACGAAATTTTTCCGTAAAAGTCTAGTAGACCAACATACCATAAAAATGTCTTCATCCTCGGTGCCACGGTTCAGGTAGTTATTTAGGAAAAACGGCATTTTTTTGGGTTTGGGGGGGCCCAGCGCGGGGGGGGAGTGGCCCCCGAGGACCAAACGAAATTTTTCCTTAGAAGTCTAGTGGGGCTACATGCCCACCAAATTTCATGTTCCCCGGTGTTTCGGTGTCCCTGGTATCGTTGACGAAAAATTTACGGGGGCCCCAGCGCGGGGGGGGAAGTGGCCCCCGCGGACCAAACGAAATTTTTCCGTAAAAGTCTAGTAGACCAACATACCATACAAATTTCTTCATCCTCGGTGCCACGGTTCAGGTAGTTATTTAGGAAAAACTGAATTTTTTTGGGTTTGGGGGGGCCCAGCGCGGGGGGGGGGAGTGGCCCCCGGGGACCAAACGAAATTTTTCCTTAGAAGTCTAGTGGGGCTACATGCCCACCAAATTGCATGTTCCCCGGTGTTTCGGTGTCCCTGGTATCGTTGACGAAAAATTTAAGGGGGCCCCAGCGCGGGGGGGGAAGTGGCCCCCGGGGACCAAACAAAATTTTTCCGTAAAAGTCTAGTAGACCAACATACCATAAAAATTTCTTCATCCTCGGTGCCACGGTTCAGGTAGTTATTTAGGAAAAACGGCATTTTTTTGGGTTTGGGGGGGCCCAGCGCGGGGGGGGAGTGGCCCCCGGGGACCAAACGAAATTTTTCCTTAGAAGTCTAGTGGGGCTACATGCCCACCAAATTTCATGTTCCCCAGTGTTTCGGTGTCCCTGGTATGGTTGACGAAAAATTTACGGGGGCCCCAGCGCGGGGGGGGGGAAGTGGCCCCCGGGGACCAAACGAAATTTTTCCGTAAAAGTCTAGTAGACCAACATACCACAAAAATTTCTTCATCCTCGGTGCCACGGTTCAGGTAGTTATTTAGGAAAAACTGAATTTTTTGGGGTTTGGGGGGGCCCAGCGCGGGGGGGGAGTGGCCCCCGGGGACCAAACGAAATTTTTCCTTAGAAGTCTAGTGGGGCTACATGCCCACCAAATTTCATGTTCCCCGGTGTTTCGGTGTCCCTGGTATCGTTGACGAAAAATGTACGGGGGCCCCAGCGCGGGGGGGGAAGTGGCCCCCGGGGACCAAACGAAATTTTTCCGTAAAAGTCTAGTAGACCAACATACCATAAAAATTTCTTCATCCTCGGTGCCACGGTTCAGGTAGTTATTTAGGAAAAACTGCATTTTTTTGGGTTTGGGGGGGCCCAGCGCGGGGGGGGAGTGGCCCCCGGGGACCAAACGAAATTTTTCCTTAGAAGTCTAGTGGGGCTACATGCCCACCAAATTTCATGTTCCCCGGTGTTTCGGTGTCCCTGGTATCGTTGACGAAAAATTTAAGGGGGCCCCAGCGCGGGGGGGGGAAGTGGCCCCCGGGGACCAAACGAAATTTTTCCGTAAAAGTCTAGTAGACCAACATACGATAAAAATGTCTTCATCCTCGGTGCCACGGTTCAGGTAGTTATTTAGGAAAAACTGCATTTTTTTGGGTTTGGGGGGGCCCAGCGCGGGGGGGGGGAGTGGCCCCCGGGGACCAAACAAAATTTTTCCTTAGAAGTCTAGTGGGGCTACATGCCCACCAAATTTCATGTTCCCCGGTGTTTCGGTGTCACTGGTATCGTTGACGAAAAATTTAAGGGGGCCCCAGCGCGGGGGGGGAAGTGGCCCCCAGGGACCAAACGAAATTTTTCCGTAACAGTCTAGTAGACCAACATACCATAAAAATTTCTTCATCCTCGGTGCCACGGTTCAGGTAGTTATTTAGGAAAAACTGCATTTTTGGGGGTTTGGGGGGGCCCAGCGCGGGGGGGGAGTGGCCCCCGGGGACCAAACGAAATTTTTCCTTAGAAGTCTAGTGGGGCTACATGCCCACCAAATTTCATGTTCCCCGGTGCTTCGGTGTCCCTGGTATCGTTGACGAAAAATTCAGTAAGGTGACGAAAAAAAAAAAAAAAAAAAACTTTGACAATCCCTATATGACCGGCTAGCTACGCTAGCGGCGGTCATAATTATCTGTGGGGTATTTTGAGCTGAAATTTAACAGACACATTCTGGGGACAGCATAGACTTATATTAAATCTTGTGATAAATCTTGTTAAATCCTGTATTGTCTTGTCTTTGTGTGAGCGTGTGGTCTCGAGGGTGCTCGAGCCGTGCGCTCCCTTGTCTGCGGGCCCTGTTTCATGTTCGGAGTGTGGTGTTCGGATTCTGGCACTCATCTCGATTTCAGTCCGGTGTCGGGGTTCGAGCACTCTCGCTCCATGTCTTGTCACTTGTGTGAGCGCACAGGTTTTATGTTCATTCACTCACCATGCGATCTTGTCTTGTGTGTTTTGTGAGCGCTTGATTTATGTTTGCATTGGCCAGGAGCTCTTGTGTTATGTTCTGTGTAGCGCACGGTTCGCGTTTTCAGTGGCCGCGTGCTTTCATTTCGTAATGTTTTGTGTAAACACGCAGTCTGTGATTATGCTCATTGGCTGCGTGTTCGTGTTATGTTTTATGTGAACACGCAGCTTAGGAGTTTCTCATAACTCACATTTTGTGTGAGCACATGGCTTGAGATTGTTTTCACTGGGCATTTGCTTGTTTTTGTTTTGTTTGTGTGAGCACATGGCTTGAGTCAAGATCTGGCTTTTCAGTAAAAATTTCTGAAAACGATGACATCATGCTCATGTGTATTACATGTTCTGTCCATAGGGGCGAAGTGTTTCTTTGCAAAGGGATATAGCCAACTACTGGCCTGGCAGCATAATACAGCGCTTTTAGTTGTTTTTGTGGATCCGTGTGAATGGGGAACGGTTTGACAATGTTGTCATATGTAGACGAAAAATGCGAAGGAAAAACGTTTCCATTTTTAGTACATCGTTGTCGTGTAAACGTACCGTTAATTTCTTTTTTTTTCACAAGGGACAGATATGTAGTAAAATTGTATATAAACAATAAAACATATATAAATTACATACAATTTTAGTAGGGCCTATTGTAAATTTGTCATGTCATGGCACATACATACAGACGGTTGGTCTGGGAACGCCCCCGGGAACGCCCCGTCACGTGATGTGAATTTAGCCCGTGGGGGAAAACATTGCCTTGGCGCTAATTGAGATACACGGGACAATCATGCCGAAGAGTTGCTGTTTCGTTTTCTGTACCGCCAATAAACAAACAAATTATGAATTGAAGTTCTACATCCTTCCTAATAAACATCTTCCTTATGAAAAAGAACTATAGTAATCCTATAAGATTTCTATAGTAGTGTATAATACTTCTGTGATGTTCTGTAATAACTCTATAGTACTTATATAGTATGTCCCAAAATACTACAAGATTCCTATAGTTGTTTTTCATAAGGGATGTCTCATTCACATTAGCGTTATCAGGTGAAGGCTCGCATGAAAGGCCAATCGCTTTCGTAATGACGCGAGCCGTGAACCTATGGAGTGGTTCGAGGTCTAACTTACACTCAGTACAGACTGCATTCTGTGAGTTAGGGATAACTGTCAGCACAGTCCCTCGGCAACTTCATACTACTGATCACCGTTTTACAAAAGGATTAATAGTTTGGAGTGAAGCATACGTACAATTGGTAAGTGACAAGGTTTTATGGAGTTATAGTATGCAACATACACGAAAGTTGATTGAGTTATAGGCTAATGTTACCGCTACAGCTGCCGCGATGTCTTGCCTGGAGATTCAACCAGATAACAAAATATGTCTGGAAACGACACCTCCGGCCATTTGGTTGGGTCATTGACCCAGTTTTTAATTAAATAAGGGCAATCATAACCTATTGCAGTTTATTTTGCAATGTACCGTTGCCGGTCGGCAGGCGTCAATGACTCGCAATACGACATTTTTGTCATTCAAATACACACAATGTTTGCGGTGTTTTCCCCCCCGCCGACTCCACCCTCGCCACGCCAGCCCACGCCCCCAACTTTGACTAGATGCCGACTGTATGTATGGGCACTACAGTTTGAGAGGCTCTGCTTTAGAACTTCGAATGTCTAGTTTGCTACAACAAGGTTTTTTGCTTCTCTCAGAGATTGTTTTTTGTACTGAAGGATCATGGGAATAGCTATTCTGAGCTGAAGACCATACTACCAAGCATTTAACCCAGTAGCCTAAGAGAACATTAGATAAAAATAGCCTTTGTCTAGACATGTTAGTCCAGGATTCAGAAGGTCTTCATCACAAACCATCAGCAGCTTTAGGGATCACTGCAGTGGATCTACCACAAGGGATGTGAAAACAGGAGAACAAGCACATTTGAAGGGCAGGAGCTAAAGTAAACAGAGGAACACGGCACAGATAAATGTCTCCTTTTACACATAGATGTTTGCTTTCTGTCCTCTGCTGTAGGCCAAGTAGACATGTTTGACTTGGCTCAAACCAGTTCAACATCAGTAAACTCTCATATATAATGGCTTTTGTGTCTCTCTTTAGAGTGTGGCATAGTAGTTAAGGTGCTGAGCTGATAATCACAAGGTTGTAGGTTCAAACATTGTCTGAGCAAAACACTTAACATCAGATGTATTGCAGGGTCAAAATGAAATAGGGCTTGGGCAAAAACTAGGCTTAAAAAGTAAAAAAATAACTGTTATATTAAAAATGTGGTTGGGAAAAAGGCGTTCATAGTTTATTTCTATGACAATCTGGATTTGGATATTTGTATCTGTTGATATACTGGTCAGAAGTAATTTTTTATTAAAGAAATTACTACTTTTTAATAGCGGCACATTAAATTGATCAAAAGTGAAAGTAAAGAAAATTATGTAAAAAAATAAATATAAATAAATTTCATATAAATGATGCTGTATAGCCATTATCATCAAAGTATGCTGAAAAGTAGTACTGCTTTCATCACTGATAATAATAGTAAATGTTTCTTGAACACCACCAAATGAGCATATTATAATGATTTCTGAAGGATCATGTGACACTGAAGATGGGTATTGACTGCTGAAAATTCAAAATAGAAAATAAATAAAAATATAAAAATAATTTTTAATTGTAATAATACGTTATACACTGCAGTGATCCTTTTAAATAATTGATTTGAAGTATTTGGCGTAAATGCACAACATGATGTGTGTTATATAGTAAACACAGAAGAAAAACATACAGTATTTCCTTGTAAAGGTACGAAAATGTTATATCCCGGACGAGCCCCCATTTGCTATGCCCCGTGGCTCAAAAGGGAAACAACAAAAACAGGGACACATGAGAAAGCCAAAATAATGAAAAATGTATTAACAAAATATAACTATAAAGAAAAAAACAATGTACCAGGTAACAGTCAGGAGTCAGTGGTATAAAGTTAAATGAATTCATGATAGTATAATGTGCTGTAGTAATGATGGATGTACAAAAGGAACAGTTTAAAGGAACAAAACGAAATCAAGTCCAATATGCAGCTCTCTGCGGCCTTTCGTCTGGCTCCTTTTTAAAAGGCCCAAAAGGAAGTCAGCAACAGGTGTCCTCAATAAAACCACCCGAGAACAGACACTTGGGAGGGCTGAGCCAGCCATCCGAATCAGCCAGAGGAAAACCCCACATAAAACAAGTCGTCACATGCCCTTTAAAATTAATTCCAGGGGGAAATACTTCCTGATAGTGAAGTACTGTCACTTTTAAACACGTGATAAATGGCTACTAACTTACTTTCTACAACTGACAGGTGGCCATTGCTCAGTTCAGTGATGACGCCAGAACTGAGTTCAAGCTCAACTCCTATAGCGACAAGGAAACTCTGCTGGATGCCGTGCAGCGCATCACATACAAGGGAGGAAACACCAAGACAGGCATGTATCTATCCATCCATCCATTAATCCATCCATCCCTCCCTCCCTCCCAAGTTGCACAAGTTTACTTCACAAGTAAATGCATCTCATTTTGTTTTCAGATATTTATACTGGAAAACCAGACATAATCAAGTATTTTTTATTATTATAATTTTTTGTCTAAGGGTAAATTAGCCTTTAAACAAACAAAGGCATGACTTTTAAAGTTATTCTCTAATAGCCATAAGGGTTTTTCTGGTAAAAAGCATTATCACTCTTATAACCAGCATAAACTTCTACTGTACCAGTATGGCAATTCATGCTGGTCTTTAAGCAGTGAAATCTCTCTATAATGAGTGTCTAGATTTTTCCACCCTAATACCTTTGCAAACATGCTTTATTAATGTCCTGTTTTAGAGGCTCTAGACCAAGAACTTCAGAGTGTGAGTTTGATAAAAACGTCACGGCTCCAGCTCGGTGAGCAGCAGAGCAGCACGGTGTGTCCCTGCACTTGTGTTCATGCTGTCAGTCTTTGTTCTAAAATGAAACACCTCTCATTCCACACAGTGAAGGAACTGCAGCCCCCACCCTGCTGTGTCCTCACACACACACACAACGTCCCCGTATAAGGTATATTCTCCATGGCAATGAGCCCCCCGTCAGTGGGTGGGCGGCAGCTGCTGTGCCTCATTGGTGAGAGCAGATACATGTGGACATGTGTGATCCAGGCATTATGAGCCTGGTGCATTTATCCATCCCGGCTTTAGCGGTCTTCTCATTTGAAACATGAGCATGACTTATTTTCTGAGGGTATTAGGGCTAATCCCTTGCCTGCATTTTCATACATTCATATGCAGAGGATGAGGTGAGGATCAAAGTGATTGGCTTCATTCAATGTGTTTAAACTCTAAAAAAAAAAAAAAAGTCAATTCTGAATATTAGGGTCTGTCTGTTTCTCTAAAATGACTTTTAAAATAGAACATTTAAACATTTAAATAGGATGATTATGTTCTGATGTTCAAAATTTTCAGAAAATGTTTTTACCCGATGATATGGTAAATTTCTTGTGTGGCCTATGGTGTGGCACTGTTGACTAACCCACACATTTTCTCATTAGTGTAATATATATATATATATACACACAAATAAATGTAGAATTATTATTATTAAAATACTATAATTAATATAAAATTATATTATTATTAATATTTATTTGTTTAAATGTAAATTTTCTTTCTCTGTATTTGAAGTGTTGTAAGGTCAAACGATAAGAGGAATTTACTGAAATGAAGTCATTAAGTCGTATGTGTTTGGAACGACATGAGTGTGAGTGAGTGAATGAGTGAGTGTGCTGTGAGGGTTCTAGTTTATTTATATTCACTAGTCTCAAACAAGTAAGAGTGAAAGATATTAGCCAATGCTCACAAACACAAATGAACAGATAAAGTCCAAGCACACTTTTGACTGATGATGCAGTCATGATGTCTTGCTCAACTGTCAGTCAAACAGCAGTGCTGTTGCCCCCGTCAACTCGAGGGCACAGCCACAACTCCAACTGCAGACTAAATTCTTTTTGTTTAAAAAACGAAACAAAATAACTTGCACTTCACACGATGCTGCCGTCTGCTTCTTTAGTCCGTCATTTGTCTCCCTCTGACAGGAGCTAAAGAAAAGCCAGAAAGAGAAAGAAACAGCTTTAGAAGTCAGTCAGGCATAGCTACAGGGTCCCCTTGTTCAATTCGTCGCAATATACCGTCAAAGTGTGTTATCTCAGACACCCGTCCATATTTTATTCAGAGTGCAGCTTTTGTGATGGGATTTTGTCTAATACTCGCTGATCCTGGGGAACCTGAGACGTTTCAGAATGATTAGAAATGCAAATTAGAAATGAGAAGCCTGGCTGATGTCTTGCACCCGCAGTGCCAAGTTGGTGAGAATGGTAAAATATTGAAATGGGTGCAGTGCAGCTTGTTAGATCCCTCAGTGCAGGTCTGCTGGGAGTGACGGCTTGGACGTGTCATGGAAAAAGTGTCTTGAAGATTAGCACAGAGGAAAAGAGGCTTTGTTTAGCTCTGTGCTAAATACTTGTCACTTTTTGAGCTTAAAAATAGCAGGTGAGACCAGGGTTGTCTCGCACAATTTTTCAGTTCTTTATTAATTATCCCGAGTGGAACAAACGTTATGTGCAAATGAAAGCTTAAGTTCTTGGGTACAGCATACACAAAATGTAAAAAAAAAAAGGTCTAGTTAGACAGATCTTGTGGGGTTAATTGGTACCGTTTGAAGTGGTTTCGTTTTAAGAGGGATAATCCGATTTTTTTTTAAATTAATTTAATCTAAACTAAACATTATCTGGTGCTTCTCCATCTCCTCGATTCTCCAGCATAGCCTTGCCCGGGTCGGGTCTCATCTGTCTTCCCTTTCTCCTGTTGACTGCCCTGTCCTACTGTTTGGATCATCCTCACTCTTAACAATCCCTATTGTGCCTTGTCTCTTCAATATAATTCAATCCCTTGGTCATTCTACATCTGCGTCCTCTTTCTCCATAAGACTGCTGTGACAAAACCTGACCCTTTGTGTGTAAAATATCAAACCATTTAACTTAATATAACTTATAGCTGCTTTTCATCTCTATTAAAATATTGTATCTTTAAATTATATCAATCATTTATTTTCAATTTGTTTTGTAACTATTAGTTTTGACAGAAACCTTGTAAATTTACCTTGACATCAGCATTTTTAAATCTTGCTTGATAGGGTCAATAAGTGGCTTAAGAGGGCAAACTTTTTTTCTCACAATACAAATATATTCCAGCAATTAACACTTTGACCGCTAACTCTTCCAACCAACCCCTCTCCCTTAATCATAACAAACACTTCTCCTGAGACGTACCGCAAAGCCAAACAGTCAGATAACTTTAACAACCTCATAGTGTCATGACAGGATTATGCAAACAGTCATTACATTTGCTGTTATTCATCATTTTTTAGGCTTTAAAAAGACATTTTAAACAATGCTCACAAAAGGAAAATGATCAGAAACCATTCGTCACAACAGCTTCATTTTAACAACATTTGTTTTCAGATCCACACTTATTTTTTTATTGTCAAAGGTTTTGTTCTTTCACCACATCGTTCCATGACCATCATTCTAGCTCTCTGCAGGTACTGGCGTGAAGTTTCAATGAAATATGTCTCTCAGGCAAACGCAAATCACTCTGTCAAGATGCGTGTTCCTGTAAAATCCATCACTTTTTTCCGTGAAGTGGTGTAAATCCAGCTCTCGGCACCAGGCAGTAACATCTATGTTTATGACTCTTGATTCAGGTCGAGCCATTAAGCATGTGAAAGAGGCCATCTTTACTGAGGACGCGGGCGTACGGAGGGGCATTCCTAAAGTGCTGGTGGTGCTCACGGACGGGCGCTCTCAGGATGATGTCAATAAGATCTCTAAGGAGATGCAGATGGAGGGTGAGTGATCTGAATATTCCTTGAACATGTCATTCCTTTCATGTCATTTGAATCTAAAAACGAGTGTAACAAACAGCAGCATCTGAAAACACCAACTGTCTAGTGGTTTGGTTGTTTCTGTCGTTTAAAAAAAGAACTTTAAATGCTGTAATAAAAGTGTTGTCTTGTTTCACTGTAGGTTACATCATCTTTGCCATTGGCTTTGCTGATGCTGACTACGGGGAGCTGGTGAACATCGCCAGCAAGCCTAGCGAAAGACATGTGTTCTTTGTGGACGATCTGGATGCCTTCAAGAAGATTGAAGAACAGCTCATAACTTTTGTTTGCGAGGCTGCAACTGCCAGTACGTCCCTTTGAGAATACACAGAAACTTCCTCTTTCAGTTTGCCTTGATGTGGTATAACTTGCTAGTTTTAAGCAATAATCTTAGGAATACAGTACATGCTACAATGTTTAAAATAATTTAAAAATAAAATTATTATTAAGAGACTTTCTTCTACTAGAAGAAAGAATCTCTGACATAACTGATTGTAAGTATGCAACTGAATAGGTCATACAGTATCTGGATTTAAGAACAGAATTGATCAATCAGAAACCAGATCCAGAACTGTCTTTTACAAGTAATGGGTAACACTTGACAATAAAGGTCTCATTTGTTAAAATTAGTCAATGCATTAGCTAACATGACCAATATATTTTTACAGCATTTATTAATCATTGTTAACGTTTGTTAATAAAAAATTAATGACAATGGTAACATGGTCCACTTTAGGCATTCTACTAACTATAAGTGACTTTGCAACTACATGTCATCTAACTCTCATTAGTGTTAACTGATTCAGAAGAACTATGCAAGTAATGTCATACTTACCTTTGTGAGATTATTAAGGACAAATAAAGTTTATAGACTTTTTATATTGCTGGGTAATTGCTTTTGGATTACTTTAAGTTTTTTGTTCCGTTTTCATCCCTTGTGACTTGAGTTTATGTTAAGTCTAAAATACAAGTTTGAAATCTATTGCTGTTAAAATGGTCTCTGAACAGGAAAATATTTGAATGCATCATTATGTAACGTGTAATTTTCAAAAATCACTTTGTTCTTGGGAATTGATAGGTTTTGCACTCTGTTCTGTTTTTCTTTTACAGCTTGTCCCTCGGTGTTAATGAGTGGGAACACTTTAGCTGGTAAGACAACAATAAATGCTCGTGGCTCACAGTAACCTCTACACAAAGCACACCATCATTGTGCTGGGTAGGATAGGATCTGAGGATTTATTTAAAGAATTGATTTATTCTATCCATCCACTGTCAGTATTTAAAAAGCCCTTTACTTAATTAGGACCAGTGGGTCATGTAATTCTCACACCATTGTTTAGATCTTGAAGAAGAAAAAAAGCACACTTAGTTTTGCATTGATTTTCCACCTATCTTTCACTAGATGGACAAACATAGTCCACCCTTAAACTCGCACCATTGGTTGAGCCTTTAGCCTGATTCAGGCCATGTTTTACCACAGCCGCTATATTACCGCTATTTACACTTTTGGGTAATCTTTATAATTTAATAATATGTATAATATATTAATGCAATAATATTTTATATATTTTATAATATTTATAATCTAATTTATAATATAAATATTAAGCTGGCATATTAAAGTATTTTAACAGAGAAAACACACTTTAAGACATTTAAAATAACCCACTGAATTAATCACTTTTCTCATTATTTATTTATTAACTTACTAAAATTTTATGTACATACACTACAATACAAACATTTGGGGTCAGTATGATTTTTTATTTTTGTTCTTTTATTCATCAAGGATGAAGGTCAAACGTGACAGTGATGACTTTTATACTGTTATGAAAATGTTAAATTTAAAATAATTCTGAAATTGAAATATTCTACTCATCAAAGAATCCTGAAAACGCCTCGGTTACGACTGTAACCTCAGTTCCCTTAAGAGGGAACGAGACGCTGCGTCGATTGACGCTAAGGGAACGCTTTGCGTGATTATAATGAATAATTATAATAATAATTCGTTACATTTATATAGCGCTTTTTCTGAGACCTCAAAGCGCTTTACATAGATGGGGAAATCTCCTCAACCTGATGATGTCTAGAAGCACATGTAAACCCAGGTGAAAAAGACGTACTGTTAAATGTATTAAAAATGCATTAAAGTATATTTGTATTGTACTAAAATATACTCAAGTACATTTTTAATATACTGTATTTAATAGTACATCTTTTTCACCTGGAAAATCAGTCCAATGGTATGGTGGAACGTCAGACACGGGTGTCATGAACCAGGAAACTATAAAGCCTGCCCAAACAAAGCAGCTTCTTAAGGTCTGAGCAAGTCGCTTACAGGCACGTAGGAGATATGGCAGGTGACGCAGGGTCTCGTTCCCTCTTCGGGGAACCGAGGTTACAGTCGTAACCGAGGTGTTCCCTTTCAAGGGAACTCGCGCTGCGTCAATTGATGCTAAGGGAACGTCTGTACCAACACCACCATAGCAAGAAGTGTCTGTCCTGTGTGAAATCATAAAAGCAGCACTAGGACGAAAGCACCCGAGACCCCGGTGTAGAGTCCAGGCCCGAAGAGTAAAACCTGACGAATGTATGCGGTGAGGACCACCCTGCCGCATCACAAACGTCCTGGAGTGGCACTCCTGACATTAGAGCCTTAGAGGCCGCCATACTCCTAGTAGAGTTGGACCGAACAGCCATAGGTGAAGGTTGTCCGGTCGACTCATAAGCAAGTGAGATAGCCTCAACCACCCACTTGCATATTCTCTGCTTAGATGCTGGGAACCCTTTTTTAGGGGGCCCAAAACATGCAAACACTTGTTCAGCTTTACGCTACAGGGCAGCTCTGTGGACATAGGCATCCAGTTCCCTAACTGGGCATAGCAGATTGTTATTTTCCTGGTCCGAATCTTGAAAAGGAGGACGACAGAAGGCCTGCAGTACTATAGGTCTAGCCACATTAGTGGGGACCTTGAGAATAGCACGAGGGTGCAACCGACAATGCCTGTAGATCTCCTATTCTTTTAAGAGATGAAATGGCGAGGAGCTTTCAAAGTAAGAAACCTAGCTGGCACCTCCTCCAAAGGCTCAAAGGGAGCCTGGGAATGGCCTTGAAGGACAATGGCCAGATCCCATGTCGGCACCCTGGTGCGAGCTGCTGGCCTCAGACCAGGAGTACCACGGAGGAAACGAGATACCAAGGGGTCTTTAAGAAGTAGGCATACATGGTCCCTGCGAACTCTCTCCAGAACTCCCGGGAGCAGAGCGATCGGGGGAAATTCATACAAACGTAGCTTCGGCCACGTCTGTACCATCGCATCCAGTCCGAGAGGAGCTGGATGCGTGAGGGAGAACCAGAGTGGACAGTGTAACACTCTCGAGACGCAAACATATCCACTTGAGCCTGGCCGAACACCCTCCATATCTGCTATATAGAGGAATAGTGTGATGTTTGTGGACTATAAACTCTATATGAAACTGGTTTATCCAACGATCTCGACACCTCGGTGCCCCTGCGTTGATATATTGTGAACGAGAGGGCAGGAAGCGTTCGTCTAGCTTGCTTTTTGAACGAACGTCCTGCTTATCAGCCAGCCAATCGATGCTTAATCTTTCAACAACTCTCGTTACAGCCTCAACAAGCTCCTCAAAAGCATGAGACTGAGGTGGCGAGTCCTCAGTATCTCCTGCTTCGACACTAACAACATCCAGTTCCTTGGAACTGGATAGATGCAGTGTAGGTCCTTCAATCAGGACGTGCTTCCAAATCCTGAGAGAAGGCACTGGATCTGTCAGGTGAAGGCAGAGATAAGGCTGAGCCCGTCTCTAACCTCGCTGACACATCCATCTGCGAACCCCAAGTCTGAAGCCTCCACTGTGCCTCGGCAGCAGCGGGACACGAGCCTCGGGGAACGTGAGCCTGAGCATCCTTGCGAAAGAACGCCAGGCGGGATCGGAGTGTCCGCATTGGAAGCACCTCGCAGTGCTCACAGCCAGCACCCTCGAGTGCTGACCGTGCATGCTCCTCACACAAACATGCAACACACAGAACATGTGTGTCCCCACCTGTTAAATAGCACGTGCAGGGGTGCACACACAGTCTGAACTGCTGCTGCTTTCTCGCCATAATTTACTATATACAGGTATAGTGACAATACAACACCAAATAGATAAGAGACAGTTTTACACAGAGCGCTTGTGAAAACAAAGAAGCTAGCGCTGCTTTGTTTGGGCAGGCTTTATAGTTTCCTGGTTCATGACGTCACCTGCCTCTGACGTTCTGCCACACCATTGGACTGATTTTACATGTGCTTCAAGACATCACCACGCATAGCGTTCCCTTAGCGTCAATCAGAGTTCCCTTGAAAGGGAATTGTTTTTCATGTTTTCCACAAAAAAAATATAAAGCAGCACAACTGATTTCAATATTTATAATAATTGGTAATGTTTCATTAGCAGCAAATCAGCATATTAAAATGATTTCTGAAGATTCATGTGACACTGAAGACCGAAGTAATGATGCTGAAAATTCAGCTTCATTTCACAGGAAAAAATTACATTTTAAAATAGTAATAACATTTCTCAATTTTACTGTTTTTCCTAGTTTCAATCAAATAAATGCAGCCTTGGTGAGCATAAGAGACAAACTATTTAAAGGTGGTGTTCTTTAGATTAGCATACTTGACATTTTTCTGTTGTCCTTTGCAGGTTTCCGTATGATGGAGATGTTTGGTTTGGTTGAGAAGCACTACAGCAGTGTGCAAGGTGTCTCAATGGAGCCTGGGACTTTCAACAGCTTCCCCTGCTACCGGTTACACAAGGACGCCCTCGTCTCCCAGCCTACCAGGTATGTGTGTGTGTGTGTTTCTGTATGTGAGAAAGCATACCATTACCCTCAACTGAAACTCTCTGAAATGAGAAAATGTGTTAGCTGACAGCTGTAACACGTCACCTGTCAAATCAAAGCTATAATAAAGATTGAGTTTAATCAAATCTAGATGAAGCGGGTTAAGTTAGTAGGAATAGATTAGCCCCTCACTTACAGGCAATATAAAGAGCGATCAGGCTTCTGAGCACTGACCCTCCCCAGCATGTGATAATATTTAGATTAGGTTCACTTTCCTGCGCTCATGGGGAATGTTGTTATTACAGTGGAGGGTTTCAGCATTAGGGTCTCCTCTCCTGTAAATCTCGCAAACCACAGCCTCACTTTAAGTTGCACTCAGGCAGCTGGGAATTACTACAACACTGTTATTATGATAATCTCTTCGGTGATTATGAGAAAGGCCAATGACTCACAGGGTAATGGCAGCGCTCTGGATACAGTTCACATTTGTTCTTTAGTGGAAGGTGCTCATGAAGTTGAAGATCTGTTTTACTGGCTGTGCGGTTTCTATTGCAATACTCAACCATAATTGTTTCTTTTCACTTTAATATTGATCTACGTTTATTTTAGTTGTTTGTTTTATTGTATTAAATTTCAGTGCCTGTGTTGTGTTATATTTTACACTGATCATTTTGTTTTGACTGTTCTACAGCATTTGTGCCATGTGGGTGCATTGGAATGGTTGGAGGCATATATAGAATAAACGTTTTTTGTTTTTGTATAAGAGTGGTATGTCTCTCTTTTTATTAAAGGGATAGTTCACCCAAAAATGAAAATTCTGTCATCATTTACTCACCCTTATGTCATTCCAAACCCATAAGACTTTTGTTTGTCTTCGATACACAAATGAAGATCTTTTTGATGAAATCTGAGAGCTTTCTGTCCCCCCATAGACAGCTACGCAACTACCACTTTGATGCTTCAAAGAGTTCATAAAGAGATCATAAAAATAATCCACATGAATTGAGCGGATTGGTCAAAATTTTCTGAAGAGACATGATAGCTTTATATGATGAACAGATTGAATTTAGGCTCGGTCACAGGCAAACAGAAATAAATAGTCTGATGCCAAATCCGATATCTGGATGAATTGTTCAGTACAGAGCCCCGTACATGACATGAAAATAGTTATCGGCTCATTAATTAGTGTCCACATTTGAATAAGTTGGAAAGTGGAAACGTATTAAAACGAGGGAGTGAATTAGTACAACATGGCTAAACACCATGATATCTTGTTTCCCCACCCTCAGTTTAGTTTAGTACCTCTAAAAAATAACCTGAAAAGTGCAGGACAGTTTCATTTTGCTGTTTCAAACATGATGTAAAGGAGTTCATAGAGATACCCATAATTGTTGTCCAAAAACTATGATTTATGTTTACAGGTATCTACATCCTGAAGGCCTTCCCTCCGACTACACTATATCTATGCTCTTTCGCATACTGCCCGAAACTCCTCAGGAGCCTTTTGCATTGTGGGAAATCCTCGACAAAAACAATGAGCCACTAGTGGGCATTATTCTGGACAGTAAGTATTACTCTTTTTGATGAACCTTATACCCGTGTGCAATCTCAACATAAAATCTTGTGAGAAAAAAATTATTAATTGAATAATTATTTAATGATCATTTAGATGATTTAAATATTTAAACTCTACTATAATGTAAAACATAATGTTTTTTTCTTTTCTTTTGATCAATTACATGTTTTTCAAAGAGTGGTTCTTAACTGGTGGGTCGAAACCCAAAATGGTTCACAAACAGTTAACTGCTAAGTGCAAATAATAAAATGCAACCAACTATATGCAAAATTACACTGGCGAAATATATGGGCTTATTCGCTTTCATAAAGGAGAAGAAAACACATGCATTTTGTTGTTGTTATTGGTGTTAATGGCTGTATGTCTAATCAAACTCTGTGGTCCTTTGGTACAAATTATGCAGATTCTGTATTTTCAAATACCATATACAAATTTACACAAGGTAAAAGAAAATACAACCAAGACTGCATTAATATGGGTTTAAAATGAGAATAAACATGATTTGTGCCTACCACAGTGCATGAATGATTCGCTGTCGAGAGCATGAAAGCACTGTAAAATTTTTATATAATAAATAATTTTGATACTGTCATCTTAGTCCTGAATCAAAACCAGTTGAGAACTGCTGATTTAAAAAACCCTTGAGTTAAATTGTTTTTGTCTTTCTTCAGACGGAGGGAAAACCTTAACCTTTTTCAATTACGACTACAAGGGGGAATTTCAAACGGTGACTTTCGAAGGAACTGAAATTAAGAAGATTTTCTATGGCAGTTTCCATAAGGTCAGTCTTTCTCTCATTTAATTTATGATCCAGCTATGACTGTGATTAAAGAAACTGTACAGTCATTAGTGTTTCGGTCTCATGGTTGAGGTTTTTTTTTTCTTGTCAGGAGAGTCATGATTTATGCTGGATCAAAGTTTATGTTAATTCATGCTATAACCAGTCAGTGTGCCAAATGACCAAATACAGCTGAATACACTAATTTCCCTTTATAAAGTTACCTAATTTTCTTTATAGTTGTGCCTTGACTGTCATAACCGAATATCGCTGATTTTTATTTTGTATATTTTAGCCGTCTGCTTTGCCTCATTCTCACCTACTTATGTACGGTTTTGGACGCAAGACAACTTTTTCTGTCATATAAAATGTAGCTTTATCCGATGTATAATGAATTCACAATGCTCAAACAGCTATTGGTTAGTCAATGTAACAACCAATATCGGTTACCTTCAGATTTCATATCTACATTTTACATTCTATACATTTTGTTCAAAACACGGTCTGCAAATTTTTTTAAAAAGAAAAAGAAAAAAGAAAAAGATGTTTAAGCCATGTTTCTGAAACTTCCACCAGGGATTTTCAATTATTATTTCACCCAGGGCATGTGCTACAGAGTTCTGACAGTATGAAAATGGCTTATGATAGCCCTGTCCTGTTCATTTTATGTATTCTTTCTTCACATCCGTGCTGTTGAAGAGCTCTCTATCACTCTTCCGCCCTCCAGTAGTTTTGAGAGCCTGTGTGATGTATTCCAAGACTCTGTGTGTTGCTTATCTGGTTATAATTCCCTTTTCCTGCCAAGTGTGTTTTACCTTTGAATGCATGACAAGCCGTCCGCAGCCTTTGATGCAGTGGCGTGTGTTTTTATGAGCAAGTATTCTCCTGACATCACTTATGATGTGTTTGTTGGGTAATCCCTCTTGGCAGAGCTCGTCAAGATTAGGAGTCTGTGAGTAATACAGATTACTTCAGCACTGCCTCGGCTCCGGATTCTGAATGAATAAATAAATCTCATCTCATCTAAATGCTGAGGAATAAGCTGGATTTAGAAACTTCACAATTTCAAAGAATTTCACCTGTCGTTTTTTAGGTGAAAACGCTTGTTCAGTAGTTTTCTGAATTCAACTTTCATACTATTTTTTTTTGTGCAGCTATAAATAGGACATTCTCAAATTATGACAAACATGTCTTTTGAATTTTCACTCATATAAAAGTCAAATAGTCAAGAAACTCCATATAAAAGATTGTTTAAAAAAAAATCTAGATACTTAAAAATTAATTTCCTTTCATCTGCTATTCCACTTGTATGACATTATAACTCAGCAGTTTTTCCCCCTCTTATTTAGTTAAACGTAACTATTCATTTTATAGTGTTATTTTGAAAATACAAAAACATTATAGAAAAGTACTTTCAAGTTCAAAATTTGGAAGTTTAAATGTGCATTTGATGAATTTCCCCTCTATGTTGAAGTAATTCATAGTTGTTGTGTTTTTTTTAGTTAAAAAAAATACTTTTTGTTAATATAGATGTGCCATTGCTCTTACATTGTTTAATGTTCACTTGAATGATGCTCAGTATAAAGGATTTAATTCTGTAATTTATTTATTCATTTTTGATTAAATTATGTGTGTTTTTACTGACACTTATTAGAATTCTTAATTAAAAAAAAATCTTTTATAGGACAACACATTCATTTGTGAAATAAAATAATACAGTTAATAAACAAATGTCAAATTATCCTTTATAATTAGTATTAATTAAAACAAACACCCATAATCCACTTTTATGGGAGAGAATGATTAAATTGAAAACATGAACATTTTGTTAGTCAGAAAATCTATTGTTTGAGAATGACCCAAATACACAATATGAAAAATAAATAGAGTGCTTAACAGAGCTACAAACACCTATGGAATTCCAAAGCTGACATAATAATAATAAATATATAAATAAATAAATATACAAAGAAATGTAAAAAACAAACAAAAATAAATGAGTATGTATTACCTAATTTATGTATAATTGTATTTTTTCCCACATTTATTTATTTATACATTAATTTATTTCTACTTTTAATTAATTTTTATATTGTATTTATGTCTACATTTATTTAATACACTGTGGCCTCAAAGCTTCAGCACTGCCACTCTGAGCTCGATTGCTGATGTCTGAGGTAAAACACGCCCCTCTCATTAGCATAGGGACAAAGAAATGTATAAATAAATAAATGTCAAAATAAATAAATGTAGACATATATACAAATATACATAAATAATTGTGGAAATAAATAAAAGTGGAAATAAATAAATAAATGTATGTGTATGCATGTGGAAAAAATACAATCATACATAAATTAGGAAATAAAAGTATAAATACTCATTTATTTTTGTTTTTTACATTTCTTTGTATATTTATCTCTATTTGCATTTGAGTGAACATCCAGCACACACACTAAAATAATCTGCTTTATAGAGTGAGGCTACAGCATTGAGTTGGCGCGGTTTCATTTTGTAGTTGCTAATGAGATTTGTATTCAGAGCTTTGTGGCTAAAGCTGTGAGTTTATCTGGCCACAGCTGAATCTGATTTCCACAATGTAAACCCTCTTTGCACGGCAGTCGCTGTCCTCAATACTGCTGACCCCATGTAACGCACAGTTGGCTTGAGTTGTTATGATAGCTTTTAATCAAAACACCCGACTTGGAAGAGATCCTGATGATGTGAGCACAGGGTCTCGGACTCTTGTCGGGGCTCTATTAAAAACGCCCCGTTCCTCTCAACCAGCCAGAGCACAACGGTTGTAATTTTGCAAGGTCGTGAAAGGAAGTCGTGTAGATACTGTAACGCATAAGATATTTCAGTGGCTCTTCTTATGGAAGTTATTTTGTACTATTGTCATGCTGCTTGTGTGTATTTCCAATCAAGGTGAGAACTGTGTTAGAATACATTTGGAGGAAGTGCTGAAACAAGCAATTTTGAACCAAGTTAAACAAGGCTACTCTGACAACACTTGTTGTTCATAAACAGAATAGGCCATGAATAAATATAAAGATACATGCAATGGATAATGTGTAATCATTCATATCATGTGCTTTCTTTTTTTCTTTTTTAAATGTGTCATTGGCGTTACATTGTGTGAAAGATTTTTAGTGGGGAAAAAACTATTAAAATATATTGATTTTAGTTTATGATAAATTGTGTGAGTTTTGAGATGATATTGACACCATTTAAGTGACATCATCTTTTTTATCCAATCAAAGTAAAGCCAAATTATACTTTTATGGTAAGTAATAATGTCAAGAAAACTGAACTGAATTCAAAACTTCTTGCTCAACCAGCTTTTTGCTGGTTAACAGCATGGTAGTATGGAATCTGCCCTTATTAGAGTATTAAATCATATTTAATTAGAAGTTGACAATGGAAATTGTGTGGGTCTTGTCTTGTTAGACCTGAGTGCGGCATTCGACACACTGGAACATGTCCTTCTGTTAGAGCGCCTTGAGTGGTGTGTCGGGGTAAATGGAGTAGCCTTACGTTGGTTCCGTTCTTACCTGGAGGGTAGGACATTTGCGGTAAAGATTAGGAATCATTATTCTTCTATTGCTCCTGTAAGTTTTGGGGTACCTCAGGGGTCTATTTTAGGGCCGTTACTTTTTTTTTCTTTACGTGATTCTGCTGGTCTCTATATTTAATAAATATGGTATTTCATATCATAGTTATGCTGATGATGCGTAGTTGTATTTTTATTTTTAAGCAGAAAGTAATGCGGCTGAAAATTCTTTGCTGGATTGCCTTGAGGAGGTGAAATGTTGGATGAACTAACATTTTCTAATGTTAAATAACAAAAAGACCGAAATTGTAATTCAACCCTTATGTTCTTATGTTAATCAATTTTATTTATTCATTGTTTGTGTATGAAATGTGTTTATTTTCTTGTACTGCAGTTTAGTATGCTTTTACAGCTTTTAGAGTGCTTTATAAAAAGATGTTTGATTGATGGAACCAGTTAGACCTTCACCAAAGCAGCATAAATCAGCTTAGATTCATTAGATTTCATAGAGTATTTTTAGAAAGAAAACATGCCTATTTTTTCTTGCACATCAAAAAAGCAAAACATGACATTATTGTCCATATTTGTGCCATGTGCCGATTGTGAGGTTTGGCTTGTTTAGTAGTTCAGTACCAGTTTAGTAGCCATGTAAAGCTGGGTACAGAATAACAGTAGTCTGGCTATAAAGGCTTATTTCCACAGACCGAACACAGGCTAATAAATAGTGACACTTCACGTATTCTAAAGTGTTGGGATTTAGACAGGTGCAGAGTATTTAGAGATCTAGAACATAACAGTTGTTTTCACACTGTCCCAATCACCAACCTGGTTAATGGACACTGATCCAATAAAACCCAACAACCACTGTTCTCTGCCATTTGTTTGGGCAGTGTGAATTAGAAAAGAACATCAGACTGTAAATATGACATAACTGTGAATAATCTTTTTTTCTAAAATCAAAAAAAAAAAAAATTGTTTTTTTTGTGCTTCTTGGCATTGCTATATGCCTCTCAGAAGCCTTGGTATAATCCTTTCCTTATTTTCGTATAATGGAGGAATAGATTTCCTGACTTGTAATTCAAAAAGCATTGGCCTTTTTTTGTATAATTTAACCTTAAGCATGCAGGCGATTTTTGGGCGACATTATTCTTGTCAGTTTTTAATTGTTTTGATTGAAGTTGTTATGTTATTTAAACTTAATTTTGACATAAGTTTAATATATTTAATATATATCTTTTCCCCTTCAAGCATACACAGTAGGACTGTATTTGCAGGACTTGAAATAGCTGCCCAGGGGTGTTTTGAATATGGCCATTGAGTGAACTAACTTTCCTTAAAGAGGCTTTGTCTCTAATGCTTGCCTGGGTCTGTCCCTTAGGCCATAAAAACAGAGACTCCACTGATCTGCCAATAATATAAATCTGTAAAGAAAAGAAAAGTTGAGAAAAGACAAAAAAGACCAACAAACATTGGGGGAAAAAGGTTTTCTTAAGCAGTTTTTGTCTTCTTTTGTTCAAGTTAACGCAACACAAGTTAAACGTGCATAATGTTTTATGCTAGCATAAACATAAACCTCAATTAATGCCTTTTGCTTAAAACAAGAACATAACTATTTGCCAATGTCTTAATATCTTGTCTAATTGTAATATCTTGTGTAATCTTCTCAGTAAGTATGCTTGTATAAAAAGTGAGAGCAAAAAATCTAGAGGACTTTCATCATGTGGCTCTTACATCAATACTTGCTAAATGCATGAAAAGAGTAGATAGTGTAGCACGGTGCACCGATACTTCAAAAGTATCGCGATTCTCGGAAATGAAAAACGTCACAATTCCTAAATGTATTAGTATCGATACTTCTAAGAATGACCGCATTCCAGATTTGTAAGGCCGGCGACACACTGGATGCGTGGCGTGAGCGTCTCAGCTGCGTGGCGTGTCCGTTTTTGCACGGAAAACCTGTGCATGCTAGAAATAGAACCGACGCCTATTTTTCACGTGACACGCAAGCGTGTTGGAAGCGTTTCCAGGCAAAATAGAATAGGAAAAGATGTTTCTATGTCATTTTGACACGAATACATATTAATAAATGACATTTTGATGTTTGAAAGTATCTAGGTTTTGACAAATGCAGATATAAATGTAATAAAAAATTAAAAAAATCAATTTTCAAATACTGCACCTGTCAATACAGAACGAAATATTCTGTAGCCTATTTTGCCGTCAACACTGCCGAGGTTGTCTTTGCTGCTATATATTTATGTTTAACATGAAGTAGGCCTTTAGGCCTTCCACAACTCTCTCCCCATTATGTCAAATATATCACCAATGGGGCCTATCATATGTTACCAATATTAAACATTGTTTAATATAATCGCTGTTCATATTTTTATTCAAAGTTCAGAATCAAGATAAAGTTATTACCGGTAACTCTTATGTTTCTTATGATAACTGAGATAATGCTGCTAAATTTATAATTTTTTTACCTTGAATGTCATTGCTCTAATTTATTTTTGATATTTTGATATTTCATATTTTGTTCAAATGTTTAATATATCTGCTGTTCATATGTTCATTTATTAGTGTGTTATATGATTAGAATGTTGTCCCGGTTTTAAAATAAAGCACAGCAATGATATTTGAGAGTGTTTCTCCCTTTTCAGGAAAAGTATCGAAAAAGTATCGAAATCGCAATTCTTGACTTGGTATCGGTATCGAAACAATAATTTTGGTATTGTGACAACACTACTAGTTATCACCTGAAACCATACATATCAGAGCAACTAGATGTACTGCAATTTGCATACAAATCGCAAAGAGGGACAGAGGATGCAACGCTCACTTTGGTTGATACAATTGCTAGCCATTTACAACAAGCAAAGGCTTATGTGCGTGTTCTTTTTATTGATTATACCTCTGCCTTTAATACTATGCAGATACATTTACTCTTGGAACATCTCCTTGTTCTAGGTGTAAATGGAGGAATAGTACATTGGATAAAGAATTTTTTAACAAATAGACCACAGCGAGTTTGTGTTCGGGGGTTTAAATATGTTTTTAAACACGGGGGCACCCCAAGGATGTGTCCTGTCACCTCTGTTGTTTTCTGTTTATACAAGTGGTATAAGTTATACAAATATGTAGATGATATGGCACTTGTGGCACTTTTATGGAAAGACTGTGTACATTTTGAGTATGAGGAGCAGGTTTTGAAACTAGAAAAATGGTGTGAAGCAAGTTCTTTACTGATAAATGTAAGTAAAACAAAAGAGTTGATTTTAAATTATTCAGAGCCTGTAAAAGAAATAATGTTATGTGATCAGACAGTTGAAATTGTGAAGACTTTTAAGTATTTGGGAACCATGATTGACTGTAAATTGAATTTTTCTGATAATGTGAATCTTATTTGTAAGAAAGCAAATCAAAGGCTTTCTGTAAGTCAGGTTGTTCTGCAAAGAGTTTATATAAGTTTAATTGAGAGTGTTTTAGGGTATAATATAACTGTGTGGTTTGGACGAGTTACATCTGTGAATAAAGTAAAAGTAGACAGAATTACAAGAGTAGCAGGAAAAATTATAGGATCTAAGCAAAAATCAGTCGCACAGTTATATCAATTTGCAATTCAGAGAAAAGCTTTGACTATAGCAAGAGACACAACACACCCCTTGAATCATGTTTTTGAATTATTGCCATCACGTCATCGCTACAGAACACCATTAGCGACCAAAGCAATATATA
The DNA here is from genome assembly GCF_965113295.1 of Leuciscus leuciscus. Taxonomy (NCBI): domain Eukaryota; kingdom Metazoa; phylum Chordata; class Actinopteri; order Cypriniformes; family Leuciscidae; genus Leuciscus; species Leuciscus leuciscus. The sequence continues at coordinate 19,949,009 of NC_138744.1, forward strand.
AACAAACTTTTGTACCAAATGCAATAAGTCTGCTGAATAAGAGGAAATCTGAATATTTTAATCTTGATGCATATTGTGTATTGTTAATTGTTTTGTGATTGTATGGTGAGACCAAAGACCAATTTTCAGCTAAGGCTGAACAATAAAGTACTACTAACTATACTTTTACTAGGAAATCCCAACAAAAAAATTCCATCCATCCATCCTCGGTTTAAAAATATTATTTATAATTTTTATTAAAATAAATTATGTTTTTAAAAACATAAAATAATCATTTCAAATATAAATAAAAACTATTTGCCAGTGTTCTTAAGATCTTATGTAATTTTGCTTCTCAGGTGACAATGCTTCTATATTTTACTTGGAAAACAAGTAAATACGGATTAAGAACCAATCATTCCTTGTTTAAAAGGGGGACAGGAGCAGTTGTCTTCGATAGTCGTGAAGCCTGAAATTGGCCAGTTCATCATGTTGAAAACAGAATTATCCTGAAATTGATCAGGAGGCAGATGTGACCGGCAGCGGCTGAGCTGAAAAAGGAGCGATGCGGACCTCTCATTCCCTTTTGCCACTCCTGCTTAGCAGATCATCATTACCACCGCCAGACCAGCTCAGACACATTCATAAACGCTCATAAACACTCTCAGCACCACTCTCAGGTTAAACACATGGAGCACATGGACCCGTCCCTGTCTAAATGGCATGTCACTGCTGCAGCTGCAGAATCTAATTGGCTTTCATTGCAGAAACACCTGCCACTCAGAAAATGGAAGGTGATATTCAGTATGAAAATCCATATTTGCCAAAACACAAACAGACTCATAGACTTAACACAATTTCATCTGTCTCAGTCTGTTTTTTTCTACCCTGATAGAGAAGTTTTATTTCTAAGTATTAAACAGCCTCCCTTCATAATGCTTTATAATTGACGTTAATGTGAGACTTCACAATAATGAGCTTGGTCTGAGTCTGCTATCAGCCCGCCTGTCTGACAGCGCACTCGCATTTACAATTGCATCCAGTGAACTGGAGAAAATTGAGTTTTAGACCCCAAATCCATTAACCTGACAGTGTGTGCTGTCTCATGCTGAAATCTACTCCGACATACAAATATGAACTTTTGCTAACTCTATTTTAACTTGTTCTGTTTTAGTTTTTGTGGTCATTTTGGACACAAATACAGTTCTCTACAGTTATCTGACTGCAGTGTAGTACGGAATTAACAAACAGGAGAGATGGCAAGGTTAATTTGGTTTCCATTGTGCGCATTAGTAAACTGAAATGTTTCTGTAAGATTTACTAGAAAGTCTCAGAGTGAAACTGGAATAGTTTTAACCCTGTCAAGCCTGAAATATGAAATAATGTTTAGAAAAATCCTTGAAATTGAACTATTTTACTATCGTCTCCATAACAGGTGATGTAAAAGAAAAAAATATTGCTTGTGTTTTTATGTGTCACATCAGGGTTTTATAGTTATTTATTAATCACCACTTGTTTTTGTATTTTGCATTGCATTTAATTTTTTTTTTTATAATTTCTGTTAATTAATTATTTTATTTTTTACAAAATCATAAATGAACCTTTTAATTAGTGGTAGTAAAAATATGTGGTAAAATATATTAAAATGTCAATCGAACTCAATATACCTCAAATAAATATCAAAATAAATGCCTCAAATGTGTGAAATATTAAATAGTCATGGCTAATTAATTACCTAAATAATTCTTTTTAAATATCATTAATAATATTAAAGTTATTCTTGGTGTACTTTTTTCTCAGCAAAAAGACATGCATCGTGAAAAGAAGGAAGACATTTTGGAAATATTATTAAAAGTCAGCTTTTTGATGTTAACATGGTGTTTCAAGATAAATGATAAATAGTGATTAGCAATGTACAATGTATGTCATTGTAATGTTACAAGCCAAAATAAACTCTTTAATCATCAACATCTATGCCTTATTCTGTTACTATATTCACCATTGTGCTTAAATAATTATAGTCTATCAGTTTCAGCTTAACGTTCTGTATACCTCCTTTTTATCTCGCCTAGCTTCATGTGGCCATCAGTAAAACCGCCGCTAAAGTGGTGATCGACTGCAAAACGGTTGGAGAGAAATCCATCAATGCCGCAGGTAACATCACCATTGATGGAGTGGAGGTTCTGGGACGCATGGTCCGCTCACGTGGAAGGAGAGAGAACTCTGCGCCGGTAAGAGCAAACACATTCATCCTCAATCCTAAAGGACAAGTCTTTCCCAAGCCTAAAAGAATCACCCATTTAAGCCCATAACAGGACAAGCTTTTGTCTCATACAGACACAAAGAACTTTGTAGACAAGTGAGGGAATGTTTCTGAGGAATCTTTGTTTGGGGTCTAATAATTATTAGAGATGGTTGAAACTTTGAGGCTGTAAGGCACAAACGTCCTCTCAGATTCACCCGTATAATTATTAGGATGTGGAATTCAAAGCAGGGGCACTCAGTTCAAGATAGTAAATACAGACTTTATGCCTTTTGGTTTTTCCATAAGAATGTGTGGATCATTATGTGTAATTGTGTAGGAGTGCGTCTGATTTAATTCTCCTCCGAGGGTGCCAGCACAACTGATGAGACTAATTGTCTTTGTAATTATGCTGGTGGGGGTGGTAATGTGTGTTTGTGTGGAGTAAAAGTTGAAAAACTATTAGAATCAGTCATTCAGCCCAAACAAATAACCAGACACATCTCAAGCACGGCTGTAAGTAAACGGATGAAGTTTCTGCTTATTTAGATTGCATTCATTTGCAACAGTGAGCCCCATAATTTGTTTAGACTTCATACAATGGTTGTGTTGATAAGATTTATATTGCATTCATTGCTAAGTGAGAGATTACAGTTCAATAACTGTACTCTGTTTGTGTGTGTTTGTATGATCCTGTCCACAGTTTCAGCTCCAGATGTTTGACATAATCTGCAGTATATCATGGGCCAGTCGGGATAAGTGCTGTGAGCTCCCAGGCTTGGTAAGTGCGAACAAATGGTATATTATTCAATATATCCGTTTTATATGATCAGCAAACTGTACAAGCCACATTCTAATTAGCTTACATTAATGCTGCAGTTCTGTCAGCGGTGAAGCCCAAGGAATATCAGATATTTAACCCCAAACATCTTGAGCATGTTAAATTTGAAATATACAGAAGTACTTAAAACCAGCATCCCCATCGCTGAGGTTCACTTAGAATTGATTATTAATGCATTAATTAGTGTTACTGCTGTTGATAAATATGCACTGACACTACAATTTTGGCTTATTTAAATAAAGACTTAAATAAGCGTGGATTAGAACCGCTAGGCCAACTATAGATTCAGGAATTTATTCTCTTTGCCTGAGTACACTGTTAAAAAATTATCTGTTAAATTATATTTAAAAAGTTGTGGTTGCCAGAAATTCACTGTAAAAAATACGGTGACAATGTTTTCAGAATTACGGGATTACTGTAAATTGTACAATTTAACCATTATTTTATTAAAGGGATAGTTCACCCAAAAATGACATCATTTACTCACCCTCATGATTTTTTAAACCTGTGTGAATCTCTTTCTTCTGTTGAACACAAAAGAAGATATTTTAAAGAATGTTGGTAAACTGACAGTTGACGAGACACCATAGTATTTTTTTTTTCCTACTATGGAAGTCAATGGCTACTGTCAACCGTCTGGTTACCAACATTCTTTAAAATATCTTCTCATGTGTTTAACAGAAGAAAGAAACTCATACAGGTTTGGAACAACATGAGGGGGAGTATGTGACAGAATTTTCATTTTTCGGTGAACTCTCCTTTTAAGTGAAAAACACCTGCTTCAACTTCCAAAATCTGCAACGAAAAGTTATATATATATATATATATATATATATATATATATATATATATATATATATATATATATATTATGGGAGATGTAAAGATAAATTTATCAAATTGAATGTCATAAGTTCTGACTGTTCTTAAGTTCCAACTATGTTGTTGTTTATTTCAGTTATGACTTGGAAATGAGTAAAGACTCATTACGTTATTTAAATAACATTGAAGATCAAATATTTAAAGTTAATCTTTTAATAATCAAATTAGTCTTCAAATGACTAAGCTCATTTAAAAAAAAAAATTTTTTAATACAGTTACCATTATTAATGGTTTTATGTATGCCAGTATTAAATATATCAGTTTCGTCATACATTTGATACCTCAGTGATATCACTTTTTTGTTCTTTTCCTGTCTCTTTTTGTCTGCTTCTATAATCCTGACAGAATGTTCTCTAAGTAATCTCAAATCAGCCATTCTGGCAATCGTCCCTAACTTTAAAGATCCATGACCACTTTACAAATAATTCAATTATGTAATCTTGTAGCAGACGAATAAACTTGGTCCTTCTTCGATAGGAAGAACAATATCTTTAGATCACTTGCTGTGTTTGTGCGCTTGCGAATTAATGACTTGAGGGAATTGCACAGGCACCCATGGTTGACTTGGATAAATAAAGTTCTGTTGGATTCCTAGAGAGGAAATAAGCTGGTGTTTGAAATGTTGTACGACATGTTTTGTTTGTGCTTCCCTCAGAGAGTAGAAGAGGACTGTCCTGCCATGCCCCATGCCTGCACCTGTGCTCAGGACAGCAAAGGACCACCTGGACCCTCTGGACCACCGGTAAAACCATTACACCCAACCTTAGAACAGTGGTATTAAACTAGATAACAGAGTGGGTACCGGGGAGAGTTGTAACATAATCAGTTTAACCAATTAGAAATGAGGTACAGGGGTGACAGGGCCCCTGAGGTGACAGTTTTTTGTTCGTTTTTTGTCCAAAAAGACAAAAAATAAACATTTCTTGTCTAGTTTAAAAAAAAATATGATTTGTTAATGACATGACATGGTAAATAATGAATGTTATATGTGACCCTAGACCACAAAACCAGTCACATGGGTCTTTTTTTTTTTAAATTGAGATTTATACATCACCTGAAAGCTGAATAAATAAGCTGTCCATTGATGTATGGTTTGTTAGGACAATATTTGGCCGAGATACAACTATTTGAACATCTGGAATCTGAGGGTGAAGAAAAATCGAAACATTGAGAAAATTGCCTTTAAATTAGTAAATGTATGTTTGCGATTGTGCTGCATTCACTCACAAAAATAAATGTTTTATATATTTACGGTAGGAAATTTACAAAATATCTTCATGGAACATGATGTTCCTAATGATTTTTGGCATAAAAGAAAAATCGATAATTTTGACCCAGACAATGTATTGTTGGCTATTGCCACAAATATACCCGTGTGACATGTGACTGGTTTTGTGATCCAGGGTTACATATTATAGAACTAGAATCAATACATTTATGAATATAAATTGTAAGTGATTGACACAATCTATTTTCTATTAGTGTTACATGTGAAAATATATCAAAATCTGAGATAGTTGTGCAAAAAACGACTTACAAATGTCTATCCCAAAATTTCTCTCAAATCTAGCTCTTCTTTTTTTAGCATAAAAGCTAGCTGACAGGGCTACTCTAGTTGACAAACTTGCTCTCACACTCCAACATAAAAGCTAGCTGACATACTTTACCTGACAAACTCACTCTACTAGTACTCCAGCATAAAAGCTAGCTGACAAACTTGCTATACTTTAGCATAAAAGCTAGCTGACCTATTTTAGCTCACAAACTTGCTATACTTTAGCATAAAAGCTAGCTGACCTATTTTAGCTCACAAACTTGCTATAACTTTTGTTTTATATAACGGCTTTTACATGACAGTGATCAGTCTCCAGAAACATTTCAGTGTTTAGTGTCTTCTCACAACGGTAATGGTTCATGGCTTGTTCCTTGTGGGGATCGAACCAGAAACTTTTACGCTTTTAGCCTTAAGCCTTAAGCACACTACACCTCTTTAGGGAAAAACACAGAACGTGTTAAGATGGCGCATAGAGCGATTAGAGATTTAAAATGAAATGGAAAGACTATGTAAGATATTGAGAAAAAGACCCAGCATTAGATTGCTCAATTCAACCCATGCTTCAGGTTGAACTCAATATGGCGGGAACAAATAAATGAGCTCATTTGGAAGGCAGCATCGTATGCACCCTGAGGGAAAATGTATTTCTGAGACCTCGAAAAGGCCATGGTTTATAAACAGCAGTTCTTTTGAGAAAGTCATTACAAAGAGATCGATTTATCAAAACCGATTAGTCCACTCCTGTCCTGTCTGCGTTTATAGATTCCTTCATCCATACAAGCCCATTTCCATGACCAAGAGGTGGTTGCAAGGAAAACGATTGCATTTCAGTTTTGTATATATTATTCCTGCATCTTGATATTAATATTAATGTCATGTGTTCTGAAGCCTCTCCTATGATTACATGTCCTGTTAAATCACATGTATCTCTCAAATTATTATTGATGCTGTATTCTCGGCTTACATCGTCACCAGCAGGTTTTGTTAAGTGGGTTTTGAGCAAGCTCATGAATCAAATCCGTGATAAGAACTACCTTATTGCAGCCGTTGCCATTGGGGATGCAATTAAAGTAAACACAGGAAAAGGAAGACGTGCAAACAGGGTTAAATTACTCGTGGTTGCCTGCAGCAGTGAGGGCAAGAGTTTATAAGGGTCATAAGCAGGTGGGATACTGTTTGAACCAGGTCAAGGATACTGAACTACTGAACTACAGGCAGATTCCATTTCACTGATATTTCGAACTATTCATTTTTTAAAACATTTAGTTTAAAACATTTTGATGAAGCAATTTGTTTGGTTAAATAAATAGACAGTAGCTGTGGACCAAAACCTTATACCAGCAAGTGTGTTTGCGTTTAAAAGACGTATAATAGCCATCCAAACACAGCCCATATGTCTAGGGTAAAACAATGCATAATTTGGGCTGTCAGTGAAAATTTTATAGACGTCTAAACCAGAGCCCAATAATAGACTAGTCATCAATTAGATAACAAAGAAATGAAATGAGGGAATAAATGAAACCAAACACCTTGTAATCACTGTTTACTTTGCTTACGTAATGGAATATCATACAATATCGTAAGTTATTTTGGCAAAAACGACATGTAACCAAATTCAAGGTTATTTTGGCTAGAAATTGGTTACTCATCATAGCTGGACTATTATCGGGTCTATAGTTAACTTAGACGGTGAAATGACGGCTATTGCTTGCTGGGAACTGCCTACTGTAACATAGTCCACTGAAGGCGAGTTGAACTGAACCCATGTCCAGTTTGTTGAAAATGTGAACAGATACAAAATAAACAAAGACTTGACAAAGCTTGAATTGGCTTGACTTGACTTGAAAAAACATGAACACAAACCTGGACTTGACTTAACAAACTCACCAAACAGCGGATTACATGAACAATACGAGACGAGAACAATGAGAACATGAGGGCTATGTACACATAATCACTAAACAAGGAACACCTGAACACCAAATGTGACACCAACATAGGGGACATTTAAAAAAATCATAGGCGTGAAGGCAGTTCCAAAAGATAGGCATCTTAAACAGGTAGTTCACCCATAAATTACAATTATGTTGTCATTTACTCACCCTCATGTCATTTAAAATTTGTAATATACTGTACTTTTCTTTTTCCTTTTTCCCCTCCATACAATGAAAGTCAATGGGGTCCAATGCTGTTTTAGCCACATCTGACTTTCATTGTATAAAACATTTGAAAATAAATTGAAAGTTTGCTGAGCCCCCCTAGTGGACCCCGATCCCTTGGTTGAGAACCACTGTATTAGAGTATTGTGCTGTTACCATAGCAACATGCTAACATCAAACTCTGTTGAAATCAATTGCTAGTTGAGTCTCATTTGTGGTGATGTAGCGTTCCAAATCAGTCCCATATGAGGATCCATAATAGTTAGCACACTGCCTATGTAGGCATCAAGGCAGCTCACTATGCTTTGAAGCAAAGCTATAAAAAGTGTTTAAAATTGCTGTCTTAACATGTACCCCAGCTCTGGTCAGTAAGAAAATGTATTTGTTTATTCAGACTCTTTCAATTTGTGTTTATCTAATTGTGTGTGTCTGACTCCCAGGGCGGTCCTGGTATCAGAGGTTCAAGAGGAGATCGGGGGGAGCCAGGCTTGACGGTAAAGTACACATACAGTATGCTTCCACAGTATCCCATATGCAGGGCCACCCAGAGCTGTCATGATTTGCCAAATAGACAACATCTCAAAATGTGGAAATACACACAATGCATGTGCCTCCACGTTGTTTTTGGATGAGTAAATCTCACTCGCTCAGATTTTTCTAAGAGTTTGCTTTGTTTATTTGTATCTCTTCGTCCAGCTGTAGTTTCCTTTACAGTAATGCCCCTCCAGATGTGTGTGTCCGTGCACAGAATGCTTTATGCTCTAGTCCATGCTGGGGCAGGCATCATTATATTTCACGCTCCAAAGTTTTATGTAAACTTGGTCTAAATGGCCATCGATAAGAAGTTTGTCACAAGCTAGACTGTGACAAGTGTCTTTTGCTTCCTTGATTATTGCATTCCTGATGGAGAAGAAGACTGCAGGGCATTCACACTTTGTTTCAGCAGCCCGGCTGGTGGTAGGCCTGAAACATTACGTAATTATATTGAGGAAAATAAACCCGGCAATGAAACCATGATGATTTTATAATGAAGTTATGTTTATTAAGATAACGTCCAAACTTAATGTTCAAGGGGCCTCAAGGGCCACCTGGTGAGATCGGACCTTCAGGACCGCAGGGGCCACCGGGTCCTCAGGGGCCAAATGGACTGTCCATTCAGGGGGCACCTGTAAGTTTCCATGGTCCTTCATTTCTTCTGACTTCTTGGATTGTTACACAGAGTTTGTTTCATCTTTATTTTCATTTTGTCTTTTTTCTTTTTCAATTCCTTTCTCTTCAGGGGGCTCCAGGAGAGAAAGGAGAAAAGGGTGAAATAGGTCTGCCAGGTCCTCAGGTACGGAAAAAATATATCGCCCGCATGTCTCATCAGCACTCACGACAGCTTTATAACACCCACACAGTCTCTCGTTAGCTAACCCCATCCCCTCTGTTAGAGAGTTATAATTATCACTGTGCCATGAGTGTCTGCTTATGTGTAGCTCATGACTGATAAGTCGTGCATGTGTGTGTCTGTATGTGCAGCTTATCTTGAATTTAAGAACATTGGCTCACAGAAAAGAGAACATACAAATATAGATAATGTCCTTCAGTTGGCCGCCTAATAGAATCCGCTAGTGTCTTTATGAATTACTCAGCTCTCCTGAACTCAGCATGGAAACTTGCTTGTTAGCGCAGGAAGTCTGCTAGGGAGAAGTGTTGGAACTGAGATACGCTTCTGTGAAATAATTACAAACATTTGAAGCCGGCAGGAGGAAATATATGATTTATTAGAAATGACTTTTGGAATTTCTCATCTTCAGAATATAAAACAAATATTATTTGATCAGTTTTCAACTGACAATTTGGCTGTAACTGTGTAGCGGATTGTGTAGCACTAACCAAGTTTTAACTCGTTACTGTTTTAAATAGCAAGAATTTAATTAAAAAAGCAACATTTAGTGTAAAAAGCTGAGAAAAGGCTACATCCAGATCAGATTCAGAAAAATGATCAAAACATAGATGAAGCAGATGGAGTCAATCAACACCCCCTATACTATTATTGCACAGTCCTATACTATTTCCTGGGTCAACATTTCATTCGATAACGCTGTTTAATGTTGATGATCGCATTATTTTTCATATGCATCTGCTAACATATGCTTTCGCTTGTTTCTGCTTCTTCTTCACATGTCTTTTAATCTTTTGATTCAGTACTCTTTCAGAAGATGTGTCATAGCGCCACCTACTGTATAACAGTGAAAACACAGAAAGCCGTAAATTTCAGTGAATGGCAGGGAAGCGTTGACTCATAAATTATGAAAATGTCCGTCAATGGCGGGTAAAGAGTTAATCAACAATTCAGCTTGGTTAATTTTAAAGGTGTATCCAAAGATTCGCTGCAACTTCATGAATTTTGTTTGTTTTTTATATTTAATTGTATAAATAATTGTCAATATTATTATTATAGTATTGGTTTCTTGTTGATTGTCCAAAAATGTAAAGCTGTTCCATGTGGCTTTAACTGAGAAACATTTGTGCAAACATCAAATGGGACTTGATGAGTTTTCATTTATAATTTACACTTTACAATTTAATTGTTCAAAAGTTTGGCATGCATGAATTTGATCAAATGTGACAGTAAAGACATTGTTAATGTTACAACAGATTTCTGTTTCAAACAATTGGTTCTTTTGCTGAGCTTTTTATGAGCTATTTATCAAAGAATCCGGATTTTTTTTATTTTATTTTTATTATTATTTTTTTAGTTTCCACAATAATATTATGCAACACAACTGATGGAAAATTTCTTGAGCAGCAAATCATCATATTAGAAGGATTTCTGAAGGATCATTTGACACTGAAGACTGTAATAATGATGCTGAAAATATTTAACGGTATTATTGTGTAATATTTCACAGTATTTTACTGTATATTTTATCGAATAAATTCAGAAATGCAGCCTTAGTGAATATAAGAGACTTCTTTTAAAAACATTTATAAAATCCTACCGACCAACTTTATACATTGTAAAACCAAACTAGGGTTGAATTTTTCATTTAGAGTGATAGTTCTCAAAAACAAGTACTTGAATACTCAGGGGTGTGTGGGGGGCAGGCATGTCCATCATTGAGATAATGAAAATATTTTAATTAAAAAATAACTTGAGTACTGGTGCATATCCCCAAACCAAACCCAGACAAGCGACTCTACCTACTCATTCCAATCCACCACACGCTACTGCCTACTCATAAGTGTTTGACAACTGTCAATTGACAGAGTCTATTGCCTAAACTCAATAGACAGGCAGGATGGAATTCATATCTTTGCCTCAAGCAGATGTTTTAGACTTTTATGCTTCCAAAGCCTCTTTCAGAAGCTTGTTAAAATTCTCCATCTCCTGCGACAAGTGCTGGTGTTTAGTTTTCTGCTGAAAGTGTCACCAAAAGGCTTCTAAAACATTCACAGTGACAGTTCCATTTGTTGAGGAATGACTGTTTGATGTGAAGCCAATGACAACCACTCAAGAAAAATCCCCTGGAGTTCTCTAGTCTATAGGGTGATGAAAAGAACATCTTGGCCTTTCCAGTGGTCAAAGTACAAATACACTCTTGGCTTGAGATGGATATCCTCCTTTAAGCAGAGGGGCCATCCACACCCTCGCTTCCATTAGCACCAGGTATTGAGTTCTTTCAGAGTTATGTTGGCAGTGAGGAGGAAGTGGTCTTTGCCGTACTGCAGAAGAGACGATGAGTTCTCACTCAGGGCTAATCTATCCTGTCAGCCTGTGAATTATATTTATTGGCTGCTGGTTTCCAGTCCTCCATATCATGCGCCGCATCTTCTCCTCAGTCTGTCTCTGCCGCTGGCACTGAGAGCCCAGTATAAAATACAGTTAGGAATGCCCTCACACACAGTTTCAGAATTACGAGTCCACTTGTGATAAACCGAAGCCCATTTTAGCCTTTGCGACAGTGAGTGTGTGGTGCTGATATATGGGGTGGTGTTGAGTTGAATGTCTTGAATTTGTAATATTGTAGCTGAAGCGATGAAATATTGTATCATTATGAAGAGGAAGGCTGTGAGACGAACAGGCATTTTCAGTTCATACTCTATATGAGCTGAGCGGCTGGGGATTGTGGGATTGTTAAAAAAGTGAAGCAGAGTGAAGCAGAGAAACGCTCAACTGATAGATTGAAAATGCTAATCTGTGTGAGATGGAAGCAGTGACGTCTGAGGTAGACATTTCAAACTGTGTCATAATGCGGATTTGTTTTTGTTTTTTTGTGGATTTAGTGATTTAAATGATCGTTCACCCTCATGTCGTTCCAAACCTGTATGACTTTATTTCATGTGTGGACCACAAAAGAGGGTATTTTGAAGAATCTTTCCTCATGTTTTTGTCTGTACAATTAACAGGGTTCCCGCGGGATCTTAAAAAGTCTAAAATTCTGAACTTTAAATTTAAGGCCTTAAAAGGTCTTAAAAACGGCCAGATTTTCATCCGAGGTCTTAAATTTAATTTAGTCAGGTCTAAAAAAGGTTTTACCCTCGTTCATTTCCAGAAACGCGGGCTGCAGAAAGTTATAACAAAGTAGAAAGTTATTACAAAGTAGCAAAAAAGTATGGAGTCGTAGCCTACAAAGCGGAGCTCTAGAGCAGGGGTCTCCAACACGTCGCTCGCGAGACAACAGTAGCTCGTGGACTGATTGGAGGTCGCTCGCCAAGAGGCCGTTCACATATCGCGTCTTTTGCACGCTCAAGTTCGTTATTTCAAATGTAGGCGGGCGGCAAGCGCGCTCATAATAGAAGCGATGCGGCCGTTTTTTCCAGGCGGAGCGAGATGAAAAAAATCTTTTTTTTCAAGAACAAGAACCAACCGATCAGCTTCACCCTCTCCGTAACACTGAAAGCTCAGTCAACATGAAGGATGGGGGTGCACCCAAACACTACAGGTGTTTTTCTCTTCTCCGTAAATAAATCTCGTAGCAGAGTTACAGCAAGCGTTTATCGGTGGTGGAAATCCATTAGCTACTAAAACTTCTTTGTTGTTGTGGAGAGCGCAGTGCATGGTTGCATAGCAACGACAGACGCCACGGGAAAATCAGACCGAATTTTACTATTAATAATAAAAGATAAGCTAATGTGCATTGTAAATGTCAGTAATTTATCTTTTTTTGACTCGTTCTTTTTATAAAAAATATTTAAAGGCTGAAATATTATCTTTTTATAAAAAAAATTTTGTCAAAACTTTATTTGAACTTGTAACTGTTAGTAGATAACATGTTGCAAGACACCTTTAAAATCTGGCCATCATTTTTAATGTTATTATTTTAATGTTTATGTAAACAAAAACTGCATATTGATGCAAATTTTATTTGTTATTTGCTGGTTAATGCGTCGTGTAGGTCTTAAATTTCGATCTTTATGGTTTTAAAATGTCTTAAAAAGGTCTTAAATTTGACTTACTGAAACCTGCAAGAACCCTGATTAAAGTCAATGGGGTCCAAAACAACGCTGGACCTCATTGATTTTAGACAAACAGTTTTTTCAAAATATCTTCTTTTGTGTTCCACAAGAGCCCACAGTCTTTTGGTTACCAAAAGATCTTCAAGGACAGTTTATGTTATTTTTATCTAAGATATCATAGCAGAGCAGCTCTTCAAATCCCAATGACTCAGACCACACAAACTGTTCTCACTTTCGATTACCTCCTCAACTCTGAGATTGAGCACTTAGATAATGTCAATACTGTAGCCGGTGAGAATGGAATACATTCTGTGTATGGTGACGGCCACATGAAACAACAGGGCCGAACACTTATTACTCAGCAAATGCCAAACATTTTGTGAACATCTATTTCCGTCATTGATTAAGATGTCTTGTTTGTTTACTTTAAGGGTGTACCAGGTGCCAGTGGAGGACCAGGCCGAGATGGACCTCCAGGACAAAGAGTAGGCAACTTTTCTAACTTCTTTCAAACTATACTGTATGATGTTGACATTGATTTTTTGTACAATTACAAATGATTTTGTGTGATATTCCAGCCTGGTCTCATTGCTAATACGTAGTTAATTAATATGTAGCATTTACAGGTACAGAACATACATTTTTGTTATTGCAAAAATGTTCAAATGATGATGTGTTGCAGTCACATCCTCTCTAACGGCCGGTATATAATAGTTTTGTATGAGTTACAGAGCAGAATTTAAGCTATTAATGGCTGACTCATTTCTCATTCATACGCACATCACCCAAAACATGGCATGTCACAATCTGTGACGAAGCAAGCGAGAGCCAATGAGCAATCTGTGATACCACTGCTGTAAAAAGTGTCATAAAGCTTCTTGATTTATAGATTAAAGCTTTATAATGAGTGCGAAATTTGAGTTTTACCGTCGCTGCTGAGAATAGAGATGAAGATCACCAAATAAAGGCTTGAATTTGGGTCTGTTCCTCATAATAACAAGATGCAATAAAATATTTTAAGAAATTGCGCCACAAGCACGTTTTTCCAGTGAGCCTGGGTTGCATATGCAAGTGGTACTTCAAACTTCAATTGTTCCACTAAAATTACTACGGAATTTAAATTAAATTTGCATTAATGCATTCATTTTTAGAGCACTATTTGGTTTAACAATTAATGCATGATTAACTCTTTAATGCACAAGTAATACAAATGTTAACTTTGATGGACCAAGTGATATTAAGCAAACACACTTTTCAGTCCTGCCGTGTAATGAAGCTTCTGTGTCTGAGCAGATCTGATTACGCTGAAAGAGCCCTGACTCACAGATTCAATTTAAAGGACTAGTCAATAACACCACAACCTGAACTAATCAAATCTGTCCCGCTAGACTGTCATAATAAACGCTGAACGTGTTTGTTTTCATTATTGATTTTGTACTTCGCCTCCAAACCAAATGAAGCAACTTGTGAACAAAGCCTTATTTGACATTACAGAATCACACCTGTGATTCTCAGATTCTTGAGGTGATTTTGGTATGAGCTCACGTGTAACACGTGAAATATGATTGCATCCTCTTAGTCTGGGTGTTTTGAGCTGCATGTGTCGTCACAGATAAAGTGGTGTTTAAACTTTAATATGGCCATTTCTAGAAGAAATGAATAGTAGTCTATACAGATTAAACGCCACTGGAGACTTGACAAAAGGAACACTAGACTCATTCTGTGAACTGTAATGAAAAATATGCATGAGGTGGTTATTCGATTACCATTCCCAAAGCTGTGTAGTGTAATTAAATGTTAATGTCTTGGTGAGACAGCGCAAGTTCGTCATCTCTGTTTTGTAATGAGCAGCATGAGTGAAAATGTTTGAATAAATCTGTCTGTTTGCATTGGAAAAGAAAAACAAGCAGCTCAAATGGAGGTGTTCAGACCACACTGCTGCTTACTGAGCTGATTTAAAGCAGTTTGAGGGATAAATCTGCTGTGGTTTCATTCACAGTAACTCACTATGACAGTTTAACAAAGAAAGCAGATGTTTGGCTTTGAACTTATGATAATCTCTAAAAAGAACATTTGTAAAGAATATTATTATTGTTCCAAGGTTAACTAATGAGTTATTAGTTAGAACTTATCTGGAAGTGGCACACAATGAAGTACTGAATAAATTATTCGATACTTCTGGGATTTTCACCTACAAATGGACTTCATGGAGACACTAGAACAACTGTACAATGCATGTTACAAAAAGATGAACTTTCTAGTTTGAAATCAGGTTGTGTGTGTGTGTGTTCTGGCTAGGGCTAGGCAATATATTGAATATTCACAATACATTTGTAATGATTTTGCTGGCAATATAAAATGAAGCAACATTGTGACTATCACTTAAATGTTTCAATTACAATATATATGCAGAAAAAAGAGTTTGAGTTGATAAGTTTGATTAATTTATGAGAATCTAATTAAAGTCTATATTGGAGAATATAGATGAAAATGATTAAATGTTTTATTGTGTTCATTTGGCGAAAAACTGTTGAAAACATGCCTTGATTATTTTTTAATAGATTTGACTAGATTAGTTTTTTTTTCATCTTATCTAAATTAAAATATTGAATACAGAATCGTTCAAACATTTGGGGTCAGTAGTACACACACACACACACACACACACACACACGTCCAAATTTGCAATGTTAAAAAAAGTAAACTCTGTTCTTTTGAAATATATTCATCAAAGAATCCTGACGAAAAAATGTTTCATGGTTTCCACAAAAAAAATTAAGCAGCTGTTTTGAACATTGAAATAAGAAATAGACAGACAGACAGACAGACAGATAGATAGATAGATAGATAGATAGATAGATAGATAGATAGATAGATAGATAGATAGATAGATAGATAGATAGATAGATAGATAGATAGATAGATAGATAGATAGATAGATAGATAGATAGATAGATAAAAAATTCTGTGACCTCCAGCACTCATATGGGACTGCAAATATTGCTTCAGGGCCATAGCTGGGGTAGAATCATCACCACCTTTCGCCCGCTTACGACGGCACTGTGTTGCGTGCACCAGAACTGTTCTGAGGCTTTACACATAGTGTGGTTCTCCAAAAGTATGCTACACTTGAGGCATTTTAAATGTTACATTGTTTTCCCTTCCCTCCACGGGACTGTTTCCCAAAAGAGCCTGATATTCAGGGCAATGAAGCATGTTGAGTGGAAGAACTCTTAGACTCAGTTGGATCACTGGCTTTAAAAGAGCAGCCAGAACCGTATTATATAATTTGTGCTGACAGATCTGACATTAAGTTGTTGTTGTGGAGTCTCTATCCCCTACTGAGGTACTTTAGGTGCATCCCAGCATTCTACATTAAAACAGTAGTGCAATGGATCTTCAAGAGGAGTTTGTTCTACTCTATTTCCACCTGTTCTATTACTTTGCTGTTAGCATTTCTGGATCTGGTCTTTTGCATTGGATTCGCTTGCAATTGAACTGTTCCAAAAAAGGGTTCATTCTGTGAATGTATAGGTCAGCCAGAGTTGAACACATGCTGTTCATTTAGTGAGTTACTGATGGATTCAGTGAGTTTTGGCTGATTCAAACTGATTCAGCTCGTGAGTTTAAGAGTCATTTGCTTGTGAATCAAAAGCTTGAAGGAAACAAAACAACAAAATAAGCTATTTGTTTACATTTAGCCACCTTAATTAAAACTTTGTTCCTTTGTAAACTGGGCAAATATGTTATAAAGTATAGAAGGTAGACCTGCAGACTGACAGGTACCAGTTACTGTTCAACAGCAGGCTATAATGTTTTAGCGTTTTTTGTTGTTGTTGTTTTGCTGCTTTTAAATTGTTTTTCTGTATCAGGATGCGATAAAGCATTGTTTTTGACCAGTGAGCCACATTTGTTAGCCCCACGTTTTTTTTAAAGGCATATCAAAGTTGTTAATTTTTAAAATGTGTCCCAAGATCATGTGCAGTTTTTCATTCCACTCCACTACATCTCGTGTTTTTAAAAGCGGAAAAAAAAGTTAAGTTATTTCCTTTAGTAAATCTTTCCTTTAGATTTCCTTAAGAAGAATTGGGACCTCCAGGTTTTACTGTTAATAATCTGTGCTAAAAGAAGATGCTGTTATGAACTGCTCCGAGACTCGAAGGAGAAGATCCAAATGCAGCTTTATTACAGAGTAGTCGTACAGGCAGGGTCAACAACAGCAAACAGATCAATGGAGGAAACACAGAGAACATCCGAATAACAGGCAGAGGTCAGGGCAGGCAGCAATTATCAGAATCCAATAAACAATCCAAGTCAGGCCAGGCAGAGAAACAATCAGGAAACGGTGAAACAGTCCAAGGTATCAGCAATACAAGAATCAAACACGGGTAAATAACGCTCAGAAATGAGTGAATGTGAACTGAGTGAATGTGAAAAACAGGTATTTATGGTGTGAGTGAAACAAGGTGATAGACACAGGTGAATGAGATGAGTGCTGATGAGTCCAGGCAGTGAGTTATGGGAAATGTAATTTGTGAGGAAGTGATCATAGTCTATTGTGGAGCGCCCTCTGGTGGCTCTCGAGGGCACTCCAGCTGGTGATCGTTACATAGCCCCCCCTTTAAGGAGCGGATTCCAGACGCTCCTAAAACTGTCCAGGAGGGAGGTGGAGCGGAGGCGGACCCGGGGGCGGGATGGAGGGCCAGGCCCATATAACGGAAGAGGACCTGAAGACTCCGGCAGGGCGGAAGGCCAGGGCGGAGCAGGCTGTGCAGGCGACCAGGGCGGATCAGGCTGTGCAGGCGACCAGGGCGGATCAGGCTGTGCAGGCGACCAGGGCGGAGTAGGCAGTGCAGGCGACCAGGGTGGAGACGACCCTTCAGGCGGCCAGGGCGGAGACGACCCTTCAGGCGGCCAGGGAGGAGACGACCCTTCAGGCGGCCAGGGAGGCGACCATGGCACAGGAACAGACACCGGCTCAGGAACAGACACCGGCTCAGCGACAGGAACAGACAGTGTGACAGCGGCCATCTCTGTTGAGGGCTCAGGTTCAGGCGTGTCGGCGGCTATCTCTATTGAGGGCTCAGTCGACGTGTCAGCGGCCATTTTGTCCAGAGACACTGGCTCGGTGGCGGCCATCTTGTCTGGAGACACTGGCTAGGCGGCGGCCATCTTGTCCGGAGACACTGGCTCGGCGGCGGTCATCTTGTCCGGAGACTCTAGATCGGCGGCGCCCATCTTGTCCGGAGACACTGGCACGGCGGCGGCCATCTTGTCCGGAGACACTGGTACGGCGGCGGCCATCTTGTCCGGAGACACTGGCACGGCGGCGGCCATCTTGTCCGGAGACACTGGCACGGCGGCGGCCATCTTGTCCGGAGACACGGGCACGGGAAGAGGAAGAGGAACAGATTCAGGCTCAGGATCAGATTCAGGCTCAGGAACAGATTCAGGCTCGGCGGGACGAGACTCTTGACGGGCAGACGTGATGTGAAGCTCAGTCTCTGGATCGGCTGACGTGACTTGAAGCTCAGTCTCTGGATCGGCAGAACTGACGTGAAGCTCTGGCTCTGGCTCGGCAGGACTGACGTGAACAGTCTCTGGATCGGCAGGCAGGAAGTGAAGCGTCTCTGAGCTTGACGGGACCAGCGGCGGCGAGGGCTTTGAGCTGGGTAGGACCAGCGGCGAAGAGGGCTCTGAGCTGGTTAGGACCAGCGATGAAGAGGGCTTTGAGCTGGACAGGACCAGCGATGAAGAGGGCTCTGAACTGGACGAAACCAGCGGCGAAAAGGGCTTTGAGCTGGGCAGGACCAGCGGCGAAGAGGGCTCTGAGCTGGACGGAACCAGCGATGAAGAGGGCTCTGTGCTGGACGGGACCAGCAGTGAAGGCTCTGTGCTGGACGGGACCAGCGTTGAAGAAGGCTCTGTGCTGGACGGGACCAGCGGTGAAGAAGGCTCTAGCTTGGCAGGCCTGTCGCTTGCTGTCTCAGGGGCGGCGGGCATGACGCATACTGCCTTGGCTTCGGCAGATTTGGCGTGAAGTGCGGGCTCGGCTGGACTGGCGTGAATTGCAGGCTCGGCTGGACTGGCGTGAAGTGCAGGCTCGGCTGGACTGGCGTGAAGTGCAGGCTCGGCTGGACTGGCGTGAAGTGCAGGCTCGGCTGGACTGGCGTGAAGTGCAGGCTCGGCTGGACTGGACTGGCGTGAAGTGCAGACGGTGACATGGCGTACCACGGAAGGAAGCTCTCCAGACATCTGGAGAGTGCCTCTCTCCAATCCAGACCGGAGAGATCGGGGAGCTCCCTCGGGTCGACCTCCTTAGCCCCCAGCCGGTAACACAACTTAATTGCCTCGTCACCCAGAGAGCAAGAGGCAGCGAGAGGAACAAACCCCCAGGTGTACTGGAACAGATCGAGGCTATCCAGGGCCAAGGCCGCGATCTGTCCAGCGAACTCCCGGCTCATGCTGGGAAGATCAGGCGAGATCCGTACTGCTGGATTCCTGGAGGTCATAGCTGCTGGATCTGGGTGTGGCGAAGTCTTCTGTTATGAACTGCTCCGAGACTCGAAGGAGAAGATCCAAATGCAGCTTTATTACAGAGTAGTCGTACAGGCAGGGTCAACAACAGCAAACAGATCAATGGAGGAAACACAGAGAACATCCGAATAACAGGCAGAGGTCAGGGCAGGCAGCAATTATCAGAGTCCAATAAACAATCCAAGTCAGGCCAGGCAGAGAAACAATCAGGAAACGGTGAAACAGTCCAAGGTCAGCAATACAAGAATCAAACAAGGGTAAATAACGCTCAGAAATGCAGTAACAGTACAACAAGACTTCGCACTGAGTGAATGTGAAAACCAGGTATTTATGGTGTGAGTGAAACAAGGTGATAAGACACAGGTGAATGAGATGAGTGCTGATGAGTCTGGGCAGTGAGTTATGGGAAATGTAGTTTGTGAGGAAGTGATCATAGTCTATTGTGGAGCGCCCTCTGGTGGCTCTCGAGGGCACTCCAGCTGGTGATCGTTACAGATGCTGTGCTGTATTTATATTGATTTTCTACATATTTGTATTTTAAACAAAACATAGTGATTATCAGAAATTCTTTCTCTTTAGGGTCTACTGGGTAAAGATGGACCTCAGGGACGACAGGGCCCTCCAGGCCCAATGGTATGTAACATGATTGGCTTATTTGAAAACTACAGTTATGTGTATTGGGGTTGGAACTAAACTCTGCAGGACTGTGCCCCACCAGAAACTGACTTTTGCACACCTGCACTAGACTCTTTAAGTCTTTCTCATTAACTTTTTGTCCTCTCAATATCTCATTTTAGGGTAGCCCTGGTGCTCCTGGGGTTCCAGGATCAAGTGGACCACCAGGGCAAATTGGTGATCAGGGGCAACCTGTGAGTATTGCATTAAAGTCATGTTGAACAAACTGAACTCAGAATGCTGTAGACTGCTGGTCATATCTTCAGGTTTCTTCAGCTTACTGATATTATTCAGCTCAGTTCTATAAATGTGGTTTTGTGGAGTTTAGTAGAAGGAACATTGAATTCTGGCAGACTGTCCTGCCACTGAGTCATTATCTTGAGAGTCAGATTCCAACATTATTCTCACTGAGGTACCAGACCACCAGACCAAATATGAAAAGGAAGGGAGACCAGAATTAAAAAAACAAACAGTATATGTCAACATGAAGTCAAGCAAACTGGTCCTTTGGTATCCCCCGCAACTGATATTGAATATACTTGCTAAAAAAGACCAGAATAATTGGTGACCAGCATGTTTTGGTGTTGGCTTGCTGGTGTTCTCATTAGGCGTAACCAGAAAGCCTCCTTTGGCAGGGCTCAAAAATAAGGATGGCCAGCTGGTCCGGGGCCAGCGCAAGATGGTTCAGGCCACTTGACAGAACTTTCACCATGTCTGTGTTGCCTCCTTACATTCAATCTTACATTTGTTGATTTTGCACATCCCAAATTTTTTGTTTGGGTCAGAATGTCAGTAATGTTTTTTATCATATTCCATTATATTATAGCTATATATTTTCCAGCTTGTTCGTGTTTTCTTTTTATATATATAAAAAGTTTAAAAAAAAAATCTAAATGTGTATATTTCGATTATGACAACTCAGAATAGTTTTAGCACATTGATGTTATTATGTATTTGATCTTGGCGGACTAGAATGGAAGTATGGGCTTGCTACTGCTATTAGATACACAAACACGCTGCTGTGAGCATGTATACTGCTGCTGCATGAATAGACATACAAATATCCCATAGCAAATTTAGACAGGTGGAGTTGGGGGAGGGGGAGGTGGAGGGTTTCAGAGGAAACCAGGAAATCTAAGCAGCTCACAGCGAACACTGGTTTCTACACTGGTTTTTGCAACAAATATAAAAATACATGGCTAAAAGCAAACCAATTATTAGTGTTTTCTGGTGTGGACAGTAGAAATGTTAGCAGGACCAGCAGAAAAATCCTTACTGTTGAGCTCTGCCTTGGTGAACCATATGTGCCAGAAAGACATGCTGGTTTTCCAAACAAGATTTTTTTGGTGAACAGAATGATTATGATGGTCCTCCATCTAGAGTAGGGGTGTCAAATTCCACTCATGTAGGACCAATGGGTTTAGCTTCAACCTGCCCTAAGTTTTTAGTAATCATATATCAAATATTGATTAGCTAAATTTAGCAGGATAGTGGCCCTCCAGGGGTAGGATTGGACACCCTTGAGTCAGAGTAACACCAAAACCTGCACTAACCAGCATGAACTAGCCTGATCATTTCAGCAGGGGGAATTTTCCTTTTAAAAGACCATAGGTTTAGAAGCTGGAAATTGATCTTCAGTATTTATTATGATTTAAGTCATTTATGAATTCTGGGGCGCACAGCTCCACATGAGATAGTGTATATCCTACAGACTGGTAGAGTTTTGGCTGTGAAGTGCTTATTGAAAAATGTACACCATATACAGTCTGACCGGTTAGAGAGAGAGAGAGAGGGACCTAAAAAACCTCAGGAATTGTTTACACAGAGGCTCTGACTGAAATGTCTATTTCTCATTTGTTAAAATTTGTTAGAAGCACATGAGGGAGTGACACCTGTATTAATGTTGGAGCTCTATTACCTTGCATTTGTTCTCATAGATTTGTAAAGTAGAACCATATGCTTCACGGCAGTCTCGAGGAACATCTGCAGAGCTCGAATGCAGCGTGGCCTCTCATCACTGATTTGAAACCTGTACATCTTTCCCTTTATATGCCCTGGAAGAGAGATTGTTATGAAGATGACAGGTTTATGATTGTAACCCAGTTTTTAGTAGAGCAGGGCTTTGTTAATTCTACTACAATAGAGATATAGCGCCATAACATCTTGCTCTGATGTGTGAAATTACATGAAGTTCTTTAAATAAACTATGATCATATTCTCACACATTCTGGCACAAATGTAACATATACTCATGGTGAGTGTCTATGCACCCCAGAGCCTCCAGTGAGGGTTACATCTCATTTTTACCCAGATGTTATGATATCAGAATTGTTTAGCAGCCACGGCGCTCTGGCCACGAATCCTGGTCTGTTTTCCAACACATTAGGTCAGCGATGCATCCATTTTATGCCTTTGGCTCCATGATCAATTTGGTCCGCTCTCACATTCAAATCTCCCTCTCCAAACAGTCATTAATGTCTTTGTGTTTCTTCTGTCGTTTTCTTCTCCGATCTGTGACTCGCCAAGAATTCAGAAATGTTTGTCTTCACTCTCATTTTCTCTTTTTGCAGGGAACTCCCGGCACCAAAGGCGAGCGAGGAGAGAGAGTGAGTCTCCTAAACTGTCTGCATCTAAACTGTCATGGAGTTTAGATTGGGGTGGTGGCACGTGACACTCATAATGGTGTTTTATCAGAGGCAGGATTAAGCAGCTTGCTGACAGGCCTTTTGATAAAAATCACAGCAGCAGTGTTGAATTATAGCTTCTTTTATTCACACTCTCTCTATATGCATGGGGTTTTTAATTTAGCCGCTGCGGGAGCATTAAGTGTAATACTTGTGCAGCTTAAGTTGTCTATCAAGCTTCACAGTAAGAATAGGGCCAGAGCTTTCACACAACAATGTATTTGTGTTTTTATTCTGATTTCTTCACTGCTGTGGTACCGTCCACCACACAAAGGGTGTGTGAAGAGTGTTAAATTGGTTGAATTAAACACCCACGTTGTACAGGCTTTTAGCCTCCCTGTAAAGCAGCTAAAGCAAATTTGTGTGTAGTTGGGTTTTTTTGTCACAGCAGTTTGTGGTCTTAATCCAGGCTGAATGCTTGTTTTTTAGGTGTTAATGCTGATTCTAGTGGGTTGGAAAATGATTTAGCACACAGAAGAGTATGGTCAAAATCGTTTTTTTTATATATATATTTTTTGTTATTATCATTATTTCCTGTAGTTTGGCATGCAACAACATGGTTGCCCATTCTAATAATTGCATCAGTAATCTGTTTAAAATAATATTCTTTAATATCAAATATGTATGTACTAATATACAATTCTAAGTTTGCGACTACTAGTTCTTCCTCTGCTTTCATTGTTCACTTTTTTTCTGGCAGACTGATACAAATCTGACTCTCACAATTTGTGAAGCAGAAAAAAAGTCAGGCAAATCAGAAAGGAACTGTTGATTTTCTCTAGTTTTTGCATTTGTTTTGCAATTTGCATTAGGTTAATATCATGCTGAGGCTGATATAAACCATGTTTTGTCTGCCTGTTTAGGTTTTTGGTTTTGCCAAATTATAATTTCTTATTTCTGGATTTTGATTCTGATAATTTTCATTAAAACATTCATTGATCTGGCTTAGAAATAGGCCAATGAAAAAAGTATCCACTTGTATTCATCTGCCACTAATCTGAATGACCTATTGAAGATGAAGAAACACATTCTTTTGGTGTCGTTCTGAATCACAGAAACACTCTGAATCCAATCAAAATTCACCACCCTAAAGCTCATCCTCAGGAAACTGTCCAGACTTTGAGAGCAAACAGCCTTTTTATTGATTGTCTGAGTTTTTGCAGCTCTCTTTTTTGCGGCCAGCATTAAGAAAACTGTAAAATCAGGCAAATCAGACTCTTTGTATATGTTCTTTGTTGTAGCTTTCCTAGTATGTGATGTACGTACTTTTGCCAATGGGTTAAAATGATTATAACATTTAACCTAAATGACACTTGGACGCCCCTGTGTTAATCCCATGTTGTTTCTTTCTGAAGGGTGACATACAGTCTCAGGCCGCAGTCCGCGCCATAGCGCGACAAGTTTGTGAACAGCTAATTCAGAGTGAGTTGAAAATTTGTATATTTGTATTTTTGCTGGCTTGTTCTTTGTTTACATATCCTACACTATTGTTTTTTAAAGAAATGATTACTTTTAGTCAGAAGCAGTGCATTAAATAAATCAAGTTACAGTTAAGACTTTTATATTGATCCAAAAGATTTTCATTTTTTTAAATAAATGCTGTTCTTTTAAACTTTCTATTTATCAAAAATTTTGCAAAAAATTTAGCTGTTTCCACAAAAATATTAAAGTAATGTAATAAAGTTGCAGTATGTAATATTGAGAGCTAGCGGTTGAAATTGGTACTTCAGTCCAAAATTGGAGAAATGCTCAAGCGGGTTGCCAGATTAAGGACACGCAATAGGAACGAGCATAATTGATAATAGAAGGCATCAAGCCTTACACTGTAAGTCGATGAGATGATTTATCTGCATTTTAATATGCCTAATAGGCTTTTTAGGTTGCGTAGAATCTGCAATCTCTGACCCTGTTCATTTGCTGGCTTCCATGGCTGCAATACGCAGTTATTTTTTGGCAACTGGCAACCTGGGGTGTCGAAATACTATTGGGTAAATTGGCAGTGGGCGGGATAACATGAACCAAAACAAAAACAGACATTCCGACAAGGTAACTGTGTAGCATTGTGTTTCGGAGAAAGAAGTATGTGGACTTAGCATGTTTCCTAAATATCTGCAAACAAACTTTAGTACAGTCCAAAAAAAAAAATACATTTCAATATGTATAATAATAAATGTCTCTTTTGCACCAAATCAACATTTTAGAATGATTTCTGAAGAATCATGTGGCATTGAAGAAAATTCAGCTTTGCCATCACATGAATTAAAGTGCCCCTATTATGCTATTTTAAAGTTTCCTAATATTGTTTTGGAGACTCCTACAACAGGTTTACATGCATCAAAGGTCAAAGGTTTCATTTCCTCATAATATACGAGGATGTTTCTCATAATAGGACGTTTCTCAGTGATACACTACTTAGTTTGAGGTACATTATATGAGATGTTGCAACTGTAATTCCTGACCATCAGTATTTACAAGTGCATGTCCATCAACAAACCGATTATTTTACTTGTATTAATTTATTTACCGAGTATTTTTCTAATATATTGCGGTGAACACGTGGAAACTATCAATAACAGTGCATGTATGGAATGTATACATTAGCTGAGCTCTAGCGTGAATGACCGATGTAACATAAACGTTGGTAAAACTAATCTTGCTCCATGCTTAATCTTTCCTCAAAATAGTGAGAACGACAGACATTCGTCTGCATTAATAGACAGTTATAGGTAATATTTGAAAAACGATTCATTTCATTGACTCAGAGTCGACTCTTACTTCTGAAAGACAAAAACTTTATATATAGTGCACTTTCAGATTTAAAACTTTGCAGGATGTTTTCATTCACTTAGAGCTATGTTACACACTACATGAAAGGTCATTTTCAAAAATCCATAATAGGGGCCCTTTAAAATTTTTTATTATATTAAAATAGAAAACAGTTATTTTAAATTGTGATATTTCACAATATCACATTTTGGTAACACTTTATTTTACAGTGTCTGTGTTGCATATATTACATGTACTTACCATAGTAATAACTGTAAATTAAGCATAATTACATGCAACTAACCCTCAACCAAACCCTAACCCTACAGTAAGTACATGTAGTTAATTAATATTACTCAGTACTTAAATATATAATTACACTGTAACAATGACACCTTAAAATAAAGTGTAACCTACGTTTTGTTTTCTGTATTTTTGATTAAATAAATTTTAATTTGTGTATGTGAACAAATATATTATCTAACGCTATTCATTTGCCAACCTCATGACTCAGAGGAAGTCATACTTCTGCTAATATTTTCTCACCTAATTACTTTTTCCTCTTTCCCCCTCAGGTCACTTGTCTCGCTACAACTCTATCCTGAACCAGATTCCCAGTCAGTCTGTTTCAGTACGGACAGTACAAGGTCCACCGGGTGAGGCTGGTCGGCCGGGGTCTCCGGGGCCACAGGGAGAGCAGGGTCCTCCTGGCAGACCAGGATTCCCTGGAGCCAGTGGGCAAAATGGACGCCCAGGAGAGAGAGGTAAACATTTTTATTTATTTTTTTAAATAACCTACGGCATTGATAGATACTGTGAACTGCTGATACAGTATGCATAGTAGTACGTGCATGGATTTGTAGGCATTAAATTGTTGGGTAAAAAGGCTGAAACAGAATTTTTGAAGATAAAATTGTGAAAAATTGTTTGTGAATCCTTGCAAATAATAGCACATTTTATATGTCAATGGGGTATTAGATGCATAAACAAAATGCACAGTTTATACGGGATTACTTTAAAAATCTAGTATGAAGAATGATTACTTATTGGTCCTCAAGAGAAATGTTGCCCCTGCAGCTTAAGGAAGCAGCGGTCTTGAAGCAATAACAATATTGACCAAATAGCATGACCTCAGTGACCATGTCCATATCCCATTAAGTCCCATTTCTCATAAACACCATTTCTCCTACACGACCTGTGATCATAAACATTATGTAAACTACTGTATTTTTATGCGTAATGTTAGCAAGACAAAAACAACTACAGTTCTTCAAAGATACTACAAAACACAGTCTCTTTAGTATTTAACAGTGGAATTGCCCTTAAGCAACCACAAGTCCTAAAAACTGCACTGACAAAAGAAAAACTATTGTTGTTTATTTAAAGTGCATTTTAAAATCGGTAAGGTTTGAACCAAACCATAAATATATTTTGAGGAAAAAAATACTAAAAAATGTGGCTGTAATAAAGTTCCAAAGTGTGTGTGTGTGTGTGTGTGTGCACACACTATACACACACACACTATACTACCCCCTTGAATAAGAATGTACACAATCTGCATTAAATCTACATGACCCCCCTGCCAAAAGCAACTTTTTATCATGAGTGAGTGTCCACAGTGCTTCTCCTGTCCACAATTAGGACAGGTCTGACACTGCCTGTGGTTTCAACATGAGACATTTCACCATCATTATTGCTGCTTCTCTTCGATCTGCACACTCAGACATTCAGAGTCAGATATCAAACTGAAACATGCAGAGCATAGATATGATGCATTCAGGGCAAAACAGATCTCCTAATGAGGGATATTTGTCTGTTTATGTTAACATGGAGCCTAATGAGAAATCCCATTCAGAGGTTCTCTTGTAGATTGTCAGTCTTGTTCAGAGGTGATGAAGATCAGATCGCCCATGGGGAAAAATGCGGCTTACATTTAGAGTGTTCAGACCCTTAGAGAAAAAAACAAAAAACATCTGTTTCAGGAGGTCTTGTTAGCAGTTCATTCATTTAAAGGTGATTTTTTTTGTGACCACCTGTATTAGATAGATAGATAGATAGATAGATAGATAGATAGATAGATAGATAGATAGATAGATAGATAGATAGATAGATAGATAGATAGATAGATAGATAGATAGATAGATAGATAGATAGATAGATAGATTGATTGATTGATTGATTGATTGATTGATAGATTGATTGCTGACAGATAAAACTGTCAGAATGTGTTAATAACACCAGCCAGGTCTTTTATTTCTTTCCATATAGTATTCTAGGTGTATGGAATAGGTTAAATCACATGGACAGAGAAGGATACAGCTACTTCAGATGGGTTTGCATGTTCTAACAGCTCTCTGTCTCTTTGTCTAGGTCTCCCAGGAGAAAGGGGAGAGAAGGGCAATCCAGGGGTAGGGACACAAGGCCCTCGTGGTCCTCAAGGACCCCCAGGTAAGAGACTGTTCAAATGTTACATTTAAGTCAAAATCAATGACTTCTTTGTCCTCAAGTAAGTTGTAAAAATTATTTACAGTTCCGATTAGAAAAAAGCAGAGCTCAGTATCTTCAGACTGCACAGACTACAGGAGTTTCCATTATTAAATGCCCTCTGTCAAAGAAAACACAAGCTTGCAAACTTTTAATAACCTCTGCACACATGTTGATCTGCTTTTGGTTCCTTTGATTCCTGTCTAGAATATCAAGCAGATATTGAAACAATATTCGGGTCAGAGAGAAATGTTTTCATATTGATTTTAGCTGTATGGCCGGTTGGTAGGCTTTGAAAAAATGTCAGCGATGGCTCTTTGTTAATTGTGCTTTGATCAATACTCTTCACAAATGAGATTCATTGAAGCCCAATAGCTGTAAGAACTAGTGATATCTGAGAAGGATGTGGACTGGCAAAAGCTAAAACTCATATTTTGTGAGGAAGAAATCCAGACATCCTGGTGTGGTTTTATGAGGGAGATATTAATTCCCAATGTTTTATCCCATTCAGGCCCTCCAGGAGAAGGTCGGACAGGAAGTCAGGGCCCACCAGGGAGACCAGGGATTCAAGGCACCTCAGGACGTCCAGGTACCCCTGGAAGCCCTGGTTCTGCTGGACCCCCTGGCTACTGCGATCAGAACTCCTGCCTCGGGTACAACGTTGGAGGTAATCCTCTCATTCTCTTCTTCTGTCTCCCAAAAAATTCCCTCTACCTGTCAAAGTTTCTCAATTTCATTCAAACCTTATTCTATCAGATACACCCAGTGGGTCTAATTCACTAATTGTGTTCAAGAGATCTTATGGGTGAAGAAAGGGTTCTCGGGTGAAATCTCCACCAGATTCACAATGGGCATATGCACAAATTTGTTCATATGTTGATGAATGCACATAACTAGCATGTATTAGCATAATACAGACCCACATGCACTGACACACCAATATAAAAATATAGCTCCATACAATCTATAGACAGACAGACAGACAGACAGACAGACGGACGATAGATCGATATATGGACGGACGGATTTGTTTAAATGTTTAAAAAAGTATTTATCGTTGTTATGTGAATTATAAATAAGTATAAATAACAGTTTTCATGCTAATGTTTTGACAACATTATTAAAGACCAGATAACGTTCTGTTAATGTTACTGGGAGAATGTTTGTTCATAACTTTTGAGAGAACCTTGCTAGAACATTAAGTTCTAGGAATGTTCCCTGTTAGCTGGGTAGATAGACAGACAGATAGACAGAAAGACAGACATTTAGGTGTTATGCACAAATAGGTTAATATGCCCAGTTAGTGAATGAAACCCAATGAAATTTACATTATCAAGGTAGCCTACATCTGAAAGTCAATTATAGAGTTAGCCTGGTAGCATCGTCCCTGACGAGTCCTTATTGAGCTTCACTTCACTTCAGGCTTCACTGATTATAATCACTATAGAGAAAACTGACGAGGGGACATAACGCACTACTTCCATATTGTTATTCTCTGTGGTCTTTTGAAGTGCTTCGCAAGTTCTCGCTTGAGTGTATTTTTCATAACTGCCTATGAATGGCAAACCCATTGCTTTAAACAAGCTCGTGGTCTGACTCCGAGATTTTTGTCCTATTAAACGGGCCCTTCCCAAACAGTTATTCTACTAATAAATTTCTCATGGAGTCTAAATGCTATCAAAGTTTAAGAGCAAGCTGTGTGCTTACAAGATTTCAGTATTTCAGTAAGCCATTTTAATATGGGAAAGGCTGGACGGAAATGGACAGCACTCTTCGAGTAATTGATTTATCAGATCCTAGTGAAGCTTTCTACTGAACACCTCACAGATTATTGCAGTTTTGTATTATGAAAAAAAATAAAAATGAAAAGCTAATTTTCTCTGGGGCTTCTGCCATGTAAGGCCGTTAAATGACAGTGTAATATTCCACTCAATAGATGAAATAATGCATCAACACTTTTAAGATCTATAAAGGTTATAGCTTTAAGCTTTCACAGTCAGCATAAAATCTTGCAACACAGCTTAATAGTATTGCAAATTGCTCTGTAACTTATTCAGCCCTCATTTTCTGGGATAATACTTCATTTCTAATGAGAGAATGTAAGTTTTATGTGTATTGAGCAGATTTTAATGCCTTATTGAGAATTCTTGACTCTCCTTCTGAAATGCCACCATGTAAAGATTACAGTATGAGTCTGGCTGTTGAGGTGTTGCTGAAAGCATCATGTGGGTTACAGTATATCAGGCTCACACTTACCGCAATGTCTCTCTCCTCTTTTTCCCGGGGCGTCACTGTCTCAAACCTGCATGTGAAGGTCCAGAGCAGTATGAGAATGACTACTGAGAAACAGTAGAGATCTGCTCCTCTCTCCTTCATTTCTTCATCCCACCTCCTTCCATGGGCCAAAACCAAAGACTGTATCTGGGGAATTTCTTTTCCACACAATCCAGAACATAAAATCCACCTCGAAAATCCCTACCTGGTTCCCCAACCCTCTAAATGTCACCACCATTAAAGCCCCATGCTTTTTAACCCATCTGAGCATTGTGCAAACCTCAATTTCAGTTTGTTTTCAGACAAACAATGATGCGTTTCTCCAAACTTTTCTTGCTTTAATGTCCTCTTATTATGTTTTATGGTCTATAATAACTGGAGAAATCCACCCGTTAGCATTCCTGTTTGTCTTAATGACAGATGTTTGCCTGGCGCGGGACCCTTGGAAGTAATAGATTTGAAATATGCCATCTTTGCTCACGGGTGCTCAATTCTGCAGCCAGGTTTTTTGGGGCCAATCACCTGAGCCATAAAATTCTGTGTGACTAATTACTCTAGAGCTGCAGGAAAATTATGTCACGATTATGCTGATTGGCTGATGGAAACACAAGTATGCGCTTTAAGAGCCTTTTGAAATTGATCAGTCACTCCACCTTATTTTGAAATGCTGAAATAAGCTATATTCTGTGAATCTGTGATACTCCCGATTCATTAGCCACTATTGGTAAATATCTAGAAGACAAGCAGTATAACGGACTGTTTTTGTACAGCTAAAATAACTGGAAGCAGATCACACAGGAAATTCTTGCACATAGAAGTTCCTAATGGCTGCACCCGCAAAAATAAGGCAGATATTACAGTAGATGCTTTAATGAAATATTTGCATTCTGTCGGGATATATCGACACTTTAAGCCATGCTAACCAGCTAAACCTCGACCCCTTGGTCTAAACTAAGCTAATCAATAACTCCCTTCTTCCTTTCTGCTCTGACTTTGTGCCTTTTTCTCTTTGCCATTTCCTTCTCTCTCTAACTCAACGCCTGCTCACTTGGTGGTGGTGACTGAAAAAGATGGCAACCGATCTAATTCACCCATGTTCCCATAGTACAACAGTTACCCTCCAACCCCTTCCAAAACTACGGCCCCGCCACCAACTACGACGACGAGGAGGATGACGAGGACCCTTACCGTGGCTACCGTGCCTACCCTCCTCAGTACCACCCTGACCCCCATGCCTCCAGGCTTGGCCCCGCCCACCCTGGTGACACGGTGGGGATGAGGTCACCTGGCGCACGTCGCTTTTCCCGCAGCACGGCCGAAGAGGGGAGCATCGGTGAGTCGGAAGTACAAGCGAAGGCCAAATAGCCTGGGTGGCCAGCAAACCAACCGTCCACACACACTTTTCATCAGAATATCCTGCAGGATAGGACTGAGGGAAATCTGAAAAAAGTGCCTGCTATATGCATCCTTATATGGGGTGGGTGTGTGGAGAAGATTAGAAAATGAAACTGTGCCAATATTCATTCAATGACTTTTCTGTCTTTTGTGAGGCTGCATGTAGCCAATGAGATGAAAAGCAAGTTCAAAGAAAACAAAAAATTCTTAAGTATTTTTTGTCTTGATTTCCAGTAAAATATCGAAACATTCTTAAAAAAAAGAAAAAAAAAAGAGCGTGAGGCGTTCATTAGCGTGAAGCAAAATTGTGATAGATAATACATCTATTAATACATTAATTAAATGACCCCCCTCCCCCCACAAAATGTTTATATTAAATAATTCTTACAAATTTATTTAGAATTATTCAATATATATATATATATATATATATATATATTCCACAATGCATTGGGATTTTTTGTTCCATGTTTAAAGCATTTCCCTCACTATATTTAGATTTATTCTTAAAGATGTCATGATAAAAATACACTTAAAAATGTACTCTCTGGAATCAAGTCTTAATATTTTACACAATATTGCTCTTTACATAAATGTAGCTTCTTTTTTAAGGATGTTTACTGATATTATTGGAAATCAACAAAAATGATTGACAAAAGGATTATTGCAGCGCATTGGTTTTGAATTGTGTAGTCCATAACTTTTGTAAATGATAATGGGGGTGTCTGTACAGTTTGTGTATTTTTTAAAGTGCATATTAGTGATCTGCTATATTACAAATTTCACAAATGTTTACAGCATTTTGCAGTTATCTGGAACTGGCTGTTTAAGTTATTTTATTTAGAGAAGAAAATACCTCCGTTGATGCTTTTGATGTTCTTATCACTAGCAGTCATTAATGAAAAGCTGAATTCTTAATCACACTTATTAATGAACCAAACATAATCTCCTAATTTTTCATTGGTCCGTCACAGTAACACCACACAATTTGTCTGGATCGTAATTGTATTATCACACATTTACGTGAACTTCCTTTACATATGGTCTTGTAAGACGAACTGTTTTTCTATAAAAGAAGAGCTCAGCATGGCATCCTTTCGTGTCTCTGTGGTCCTGTTTCTCACTGTGAAAGAGACCTGAAGAGTTAAGAGTTAGGCCTGTGGTCTACCGTCCTTTCAGAAGGAATCAAACTGCATGTGGAGCGGGCGCCAGTGGAAAGACTCATCACCAGACCTTTGAATCTACAAAGTAATTTATTTTTACTTTATTATTTGTTTTTGTAACCAATAAAACTGTACTGCAACAATGACTCGAGATGATGTCTCGTCTGGCCTTAGTGGTTTTCCGTTCCGTCTGCTGCTAATTGGTCGCCCACAGAAAGTTTGAAAAATTACATTTTACAGTTAAAACAACATGTTTTCTTTGGAATAAACATGTTTGGTATAATGAGCTCAAATAATGGAACATGCACTGCCTTTAAATTTCATTCATTTACAAGCAAACTCAGTTTAACCTGTACATATAAAATTAAACATTGCAACAAACACCAGAGGGCTAACAAGGGCGTTTCTTTTCTATCCCAAGACAATGTTTTTTATAAGTTAAGCAGACTTCAAAAAGGCTAAAGTAGCAACAGAAAGGGCTTATAGAGCCATATGAAGTTAATTAGGGCCGAAACGACAGTTGCATTAGAGCTGGATCAGGCTTCAGAGAGGCTGCTAAAGCCATTTGTGGAACAAGCAAAGGCCAAAGAATCTGAGCTTTATTACTACAGAGTCACAGCTAAATGAATAGGGCTGCAGTTTGACTACCTCTCTGCCTTGTCCCAGGTTTCGATAAATACACATTCCCCCGGTTTCACAGACAAGGCTTAAGATATTCCCAGGCTAAAATGCACGTTTGAGCTGTTTTAACTGAAAGAAACTTGCACTGACATATCTTAAAATAAGCAAGTGCCATTGTTTTGTCTCAAGATGCACACCAGTAATGTTTGTTTCTAAAAACTACTTATGTCCCCAATCCTGGCTTAATCTAAGCCCTGTTTGTGAAACCGGGCCTTTGTCAAAAGAATTAATCTCTATTAGGTATGTTATGTGTTTGTAGTTGTGGTTAAATATCACACATACCAAAAGTTGACAAATGAATGATTTATGAGACATAATTTATTTCATATTAACAATATAAAAAAGGACATTTCCAAGTCCCAAACTCCTAGACAAACTAAGACACAAAATCCGGGGAAACTGCATTATGATGTTCATTTCATCCTGTAGTCTTCTGGCCTGTGAACACAATAGACAGAAAAAGTAACTTAATATTCAAAATCAATATTATACTATAAAGACAGAGATATGAAGGCTACACTAAGAGCAATAACTGAAATCACAGGATCTTGAAACTTCCAGACTAATTATATAACAAATACATGGCCACAGTTATCTTAGTGTAGGTTTGTACTATATTAATTGACTTTCAATCTGGAAATAAATAATTAATCACTGAATTTGTTAAATGTCAGTTTCCACAAAAAATATTCAGTAGCGTGACTGTTAGAACATTGATAAGAAAAACATCCGATTTCTGAAGGATCATGTGACACTGAAGACTGGAGTAATGATGCTGAAAATTCAGCTTTGCATCAGAGAAATACATTACATTTTAAAATATAGAACACTTATTTTAAATTGTTATATTTCACAATATTACTGTTTGTATTGTGTTTTTAATCAAATGAATGCAGCATTGATGAGCATAAGAGACGTCCTTCAAAAAAATTTGAACTTACTGATTCCAAATCTTTGATTGTTATTATATATGTGATGTCACACATAAGTATGCCAACAGGTACTGAGGAAATTTCATCCGAAGGTTAAAAATTCACCACCCTGTCGTTGCCAAGTCAGAAACAGTCCCAAACTGGAACAGAGGGGTCAGGGGCCCAGGGGCCTGCAGAGTAATGACACTGACCCACATTAAGGGTCTCGCTCAGAGACACATCCATCACCATGACAACAGTGTCACCTTGTCACCATCCCAACCACTGCCTCGGGATGGCATCTGATCGCTGCTGATATTACCCTGTCCAACACTGAAGGGCATTTTGCAGTTTGAATCATAATGGGGAAAAGAATGGCATATATCAGTGATCTGTCATTTAGGCTACATGAAGGATGAACCGAGTTACATGAATCACATGATGTAGAACGCATGGATTACATGAAGTCAAATGGAATTAAAATTCAACCTACAAGAATGAGATAACGTTCATCTTATGAGTAAAAAAAAAAAAAAAAAAAAACATTTTCAATGAGACATATGACAGGATTGCTCTTAATACATGGCAAACATTGTCTGAGAAGCAAAGATCTGCATGATATCAGAGTCACGTTTGTGCTTTCGAGGCAGCAGCACACATACAAAACAGCATATTTGTGCTGTACAGTGGTGAAACAACCAACACTTCAGCAAATCTGGATATTGTGATTCAAACAAGGACCCGATCCAGTTAATAAAATGCATTGTAAATGTCAACTATTGGTATTTGAGATGACTGCATGAATTCTGTCTAAGAATGTGTTGTATTTTTTAGTCTACTATAGATGCACAATACTCACTAATCAGGTTTTTCTTGAGTCAGATATTGGATTGTTGCACACTTACATTCAGTACGAATGTAAGACACTGACCTTGAACAGGTCAGATGAGATCAATCATTTATCAGTAATAATCATCAATTAGAAACTCAATTTCATGCTGAACTTATAGTAAATACGTTGATTTAAAGTCCTTGTAATTGATATAAACTAGCCATTACCATGCCACTTACCTACTGATTCAGAAGTTAAATCATTTCCGAGA
Organism: Leuciscus leuciscus; assembly: GCF_965113295.1. Taxonomy (NCBI): domain Eukaryota; kingdom Metazoa; phylum Chordata; class Actinopteri; order Cypriniformes; family Leuciscidae; genus Leuciscus; species Leuciscus leuciscus. The sequence goes on from NC_138744.1 coordinate 19,984,785, forward strand.
GTACTACAATAATGGGAGCTTTCATTATTTTCAGACGACGTCTCACTGTTGACTGAACTCTATGGACTAAAAAGCCAACTACATGCTGGGAGCCAAGTTTCTCATTAGAGCAGCTCTATTACAAGAGAATGAAAACAAGTGGATTTACATTTCCTGAAGGAAAAACTACTACTTTCAAGGCAGCAAAAGAATCATGTAAAAATGTTTGTTAATCTCAGGTTTAGACTTTAGTTCTGTGTAAATGAAGAACTAAAGTTCTCACTTTTGCAAACAGTAATCAACACACAGGCAAGTTCATTCCCAATACATTTTTTTGCATTTCGCATCGCTGCTTTTAAATTGTATTTCTATGCCACATCTCGTGCATCAGCACTGATTTTAAAATGAAGTGTTGAGTTAAAGTAGTTTAACTTCTTTTTCATCGAGCCCAAAAAATACGTTGGTTTTTATGTGTGCAGCGGCTGCAGCCAAACGCATAGCCTTTTTTTAAAGTATACTTCATTTGATATTGTGTGCAAACACAGGCACTCAACACATGCAACAAAAAAGTTGAATCTTTAACCAGTGTCCAAGTTATGACAAATAAAAATGTCTTTGTACTCGTTTAAACTAGAGTATCGGTTGCTTAACCGCCTCAAACAAATACTCAGCAATGCTGTGTTTGAAGTCATATTACGACTGTTACAGTCTCTGAAGAAATTTTGGTTTTACTCCGCGCTGTGTCTAGCTAGACCAATATATAAATATATGCAAGGAAGGAATGACCAATCAAATGCAAATGGTTATAAGAATTACACCATTCAGATGATGTCACTGACAGTTATAGTTCTGAATGCTGAACATTCTATATAATTCAAAGGGATATTAAAAAAAGGAATATTAATACAGTGCTCTCTTAAAATCACTTAAAATAATAATCATGACAGTTAAATAAAATGAAGCAGTCTGGGAACTGTGCATTTAATCCTGACATATGTAAATGACATTAAGGTTTTTATATTAATCTACAATCATAAGGAACAGTGTAAGCAGAGAGAGAGAGAGAGAGAGAGAGAGAGATGCATGAGAGATAAAGTAAGGTTAAACTATCAGATCTTCTGGCACAGAAGGAGAGAGCGGAATTTCTGCCACATAAAATAAAGCAATGCCTTCCAAAATCTTTGAGCCATCCTGAAAAGTCAAGCCAAAACATTTTGATTGCCCCCTATTGGCTGGCTGCTGTATAGGTCATAAACCCCACCCTCTCCATACCCTGGTAATCCAGAGTTCTCGCAAGAGCACAAGTTGAATTTGCTCAGCGAGTTTACTCTGGTGTTGAGTAATGATGCTCATTAAATATGCCCCTCTATCCGAGCTGCACCAATCACATCGGGTTATCTGATATAGGCGGGCCAGAGGCGAGCTAAACAGATGACGACAGCGCTGCGACGTCGAAGTCATTAGTAAACATTGCAAGATGGATATGGATGAACACCAGTTGTTTGAAACGGCTTTGGCCGCTACAATGAAAGATTCAGACTAGCCTTTTTCTCTAAAAGAGGAACAGAAGACGCCGCTCGAATCGTTCAAGAAGGGCGTTTTTGCTGTTTTGCCGACCGGATACGATAAGAGTCTAATCTACCAGTTAGCTCCGCTGGTAGCTAAGCGATGTTGTGATTGGTCGTAGTGTTATCCAATTGCAGTGAAATTTTCAAATGCATGCTTGGTGCCGCCCCTCAAGCTGGACGATTTTCATTAGTCGACGCCAGACCATTAATCTTTCAGATAAACTTCCACCCAGTTAATGCCCTATATGCTGAAGTAAAAACCACCTTTTTAATGTCATATTTATACCATCTGTTCAAACTGTTGAGGAAAAAGAGGTTTTGACTCACCAACTTATCAGCCAATCAAATGTTACAAAACAAACATCACCTTGCTTTACTCCAATTTAATTACAGATCTGCCGTCACATTATCACATTGTCGTCTCCTTCCCACCGATGTGTTTTAATTACACGCTCCACGTGGCTCCTTCAGTAGGGACCGGCTTGTGTGAAATAACACAATGGAGACAACAAACAAAACAGCCGGTTGCCTCAGTGTTTGTTGGAGAGGGATATGAATTCCGGACACCAAACAGCGAACATGCAAAGAACCACCACATATACTGCAAGTTTGATCCAGAACCTCAAAGAACAGTCATCAGGACTGGAGCAGGATAAAAAAAACAACACAATGTGGGAAAAATGATATCGAAACAACACCTCACCCTTTTTTGATGTTGGCACAACTGCAAAGAACTTTGTACAAAATTAGGGTTGGGAACAGTGCATTTAGAAAAATTAAGAATTACTGTTTTGTTAATGGCTTTTGCATTCTTTCTAGTGATACATTATTGAACAGCGCCGCAACACCACTGATAAATTTACAGTGCAATAGAGCAGTCAGATGAATCAGAGTCAGACCGAATGGATAAATCTTAGGAGCCTGTTCTTGAAACAATCAATTTTTATGAGCCAGTTCTTTTTAGTGAATCAAAAGCATACAGAGCAACCAGAGAAGTCCGACTCCCGAACAACTGATTCTTATGAGCCAGTTCTATTTAATGAATCAAAAGCAAATAAAGGAACTGGAGTAGTCCGGTTAACGAACAACTTTCTGCTTTTGATGCACAAAAAAACTGCTCAAAATAATCAAAGCACCTAATGTAGTATGATTCATGAACAATTCATTCTAATGAACCAGTTCCTTTTATGAATCAAAGGCCATACAGAACAAGTTATTTTTAATGATTCAAAGGCCATACTGAACAACCAGTGTCATCTGGTTCTTGAACAACTGATTCTTAACAGCTGGTTCGGTAACACTTTATTTTACAGTGTCCTTGTTACATGTGTTACATGTACATGCTGTATTAATAACAGTAAATTATGAATAATTACATGCAACTAACCCTATAATAAGTAAATGTTGTTTATTTTGCTCGGTACATACAGACATTTTGTCCACATACAGCTTTCAACTGACTGAGACTTCAATCTGCGTAGTTTCTTACTGGTTGGTCATATGACAACATGCAGTTAAAGACTACATTGTTAAAATAAATCGGAAACAAATTCATTCAATAGTTCATGATTTCCTTCCCTATAAATATTAAGCTTGAATTAAACATGAGTACTTTATTCATTATTAACAGTTAAATTTTTTACTATAATATTTAACGGTAACAGATTTTACTATAATATGAGTAATGATTTACAGAGCCCGGGGACACAAAGAAAATATTAGTGGAAATTACATGAAGTACAACGAAGAAAAGGTCATATACAAATTTAACAGACTGAACAAAATGAGGGTTCAAGTTCTCCACTGCCCACACATTATATAGTTCTCTTGACAGCAATTTGTGTGTGTGTGTGTGTGTGTGTGTGTGTGTCTGTTGCTCAAACCAAGGCAAAAGAGCCGCTTTAATGTTTGGAGAAATTCATTCAAGCAAAACACCCTACTGCACATCTCAGGAAATATCAAATAATGTGCATAAATGAATAAAGTGACTTATGTACCAGGAAGGGTATGTGTACTTGAAAATGTTATCATCACTCATCATTTGTCAGGTGAAAATAAGTGGCTTGGAAGAGTAATAGCACTCTGCCTTGCCTTAACAAGCAACACTACATATACATTTCCAGTGTACATCTTTTGTCACAACAAACTGCCTTTGAAATACTGTAACAAGTGCTTACCTTTAAATCTAGTGTTTCATTAACTAGACTGTGGTGGCTCACCATGCCACAGCCGCATTTAAATGCAGAGTGAATCCGCTAAAATATCCCCGATATTACATAACAGTAAAGACTCATACACGACCGATACAAGTTCTCATCTTTTTTTTCTGTAAATCATTACCATGTTGGGCTGGGAGTCTATTTTTCTTGAATGCATCAGCCCAGAATGCCTAATGTTGGTTTGACTGCTTGATGCATGACAAAATAAATACATTTTTTCTACCTGATGTTGTAGATTTAAACCGAGCACGGTTTGATTCAGGTCTTTATATCAAACAGTTTGGGTCAGGTACGTAATTAAATTAGTGCCACTGTCTGATAACGGGTCGGGTGTTCTGTTAAATCCTCACTGTGTTCGTGTTCAGTTTACACTCATGGTGTGTGAGGGAATGAGGGAATGAGGGAAGGAAGGAAGGAAGGAAGGAAGGAAGGAATATATATATATATATATATATATATATATAAAGCACTTTTCTAAACCTATTTACTGCAAAAATCCTACACCATTAACATGTATATGAATTTTTTTAATTTTTTTTGGAAAAACCAACAAACATGATGATCAAAATTAAATACTAGTCGTTCCTGGATATTGATCTAGGTGTTAGAGGCAGGGTTCTGCCATCTGCTTGTCAGAGAAAAATCTGTAGGAAAAATTGTTTAAAAAAAAAAAAAAAAAAAGTGTAATTATCATATACATCCAGCAGAGATCAATTCATTTTTCTGATTGTGACAAACTGCTCTTATAACAGCTTTTATTATGTATATTTTGTGAATATATAGATTTAAACTATATAAAATACATTAAATAATAAGAATAATAAATAAGAAGAAGAATTTGTCAAAGTTAAAATTTTTGTTGTTGTTGTTTGAGGTCTTTTGAAGTGTCCTGTTTTTGCAATAATGCCACTCAAACACAAGACTTGATTGTAATCACATATTTATATCAATAATCCAATTGTATAAAAAATTTTTTTTAAATAAAACCAAAAAAAATTTAAATAAAACCAAATCAGCAATAAGCAGGTATGAACAGGAGTGAAGAGTGATCACACACACCTGTGTGTCTGTGTGATCATGTTTGTTCCACATTGCATTTATGCTCTAGTACCAGGCCTTTTTATTTTCAGATTTATGCTGAAATTATAGATTTTATTTGTCAATTTGTTTAAAAATGCCTTATACTGCAGACTTCCTCTCTCTCCTAGGCACATTTGATCTCAAACGGCTCATCACCACAGGTACTCACAAATCAGGCAACCAACTTAACCTAATTTTCACACGCAGACGCAACTGCATCACAGACAACATTTTGATGAAACCTCTGCACGTTTCAGATCATTTCTTCATTATTTTAATCTACAAATCACTACTGTGCACTACCAACCAGTTAACTCTACCAGTTACTTTTAGACGAAACCTGCGCTCACTTTCTCCTTCCCATCTTTGTTTGTTGTTTCATCCTCTCTTCCCTCACCCACACAATTCTCATCTCTGGATGTGAATAGAGCAACGGACACTTTATGTTCCGCTAACTTCTTGTCTAGACAATATCTGTCCTCTATCTTCTAGGCCAGCACGTGCTACTCCCTCAAACCCCTGGTTATCTGATCTCAGGGCAGTTACCAAACTCAGCAGAGAGAAAATGGCGTAAATCAAAGGACCCATCTGATCTGAGTATGTATCAGTCTCTGCTGATAAAGTCAGTTCATGCTGCTAAATCTTCATGTATCCACAAAAAGATCAACAGCGCTTCAAACACACGCACACTTTTCAAAACATTCAACTCTTTCCTCGCCACCAACCACCACCTCTTTAACTGCTGAGGATTTAGCTAATATCTTCACTGGCGAATCTACAACCATCAGCAGTCAGTTCTCAGCTCCACACACACACACACACACACACACACACACACACACACACACACACACACACACACACACACACACACACACACACACACACACACACACACACACACACACACACACACACACACACACACACACACACACACACACACACACAAATCCTCTCTCCTCCTCTACACTCACTGAGGCAGAAGTATCTAGACTTCTCTTCTCCAGTCATCCTACCACCTGCCCTCCAGATCCCTTTCTTCAAGACATCGCTCCCACACTTTAACCAGCACTCACACATATCATCAACATCTCTCTCCATACTGGAGTTTTCCCTACCGCATTCAAGCAGGCTCCCCACTGCTTAAAAAAACCACATTAAATACGTCACTTGTAGATAGTTACAGACTTGTCTCTCTCTTACAATTCATAGCGAAAAAACTTGATACCTGGTTGAAAACCACTCGTTCGTCTTTCCTCTCACATAATAACCAGCTGGACGTTAACCAATCTGGATTACTGTCGGTCACTGAAGCCCTAGGGATTGCAAAAGCTGATTCCAAATCATCAGTTTTCATCCTCCTGGATCTGTCTGCTGCCTTTGACACTGTGAATCATCTGAGCCTTCTGTCCACCCTCATCACTGGGCATCACAGGGATTACACTTCACTGGTTTGAATCCTATCTCACAGGTAGGTCTTTCGGGGTTGCCTGGAGAGTGGAAGTATCTTGGACCCCTCTCTTCTCCATATCCATTACATCACTGGGACCCATCATACATGGTTTCTCCAGCGCTACTCATTTCAACCAGAAGATCCCACAGTAGCTGCACGTATCTCTAGCTGTCTGGCGGACATCTCGACATGGATAAAGATCATCACCTGCAGCTCAACCAGGCAAAGCCTGAGCTTCTCGTCTTCCTTGCCAATCCGACTCTACAGCATGATTTCACCATCCAGCTATAGGTTCATCATCACTTCACCATCATCTTTTACCCCATCAAGGTCAGTCAGAAATCTTGGAGTAACCTTTGATGACCAGCTGACCTTCAAAGACCACATTGCAAAGACAGCTCGGTAATGCAGGTTTGCACTACACAACATCAGGAAGATCAGGCCCTTTCTAACTAAGCATGCAACACAGCTTGTTGTCCAGGCCTTGGTAATTTCTAGGCTTGATTACTGCAATGCTCTTCTGGCTCGACTTCCATCATGTGCAATTAAACCTCTACAAATGATTCAGAACGCTGCAGCTCGTCTTGTCTTCAACGAGCCCAAAAGGGCCCTCTCTGCACTGGCTACCACTCGCTGCTCGCATCAGGTTCAAGGCATTGACACTTACTTACAGATCTACCACAGGCTCAGCGTCTCCCACTCGCTCTTACGAGTCTACATCCCTAACAAAAGCCTGTGATAGGTAAATGAGCGACGGCTCGTGGTACCATCACAGAAAGGTACAAAATCACTCTCCAGAACATTTTCGTTCACGATTTCCACCAGCAGGGAACGATCTCCCCGCCTGCATACGGCATGCAGGATCCCTGACAATAATCAAAAGACAGCTGGAAACTCATATCTTCTGGGAGCACTTAACCTCATAAAAAAAAGTATCACTTTCCTTTAATCCCTCCCCCATTCTAGCTTATGCTACTCCAAGCAATGTCTGCAACTTTGTATTTTGAGCTCTTTTTGTGTTTGTTAGCCTCTTCACAATGGCAGCATCGCTTACTGCTGTATTCCTCATTTGCAAGTCACTTTGGATAAAAGCGTCTGCAAAATGAATAAATGTATAAATGTAAACGTAAAACATGAATGTAGACTGAGACTCTTTATCACAACTAAAAAAGAGGGTCGAGTCTACTTAAGGTTCTGGTACAAGTTAATGACTTTTTTCTTTGTTCAATTTGCACACTGAACATGAGTTGGAACTCTTAATTTTTAACTCTCAAAGTGCACCGGATGTATGAATTGGGGGTGGGGGGCTCATGCCACCAGACCATCCTAGAGGGACAGAGGTCCACCCCCATAGTCTCACAAAATCCTGTGGAAAACACTGAAATCTGACAAAGAAAGAGTTGTAACATCACTTGACTTTCAGCGTTCAGTGATTGAACACTAAAGTAATATCAAATCTACAGAATATCAGAGAGTGTAAATCTCCTTGAGCTGAAGCTCAAAGCTCCTCACAGCCGCACCACACCTTTAGCATTTGATTCTGACTGTTATCATCTGTTTTTATACCTCCCACAGTGAGACTGCAGTTTTCGAACCGCAATACCATCAAACAGGAGCTATAAAGCCATTTCATTTCATACCTTGAGATTCATCTGACCACACTTGGCATGATAACGATTGTAATGAAACCATAAGTCACCTATGCCATGCAAATTAAAGTTCAATAAAGGCCACAGGAAGAGCAATGCCCTGTCCAGTCATTTAATATCATTTGGAAAACAAATCAAAACCTTGCATTAAAATGGCTGGGATGCTGAGATTTTTTTTCCCCTCAAGAAAATGTAGCTACTATCCAAAAACTTATCAAAAACTTGTCTATCAAGTTCAGAAGTAATACAGCCAGGGGAAGATGTGCTGTGTGAATGAAATACTCAAGATGAGAAACTTTATTGTCTATAGTTGGGGGACAATCTGCACAGATGTAAAGGGTTTATGAGGGGTTTAATAGCAGTACAGCAGCGGTGACAATCTCAAGTGATATAAAATATGTGTGTGCAGCCAAACAAGGCAGAAAAGTTTCTCAGGGGGCATGCATATCAAACACAGCACTTGACCTCTAAAACAAGACTTGGTCTCTTTTTCTTTTCCTTTTGCATGTGTACATGCAACCCAGGCGATACTTGATCTTGATTTTTGTAAAAGATTTGACTTAGTTAAACATTTTGTAACAAATGATACTCCAGCAGTCAACAGTTTGAAATAAATACGCTTTTTTAATGTTTTTAAAGGAAGTCTCTTATGCTCACCCGAATCCAGTAAAAATGTATATTGTGAATATTATTACAATTTAAAATAACTTTTCTATTTGAATACATTTTTAAATGTATTTTATTCTGTGATGGCTGAACTGAATTTTCAGCATTATTACTCCAGTCGTCTGTCACATGATCCTTCAGAAATCATTCTAATATACCGATTTGGTGCTCAAGAAACATTTCGTATTATTATTATCACCGTTGAAAACAGTTGTGTTAATTAAAGGGATAGTTCACCCAAAAATGTTGTCATTACTAACACCCTCAAGTTGTTCCAATCCTGTATGAGTTTCTTGAGAAGAAAGAAACTCGTACAGGTTTGGAACAACATGAGGGTGAGTAAATTATGACAGAATTTTTATCTATGGGTGAACTATCCCCTTAAAATTTTGGTGGAAACCATGATACTTTTTTTTCAGAATTCTTGATGAATAGAAAGTTCAAAAGAACAACATTTCTTTAAAATATAAATATTTTATATCATAAAAGTGTCTTTCCTGTTACTTCTGATTTAAAAAAAAATACATTTGAAAAAAAAAAATTTGGAAAACACTTTTATAAAAAAATAAAAGAACTGCCAGTCTACTATATTATGAGACAAGTAGCTTAGCAATTGTGTAAAATTAGTGTGCAAAATAAAAACGTTGTGTGATTGGCTGGCCTCCGAGACAGTGCCTCAGCTCTCATAAATCTGATTGGATGTCTGCAGTGTGGGGACCAGCAGAGCAGCCATCCAGAAAAGTGCAGTTTCACATACGGATTATTAAACATCAGATCTTTACGACCTCACTGCCAGCCATCCTCTCTCCCCCTCAGGAGCCCACCCGCACAGGACGACACCTCAGCTATGCTCTAAATCTAACAGAACTTTGATGCATGCTCTTCAGAAGCACCAAAGAAATATTGTAGAGCAGAAACAAAGGGGCTAAGAAAGACTAAAAAAAAGAGAAAAAGAAAGAGACAAAAATAAATAAATAATAATAACTCACGGGGTCCAAAGCATGGGGAAAGTGTCCCGCTCCTCCTGTGTGTACTCGCTGAGCTTGCGAGGAATCTCTCTGGGTTGAGGAAGTTCCTCTGTAAGGTTCTTCAGAATATCCTCAGGAAGGACCTAACATGGGACACACAGTGAGAACACCTTTTATCATTGCACACACACACTGCTGTAACAAAAATGACTGCAGAAATACAATCGGAGACAGGTGTGTGACTGGATCCTGTCTATCCTTACACCAGGGTTCTGTAAGTCATTTACAGAAACAATGTTGATTTACTACTTTCTCTAATGTAACCAAACCGTAGGTGTTTTTTTAATACGATTTTTATACAGTATTAAAACAAAACTTAATTAATTGTGCAGCAAGGTATTGCCATCATGTTATTTTTCTATTTTTGCAGCTGTAGAAAACATGTTGTGCTGTTTAATGTAACTTCTTAATCGGATACATCCCTTCCTCCAATGAAACATTCATCAATCACACTGACATGTTTCTCCTTCCCAAACATGTCAAGTTTTGGACAGAGCATCAATGAACATAAATCAGAGCATCAACTGAGAGCTTACATCATCTGGGAAGAGGTGAAGCCGTTGCATCATGGTCCTTCTGGTGAGGTTTTTGGGAAGCATCCCGTAAACAGCCAGTTTAATGATCTGTGGAGCACAAAGAAAGAAAAAAAAAGAATTGGGCCAGAGATTTGGATTTTAGTCAATCTCTCTCTAAAGAATACATGTGGAGATTTCTGCCTTTTCATTCTCAATAGAAAAGAACAAAATTATTAAATAAAATCATTATAAACATAAAATTGTCATCTGCGAGTTTATTTTTATTTTTTAAGAAAATGATACACAAACATACACACACAGATATACATACACATATTATTTATATATACAGCGGGGGAAATAAGTATTGAACACGTCATCATTTTTCTCAGTAAATATATTTCCAAAGATGCTATTGACATGAAATTTTCACCAGATGTTTGTAACAACCCAAGTAAGCCATACATACAAAGAAACAAACAAAAAGAAGTTCAGAAATTAAGTTATGTGTAATAATGTGAAATGACACAGGGAAAAAGTATTGAACACATGAAGAAAGGGAGGCGCAAAAAGGCATGGAAAGCCAAGACAACTGCTGAAAACTTACAGTAATTAAAAAGCAATCCAGCAAAGAAATCAGTGGAAATGAATAACAGCTGGTTCAGTCCCAAATGATGGCCTACAAAAAGGTCTCATTGCCAAGGTGTCACACAAGACACATCTCATGATGGGTAAAAGCAAAGAGCTGTCTCAAGACCTTTGCAACCTAATTTGCAAACCTTTGCAACCTAAAAACCAATGCTTTTCCCTTTGAAACATCACTTATCAGGCTTATGCTACTCTGAATAATACCTGAACTTCGTATTTTGAGCACTTCTTGTGTTGTTGTTGTTTTTTGCCTCTTTATGATGACTCGCTTAAATTAGTCCTAATTTGTAAGTCGCTTTGGATAAAAGCGTCTGCTAAATGACTAAATGTAAATGTAAATGTAATTGTTGCAAAAAATAATGATGGCATTGGTTATAGGCGCCATTCTAAGCTTCTGAATGGTCCAGTGAGCACTTTTGGGGCCATAATACGGAAGTGGAAAGACAATAATTTCACCATAAATTTGCCTCGACCAGTGCTCCTCGCAAGATTTCTGATAGAGGAGTGAAAAGAATAATCAGAAGAGTTGTCCAAGAGCCACGGATCACTTGTGGAGAGCTTCAAAAAGACCTGCAGATAGCAGGTACTGTTGTCTCAAAGAAAACAGTAAGTAATGCACTCCACCGCCATGGCCTGTATGCACGCTCACCACGCAAGACTCCATTACTGAAAAAAAAAAGCATGTTGAAGCTCATTTAAAGTTTGCTGCACAACATTTGGAAAAGCCAGTGAAATACTGGGAGAATATAGTGTGGTCACATGAGAGCAAAATTTTACTGTTTGGATGCCATAATACACACCATATTTGGAGGAGAAATGGCAGTGCACATTACTCTAAAAACACCATACAACTTGGTGTTGGCTCTTGACAACTCTTCTGATTATTCTTTTCACTCCTCTATCAGAAATCTTGAGAGGAGCACTGGTCGAGGCAAATTTATGGTGAAATTATTGTCTTTCCACTTCCGTATTATGGCCCCAAAAGTGCTCACTGGACCATTCAGAAGCTTAGAATGGCGCCTATAACCAATGCCATCATTATGTTTTGCAACAATTAGGTTGCGAAGGTCTTGAGACAGCTCTTTGCTTTTACCCATCATGAGATGTGTCTTGTGTGACACCTTGGCAATGAGACCTTTTTGTAGGCCATCATTTGGGACTGAACCAGCTGTTATTCATTTCCACTGACAGGGGGCTGGATTGCTTTTTTAATTACTGTAAGTTTTCAGCAGTTGTCTTGGCTTTCCATGCCTTTTTGCGCCTCCCTTTCTTCATGTGTTCAAAACTTTTTCCCTGTGTCATTTCACATTATTACACATAACTTAATTTCTGAACTTATTTTTGTTTGTTTCTTTGTATGTATGGCTTACTTGGGTTGTTACCAACATCTGGTGAACATTTCATGTCAATAGCATCTTTGGAAATATATTTACTGAGAAAAATGATGACGTGTTCAATACTTATTTCCCCCGCTGTATATATATATATATATATATATATATATATATATATACACACACATACATATTTTATATACATTTACGCATACACACAAAGTGCATGCAAAAGTATTCACTTTTTTTATATATATGTTGCAGCCTTATGCTAACCTGCTTTAAATTACCTTTTTTTTTTTTACATCAATCTACATTTCATACACCATAAATGCAAAGAATTTTTTTTTTTTTTTTGAAGACTCGTGCAATGCATTTTATTTTCAATACATTTTCTAAGGTGATCACAAATCAGATTTTTTGCTTTGTCATAACGGAGTACAGAGTGTAAATCGACGTGAACAAAAAAAGTAATTTAAAGCAGGTTAGCATGAGGCTGCAGCATAACAAAATGTGAAATAAATGAAGGGGTACGAATACATTATGTTTTTGTGAGGTGGTATTTTTACACAACCAAAAAGTAAAAGCCAATCATGCCTGTCAAATTTGAAATTCAAATATTCTAAGTAAATTCAGTCACTTCAATGGTAAAAACAAAACAAAAACAGTCCGTTTGCTACCAAACCAAATGAATTCACAAGTAAGTGGCCATTTTTAACCCATCATCCCAACCATCCATTAACCCAACCCCATCATTCTTTCATCAAGACATTAATCAGGGATTTGTTTTTTCTTTCTTCTGACTGGTAGATGTTTGATGGATGAGACCTGTATGAGGGAGTAATCGCTCTTCACAACTCCGTCACCTTCCTCTGATCATTATCCACAATTATCCCTGATACATTCCCCCCTCGACTGGAATAACTCAGCCCAAGTCGAGCATTCATCTTGTTAATGACAGAGAATGAGCAGAGCGCCGGAGGGCGGCAGCCGGCTGAATTTGAGTTTGAGTGCAGCACCTACACACAACTATTCTTCTTCAGGTGCGTTATCAGTTACGGCCCACATGATTCATGAAAAAAACCCATTCAGGGTCAACAGCTTGTGTGCCTGGACTATGGATGGGCTCTGCATGTCTGTCACAGTGGGAAGTAACGGTCAAGGTTACTTTCAGGAGGTGAACAACAGCAGAGAGAGATGGGATATGCACTCTGCATCTCACAATAAAGTTGAAAAAAGAAAGAATGTGGTCCAATTTAAGAAATGCATTGCCAGCCCAGATGCATTTTCCCCACTACAGTGATGAAAAATACTTTTAATATTATTTTCAGGCTTTTCCTTCCTCAACATAGAAGAGAATTACACAAACACAAGCCAAACTTTTATCACCTGCATGTGTAAGAAAAATGTGCGATAACCACCATGCCACGTCTCTTGGAATATCATCATAAAAGTAACACATTGAAATAAACATGACATTTTGAAGTAGCAGTACTGAAATTGTATTTTCTTGTAAAACCATCTCAAATAATCATGGTTTCATTTAAAACATAATGTTTCTACAGAGTACTTCAGCTTCATCGAGTGCCATCCTCATTCAACGCAAATATATAGCGAGAAGATTTAAAGCAGCCTGAGATTTGTGTTTCTTCAAAAACAGGAGGGTGCGATTCACAGCGAGGGCTGTTTTTCAATCCAGGCGCGTCAGCGGTAGGTGACACTTGTAGAGGTGTATATTAGAAGCAGACAGGCCAGGAAAGACGGCTGTTTTAATAACGCCAAGGTGTTTGAGAGCCTTGAAAGAGCACTCCGACGTTGAGAAAACTATTTCTTAGTTGGGTGAAGGAAAGACTGGGATAACAGTAGGAGAGATAAGCACTAAAAGAAGGATGGAGAACTGAGCAATATGGGGTTTGTTCTGCATTTATTATTCAAATGTGTGTCATGCTGATTGTGAGAGAATATTTTGCTCTGCAACTGCCACTATCTGCAATTATTAAAAAACATTTGGGCATCATTTACATAAATTAATATATGAAGCTGATTTTCACCACCCTCAAAGGTGCAAGCAATTTGAATCAAATTATGAACAGGTTTGAGTGACGTGGGGATGCTGACATGCTGTTATTGTAGAAATCACTGCAAAATTGAATTTGTCACGGAGAAATGTGCAGTTCAAAAGTCACATTTAGAGAAGGATACTTACAGCTGTTGGGTCTTTTTTGTGCATTTGGGCTGCAGTGAGCTGTTTGAATGATCCAGGGTAACTGTGGGATGAAAAAGTAGATAAGTAACAGTCCAAACATTTTGGAAAGCAGCATATTGTTTCGATTACATGCAGCATGCATACAGTAAATCATGTGGTCGAAGTGGTTCTGATCTCAAATTTCCTTTTTCTTTCTTTTTTTTGTCCTTGTCAGCACAAAGAAAAAACAGCCAAGAGCAGGGCATAAATGAAAGATTTTTTATTTATTTGTTAGAAAGAATAGGACAGAGCTCCATTTACCCAGTGTGAGACGAATACACTTTCTGTTCCCATTTATTTCCAGAGAAGGCGATGTGTCTGGTGTTCATGACCACCACATGATCTCCAATATCACCTGGGAACAAGACATATGTATGTGATAAATCTGCACATTCAGCTTGAACTCTTGATATTTGCCCCTGCTGAGGAAACACTTCGCAATAGTGAAATTTAATGGTGTTAAATGTCCTGTAACTTAACAGCTAACCATGCATTATATAATTACATTGTTTTAATTTATTACTATTATCAATATAAATACAGTAATGGTCAGAATTACTGTCACCCCTGGTAAATATAATCAAAGATGGCTGTGAAAATAAATCTATATTGTTTATCCTTTTGACCTTTCATTAAAAAAAAATTACATTTCATTGAAGTTAAAGGATTGAAAGTGGGAATTTATTAAATAAAAGTTGGGCACAATTATTGACACCCCTAGAAATTCTAATTAAAAAATAAAGTAAAGCATCTCAAGTATATTCCCATATACATTTATATTTTTAGCGCACCAGAGTGACAAGGAACCTGAAATTGTCCAGCCATATCACAGAAGTATACATACGAGGAAACTCAAGGGCCAAATTCCCTTAATCATCCATCACAATGAGTAAAACCAAAGAATATAGTTCTGATGTGCAGCAAAAGATTGTTGAGCAGAAAGTGGCTGTAAGAAAATAGCTAAAGCATTAGAAATTCCCATTTCCACCATCAGGGCATTAATTAAGATGTTCCAATCAACTAAAGATGTTACAATATTTACAATTAATATATATATATAATCTCCCAGAGCGAAAGTTTCATTAAAAACTCCCAGCATGCCTCAGGAAGGAAGCACCACCAGCAAGGTGGGAGCGGAGGACACCTTACACATACATAAATATACATATATATATATATATACACACACACATACATACACTCTTATTATTATTATTAATAATAAAAGAGTAGGTTCAATTGCATACTAGTGTTTGCCTGATATTGAGATTGTCATTGAATATTGTAGCATTTCACTGGTACTTTTTATTGGTTACTGAAAATTTTGTATCATGACATTATTATATTCATTTGAAATCATTGGCAAAAAAATTATGTATACAAATATTATGAGGACCTCTTAATGGGAGCATCCATGTTTTTGAAATAAGATGAAAAACAGGGGCTACATGAATCCAATGTAACACTGAATTGTTATTTAATATGTACACACAGGTGTAACTGAGCAACTGAAAAAATTACTAGCCCCCCCAAAAAAAAAAAAAAAAAACTATTCCTTAAACCCAGTGAATGAAAACATGTCCCCTCCTTCCTCCGGCAGAATAACTGCACAGCCTGGAATTTTCATCTCTTGCCCTGTTATGCTCATTCATCTATCTGAGAGTGAAAGTTTCATTAAAAACTCCCAGCATGTCTCAGGAAGGAAGCACCATCAGCAGGGTGGGAGCGGAGGAGGGTGTTCTCAATCTGTGAGCGAGCGTGCAGCTCCAGACTAATGGATCAATTCCAGAGGCTGTCGGAGTCAGAAGTCAGGACACCTTACATCTCTCTGGAATTAGCTGCCACACGAGCAGCTTTTCACATTCAGATCAAGGGAAGAATCATGAATGTGTGAGAATAAATCTTGATCACAGCTGTCAGCTTCAGAGTAGAATGTTGCAGCATGTTTACTCACGTTTACTAACAATTCTGATTAAAGATTCAGCCTTTCATGTTAAATAAATTATCATAATGATAACTGTAGTTATTAGTCTGTGTCTGTATATATGTATATAGACAGACTAACTACAGTGATCATTATGACAATATATTATATATATATATATATATATATATATATATATATATATATATATATATATATATGCACACAAACACACATGTACATACACTTTAACTAAAATTAAAGTGAAAATACAAGAAAAGAACTATAACAGTTTCTCAAGGATGCTAAAATAACACTGCTGGACTCGACATGTTTTGATTGCATAGAGCGCACTGCCACTATTTTAAAACGTGATCGTTTACTTCCATCTTGTGGCCATTGGGCAACTACACATTCTCAGATGGCCACAATTATTTAATCAGCGCTGCCATGAATTCAATTATTGAACCTGAGCTGACACGTAAAGAGAGAGTATGGCAAGCCGTTTTGAATTTTATTCATTTCCAGGATATGAATTTGTGATATCACAATTACATTTTTACTAAAATGTATTCTTGATATCAGGAATAACTAGTGATAATACGATTTGGTCAAATGTGTTAATACTAGATGTTTATTTATGTAAATGCGCTTGACTGACCATAGGGCGTGCGCGTTGGACATTCGAGTAGCTTTCAAACCCGGGACGGGAGCGGCGCAGAGTTGCCATGGAAACGGCGCAACAAACACAACTGACAAGAAACAAACTCCCTCTCTCGCTGTTGTTTTCACTGCTTTCAGGTGAGTTTAGTCTCTAAAAATCACACAAATAATACACACAACTGTTCCTGACACTTTTCTTACGTGTTGACACACTGTTGAATATTTACTTAATAGAAATAGTTAGTGTCTTCGAAAAAGTCCCGAAAAAGCACATCACCTGTTTTCATAAGAGGTAACGTTAACTGTTAGGCTAAGTTAACCTAAACTCTTGTTTATAAAAGTTTGGGCTTTTATTTAATCACGTCTTTATGTGTAGACGAGATTTTTTGTTAGTTTTTTAAAGGTTTTGCTGTCAGTTGAATGGGTGATTGGAAGTTGGCTAATTTATTTATCAAACTGATATTTAACATAAATGTATGTGCTGTTAATCGATGACGTCACTTACAAGGAGCGCAAAAAAAATTCTGAAACTAACGTTAGTTCAAATGCGCTTTGATCTTTCACGGTAAACAAATATTAATAAATGTTCTGTTATTTTAGCAGCGACAAAATAGGGAAAGCTCCACGATTTCAACATTTCTGAAGAAAGCTGCTGCCAGTGAGGAAACACAGGTGAAGTGAGGAAGCTTATTAAATAACTTCATATCCATTTTCCCCCACATAATGTTTTACCTATATCACCATACATATGTTTTTTCCTTCTTTTTATTATCTCAAATTAAAAAAATGTATTCATTTAATTTATTTTAAGAAGGCATTGACATTCAAATGTAAGTGACGCTATATGAGCAATATTCAAATGAATATGTAAACCTAAAACATAAATTCTGTTATCCTAAGAAATTATTTTCTGTATATTCTTATTTCTCTTTTCTGCATTTCACCTTCTTCTGTAGCTTCTTTAATTTTATTAAACATGGCATTTTCTGCCAATAAAATTCATAATCAAGAAACTGCTGAATCTTTTTATTTCTTTAAAAAAAATTTCTTTATTGTTTTTGCGCCAAATTATAGAGAAGCGTGTCAATAAGAGTATTGATAAGTATCAGTGATAAAATCATTATTTAACTACACCCATCCCTAATGATAAGACACTTTTTTCAATAAAAAAGAAGTTGGTTACATTATTCATTGATTGTGTGTTTTTATTAATTCATTGACGTGTTAAATTTCTGTACTCATAAGTTAACACTTTACATAGTTAAAAAATCATTAATGTTCAAAATGTATTGGCTTAGTAGTTGTACAAAGTAACACTGAATAAATGCTGATTGATAAATGAATGCAGTGTGGTTTTGGGCCATTTTCTATTTAGAATTTAATATGGGGTTTGTATTGGTTTCCGTTACATATAATGTATTGATCCCTAAATGTATTAACTGAAAATAATACACAATTCCCTATTAGAATTTATAAGGTTTTACAGCAGAGAATGAAATGTTTGAGTTTATCAGTTCTATGTGGATTTCAAGGTTATGGATAAAGCACATCTTAGGATGCATAGATATATACACTAGATGTTGCCTTGGGGTTCTAAGCATGCGTCAAAACCGCCGCCATCTTGGAACAGGGGTCTTGTCATAGGAAGTAGTTGCTATCTCCGCCTGTACTTCGAATTAATTGATGATGCCGGACTTTTGTGCTGCGTATGGATGTTAACACGAACGAAATCTAAAAACCAGACAGCAAGGGATTACATTTCACAAGTGAGAATGTGTTTTATGATATTGAATGATACGAAATTGATTTTGTACAGTTAAAGTAACCCCATTCACGCAAAACATGGCTTAAAGAAATATGATCAGTCTAGTTACCGTGTGGATGGTAGTAGTCAAGTTGTTTTTTATAAGTTAAGTGTACATTTCTCTGCTTGGAAGAATAAAATGAACTGTGAATGTGCTGTACTCTTTAGATATTATTTGAAATAACTCTTGTGTTTAAAATGTACAATATGCAGGAGTTTATCCTCAATACCCAGGATAAATGGGTATGGGTACCCAGATGTTGTTCCTAACTTAGATTTTTTTACCGATTGTACTCAAACCTTTTAATGGAAAAAAACAGTGTGGCGCTTGTAACCTGTAAGTACAGTCCTAATAGTATGCTTGTCCTCTCCCTGTCAATCTTCAAACAGTACATCCATGATTATTATACATAGAATTCCACAAATCTTATGTATGTGTGAGTTTTGCACAAGGATATAGTGGGCTCAAGGGCTTGTTTCTTCCTTGCAAACTGGGGATGGAGGTGTGGAAGGACACTGGAATTTGTGAAAATGTCAACTGTTTAGCTATTTTTTGTATTTACTACTTAAGTACATACTTTATTAATGTGGCAAAAGTATTGCGGGACAGGAATAAAGAAAAGATGAAATGGTCTTTGGCACCTCAACTATCTAACTTTCACATTATGTTCCTCTCAAATTTTTTTTTTTCTTCCACCTGCAAATTGCTTTGTGTATCATATTTAATAAACCAATACAATTTAAATGTTTAAATTAACATGTATAGTCACACCATTGTAGCCATTTTGCATGCAGTAGGCTAAGGTAAGTAGCGATAGTTCATTCTAAGTTTACTCAAGTGGAAGAATGTGACTAATAAACTTAGGCCTACTAGCACTATGCATTATATTTTGAAAAAGAAGTAGATTATCTTAATATCAAAACCTTACATTTTCTCTGGACTCAATGATAAATACATGTCTGACCGTTGGAACGAACCAAAAAAAATAGAAAATCGCATTCATGACGATTTATGGTGGTTTTATTTCCGTTAGACCTTTTCCTACATTGACGCTGATGCATTAAAGAGGAGGGGCTCCCCTGTTCCAAGATGGCGGCTCTATTGACGCATTCATTCCAATGAACTGCCGTAGCCAAGGCGACATCTAGTGTATACATCTATGGTTAGGACCTGCCATGCTCCAGCAATGTACAGTTATAATGTCGCCACAACGAATACAGGAATCACAAAGTTATGTTGCTGGAACGTTATTTGGCACGTCGCACCGACTAATATGGTCCTTTGATGTTACGTCCTGGCAACATGGCATTTTGTTCACTGAGACGTACCCGTTACGTTCTTACGACATACTACTATAACA
This sequence comes from Leuciscus leuciscus, assembly GCF_965113295.1. NCBI lineage: Eukaryota > Metazoa > Chordata > Actinopteri > Cypriniformes > Leuciscidae > Leuciscus > Leuciscus leuciscus. The sequence continues at coordinate 20,004,924 of NC_138744.1, forward strand.
TTGCCATGACAATTATGGGACGCAGATGTCACGTAAATCACGCGTGGCAGTGAAGTGTCGAGGCAGACGTCACGCGTCATTCACTTGTGGCAGTGAAGGTTTTTTTTTCTTTTTTTCTCTAACACGTACTGCAACCTGCTACTCAACACGGCTCAGTGCAGTGTGTCAGTTCTTGTGAGACGTTCATTGAGACGAGTGCATGTTGCAACGTTACATTAAAGACCCGATCGGAACGCCATTCACTCCTCACACTGAACGTGACGTCTGCGTCTGTTATATTGCTGTGTGTTCTTGTTTAACTCACATTTATTGTTGGGTTTATTATGTTTTTATCTTTTATCATTTTAATAGGCCTAAGCTACAGCACTTTGGTATTGGGTATAAATCAGAGATCGCCAACTCGATCTCATCAAATGTGTTTGAGATTGTTTCTTAAATTTTTTTGTTTTTATAAAAATAGCCCATTATGTCTGATAACCGAAATCATACAACTGCAAGCACAGATTAAGCTATACTATATAACTATTACTATAATTAGGCTACTATAAACCTAGGCTAAACCTGACCATGCGGGCACCTCCATGATTATATTGTCTGCTATAGCCTATTTGCTTCTTATTTATTAAATCCAGGCAATTGGTTGATGACAAATTGATTAAAGGGGTGATGAACTGAGAAATCAAAATTTCCTTGAGCTTTTGACATATAAGAGATCATCATACTATAATAATATCCTGTAAGTTTCAGAACTGAAAACTACCTTGTTAGTCCAATAAAAGCTTTTATAGACATCAGGCTCAGCAAACGACTCGTTTTTCAAAGTGGGGAACTATGACGTCAAAGAGGATAAAACACCCTCCACAAAAGATCAACGCCTACTTCAAAACGGCCTGTTTAGCCCCGCCCACCGATTCGCCCAAACATGCTAATAACATAGGACGCATGATAATTAAACCGGATCGAGCTACTTCCAAGCAATAAACATGCTGTTTACTAAATATTGTGCAGTGCCTGTTTGTGGAAGAAGACAGTCTGCATAAGCTTCCTTCGGATTCCATTCCAGCATGGTTTAACTTTATTAAATCAGTCAATCACAATTTCCCGACACGGATCTGCCAGCAACATGTAAGTAACCATGTGTATTCTAATGCCTGATCTGCGATCAGTGATTTCTGTGATATTATTCAAGTTCAGATATTTCTCTTAAAATCGTTCAATACTGTTTATGCATCAGTGACTAAACGATCAACTTCACATAATTTCTTGTAGTATTATGAAAATAATCTTTTTTAAACTGTTATTAAATTATATACAGAAATCGATCAAAGAACGATCCCTTTCCAATCGCCCAAGCTGTCAATCAAACAGCACAGCGCGAGCCGCGAGAGCTTATCTGGACACTTACCAAACTCGTGATGAAATAATGACACTGTTACACTACACAACGAAGCTCTTACTGTGTATTCACATCCTGTTTGCATTGTGATTTGGTGTAAACATTTGTGAGAGTGCAAAAATTGCGTTGCAATAAGATCTGTATTCACGCGATCAACAGACTGTCATCTGCTCAGTCAGTGCTCATCATGCTGCAACCTTTCATGTGATGGAATAGATTTAAATATAATGCTTTAAACGATACTTTTCACGATTTGTTAATCTCGATAGCTGTAATAGTAAAAACGTAGTAAAAGTTTTCGAGTGAGTTCATGTAATACTAGCTATTTCATATGTCAGCCAATCACAGCAGTGGGCGTTTGCACTGCAGTCTCACAGCAGACACGCCCCTTAAAACAGAGCGTTCAAATCTGAGGCTGAAATCAGGCTTAGAAAAATGGCTTTTATTTATAAATTATGACAATTTTTGATGTAAAAATCATACTAACATTATAAGGGCACCCCAGGCAACATTATAAAATAATAAAACAATCCAGTTCATGACCCCTTTAAAATTAAGATACAATTTTTACAAAACGAAATTCACTTTAAAGAAAGGCTTTCTTTAAAACAAAACTTGATGAAGTGGTCAAAATCATGTCTGTCTACCCACTCAATGTCTCCCGATATAATGAGCATATCTTACTCGTGCTGTTCACTTTCCATAATCAACATAGATGGAAAAAAATTATATTTTAACAAATATGAAACTAAATACGCTTATTTAATGGCTACAACACGTATAGTAGGCCTACAGACTCTATTTGTACAAATTGCTGCACATTCATTTAGTTTTGAATTTTGTTGAAAGGCATTTGTTTGTGCATAATAAAACATATCTGCAACATTTATCAAGTTCACGGATAATGGTACATACATTTATTAATCATATGATGCTAAAATCATAATAAAGTAGGCCTAGGCTATGTACAAAAAAATCAGTTGAGCCCAGAATTGAAAACCTCCCATAGAAAACCATAAAAGGAATGCATTAGAATGATCAAAATAACGACTTAATATCTCGAAATAACAAGATAAGTTTTCTTTTTTTCCTTCTTCACTATGCGGTTCAGGGCTGCCCTAGAATACAGCCTGAGTATAATATTTTGGGGTGCTTTGGTCTTTCTTGGGGGTGCTGAAGCTCCTGCTAGCCCCTCCCTAGCGCTGCCAATGTTCCTAACTAAATAAATAAATAGGCTAATTAAATGTGCAAGGAGTTAAATAATTAAATAAATAAAACGAATTTTGGGGGGAAACAAAATAAGTTAAAGGAAATGCTATACTGAAAGTTGACCACATTATGTGATTATGCAAAGGAGTTCTGGAAAGAAGTAGCTTGGCTTTTTTTTTTTTTTTTGCTTACAACAAACTTTTTTTTTTTGAAATAAATAATGTGTTGTTTTTGATTTGGGACTCAAAAGAGATGGACGAAAGATTAAAACTTCTAACTGTGGCCAGTTTCATCTCCATAAATGTAAAGTCGCTGATTGATTCTAAGCCCAATTTTAGTCCTTTCTGTGTTGATTTAAAGTTATTCTATGACTCTCTTTTTTAATCAGCTAATAAGAAACCTGCTAAAACTGCTGTTGTTAAAAAAAGATTATGGTTTCTCAAGTTACCTCCTGATTTCCTGAAGATGACCTTTCGTTGTTTCATGTTATTTATTTCAATTTATTTTTAATCATGTATTGTATGTTTAATTTCAATTGATTTAAATGTTTTAAGAATTATCTCTCACTGTATCTTGTTTTATTGCCTTGCTCCAGTTCCTTATCCTATTTTTGTTTTGTTTTGTGTGTGTGTGATACATGTGTCCCCTGTGATATTTGTTCAATTTAATAATAATAATAATAATGATAATAATAAATTACGCAGAAGTCACGTTCATTGAGACGAGTGCATGTTGCAAAGTTGCATTAAAGACCCGATCGGAACGCCATAATGTGATACGTCGCTACGACGAATATGGTCCGGTCCGGTTACGTTTTCACAACGTCTATGTTAGCTGGGTTGTTGATATTATATCCTGAGAATGAATAGAAGTCAAAACGGCTTGCCATAAGAGAGACTTTCATTTGTTTTAGTAGTCAGATTTACTCACTCAGTGGATGGTAAATGGGTTTATGCTTCCCTTGAAGCCGCACTGAGCACATAGAGGCGATCTTTCCTGGAGGCTGCATCCTACCGTCTATTAGGAACCAGGATCTTGCAAAGGTCGCCCATTGCTTGTGGGAAAAAGAGAAAAACATTTATGCAATGCAAGCTGCTTTTTTGTTTACTGAACATAGTTAGTTCCCTATAGCTAATAATAATAGTTCAATCGAAATAAGATTAATCCTTATGGCATCTATCGTCCGAGGAACATTGTATGCAGGATGACAGGTCAGTCAGTCACAGCGTTCACTTTCATCGTATGGAAAATAAGATGCAATGAACATAACATCATAACCTTCCCATTAGATATTTTATTTTGTGATCCACATAATAAACAAAATCACACGGGCTTGAAACATCATGAAGGCGAGAAATAATGCTTTTCATTTGTATCCTTCTCCTTATCCTGTCACCTGATGCTTTAGCAGCACTCACTCATTTCCAAGAACGCTACACTACAGAGATCTAATTTATGAAGATATCCAAATAGATCCATTCACATATGCAGACATTAGACATAACGTTACTCTTTGACCATAAGCTTGTTGACGCACAAGCTCAATATAAGGATCACGCTTTTCATTCAAAAAACATTTAAGCATCGTCTGACAGCGCAGTATCTTTATAAATGACAGCGGACCAGTATGACAGAAAGCAATAATAGCTTACCTGGGCTGATCTAGAAAAACTAGACATTTTACAAAAGCATTAGAAACATTTGACCTCAATGTGGCTCTAGTAGTACAGCAGCAATTTTCGTCCCCCACAACCAACAGGCTAAATATGTCGTTCCTATTTCTATAGCCAATAATTTATGCTCTAAGATCAAATATTTTACTTTGCTTATGTCATTTAAATAACAATAAATATATAATTATATAATGTAACGTTTAATTAGCCACCCTCACCACGTATTGTTATTTATACGCGTGTTTTAATTTTACAGTCTATGGTTTTAATCTGTTCCTACCGACTGTATTTTTTGGTAGCGCGCGCGTCATCGCAGCGTCATCTTTAAACGTCCGTGTTGATTGTGAACGCGCGTAAATTTGTTTTTGTGCTGAAGTCTGTCGTTCTGTAACAAGTCAGCATTATTTTACATGAACACAGCAGCATACAGCTATGGACAGATACGTGCTAGTTGTAATAATCAATCTAGAGCCGAAGAGAGATTGCTCTTTCAACGGTAAGAGGCTTTAATGGTGATAAAATAATATGTAATCAATGTAACGTTACGTCCTTTTCAAAAGCTTAGCTTTGACTATCTGTTGCTGTTTTGACACGTATTGATTTTATTTTAGGTGTTGATGAAACAAAAAAAGTGTTTGATAACCTTAAAAGTATTTCTGGCTCGAGTTCAAAACGAGTTCCTCTATTTCCAGGTAGGTTTATTAATTATAACCTAATTTGCCACTCAATTTTCACCCGTTTTAGTGTGAAGTTTGACTTTGTGTTTGTTTAAATCTATTTAGCCTGCTCTCTGAGTGGTAGTCCTGCTCCACAGAGATGGTACTCTGCCATTCAAGCCAGTTATGGTACAACACAGGTAATTAACATATGCATATTTGATTCTTTCACATTAGATTGATTACAAGTCTTATAAATTGGTTGGGACAAACTAGATTACAAAGTGATAATGTAGTAGTGTAGTATAGTATTTTCAAACTGGGGTCCGGGGAACCCCAGGGGATGGAAATGTTCAGAGAAAAGTTGTTTAAAAAGTGTAAAAATAAATGGATTTAAATAAGTTAGTTTTCTTAGTTAATTTTCTTCATACATTAAAATACATAATTTAAAATGGTGTCTCTTGCATAAGGATGATCATATTTGTTTGTCCATGGCATCTAATAGATTGAAAACCCCTGGTATAGTGCATCCGATCATCCGCACACACTCTTTACTGTGTATTATTTCCAGTGGTGCAGCTCAGAGTGGGAGGAACTGTGTTCCCAGCGCAGTGACAGTGAGGAATCAGAGCCGTCTGCCCTAGACCGTTGTGTAGCTGCCCTTCAGGAGCAAGAGGAACAGAGTGTGCTCACAGAGAACCCATCCCATGCAGAGTGAGAGTTCTGATTTATACTGTCGCCCCATAATATCTCAAACAACCTTATAGGACCAAAGAATCAACCATGTTTCACTTATAATTTGAGACCAATCATGAGCTGTTTATCATCTGTTTATCTACATTCGCTTTACTTTATGCCTTAATTTAATCTCTTTGTTTTTTATTTCAATGATGATTGACTAACATGGTAGACTCTTTGAAGAGGCTTCTGAAGGACTTCATCAATTAACAGACAAACTTCCTCATCCAGGTACTATTATTATTTTTTTTACATTAAATGGTTTATAAAGGCATTATACATTTTTGGCATGATGTTACTCCATAGATGCGCTTTTGGAGAGTACATAGTTTTATTGTATTGATGTAATGTTTGTTCTTGATGGCAGGGAAGTCTTTGCTGGATGTTATTGTGCTATGTGTGGGCGAGGAGGCGGGGTTAAAGGATATGTTGCCTGTGATTGGCTCTTTGAAGCACATGAGGGTGTGGCACTCTGCACAGATGGTCATGGTCACTGAACATAGTGCAGGGTAAAATCTAATACTCTTCAGTAATATTCTTCATCACTGTTGTTTTCTTTTAGAAATAATAGGCCTGTCCTCTATATGTATGAGTTTTCTTGTGTATAATGTCTCTGTTTCTCTTGTTTCTGCACTGTAAAGGTGGCAGAAAGCAGCCATGTACTTGGACGCCCGCTTATGTTCTCCATCAGTGATTGAAAGCTGTGTGGATGGGAGGGAGATCTGGAGAGGTGGACTTCACATTAGAGAGAAAAAGGTAGTTCATACTAGTGGTCACGATACTGGAGTTTCTAACTTCGATACGATACCTTGAAAAATATCGATATTCGATACCATTTTCGATACTATGGGGAAAACTGCCATATCTACTGTCATAAAGATATATATTTATTATTATCTAAATTTTTTTAATAATTTGGGTAATTTTGTTGCAATAGGCCTTTATTGCATCACATTAGAACGCCGGAAATAGCCGCGAAAAATTGCTGAAGCAGTGTACTGCGTCTTCCGGTTATTGCGTTCACCATGGCTGCCTGTTGGTTATCACTGGACTAATTCGCTCTCGCATCTCCCAAAAGTTTCTTTTTTTTTTCTTTTTTTTTCTTGATTCCATTTTAATGGTTTAATTAAATTGTTATAACCAATTATTTAAAATGTTATGATTTAAGCAAAGCTTTCTTCAAAGGTTAAACCAAACTTTTATTTTGACGGGTTGCGGTGTAGACCTTTGAGTCTCTCTGTGTTTTCTGATATGACGATAGTTTTTCTCAAATGAAGCCAAAATGCTGCTGAAGTGACTCTCAGAGCGGCTGTGTTGATGAAGTGCATTAAAGGGATACTTCACCGTTTTTTCATATTAAACTATGTTATTCCCTTAACTAACACGAGTTGATACATACCTCTCTCGTCTCAGTGCGTGCACTAAATCGCTGTCTTGCGGCGAAACTTTGTTAGCACTTAGCTTAGTCCAGTTCATTCAATATGGGCCAAGCAGAGAAGCTACCAAACACCTCCACGTTTTCCCTATTTAAATACAGTTACTCGCGTAGTGTAACTCGACCTAGGACGGTGACACAAAACAAAACGTTGCGCTTTTCTAAGCGTGTAAAATGGATAACTATTTTGTATGGCGGAATACCATAGCAAGTGCTTGGAAGCACTTCGACTTCGGCGCAGTAATATCTTCACTCGTGAAAAATCCTCTCACCGGCCCCCGCTCCCTCTAGTGAAGATATTACTGCGCCAAGTCGAAGTGCTGACAAGCACTTGCTTTGGTATTCCGCCATACAAAATAGTTATCCATTTTACACGCTTAGAAAAGTGCATAGTTTTGTTTTGTGTCACCGTCCTAGGTCGAGTTACACTACGCGAGTAACTGTATTTAAATAGGGAAAACGTGGAGATGTTTGGTAGCTTCTCTGCTTGGCCCATATTGAATGAACTGGACTAAGCTAAGTGCTAACAAAGTTTCGCCGCAAGACAGAGCGATTTAGTGCACGCACTGAGACGAGAGAGGTATGTATCAACTCGTGTTAGTTAAGGGAATAACATAGTTTAATATGAATAAACGGTGAAGTAACCCTTTAATGTCCTCATATAGGCTGAAAACATTGCGATTGTCATACCTGCCTCAGTGTGTGTAAATGAATGGCACAGTTTCATTTATCACACAGAGACACACAGAACATGCATGATTCCTATTTAAATAGTCTTTATGCGGTTTAATATTGACAGACACTGGTCTATATCACGATTTTATTTAAGTTTACTGACCTACTTTTCATCTAAAGGGAACTAAGTAACCACCAGAAGTGCGAGTACGCTGCTTGGCGATTTCAAACATTCCGAAACCAGGAAATGAGATAAAGGCCTACAGCTTTAACAGAGCACAGGATGGCTTTATTTGAAACTTTAAATTTACAAAAAAAAAAAAGACAAGTAAAGAGTCAGTAATAAAATAAGAACAAATAAGCATATTGCAAACAATAGCACAAATTAAGACAATAGAATAAAAAGACAAATGAAATAGACACAGCTTTAGATTTTTCAGTGTGGTTTTAACAGTAGTATTCGCCATTCGGATTAGAAATACTACAGAAAAAAAAGTAATCAAATGTAAAATAACACTGGATATTCTTATTTGTAAAAAATAAATACAGATCATTGCTTACAATTAAAGTTACAATTGAAGCTTATTCAGTCAAGAGTAAAGAGTGACTTTTTTTCTCTCTGATTAACATGACAGACAGCAGAAGGAATATTAGGCTGCTGTCACTTTAAGAGCATATGCACGGATCCAATACACTGTTACACAACATGTGTTTTCTTTCTCAACTGTTTACGTTCCAATACTATGTTTTTACCTGAATACTCGCCAAGATGGCATTTTGACATACTTTTGTGTGTATTTGACCATTTAAGCATTATAAGCCACACCAAATAATTTAATTTGGTACTGTTTGAGACTGTCTGAGCTATATGTATCGAAATATCAATATTTTTGACAACACTACTTTATTCTGTTGTACAAATTCTTAGTCCTGTGGTGCCCAAACTTTTGCCTACTAAATCCGGTACTACTACAACTTCTCTTTCTGTTTGTGATGTTAAGTGGCGTCTTAACATGTTCAGCTACATGCTGTCAGAAGCTAATATTTTGAGGCACACAACACACTGTGGTCTCTCTTCATTACCTAGTGATGTACTGGTGAAACCGAAGGCGAGATATGCCTCGTGATATTTCCTTGTTTTGAGGCTATCCACACTGGACATGACAAAGCGAACATTGAAAATCCATTTGTCCTTTTTGTCAGAAAATCCATTTGTCCTTTTTGTCAGAAGTTGCTTGAGCACTTGGAATATGTCAAAAATAGAACGGTTTGCTGTCAATTTTGTCATGTTGCACCGCATAGACAGCGTAGACGGCATCACTAATTATAATGGATTCAATTTACCTTTATCGTGCCGCTCACATTTAGTGTAGACGTTGTTTTGGTAGTTGTGAACTTGTGACCTTTGAAGTAGATTCATCATCTGCTTTACATTTACCTGGCACTGGCTGTCCTTTCACAAACTTGTCCATGCTTAGTGCAGAAGAAGCATGCATCAATCATTCATATTTTTACACGGCTCCCTGCAATACTCAATTCTGATTCTTCAATCGCGCCATCTAGTGGTCTGTTATTGCACGACAACAACCACTGAAACTGATTACAGCCTTCTCAAGCAGGTACTGTGAGTAAATTTGAGGTAATAAAAGGTCAAATTTATGATGTTAAATAAGTGAATTATTTTTGTGTTTAATTATTTACTTATGTGGCATGTAGCTACATAATTAGTGGGATGATTTCGCAGTGGGGTATCACCCTGAAGAGGTTTCTTTTTCGTTTAAAGCTGTATAATAAAATGAAGTGGTTCATGAGGTCAAAACTGAAGTGTGTAATTTCTGTCATTTTAGTCAATATTTCAGTATTGCAGGTGTATTATTGCAGTGGAATTGCAATAATATTGTTTTATTAAATCTGAAATAAAATATAAATATTAGATTAGATTAGAAATAAAATGAGTTGAAGGTGAAGTAATAAAAATACTAAACTAAAACTGCTATTAAAATAATTTAAAGTTAAATGGATATAAAAAAATTATAAAAATACACAACATTATTAAAATTTAAACTAAAATGAAAATATAAAAGTAAAAACTAATTCAAAATATTAATAAATACTATAATAGTATATATGTACTTTTAAAATAATTGTTTTTAATTTAGAAATCTAACTGCTAACTGCCTTCTCATAATTGTCTGAAAATTATCCTGGTATAGAAAAAACTTTAAAGAAAAATACACGGGCAAGAGCAGCTGCAAAATTCCTTCTGTCCAGCAGAGGGCAAACACTTGCAAGAAATAGTCTGTGAGAGAACAGAAACTCTTACTGATTTCTGAAACTATAAAGACAAAGATGGAAAGACTTAGTAAGTCTGGCCAACGTAAAGAAAACATTTTGATTCAGGGATATTCTGAGCAGGGAAATTTTGCCTCTAAGCGGGAAGAGATCTGTTATACAGCAGAGTGTGTGCTTTGGTCAAGGAAAGACATCAGGACCAGTACAGATCTGAGGCTCTGGTTCTATTGGGCCAGCCTGAAGTGAATTATAGGCTTTAATACAGGAAATGAACCTAATTCTGTACAAAGATCATTCATGTTCAGGGTTTTGAGTTTGGATTTCCAATTCATTTAATTTGGATTGTGGCTGCTGGCTGCTCACACTCTGAGAATAACTAAAATCTCCATTAGCTCATGTTTTAGCATTTTCTTAGACTGAAGCATGTGAAGAATTTGTCAATTCCAAGAAAGTGCTTGAGCAAAAATTAGTTTCTCTCACTCTTGTGTTGTAGAAACAGGACAAGTATGGCTGTGAAGTATTGACTCTTCTGAGTGACACTTGTAAGCCTCTCTTCATCTCATACTAAATTGCTTTGTGGTGTTATTCTTAGTTTGTCTCAGAGCTGAAGTTTGAGGGTTTCTGTCTGAGAGCTCTGAGGAGAAATCACTGGAGTGATGCGCTGTATCCTCACACAGACCCGCAATGCCACCCTGATCATAAACTTCAGCATGAGGTGAGCAGCTTCATTTTAGTCCAGATTTGAACGGATTCTTACAATTACTCAGTTTTGTGTGTTTTCAGAATGCTTAAAATGTTTGTGTTTGACACTGATTCAGAATTCTGTTCCAGTCTTGACTCTTGTTTGTAATATTTCACAAATCCACTATACCCCACCAAACAATGCTAAAATGTAGGGACAGCGTGCTGGGCCTCTATTAGCCCAGTTGTCACTATATCTTATGTTCATTGATAACATACATGATTTTTCTGTTTTGTCTTTGAAAACATTAGTTTATCTATGATGTATTGAATGTTGTTGTGACCTATGCTGAGGTTGTTAAAATTGTGAACGTTTCTTAAAGTTTTAGAAACATCAGTAAGAATAGGTTAAAAATGTATCAATTGTATCAAATATCATTCATGATTAACAAGCAAAACTTAATTTTTGAGCCAATAACTAAAGCAGTTTGCGAATAGAAAGGAATAATGTCAAACAAATAAAACATACTGTTTGTAAAGCAGCTTTGTGACTCTTCAGGTGGCACATATTGAGTCAGTACCACCCATAAGAGTTTTTCCACTGTGGGAAATGGGAGTGAGCTCTCATATGAAGCTTTTAATATTTAATATATCAAACAGTCCTAGTGAAGATTGTTTCACAGGATGACTGAAATTATCCAGTGCATTTGTGGCCCTGTGAAAGAGACACTCTAAAGTTTTATGTTTGCTGTTGCCTGCTCTCTCTCTGCATCTCTTACACTCTGGTTCTGTCATAAAAGTGAGAGTGTGGAATGTAATCGTAATGAGTTTTCCACTCTAGACTAATCACAGTGGCATTACTGGGGACGTCAGCTCCTCCAACGGAGCCGATTGCACCCCACAGTCAGTTTACACAGGGCTCGTGCTGTACATTCACTGCCTCTATGATGATTAGTACCATTAACTTTTTTATTTTGCGCCCACAGAACTTATGAGCTTTATTATTGTTATTGGCACCGCAATCTATGTGAAAATGCTGCTCTCCCCTGTATCATAGTGAGTAAGACATTACCTCCCATCTGCCACCACAACCGTACGTCTGATGAGAGATGACAGCACTGAGCTGTTCCAGTAACTAATACTGTAATGTAAATCGGAAGGGTGGAAATACAATTTTTTTAATATATATTTTACATGTTATTGTAGTAATGACAAGTTTTGGATATTCTGGTGAATTAAATACTTAACAAATTATGTACTTTATTTCATTTCATTATTTTCTCATTTTATTTGCTGATCAAAAAGATTTTAAGTCCGCAGTAAAACTAATATTATAAAATGGATTCTGAGCCAAATCCATCATAAAACAGCCAGTTGAATTCTCTATTAAAGGGATGGTTTGGAGTAATTTCAACCTAGGTCCTTTGCACCATGACCTCGAGCCAAACACCCCCCCCATGTAAAAGTCCTGGCAGAAAGCCATGCATAAGGATGTAGTGTAACGACGCCCAGTTCCAGGAATGCACTAATATTTTGTTGGTAGTACCAGTTTGCAACAATTATTAGTTAACACTAAGTTGTCAACACAATACATTTCTGGCTCGAGGTCATGGTGCAAAGGACCCAAGGTGGAAATTACTCCAAACCATCCCTTTAATACAAAGAGTTGTGATGCTGCTTGGATGTCATAAAAAACGAAACCGTTTTGGTTTGTATTTTCATATGCATAATGTTTCTTCCTCGCTCCGACATTGTAATGGCACTTTTCCACTGCATGGTATGGCTCGGTTCGGTTCGACTCGGCGCGGAACGGTTCGGCTCGCTTTGCTTTTCCACTGCGTGGCACGACTCGGCTCGGTACGGCACGGTTCGGTTCGCTTTAGCTCGGTTGCTTTTCCACTGCAGTTAGTACCGCTTCAAAGTGGGTGGGACTGATCGTTATAGTTGCCGTCTCTACTGCCATGACATCATCATATTAAATGCGAATTTTTCATTCCGTGTTTCCCCATCCACTCCTCGGCAACCAACGAGAGGAACGTCTGCACCTCGTCCACTGACCACGATTCAGCCATTTCTTTTTTTTAAGTTTATACTCTTTTTTTTTTTTTTTTTTTTGCAAATACTTTTAAAACAGGCGCTACAGCGTTGGCTGTTGTCTACTGGCTATTTAAATCTAGCGGGTTTAGTGTCTCGTGTTGTAAATACAATGACGCTGGTAGTGATGATTCTGTCGACCAATCAGTGATCTGCAGTGTTTTCACGTCACATTTTAGTATCGGTACGGTACGCTTGGAACCTCAACAGAGGTGGTACCATTTAAAGCGAGCCGTACCGTACCATGCAGTGGAAAAGCGCCAAAGCGTGCCGTACCGAACCGAGCCGTACCGTACCATGCAGTGGAAAAGCGCCATAAGTAACGTAAAGCAGACCTGGCCATGTCAAATATATCCACCATGGTAGACCTTTTTAACTGGCTCATAATTGTTAACATGATGTTATCATCACCTTCCTTTCCTTTTAATCTCATAACTCTTAAGCGATTTGGAATAGTATTTTTAAGACTACTTAAAATGTAGCTTTGAACTAATTTCACCATGTTGCGTCGTGCTTGTCTTTTTTGTGGGCCCAGAACTACTGAATAATGGAGCAGATCTCTTCAGATTGACTTCCTCTTTCTTTGCTCGGCTTCTCTTGTATGGAAGCTGAAAGAGCTGATAAAGAGTTAGAAACGTTGCCAACTCCCTCTCTGCCTCTCATTTTCCAGCCCAAAAGCCCTGGTTTAGTCCTGCCTGAGCACAAAGCTGATCTTGTTTCAACACTCAGGGGCACAAGCACCCAGCGGCCCCAAAACAGCTTTAACTGTTACTCCCCTAATGGCAAATAAACCGTAAAGAGCCGTTCTTGTTTCTTTTCATTTGCCAGCTGCTGTCACAGCCAGTAACACTTTAATCTGTTGGTCACACAGCCCTTTGCTTGGTTGAAACTGCTTGGTCATCTAATATTTTTTCCTTTCTTTCTGCTTTTCCTTTGTTTTGAATAATGCATTACTGATCTGACAATCTACAATCCCTAGCACATGCTGGTGTATAATGTTTTTTTATTTATTCATTTCTTTTTTTTTAAAACTGTGACTCTGCTGCAGCTTCCAAAGACACAAAATGTTAATTTCTCTCTGAACATAAATATTTTACAACTCTAAGTTGCATTTCTGGTTTTTGTGTGTTTTAGGTATTTCAGTGTTACCAGCCTTTGTTGGAACTGATTCAGCTGGTCAGAGTCACAGATCTCCCGATTCTCCTCCATTCCAGCACAGAGTTTGAACTGTATCTTTCCCAAAAGACAAAAGGCTCCATAAGTGTCCATAAGTGTCCATAAGTGTCAATTTTAGTGCATTTTATCCATAAGCCTTGCAGTCAGTTGGAGGATGCAAAGATGGCTGACACTCCTTAAAAGTATCTCTTACCAATACACATAACTCTAACTGCACAAAAGACAACAAAATATAATTTGAATATTTCTTTCTTTCAGATGTGTAATGATTTGCCTCTACAAAGGTTAATTCAAATTACTGTACGGATGCCAGGGAATACCTAAAGTCTTCTCATATGCGTAAATGAACTAATCAGAATGAATATCATTTATCTCAAAAATGCATCTGAAAAATACGTCATTAATTTGCCTCTCGGTTTAAATAACCAATTATATTTATTTATTAGAGGTGGTTCCTGTATATGGTACTGCATGATTTATTCCAATGAATGCTTTATTTATAAGAATTTGGTTGATGTTCGGAAAGCCTTAAAAATGAATGATGCGTAATAATCTGTTTCACATTATGCAATCTTTATTCATCTTTAAATAAAATCTTTATTAATTGTTAATCTTTCAAATGTAAGGGCTTAGTATACTTACAGTATATATAATTTATTCGACCTCTCGCCGGCCTCATTGTCCAATCACACATCATAGCAACCGTTACTATGTGAGCAGTTCCGACAAACATTCTCCCAGCAAGATGGTGAAGCGGTGCGCCCACGACGTTTGTAAATATGTGGAATAAGGGCTGCCTCCGACAAAAAAACATTTTCTAGTCGACTATAGTTATTCATTTAAGCCATTAGTGGACACATCGCCCTTTTATATTAATTGAATTACTTTAATACAGGATAATGAGCGTTTACGTAATATAGCCGCACTCAAGCGCACGCAGAAAGCTTGCCACAAAGAACCGGTAAAAGTAATTTGGGGTCAGTAAGATTTTTAAAAGAAATTAAGAAAAGTAATAGGCAAGGATGCATTCAATTGATCAAAAGTGACAGTATAGACATTTATAACGTTAGAAAAGCTTTCTATTTCAGAAAACTCTGAAAATTTCTATTCATCAAAGAATCCTGAAGAAGAAAAAAAACAGTTTTCTACATTGATAATCAGAAATATTTATTGAGCAGTAAATCAGCGTATTATTCCCTCAGGTAGGTTGCACATTTTCTTGCGTGGGTGGATGTTGGAATCAATAACGTTGTTTGCATTCGCCTAAACTGATTTGCCGAAATCAAAATGCTGACATTGAAAGTCCCGCTCGGAGCGGCAAATCAAACAATGATTTGTCCCTAAATAATGATATATTATATCATAATATATTATATATTATTATTATTATTATTGATAGGATGATAACAGGTCTCGTGATCAGCACTGCTGCTGTATCAGTCAGTGGTTAGATCAGCTTTGCAGTAAAAAAAAAAAAAAAAAAAAACAGGACAAGGGAGATATAAATTATGCATTATTAATTATGACAAATAAATTATGCCCAAAATACGGGACATTTGGCAACCCTAACGTTAGTTTTTTCCCTTCCCCAAGGCAAGAACAAAGCACATAACGTTAGCAGGGCTGAACTGGAACAAAAAAAAAAATAATCTAATTTGCTAATAAAAATGAGCAAAATATAGCTAACAGCTCAGATAACTGCGATTGTCTGCAACAAATCGGACAAATCAAGACAGAAGAAGAGGTCTACGATGCCTACGGATGCTGGTTGATCACAAACTTGCAAGTGTGTTTATGTCGATTGCGTGGGTATTAGAGATTTTTTTTTGCGATTGTCATGGGGTTTCTCAGATTTCGCTTGAGACCGGTAAGCCTCGATAGTAGTCGTGTCTCGTTCATTGCGTGTTTTTATATTTTGAATATATCCCTCCACTGCATACTGTAACCACTTTTGCCTCGATCTGGAGGATATCGTGGAGGTATTGCTCAAAAAAAGGTCACTGACACGCACGGGTATACCTCTTCCCGTCATGGCAGTCTGTCGCGCTGGTCGTGTTTGACCATTTGTTTGTCGGACGTAGCAACAGTAACTAAGGGGGGCGGGGCTCGGCGAAAGGCTAATTGATCAAAAGGGACAGTAAA
The DNA here is from genome assembly GCF_965113295.1 of Leuciscus leuciscus. NCBI lineage: Eukaryota > Metazoa > Chordata > Actinopteri > Cypriniformes > Leuciscidae > Leuciscus > Leuciscus leuciscus. The sequence continues at coordinate 20,021,091 of NC_138744.1, forward strand.
GACATTTATAATGTTACGAAAGATTTCTATTTCAGATAATTGCTGTTCTTGTCAACTTTCAATGAAAGAACCCTGAAATAAAAATAAAATGCACCATGGTTTCTACAAAAATATCATGCAGCACAGCTGTTTTCAACATTGATAATAAGAAATTAGCCATTTACTAACTGCACCAAGCTTCTCTCAATGTCACGCTGTTGAGATGGCATGTTCCTCGTGACTGTTTACTGTAAACTGGCTGTCATTTTCCTCTGTATTGTTTCACACCTTGACGTGCTTCCACAGTGGATTGGCTTCCAAATCTGTCAAAGCTAAGCTACTCTTGGACCAGCTGTGCACATTGCGAGGAGAGGTAGGCCGTCTCCAACACTATTATCACCAATTATTGTCTTCAGGCCAGATATATACTCTCCCCGATTGAGATGTAGCCAAAGCTGTCAAAGTCCTTTGAGACTGATGGTCGGATATTGATAACTTGCAACCAACAACATATTTCCCATAGCTGGAACACTGGGGTGACAATGATAAGTAATGTCTCCTGTTGCAGGTGGGAGCTTTGTTTTCTCTGTCCTGCGTGATAAGCACTGAGACTTTCCCAGCAGCCTCCCAGCTCAGCTCCTGTAAATGGAGAGACTTCATGTCCAAACGTCCCAAGGACTTACCTGGTATGAGCAATGTTTAATAAAAACAGCCTTACACTTTGTTCTTAAGGCTTTTAATATGTATAATTGTACCATGCACATGTGAATGTGCCGACCAGTGCTCACATAACACTTTGTTAAATTATATACTGACATTTATATTCTGCAGTTACCTACATTTATTCCTGTGTATTTGCTAGTGTGCTATTAACTCTTCATCCTTCCAGTGCCTAATGTGGAGGTAAAAGGTGAGAGAGGCCACTACCTCTTCTTGGTGCAGGGGGCGGAGTCAGGAGGCTGCACAGCTCGCATGATACACACGGCCAATCAGATCAATGGAGCCGCTGCCCTGGCAACACTCAATGCCCTCATCAGGGAAAAAGTTCCGCCTTCCTCAGGTATGATCACCAATCTTTTAAATGCACAGCCGATGTCAGTATGAATATGCACAAATGCAATAGTACGCCTTTGAGCATAGTTATAAATCAATGTGTACTCTTGATTGAGAAAACTAATATGGTTCTTCTAAAGTAAGTTGGACCCCTTGGCATTCAAGAACCGCATTTATTAGAGTCAAATTAAACCCCATACAACAGTCTCATCTATCACAGCAGCAGCTGAGGCCACCTGGACGACACTAAGAAAGATGACACAGAGGAGACATTATGCTCCACTAAGACCAGAACTGCAATTTTCATAAATGTAGAACACATTACTTTTTCTCATTAGTATGATTTTTGAAAACACTGGATTGAAAAGAGCACAGCCACAGACTTATAGTCTTGTTTTCCATATAAACACAAATAAACCACCATGTTTCTGTCAAAAACAGTAGTTTGGTATACAAGGCTTCAGACCTTATCAAGTCCATATTTTATTCGATAGAGCAAACGAGGACATTTGGTCCTGGACAAATTTCCAATTAAACAAACTCTGGAATACTGGAATATGATAAGGATGTAGGACATTTTTGGTATGCCTGTCTCCTCCTAAAAGATATTTTTTTCCCCTAGCTTTTTCCCACTTTCCCTTTTTGCAGTATAATGAAATTTGAACACTCAAACACATGGTTATTTCATATAAAGTATCATTCTTGCACTGTCCGTGTCTTCTCATTGATTAACATCTATTCTTAACTCATGTTAAAAGGTGGTTTGTGGTTCACTACTACTCTTAATAGCTCTTTGTACAGCGAGAATGGCTGTATTTAAGACCACCGCTGGAGACCTTTGTTGGGGTAAATTACTGCTCTTGAGATCAGAGAATGCGTGGGTTTGCTCAGAACCTCCTGTGGAGCTCAGAAACTTGTGCCAGATCCATAATTCAATCTTGCTTGATAACTAAAGACCACAGACTTTGGGCAAGAGGTTGTTTTGAAGAAAAAAATGGAACAAAAAAGGGATGTTCAGCTCATACAGGAGCTTTTCTGAGAAAGTGCATTGTGATGAGCACTTCAGGAAACCCCTCAGGTGTGTGTGCTCTTTGGGTGGTTTCTATAAGCAGCTTGCCACAAGCCAGTCAGATTAAAATATAATCAGTGCTTTTTTGGGGGTAATTTTTAGGTCTTAGTTCCATAAATTTAACAAGGTATTAAGCATCTAAATTTAACAAAGTATTAAGCATCTTAGAGTGCCAATAAAAGTGTTACAATTTAACCAATTAAGGAGGATTTTACAATTTAAGGTTTAAAAAATGAGCTAATACATAATTTGCATGCTTTTTAAGTCGGAAATTTTATTTTCAGGTCTATACTTGAAAAGTGTGTTCAAATCTTGTTTGAGCCATTTTTTACACTTCTGTTTAAACTATGCTTTTAATTCTGGGGGGAAAAAAGTGATGAATCCACTAATTCAGAACTATATGTGTAATCCACTAATGCATAGCCATTATACAAAGTCAAAGCCATTAAATCAATTGAAGAGTTTATGCTGGTAATTTTTATATTTCATACAAGTATTTATAGTGATTCTCGCTTCCGGTGTTGTGCTGAATTTCGGCTCCCTGCCAAATTATTACCCCCCTCGTTGAAGTCAGTACCTGACTGCCTAATCCTAACCCCAACCCTAATCCTAACCCCTCCCCCACAGCTAATCCTAAACCTACCAATGCTAGGGAGGTAATAATTTGGCGGGGGTCGAAATGCGGCACAACACCTGCTTCTTCCTGCCTCTTCAGCCATCGTGACATTCTCCGCCGACCACAATACATCCACCGTGGATCCTGCCGGAACTTCTCGTACAATAACTCTAATTCCATCAGCTCCTTTTGGTCTACTGGTCCCCGCAAACCCCACAGCATAGAGAGAAAGGTTGACCATAGTGTTCTAGCTCCACTGCTAGCTGACTCCGCTGTTACATCTAAAGGATTCAGATTTGCACTCTTTAATGTCCGATCTCTCTCTCTAATAAAACCCTTTTAAACGCGGACATCATCGTGGATTCAAAACTTGACTTTCTGTGTCTTACTGAGACTTGGCAACAACCCGAGGATTATTTCCACCTCAACCATGCATTGCCTTCGGGGTTTGTTTACACCTGCAAACCACGCCTCTCCAGAAAAGGTGGTGGTCTCGCTCTAATCTATCGCGAGAAACTTAAAGTCTCGCCAGTCTCAGTCACAAAGCCGTCCTCATTTTTAAATCCTGACTGTTCAACTAAACGGTCATACTCCAACCCTTATTGTGTCTATTTACCTTTCCTTCAAGACCCTCTGCAGTTTTTATTAGTGAACTTGCTGCCATTTTATCCGATTTATGTGTATTGTGTCCCAATGTCATTTTAATGGGTGACTTTAATATCCATTGTGATAAACAAACTGACACTTGTACTAAAGATTTTATATCTGTTTTAGATAGTTTTGGCCTTACTCAGTACATTCATTTCCCAACTCATAATAAAGGCCATGTTTTAGATTTAGTCTGTTGCCTAGGAGTGACACAATGCAATTTTAATTCCACAGAGCTTCCCATCTCAGACCATAAAATGGTTTTCTTTGATATTATTCTGCCACTCCCAAATTTAAACTTGAAGCGCTCCATATTCCGCAATATTAAAAACATTAACCCAGATGATCTTAATAGATGTTAATACCTCTGTTTGTTCTACACCCTCTTCACTTTGTACTGCTAACCTGGTGGATCATTACAATTACTGTTTATCCGATTCACTTAATTCCTTAGCTCCCTTAAACTCGTACAGTCACATTTACTAGGTCTTCTCAATGGTACACCCCTGAACTCCGACATATGAAAATGATGGGTCAACGACTTGAGAGACTATCAAAGAAAACTGGTTTAACCATTCACCAACAAATGTATACTGCTTATCTTCTTTAATATAAAAGTGCATTGACTGCTGCTAAATCCTATTTTTATTCTGACAATATCAGTACCAATGAAACAACAATCGGACTTTATTTTTCACTATCAACAATTTACTTAAACCTGTAGACATTGGAAATCACCTCACCTCCACAGCTCAGTGTAACACATTTTTGGAATTTTTTTAGTACAAAAATGACCAATATTCACCACCAGTTGAAATCTTCTGCCTCCGCATACAGCTGTCCACCCTTGACTACCACACTGGTTCCACCATTCTCCATTCTATCAACTTTCCAGCTTCCATAAGTCAAAGAAATCACTATACTCATCACTAAGTACAAGAATTCTTCCTGTCTGCTTGATCCCATCTCTACCACCCTGGTTAGAAGCTGTCAGCACTCTATCTTACCGATCATAACGTCTATAATTAACTCCTCTCTACTTCCACTGTTCCTACATCTCTCAAAATTGCTTCTGTCACCCCGATTCTGAAGAAACCTGGTTTGGATCCTAATGACCCAAATAACTATCGCCCCATCTCCAACCTCCCATTCATTACCAAACTTTTGGAACTGATTATAGCGACCCAACTTCAAGCCCACCTGCACAACAATAACCTCTACGAACCTTTTCAGTCTGGTTTCCGCCACAATCACAGCACTGAAACAGCCCTGGTAAAAATCACAAATGATCTCCTACTTGCAGCTGACACAGTGACCTTTTGTCCATTCTGGTTCTTCTCGACCTCACTGCAGCCTTTGACACCATCTCTCATACAATTATTTTGGAACGTCTGGCTGCCATCGGGATCGCTAACAATGCACTAATCTGGTTCAGGTCATATCTACATAATAGAAAACAGTTCATTCAGGGAAAAATGTCACATCAAAATCTACAACAGTCACCCATGGTGTTCCTCAGGGCTCAGTGCTGGGACCACTGCTTTTTATCATCTATATATTACCTCTCAGCAACATTCTCCGTTCCTTTGGGTTCAATTTTCATTGTTACGCCAACGATATACAACTATATCTCTCCACAAAACCTAACGCCTCTCTTCCCCCCTCCACTCTCACCTCCTGTCCGCAAGCTATCAGCAACTGGATGTCAATCAATCTTCTCAAACTCAATGGAAATAAAAGTGAGGTTCTCCTCATGGGTTCAAAGGCCACTCTCTCCAAAAGTCACCCATTTACTATATCAGTTGATGGCTCTCCGATTCCCACCTCCTCCCAAGTCAAAAGTCTCGGTGTCATTCTAGACAGTACACTTTCCTTTGGCCCTCACATCAGCAATATCACTAGGCCCCTCCCTCTCACAACACAATACACAGATCCTTGTTCATGCCCTGATCACATCCCGCATTGACTACTGCAACGCCCTCATTGGCTCCTCAAATAAACTTCTCCATCGCCTCCAATCCATTCAGAACTTGGCAGCTCGGATTATTACCTGCACCAGATCAACTGACCACATCACACCGCTTCTTACTCAGCTCCACTGGCTTCCTGTTCCTCACCGGATCAACTACAAAATTCTTCTGCTTACCTTCAGAGCCCACCATTACCCTATCCCCTCATACCTCTCAGACCTGCTTCTTCCCTATAATCCTCCTCAAACACTTCGTTCCTCCACAGCCAACAAATAAAATGTATTATTATTATTATTATTTATTCAAATATGCGTCTCAATTTTAATTTTAATTTAAATTTTATGGTGGTTAATATAGTATTTGACATGGTAATAACAGTAACTTTAAAAAAGCTCTAAATAGTTGCGTATTCACATGTTGCTAAGAAGACATTATTAATCAAATACAAAGTTGTTTTAATTGAATATTAAGTTATGAATGTTTTATAAGCTTAAGTTCCACTTGGTCAAAACTGACCCGGGAATGCAAAAGGTGAAGATTGTGAATTCATTGGGGTTAATAAAATGTAGTCTGAATTGTTCTAAAGAAAAAGTACCATTTGAAATAAATCAGTCTGCAGTTCTCCACATCTGTGTCCTAATCTGGCATGACAGAACGCAACAAGTAATAAAAAGATTTTTCCTAACCAGCTTTGATTGTGATGAGGGACAGGATACTTTGTAGATAGTTGGCTTTCTGTTTCTCCTTTGTCATGCTCAGTAGCATTACCCACAGTGAATGTACATTTAAACATCAAATATCTTTTGATTAGCTGTGATTGTGTCAGGCCTTACAGCAGTTTTGTATCCATTGTGGACATGCAAATGCTTGTTACTGGGAACTTGTATGGTTAAATTTTAGCTCATGCAGAATTGTCAATAGTGAAAGTACAGTGAAAATAGATAATGGCTCTTCTAAATAGTTCACATGTAAGAGTATTAACATAACCAAAACAAATCCTCTAAGAAAGAATAGCAACATTTCAGTAATTGGACATTTTGGACAAGCTTCTCTCCTGGTTCTTTGCTGTAGACATGATTAACACCTCTCTCGACTCAATCTTCATTCCCTCTTCTTTTTCCACAGGGAGCAGCACTGCTGACTGTCTGCGGTCCCTGCCGTATCTCCGGGGAGAGCAGCTCTTGCAGAGGGAGAGAAAGCTGGCCAAGGTGCAGACCCTGGTCCTCAAGGAATGCTGCCGTAAGTGTTTCCCAGGCAACGGAAACCTTTAACCAGGACCTCCAAGTATTCACACGCTGTTCCTCAGTCACCCCAGAGCAGCACATCGCTAATCATATTCCTCTGGTCACACATTCTCAGTCTCACCTGTGCGCCTTTTGAAAATTAGGAACTCTTTTGAGCGGTAAACAATAGAGCCTTTGTCAGAATCTCGACACCTGCTATGTTAACAGAGGTTTATGACGCATGATAGGCTGTGATTGATAGAATAATTTTGGTATGTCAGAGCTTTGTTATTAGGCTTGTAGCCAATAAATTCAAGCCAGTTGCAAAGGCTGTATCAAATATCTAACTCCTTTTCTATGTAGACCCTTCATACAGAGTAAATATATGGGACAATTTGTTAGTGAATTTATGTTAAAACTACCCTTGAGATACCACAATGTGTGATCATAAACAATTATACTCTTTAATAAGGCACTTAAGTTGCTCCAGTGGGAATGTTATTGTAGTAATTGATTTTTAAGTTATTACAACAAAACGTTAGTATGATTACTGTGAGACATTTAATGATGGACCTCATCTGTGGCTAGGGCGACGAGAGGAGGTCCAGAAGCCTGCCACCATTCCTGTAAATGAATTGAAGGCTTTGCTGAGTCTGGCCAGAGAGCAGTACCTTCAGATGCACGACGCCACACTGCCCAGAGCCTCTAAACACAACCAAACTTCATCTTCTAATAAAAGTGGTGAGGGGTACTTTCATACACAGCAGGTTTACTTTAGGGATGCATCATTTATAATCATTTTTATGGACCATGGTGGAAAATATTTGTTATATTGTGAACTGTGATTGATATGATGTATAATATTATAAATTAATCATATTTAATATAAAAAAACTCCAATATAGACCAGTGCTTGTTGACAGGTTTTAGTTCATTACCCAGATTTTTGTTTTACATTAAACATTTGTTCACTGTTCAAAAGTTAACAAAACGTGCAAAAGCTAAACATCCTAAAATTATCATTGACTGCATTATTTTTAATTTTATTTTTAAATGATTAACGTGCCACAGGCTGAACTGGAAAAAATTCTTTTTTTATTGGGTAAACGAGAGAAGTGTGACTGACTAAAGGTGTGTTGCATCACATTTTGTCCAGCAAAATTGTCGCAAGTGAAATCCAGTAATTTCAATATGAATCCATGCAACTGGAAATATTTGCAAGGGTGAAATATTTGCCTGCGCTGCTTGGTTTGAGAATTCTGTGTGAGCTGTGCTCCAACCCTGATTAAAGGTACCTGAACAAGCTAGTCAAGGTCTACAGAGTTACAGGTAGGTGAGTTTGATCAGGGTTTGAAGTAAACTCTGCAGGGCAGCTGCCCTCCATGGCCAGATTTGAGGAACCCTGCTCTACACTATTTACAATAGACAATGGACCTTTTTTTTGCCTGTGATTTCTGTTAATGTGACTGCACAGTGCACATAACCAAATATCAACGACAGGTAAATATGCAGCAAAATATCGGAGAGTTTAATTCGAGACACCTTTGTGCCTTTGATGTCAAAAGATATAGGAGGCCCTTATATTATTTGCATACTTGGTTTAACACTGTGTTCTTATTAAGATTGTTATTATTTACTTTATAAAATAATAAAAGTTAACAATATTAACTTTTATTTACTCCCCTTGTTGCTCTTTCTATCCATTACATGTTCTTCCAAAGACGTGAAACAATCTTCTCACACAGACTGGCCTGAGAGGAGCGTCCTACAAAACTACGAGAACATACAGAGAGTCCGACAAAGGTCCAGGTAAACAGTCTTGTACCATATCACATTAAATGAAAACTCAGAATATGTTTGTTCACCACATTACCATTTCTGGAGGCCTGGCTTATTGTCTCTGTTGAGGGCTTATTGAATCTCAAAACAATGTATCAGATGAGGAAATAGCTTGTGCATTGGTGGTTGGAAAAGTACATTTGTGTTTAGTTGGATGAATACATTTCAGTGTCGTCCACAGGTGCAGACTGTTCAGTAGTGGTTCCTCTGAGAGTCTGATGGGGCCTAAAGATAGCCAGAGGGGAAGTTCTACACTGCTGGATGCCAGAGAATTGCTCAAACACTTCACCCCTGATGGACTGCCTAGCGGAGAGCTACAGCCGCTGCCAGTGCTTAGAGGGTTGGTCATACACACAGTTTCTGACATGATATCTCTTAATGACTTTTCCCCCCTAGCTTATTAAAACTGCAATTTAAGTCCCACAAAACAAGCAGGGAGCATGTGTGCACATGGTAGAAAGTTTTAAAACATCATTCAAGTTTCTTTATTTTCAGCTTGCACTGCTCTTGAAGGGAAAGTTCACCCAAAAATGAAAGTATTTTATTTACTCACTCTTACGGTTTCAAACCCACGACTCTCTTCTATGGAACACAGTACGTGAATATTTAAAGAATATTCTGTCCACCCCTTTCCATATATTAAAAATGAATGTGGCCTTTCAAGTTCCAAAATGACAACAACAAAAAAAGCGGTGTAAAAGTTTTGAAAAATTGATCCATTGGAATTGTGCACTATACAGTATTACATATAGCGTTGTGTGAGGAACAGACCCATATGCAACAAAAATGGCACATTGGTGCCAATTGCATTGTTTTTAATCTGCCAGATGTTGACAGTAAATCCTGACAGTAAATCCAGCCCTCAAATGGGTCCATATTAAAGATCTACTGAAGGGAAGATTTTCAGTAAATTCTATATATAGAGATAGATAGATAGATAGATAGATAGATAGATAGATAGATAGATAGATAGATAGATAGATAGATGAGGTATGTGTGTATATATATATATATATATATATATATATATATATATATATATATATATATATATATATATATACATATACATATACATGCATACATACATACCTCATCTATCTATCTATCTATCTATCTATCTATCTATCTATCTATCTATCTATCTATCTATCTCTATATAGCAGTGTAGAACTTCCCCTCTGGCTATCTTTAGGATTATTAGGAACACCTGTTCAATTTCTCATTAATGCAATTATCTAATCAACCAATCACATGGCAGTTGCTTCAATGCATTTAGGGGTGTGGTCCTGGTCAAGACAATCTCCTGAACTGCAAACTGAATGTCAGAATGGGAAAGAAAGGTGGTTTAAGCAATTTTGAGCGTGGCATGGCTGTTGGTGCCAGACGGGCCGGTCTGAGTATTTCACAATCTGCTCAGTTAGTGGGATTTTCACGCACAACCATTTCTAGGGTTTACAAAGAATGGTGTGAAAAGGGAAAAACATCCAGTATGCGGCAGTCCTGTGGGCAAAAATGCCTTGTTGATGCTAGAGGTCAGAGGAGAATGGGCCGACTGATTCAAGCTGATAGAAGAGCAACTTTGACTGAAATAACCACTCGTTACAACCGAGGTATGCAGCAAAGCATTTGTGAAGCCACAACACGCACAACCTTGAGGCGGATGGGCTACAACATCAGAAGACCCCACCGGGTACCACTCATCTCCACTACAAATAGGAAAAAGAGGCTACAATTTGCACAAGCTCACCAAAATTGGACAGTTGAAGACTGGAAAAATGTTGCCTGGTCTGATGAGTCTCGATTTCTGTTGAGACATTCAGATGGTAGAGTCAGAATTTGGCGTAAACAGAATGAGAACATGGATCCAGCATGCCTTGTTACCACTGTGCAGGCTGGTGGGTAGGGCTGTACTCAACCAAAGAAAAAGTCCTGAAATTTTCGACTAAAAATCGACTAAAATCGACAAAAAATGACGGTAGAAAACAAAAACGTTAAATTAATTAGATGCGCACTGTGCGCAGTACTTGGTAGCCTTGTTGTCCGCCTAAATGAATTATAAATAAACATAAAAAACTAGTAGGCTATTTGCAGTATATTAAATCGTTTTTGACCTAATTATTTTGCACTGAAATGAGTCTGACACTCGAGTCTGTCGGCTCTGACAGCGTTGCATCACGTGCACCTGCGCAATATCATAGCTTATGATTTCCGAAAATAGTACTATGTTGTCAACTAGTGATATCATCACAAGAACTGTTGAGGAATATGCAACATAATTTAGACAATTATTTTTGTCATATGTTATAATAATAAGTTATAACTGTCAGACACTATCATTTCACCGTGCATGTCCTCGCACCGAGCGAGGCTGAACATGAGCTCAGCTTCGCAGCTGAGACACGAATAGACTATTAACTTAAAGCTTTTACTCTTAATAAACACAAAAGGCACGTCCACTTTAATAAAAAAAGAATATTTATTAAACAAACCAGATCAAGAGCAGAAACGAAATAAAGTGCATAACTGAAAAATAAAGCATCCTAGGCTCAAAACTAACACAACCAACAGCACAGCGCAATTGCGCATTAGGCTCCAAATAAAAAATAAAAAAGTTAGGTTATCACACTAAAACATTGAAATATGCTAATTCTGATATGTTCATATAGCCTACTCAAAACAGACAGGGCAAGCTAACGCAGACAAGTGAGCTTACCACTTTTAGATGATATATCATGTTTGTCGTCGAGCTGTGGAAAACTGTTGCTTGCAAACTTTGCATTCGACCTTTTTCCTGTTATCAATTTTAACAAAATGCTGCCACACTGTCGATTTCTTTGTTGTTGACATGTTAGAAGAGGACTGACTATTAAACGCTCTCACAATTAAATAAATAATATTCAGCATTAAACCTTCTATAGTTATCGCTCTCTCTTGGGTTGGGCTAATCCAAAAAAGGTGAAAACAAGGGGGGTGTTCTGAAGACAGACTGTTACAGTGAAACAAGGGTACTCTGAAAACACCCCCATTAGCAGTTAGTGCTTTCCACCTGATGAAATGAGCGTGCCTCAGCGCGGCAAAACTGATGAAATAAACGCGGCAAAACTGATTAAATGAACGCGGCAAAAAATCGACCAATCAGAATTTTGGTCGAACCAGAACGTATCGACCAATTAATCGACTAATCGACTGGGACAGTACAGCCCTACTGGTGGGGGTGGTGTAATGGTGTGGGGGATGTTTTCTTGGCACACTTTAGGCCCCTTACGGTGCGTGTCCACTACACGGCAAAACTCCGCTCAGTGCCGCTGGAAACGCTATAACGCCTCCGCTTTGGAGTGTGTCTGTTGCGAGTGTGTTTAATCTCTGTTTTTTTACAACACACACACAGTATAATTATTAGAGATGCACGCGATTACATTTAGAAATAGACCAACTTTGTTTCCAAATGCACCAAACAAAGATCCTTTCAGTTGTATAAACTTTTATAAAACCAGCCAATATAATCACAATAAACACATCCAAAATGAAATATTTACATATATATAACAACTGCAAAGCGTCTAATTTGTAAACAAAATGATTTCCGCACTAAATCCAGCATAAACTCCGGCACAATTTGCATATTTTTAAAATCTCAAGACAGACGTCACATCCCGAACCTCACAACAATTGGATTCTTGCAACAATTTTTCGCTTGATATTTGCATAAAGTCGAGAACTGCCCAACCTTTTGACGCTCTCGGTCGCTCTCAACGCTTTCTCCGGTCCGCTGTCAATCCCAAAATGCACTGCGCGAGCGTGAAGCTCGACTTCCATAGGAATGAATTGAAAACGCTCGCTCCGCTCCGCTCGCACCGTGCCAGTGGACACGCACCGTCAGTGCCAATTGGGCATCGTTTAAATGCCACGGCCTACTTGAGCATTGTTTCTGACCATGTCCATCCCTTTATGACCACCATGTACCCATCTTCTGATGGCTACTTCCAGCAGGATAATGCACCATGTCACAAAGCTCGAATCATTTCAAATTGGTTTCTTGAACATGACAATGAGTTCACTGTACTAAAATGGCCCCCACAGTCACCAGATCTCAACCCAATAGAGCATCTTTGGGATGTGGTGGAACGGGAGCTTCGTGCCCTGGATGTGCATCCCACAAATCTCCATCAACTGCAAGATGCTATCCTATCAATATGGGCCAACATTTCTAAAGAATGCTTTCAGCACCTTGTTGAATCAATGCCACGTAGAATTAAGGCAGTTCTGAAGGCGAAAGGGGGTCAAACACAGTATTAGTATGGTGTTCCTAATAATCCTTTAGGTGAGTGTATATATACATATACATATATATATATATATATATATATATATATATATATATATATATATATATATATATATATATATATATGTATATGTATATGTTTTAGGGCTGGTAATCGATTACATTTTTTAAAACTAATTAATCGCACAATTTGCTGCGATTAATCGCATTTCCCCCAAATTTGTAATCATCAATATTTAAACGTAGAATCACTCATTAAATTAAACGACACATACAAAAATGGGAAAAAAAGAAAAATGTCCACACAAATTGGACAGAAAATAGCCCTATATTAAAATATTAAACATATTATTCTTCATTCAGTTCTATGCAACATACTCAGACTTAACAGATTAATTTTTTTACTAATTATCAAAATAAAATATAGTCATACAAAGGTATTATTACCACAGCATGTGATCAGAGCAGGTAATTTTACCATTGTTGCCCAGCATGGCTATACCAGCTCAGCAAACAGAAGTCTACTACTGAGAAATTTCACGTTATTTGAGCGAACTTTGCTTTTCCAGTGCGTGATCGGTACATGATTGGAGTGTTTGGGCCATTAACAACAGAGCAGAACGCGCAGCACAAACACGGAGCGGAACATTGAGCAGAGAGCGCAGCGCGCAGACACTCACACACACACACGGAACGGAGAGCACGGCGCACACACGGAGCGGAAAAGACCCGGTTGAAGTTATTAAACAAGCTACGTGAGAATGAAACCTGACACGGAGGGGCCTTTTCAATAGCAGCCACAACAGGAAGTCATTAAAACGAGGCAAAACAAAAAAGGTGCTGCTGTCAATTGCGTTATTTATTTTTTTTACGCGTTAAACATCTCAAATTGATCGCAAAGATTAACGCGTTAATTCCCCCAGCCCTAAAAAAAATATATACACACACACACACACACACACACACACACACACACACACACACACACACCTCATCTCTCTTTCTCTTCTCTTTCTCTTTCTCTCTCTCTCTCTCTCTCTCTCTCTCTCTCTCTCTTTATATATATATATATATACCTCATATCTATATATATATATATATATATATATATATATATACCTCATATCTATATATATATATATATATATATATATATATATATATATATATATACCTCATCTATATATATATATATATACACACACACATACACATACCTCATCTATATATACCATTTTTTATTTGCTGATAAACAAACCTGTCATGATTCTAGAAGACGGCATGAGTCATATGGACCACTTTTATGATGTTTTTTTGGTGTTTCTTTTTTTATTTGGGAGCTTGACAGACCTATAGAGACCTACAGACCAGTATTGTAATACGTTATGAAATAATTCAAACATAAAAATACAAAATAAATAAATCAAAATTTAAATGGACAAATCAATAGACATATTTAAAACTGTTTAATGCATGCTTTAAAATGTAGTTAAATACAACAGGTAAATAGTAAATAAATAATTTGATGCATGTTTTAAATTGTATTTTTTTTAAATGTCATATGCGTTTGGAACGGAGGTTATGTACTAGAGCACAATACCAAAGATAATGAAGTCTTATTGTTTTTTTTACTTTTTTAATAGATTGTGAAGGTTTCCCACATTACTGGCCCTCTATCACACAATCTCTAGAGATGTTCCTATGTATTTAAATTCCTTAACTGAATGTCTCTGAATGTGGTTTGTGTTTTTGTTGTTTGTGCAGCGAACATGCATTTCAGTTGTCTCCTGACCTCACACCTAGAAAGGTTACTAAGCTCCCGTTCTCAAAGGCCGCCAGATCCCACTACCACGGAATAGAGTAAGCGTGCCGTGCATGTGTGTGTGCATCTACATAAAAAACTATCCAATAAAAATATATCCTCCTTATTTTCTCCTCCATCTTCTCAAGTATTCTCTGGTTGTGTTTCAGGTTCTGTCTGGATGAGTGTAAGGGTCTTGAGCGAGACCGTGGCTTTGTGAAGCTGCAGTCTCGTCTAATAAGATATGAGACCCAGAGTACATGCTGTAAGGAGCCCTGCCCTGTGCCATTCACCCTCAGCCCTGCACCCTCCCCAGCTGTGCTGTCTGAACCGGGCAGTGTACCTGATGGTGAAACTCTGCACAGCGAGTCCCGCCTCAAACGCCGCTCCCGCGAATCAGACCTCCAGCAACACAAGAGGTTAGAACACTGTATGCATAATAATGGTGAAGGGTCATCTCATGTCTTTTTGTTATGTATGAGTGGTCTTCCTTTTTATATATATTTTTTGCATCAGGTAATATTTCCTTTTTAAATTTAGAAAATTCTGTCATTTAATCACCCTCATGTCATTCCAAACCCGTAAGACTTTCGTTCATCTTTGAAGCACAAAACACAATATTTTAATGACATTTTAGAGATTTTTGTCCCTCCATTGACAGTCTAAGCAACTACCACTTTGATGCTTCAAAAAGTTCATAAAGAGAACGTAAAACTAATCCATATGAATTGAGCTGTTTAGTCCAAATTTTCTGAAGAGAAAATGATGAACAGATTGAATTCACATATATTCACATATAGACATTCATCAACGCACACATCAGATATGGTAAACGGAAGCTCAAGCGTGTTCGCTTGATGTCAGAGAACCAACGAGGTTCATTTTTGTTACGCAGCACATTTGGGCTTCCTCAAGAAAGGTTGTTTGTTGCACGTCAAAGCAATTACAGTTAAGCGTCTGTTTATGTTCACTGATGAATGTTTATTTGTGAATAAATTCAATCTGTTCAAACTTGACTATCTCGAAACTTGACATTCATCATCTAGAGACCCTCATGGCAAAAAGTTGTCAAAAATAATTTTGATTGGTGATTCATTCACACTCGCGACTGGTTGCCAAAACGTTCGAGTAGGCAGGGCCACTTTCACTCTTGAATGCAGTGAGAGATTTTCACCAAACTCGTTAGACTCATGTACGAGCTCATTCTGTGGTCACACAAAAAATCTGTGGCAATTCACCACTTGGTGGCACTATAATATGAAAAAAACAACTTTTAGTCCAATTGGCTTGAAAATTGGCATTGTGTCTTTGTCCAAGTTTCCATGATGATTTATGAGGACATTCGTGTATCTTGAAAAACATGGCAGCCATTGGCCAATAAAGTTTGAGCACCTATTAGACCAGGTTAATAGAGGCCGATCGAAACAAAACTCACTGGGCCTGTTTGACTCGTGTCCCTAGAGGTCTGTAGCCTGGTTAAAACCAGACCATTCTCAGTAGTAACTGAGTTATGGTCTGGCAAAGCTGCATTAATAACTCATTTCCAAAGGGGCGTCACCAACGGACGTCGCTCAAATGCCTTTGGGCGCAATTGGATAGACCTAAAACCAATCAGAGCGATCGTCATCGTGTAAAGCCATATGCTGCGTCCTAAGTTACACTACGCCATAAAAGTATGTACTCTTTTTGTGAAGAAAAGGAATTTACTTTTGAATGTGTAGCAAAAAAGTAGGCAAGCTTTGGGACATACTACTTCGTCATCTTTATCGGACGGATCTGTTGCGTGCATCCTGTCATGTAAACTGCCCTGTCAATCACCTTGTCACAGTTAAAATCCTCTATTAAATCTAAAGGAGAGAAATGTAGTAGCACGTTCATCTGCCAGTGGGTCTTTCATGGAGACTATCCTCGTGTGTTTGCAATTTGAATATAATAATGCATTTAAAAGTTGATGCGCTTCACCAACGGACGTCGCTCAAATGCCTCTGGGCACAATTGGATAGACCTAAAACCAATCAGAGCGATCGTCATCGTGTAAAGCCCGCCTCAACGTTTCTGATTGGTGCCGCGATTTCTAGGCCATGGAAATGGGCTTGAATGAGCTCTTTGCCAGACTACTTCTCGAACCAAATCTAAATTTGCCGGAAGTTGTCTGGGTTTTCCCAGGCTAAGAGGTCTGTGCAAAGTTTGAAAGAAAGCGGCCACCGGGTGGAACTATAACGTTTCACACCCTATATATCACGCAACGTATCACACAAATGCACAATATTCATATCATATTTTGAATCTCCTCTTTCTTAATGACTTTGCCTCTAGAACCACTGCTGTCAATCAAATCATTCGTTAAATATTTGAGAAAAAAAGAACTTTCTCGAACTCCTCGTTGGCTATTTGTCCGATATGCTCGAAACTTGACATGCATCTCGACACCCTCATGGCAATATTTATCTATTAAACCGTTTAGCAGATACAGAAAAATAAATGCTTAAAACCATTTTTTAACATTTAAATGTATGGTGCACCTGTATTTTATGTTTATATAATTACTTTACAAAACAATATGTGAAATGCTTACAGACATTAAAAGATGTTCAGAATTATATATCCCAATAACACTGAAAACATTTTTGTGTTGAAAACAGACTTGCAGTAAGCATTTTGCTACCTGTCATTAAAATACCTATATCTACAACAAAATACATGTGCATGATATAGTGTGTGTTAAGTATTTTTGTTTAACCCTTTCAATTATGTGTGTTTTAGCATATTCTCCATCATGGAGCCCTTCATTTCGGGTCACAGCATAAAGGTCTTAAAACGCTTGAACCCAAATAATAATTGCTTGCAGCTATATTTTTTCTATGCTTTTTTTTGCATTGTAATATAAAACCTGTAGCTGTAGTTTGCCTTTTTTTGCAAAAAAATTTTTGTCAGATAAGTTTAGTGTTTTGTTTTTCCTTCATATTTAAAATATAAAAATGCACATGACATGTGGACTAAAAAATATATATACGAAAATGTGTATCGTGGCCAGGAATAAAGAATTAAGTATTTGTTCCTATGGATTAAGATTTCGCTCCCTCGTTTTAATAAATCGTGGCCACAATGAACTAATTCATTCCCTCGTTTTGATTGAACTAAAACAAAGGAATTATTACAACCTGGCCACCGTTTAGGAAACCGAGAGAACAAATTAGTAAAACGTGCTGACATATTGGCAAGTTTTATATATGTGTGTGTGTGTGTGTGTGTGTGTGTGTGTGTGTGTATGTATGTATATATATATATATATATATACACACACACACACACACACACACACATATATATATGTGTTTGTATATGTATGTGTGTGTATTTATTTATTTATTAATTTATTAATTAAACAAAAAATGATGGAAAGGATGAAACTTTGACATTCATTGCAGCGCTGCTCAGTAATTTTCATTCATTGCTCATTTCCCACTTTGACAAAGCCATCAAGCGCCAATCTATATTCAATTTCGTTGTGAGTGACGTATGATGCAGTCAAATGCATGTAAAGTGATGGGACAGAGGGGCAGAGGAAGGCAATGATGAGAGCTGGGAGAACTAGAATGAGCCACACAGGAGAATCAATATTTGACGTCTTCAGAAAATTAGAGTAACTCGATAAACATTATTTTGACTGTCTAAATGAATGGCACACTGGTGTGAAGTGGTGTGTAACGATGGCTTGACTTATGTAAAGATCGACAAACAGAAGATCATTAAAACAGCCTGTCCTTGAAACACCCTTATTTCTGATGCAGGACATCTAATGATAGGCAAATTTATGCATTTTTTTTCTATAGATAATGTGATAATCGTGTACATGTGGGGTATATATATATTTGTTTGTCCACATGTACACGTTTGTCGATCTTTACATAAGTCAAGCCATCGTTACACACCACTTCACATCAGTGTGCCATTCATTTAGACAGTCAAAATAATGTTTCTCTAGTTACTCTAATTTTCCGTCAGATCATTGATTCTCCTGTGTGGCTCATTCTAGTTCTCCCAGCTCTCATCATTGCCTTCCTCTGCCCCTCTGTCCCATCACTTTACATGCATTTGACTGCATCATACGTCACTCACAACGAAATTGAATATAGATTGTCGCTTGATGGCTTTGTCAAAGTGTGAAATGAGCAATGAATGAAAATTACTGAGCAGCGCTGCAATGAATGTCAAAGTCTCATCTTTTCCAGCATTTTTAGGTTAAATCACAAAGGACCTCTCTAAATGTGCTTCAAACATGGCAGTGATCAAACGTCTAATGTTTGGCCTTCTTTGTCGCCGCAGAAGCCCAGCGTGCATTGGATGATGTGTTGTCAGAACATGAGGTTATTGACTTTTTTTAAAAATGCTGACCCACTGAACTCCAGGGACCACATTAATTTTAAGGCCTATCATCATCTCAGACTTTGCTCCGCTCTGAAATTACCACAGCGGTGTCACATCATTGGGAGCTAAACGCAGGAGCCAGGAAATTTATGTTTAAGGCTGATGCTCCTGGAACAGAGTTTTTTATTAAACAGGCTTAGAATGAGACTGCTAGAGCTGAGATCTCCAGAAGAAAAAGAGGTAGAAGTGTGTGCTCCAGTGCTTGAGTAGATCCTCACATCAAGTCATTTTGATTCAAGGTTTGATGTTAACAAGAAAGTGAGATTGAGGGATTGATGATCTCAGAGAAGCAATATTTTACACAATCCACCTCATCCCCATTAAAATCCCTTTCTGCCGCTCGTAGGTTCTGTAAATCAGAGAGCTCTGAATCTCTGGGTGCAGGTGGCACTCACCCTGCAGTGGGGGCTCTACGGCAGCAGGCGGCCCACTCGCGCTCCAGCTCGGGTCTGGCCAGACGTTCTGCTTCTGTAGCTGACCCCGCACTCAGTCAAAAACCCAGCCAGACCGAGTCCCGCTCCCAGAAACACAACAGGGTAAGTGCTAATTACCAGATCAAAGAGAATTTTCAGACCTTCATATTTTCTGCTGAAATTTGGGGTAAAATCTACATTAGCATGCACTATATTGGTACCATTTTGTTTATCATGTGAGATTAGGTCATTAGAGATAGGTTAGAGTTTTAGATTAGATATTGGTTATAAATAGGTCAATATTGGGTATTTTATTGTCCATGCTTATTTTTATATTTGGATGACCTTTTGACGTCATCTAATGCTCACTCAAAATTAATCTTTAAAAGAAAGAAAGTCATTTTTTAGCAAATCTCTAAATGAATAGAGTCAATCTCTATCAATAAATGAACAATCTCCAATAATGACTGACTAACTGCATTATCCTGCTTATAACCTTAAAAATGAACAAATAAAGATATGGGCATGAAATATTGATTCAGGTGCTAAGAGAGACATAAAACTAGTACAGCTATGTAGGAAATTGGTTGCCAGGGCAGGGACAATGGTCAAATATGCAGTTTAAGGGTCATTATAACAAAATATCTGCCCACTAAATGCTGCAGTTTAACCAGTTAGAATCAAGTATTCCAGAGAGCCAAGTGATAAACCAAAATAGCTCTCAACCCATTTAAAACCTTAAACCTTCTTATTCAGTGAATTCACTACTACAGTCATCAGCAAATGTCAGGGCTTTATGTGAGGTCTGTGAGTGCTATAGATACGTGATTGTGCATCGTTCTCATCCGGTGTTTCTGCTTCAGATGCTGAGGGAGGTGGTTGCTAAGACGCTCGATAAACACGGGATCAGCAGCGAGCACAAGTGCTTTGAAGCCTGCAGTCAAAGACTGTTTGACATATCAAAGTTTTATCTGAAGGTGGGTACGAATCGCTCTGCCTCTTCCCCTCGCACCCTGCTGTCCTGCCTTTAGGACATCTTTGAAGCTCTCAAAATATGCTGTGTAAACGCTGCCGATTG
Organism: Leuciscus leuciscus; assembly: GCF_965113295.1. Taxonomy (NCBI): domain Eukaryota; kingdom Metazoa; phylum Chordata; class Actinopteri; order Cypriniformes; family Leuciscidae; genus Leuciscus; species Leuciscus leuciscus. The sequence continues at coordinate 20,041,496 of NC_138744.1, forward strand.
ATGTTATCTACATCATTTATCCATGACAGGGGAGCAAAAACTTAGTTCAAGAAAAACGTGTTTCAATTTGCTTTGTTCCAAAAGCATTTGGTGTGGAGAAAAAAAAAACTGTTTTATAGCACTTGACTATTATTCCCTGAAGCTATTCAAGGTTTTTTCGTGCACAAAAATCATACATAATTTGCTCAATTTATATAGGCTGGCTTTGCTACTGTACCTTTAAGACCTCAGTATAAAAATGGCCTGTTATGATAGGCTAACCCACACTTACCAGCATCTTAGTGTTGTTCATCAGGACAGGTCAAATCGCTGAACACTGAATAGACATTGATGTACTGTATAAACATCAGTGGCTATAAGTGCTCATGGTTGTGACTGTTATAATCAGAAGTTTTTAAACAATCCATTTTTGACGTTTTGTTTCAGTAAATGTTCTGAGTCGAATGAGGGAGCTTTATATGAATACCTATTTAAATATATTTTAGAATGCAATTTATTCTGTCTTCAGTGTTACATGATCCTTCAGAAATAATCCTAATATACTGATTTGGTGAGACATCAAACACACTTATCAATGTTGAAAAAGGTTTTTAATATTTTTTGTGGAAACCTTGATACTTTCTTTTCAGGATTCTACGATGAATGGAAAGAAAATAATTTATTAGAAAGAGGTCATTTTTGAACCATGAAAATGTCTTTCTTTACTGTTACTTTTGATTAATTGAATGCATACTTCAATTAAAGTATTTTCTTTCAAACAAAAATCTTACTGACTTGAATTTTGAATGGTGTATGCATGCATAAATGTAATAAATCATTGGCAAAGCTTAGCTTCCACAGTGTTCTTCATTAAGCCGTTATGCCTCAGCAACCTGTTTGTTTTGCAACAGGATCTGAAAACCTCACGTGGCCTTCACGAGGAAATGAAGAAAGCAGCCAGTAACAATGTCAAACAGGTAAAGCACACACTTCAGTTTGAGATGCCTGGTACACCTGAGTTGTTGAACATGACAGTTTACAACTGCTATTTTATTTTGAGTGATTTGATTTTGTAAGATGCCTTCAAAATTGATACAATGTATTAGATTTCCACACACACACTTTTCTCATCCACAGGTGATTGATTGGGTTGTGGAGAAATCTTCTAAAAGATGAACAGAAGAATTTTCAGTCAGAAACGTTGAAGGTAAACCTGCAGCAGGATGTCATGATCAGAACAACATGATGCTACAAAATAAATAGTATAAGCTTAAGAAAAGAGCTTCTAATGCTATATCACTTCTCACAGCATTAATCATGGAAATGTTCCAGACTGGAGGCATGTACATAATTATGTTTCTGTTTTTTTTTAAAATCATTTATTTTAATGTATTAAAGTTATTTTATTTGTTTTTACATGGTTTTCACTAGAAAAGAAATGTCGTGAACTCTGTCTGACAAACAACAGCCAAATATGGCTGCATGTTTTCCGAGAAACCCTGTTTTGCATCATGAAAATCAGTCAGAGGGCGTTTCTGACCAGATCACATTTCAGTAATCAGAGTTCACTCAAATCACCACTCGAGCATGAAACAAGGAACACATGAAACTTTCAAGCTTTTTCCAAAACCTCATCATGCCCTCTGATTACCACGTCTTTTTGTTTATCACACACAAGCTATCAGCGCTAAACCTCCACTGCACAGATCTCCAAGTAATTTGCCCCAAAATGACTGCTGTGTTGGGATCAAAAGGTCACACTGGGCTGAGGTCATAAAGAGTATTTGCTCCCTGGTACTCCTTGCCCAGAGAGGGTTGAGGGTGTCTCGTTTGGCAAAGTTGCCGGACACATTCCAGTCCCACACAGGGCCATTGTTCTCACTTCTGGGTGCCCAGAGGGGTGATGGGAAAGGAGGGAGGGGGGTTGCACATTACATTGGCAGCCCTGAGAGCCCTCGAAGGCAACATGCAATCTGAACTCACTCACTACTTAACAGAGCTGCTCTGGTTAATAGGGTGGAACTCAATGTTATGATAGTGAATAATAAAACAGATTCTTTTAATAGGGTTTCTGTTCATTTCGATACATTGTGATACTCGGTTTTCCCAGCTTTGAATCAGTATTTGAAGCTCTATTAAACTACAGACTGACAAGAAGCTCTTTTCTACAGTGTTTAAGCGTCTCACTTTGTTCTCCATGCTGACGTCTTGATATAGAATGGGTCCCTATCATGAGGAATCAAATTTTCCTTGATCCTTTCATAAGAGTTCATTGTACTATGAAAACATGCTGTAATTTTCAGAACTTCAAACTTCCTCCTAGTGACCATTTATTGAAACTTAAGCTGAAAATGAGGAAGTATAAATAACGTTATTGTTCCTAAACAGTAGAAGTAATGAGTAAAACACGGAAGGTAGAATCCGTGTCTACACACTACACGGTGTGTAGAATCTGCTGATGGAGAATCTGAAAATGTATTTAATTCACACCATCATTTACTCATCCTCTTATCATTCCATACCTGTATGACTTTGTTCTGCTGAATAAATAAAAAAAATTTAAAAGAATGTTTTTGTCCACATTATTGAAGTCAATGGAGTCCAAATATATCACAATATTTGGATTTGCATTGACTAGTGTTTTCATTTAAGAATGAATCACGCAGAGTAATTAAGTCGCTTTAGTAGACCTAAATATACCAGTCAAGTCGTATGTATTAAAGGTGCGTTCACACCATGTCAAAATTACAGTAATTATAAGATTCCCAACTTGAAAAACACATTTACATCGTAGAACTTGTAATTAAAGCTTGAAAGCTGACTTGAAGCCACCTGACCACTATCATGTCATGTGGAAAAACTCAAAATGCCAGCTGCCTCAGCAATAAAATTTAGTTATTACATAATATTTGTTTAACTTTGTAAGTATTTATATTAATAACTATGTTCATGTTATTAACGAAAGAATAATCTGAAACTTGACATACAATAGTTTAGTCAAGCAAGCACAAAGTTTATTAATCTAATGTTACACTACATAAATTATGTTTAACAAAGGCATTTGCATAATAACTGTTATTTGTATTGTGGTCTTGTCTTTTGAGTACTCAAATTACTCAGACTCACTTTGCCGATAACAGTGTTGCCATACAAATGCATCATTTTGAGTCTGAGGATTTTCCAGCTTGCCATCTAGTATTTATGAACACAGCATAACTTCACACTATGTCCTTTTAGAGCTAGAAAGTCTTGGACTTTCATTGACTTTCAAAATTGAGTTGACTTTCATAATTTGAACAGAATCATTCTTCAAATTCATTATCTTTTGTGTTCCAATCGAGTCTGAAATGACACGAGGGTGAGAAAATGACAGAAATTTCATTTTAGAATGAAATATCCCTTTACTGTCGAAAGCAGGTTCCCAGGCCTGTGACTCCTGGATCTGTCATGTGTGCTGGAATGTGGCAGGGACGGTTTCACAGATGAGACAAAGGCTGTGCCACAGGGGCCCTACTGTCCCCAAATACATAACCCCTTCAATGGAGCAGTGCTCTGGGAACGCTCAGTGCCCGACAATGGACACTAATTGCTGGTTAACTTGGAAATTCTCAAGTAGTCTAATTTATAATCTGACATCTGAAGTACTTGAATGGCCTTTGTGTCTGCATATGACCACAGGCCAACGAGAGCGAATCTGAGCCTCCACAATAGTTGTTATGCTAACGTACATGCATGCACATCACGCACTAATTGAGAACATTCTTCTGATGAATATTAAAAAACAACTACACAAATGTGGCAGCGTTTCTAAAGTTTTCTTTTGCATGTCACAGGTTTGTACAGCAGTGCTCCCGATTTTGGAAGCGAAACGTTTGTTAAAGTCACTGAAACTCCATTAGTCTGTGGAAACAGATACACTGTTCTGAAGGGGAGGGGCTGACCCTGTCTCGATTTTCCCCTTTTGTCACAAAGGCCTTGTGAAAGCAGACAGTTTGTTGACATGCCTCTTTGATGACCGGCACTCTAGAATGTCCTTGTTGATTCTGCTCAACCATCGGTGTAGTGCATTTCCCGAGTGAAAGCACCAGAAACTAAACGAGATGTTTTAACTTTTATGTGCATTAACAGGGTTTAAATTAGCCTTTCTTTAATCCACATTAGCTGGCAGACAGATGCAATAACTCAGACATCTGTGTCACAGATGGCCGCCTTTCCTACCGTTATATAGAAGTGAATGGTACTGTAAGTGCTGAATACTCTGCTGTATTGGATTCTAAAATAATACTTCCAGTATAATTTTTTGTTCCAATCACAAGCTAGTGTTCATTATATAGTTTGATTTTTTTTTCCCTTAAAAAATCAATGTGAAATTGTGTTTCACTATAATTAATATTTCTCTGAAAAATACATAGTTTATCATTACTGAAATGCAATTAAAATCATTCAGAGGTCTGCTACAGTATCAGTTCTGCATCATCGTCCTCACTTAGTCCTCGCGAGTTCCACCTCGTTCTGGATTTCCCTTCTCAGTGTTGAAATAATCACGTCACTGTTTCAGTCTATGACAGTTCAGTCTCAGGCTACCAATCCTAATCTTGCAATCTTGGCTGATAGGAAGGAGTGGAGGATAAAAACAATAGGCTTGGGACAGGAGTGCAAGTCCAGTTGCTGTGAATGAAAAAAAACAAAAACAAGGTATTAAGCAATGAAGGGAAGTTCCTGATGTGACAAACACATGTTGAGAGCAACAATCGGGCAGATCTTCTCAGGAACTTGGACCATCTATCGGTACAGACATGCATCATTTCCTGCTCTCAAGAATTCCTCCTATTGATGGTATACATATATATATATATATATATATATATATATATATACACATACATACATTAGGCCTGTCAATTTAATGCGTTGATTTAATTAATAAGTTATGGGGGAAAACATGTTAAAATTATTAACACATTTAACGCACCCACCCCAGGGTCATCTTACATGTCATGGCTCAATATTGTCAATGAAAATATTACCTATAAAGCCAGAGCAGAACTGTTGTTAGTCTCCGAGCAACACACAGCATTGTTTAATTTACGAAAGAATCTGTATTTTGAGCGAATCAATCGGGTGAACCAGTGATTCAATGGCCCATTCATAAAGAGAGCCATTTACTACATTCCTGAATGAATCAGCCATTTGAACCAATCGAATGAATTAATGACTCAATGATTTACTCATTTAGACATTTACCGCCACCTACTCATAGTTTTAGTTTCTTATTTAGAGTATAATTTCATCAAAAAAGTATTTTTTTTCATTATTAATAAAAAAACTATTAAATGTATAGTTCACCAAATTTTTTTTATTATTTCATAATTTAAATCACCCTCATGGCCATTGAAGCTCAAAAGTTAATGTGTAATAAATGTAAAAAAAAAAAAAAATCTAAATCTTCTTTTTGTAATGTCTATTTGATGCTTTCCTCATTTACCACAATAATAACTTTAAATAATATTTTGGGGGTTAATTATTTTACAATAATGAATGTGTGAATATTTTGCGATTAATTAGGTTAATTCATCGCCATGTCATGTAATTAATTAGATAATATATATATATATATATATATATATATATATATATATCACTTAACAGCCCTAATATATATACTAAACAGCAATATTTATTTATATATTTTTTATAAACATGTAAAATGCCACACTAAGACGTCCATGAACATTTACTAATGAGGCAAATGACTCACTGAATCAGATTAATTTTGTTATGAATCATTACAATGAAGCTAAATGATTAGATCAGTAGTTAATTATTGTTTTATTTTGAATCTAACTTAAATAATAGTAAAACACAGCACTCTCAGCATGGATGACTCATTTTGTTGCTGCTGAATGAACCTCAGATTTGACTCACAATTTCACCCTCGTTTCCACCAAAATCCAGATAGAGGATCCGTACGCCGTCGTCCGCAGACATCTTCAGCTTTTCAAACGGGTAGCTGAAAAGTGTCCGTGCCAGAGAGCTGTCGTCTCCATCTGCTATGACAGAGAAACCTTGCTCATAGTGAATGACCAACCGACAGTCCTGACCCTGATACATACAACCTGAAGGAACAGAAACACAGAAGCTTTAAAGAATATTCCAAATTCAATACAGCTGTCAAAACTATAATTAACATACACATATATATACATATATATCATACTCTTTTAAAACACTTTCAAAGATTAAAAATCTGTGAAATTGTCAAAATCCTTTTGAGGTGTGACTACTTTATTTTGTGGATGAAAATTGGCCCCACCTTAACTTTACAGATCTAATAATAAACATTTTACTGAATTATTCATGCAGATGCTTTCACATCTTCTAGAAATATATTTTTCAAGTACTATAAAAAAAAAAGAGAGATCAAGTATTAATGATTTGAACTGCCTTTCTGGTTGGTCAATCCAAGCAAATTTCATTAAGGTATGAATAAAATGGAAGTGTATTCCATCTGTGAGATGAATGTCCTTTGAATCCTGATAATTGGTAAATCATTTATCACCAGTAATCTCTGCTTAATACCTCCCTAGTTCCATCAAATACATCACAGGACTCCATGTATCTAGTATCACTCCTCCAGTCCATTCAATAACAGCTCATCAGGCACCACAGGATGTGTAGAAAGAAACCTACTGTTACCATGTCTATTGTGAGTGTGCCAGAGATCCACTTCTGCTGTTTCCTCCATTTGCCCCAATAAAGCTTCCTGAATCGCTCTTTGACCGGGTAATTGCGAGGCTAGTGTGTTCTTTTCACATTGTGTATCTCTGAGAAACCCCTCGGCTCTGGCTACAACCCAGTCCATTAGGCTGATTAGATCATCACAGCAATGAAAAAGCATCTTCTTCTGCAATTTACCCATTAAATCTGAATTACACTGACATTAAATAGTCAAACACCTATTAATCACTTACTTTGGGTGAGGGGGCCGATTTCGGAATACTGTTCCCATGTCACTCTTAAAAATACTGTAACCTTATCCCCCCCCATCCAAACGGCTTGATCTTCAGGAGTGAGGGACTCTTTCCCACCAGATGGGCTTTTTAGGCACAAACGGCATCATCTTTAACATGAATGGACTAGCATAGGAATGTTTCTGCTTTTTAACTACAATAGCTTTGCAATAAAGGCCCTGATATACTTCAAGTGAAATCGAAGAACTTTTTGGTTTAAAGTAATCTATTGTATAAAGTTCTATATAAATAAACATGACTTTACTTGACTGGAGTGCTTGTGCAAACATCCTCATCTCTATGATCAGATGCTTTCTTAACTGCAGTTTTCTCACCGCTGTCATTTTTGATGTGTGTTTATTTTGTTATTGCGAGGAAAGTGCGTACATATTTACATATTCATGATCTAAAAGCTGCTCTCAGCAGCATCGGGATGTTCGCTAACAGTATACAGCTGCAAAGGTATTTCCAACTTCTTTTTACCCCCAAAACGAAGAAAGAAATAGAACTTCGCTATGAGTATATCAGGCCGTTAATTCAGTAATTCAACTGCAAGTGTTTCTCCTGTGCCTATGCAGGCTTATCTTTTCCAAATCATGAATAACACATTTACTTTAACACTTTTAGTCTGTGCGCAATGTGCTTTACAAAGCATAAACATGAAAGTACATCTAAATATGAAAATCTGTCATTTGATTAGAGCCATTGTGGGCCCTTCAAATTAATAAAGCAATGTGAAAAGCGCCACAGAGACAAATGGCTTACCTGTAGTTGTCTAATAACTTTATAAATATGTATTTATTAATTTATTAATTCATTTTATTAGTATTATATATATATACTAATAAAATGAATTAATAAATTAATATGTATTAAAATACATATTAATAAAGTAGTTAGACAACTATAGGTAAGCCATTTGTCTCTGTGGCGCTTTTCACATTGCTTTATTAATGTGGTATATTATATATATATAAATTATTTATTTTAACAGCAAAAACGTGAAATACATTAAGTTTACATGACAATGATGTTCTAATAAAAAACTAAATAGTTTTTCCTTTGCATTTTTTGCGTACAGACGACAAAATTGTCAAAATGTGTGTGTATATATATATATATATATTAATATATCGTGTATATTTATTTATTTTGACTTTTTTGTGACTTTTTGTCATTACAGCCTGAAAACGGATTATGAAGCTTGTGGCCAACTATAAAAGTAATATATGACGTCACTGAATTTTTACAGAACCTTAAGAAAATGAATCTTTGGAGACATTAACTCCCTGAACAGATTACAAGATTAGACTAAACACAGGTAATGGAGCATCAGCTGCCAAATGGGCCTTTCCCATAAAATCCCAAATATGGAGCAGCTCCAAGATTCTGACGCAAAACGAATCTTTTTAAGGGAAGAAAAATGTCACATCCAGTCTAACTTGTTATTCGGCGTGATAAAAGCGGTCTGGTTTGTTTTGAGAGGATCTGCATCTGTTGCTCTCTGCTACAAACTCAAAGTAATTAATGTTCTCCCAAATGTATTAATTAGTGATTCTGGCATGTTGTAACAAGGTCAGTCTATTTTTATTATGTTTCTTTCAGTAGATTTTTCCAGAGTACGTCTTCCTACACCAATGCTAACGTGCTTAACTCGTGACAATTAAATCAACATTAATCATTGCTCCGTTTAATCTCTGTCTACTTGCCATTCTAGCATTGTAGGTTAAGTGGAAAATTATCTCAAAGCCTGATCTCAGAACATATGAAAATATCTGACAGAAGGGGAAAACCGCGAGATATCCAAATAAGGCGCGGTAATCTCCAGGGGCTCGCATTCAGTTCAGCAACGGCGGATCATTTCCTATCAGTCTAGCCTAAGGGACTGCCTGAGAGCTTCAATTCCCAGAATGCTTTGCTCGGTGGTGCCCCTCGCCTGCTGCATTGAGACCACACAGGAACTCTGCCATGGCATTCCATTCTAAAAATACACTCTTTACCAAAACGACTTCAGTATAAATAACATAGATCCAAAAGTCAGAAATATTGTAGTGCAGCACAGAGCGTTTGGGAATTCAGAGTACAGTAGGAGCCACCGACAATGACATCAGACGGCCGAGATGCATTTATCTTTGCATACAAGCTTGCATGCAACCACAAATCTACATTTAACACTAGAATGAGTATATTTTTTAAGAAACTATAGCTGAAAAACTAATGTAAAAAGAGGAAGCTGGATGAAAGAAAATGCACATAATAAATAATAAGATACAAATGTGTAAAATATATCACTCTGATGAAAAAATTTGAGTCATTTATCCAAAGAAGTTTGGATATCTGAATAAAAAGTTTTCTTTAAGAATTATTTTGTTAATAAATAAATAAATAAATAAAATAACCTAGTAAAGAAATGGCAAATAATCCTGGTACAATAGATCACTTCAAAAGATGCGGTTTCATTTTTAAACCTTATTGTGCATGTTTCTCGTGCTGAGAATTATTCCTAGCTGTGAATAGGTCATAAGACGTGAGAAAGGAGCAAGAGGTAGGATCCATACTCACTGGTAGTGACTTCTTTGATCATCTCGGCAGATGCGTGGCAGCCAGTGACTATGTGTCTGGTCCAGAGTGACAGGTCTTTGCAGGTCTCTGCTCTGAAGAGGTGGGCTTCGATACCCAATCTGGTTCCCGTTCGTGTAGCAAAGGACAACTCGCCACCAGGCTGTGGTGAACCCTTATCTGGACCAGAATGCACCAGCCTATGATAAAAAAAAAAAAATAAGAGATTTGTTTTCCTGTTGTATCATCTCAAAGGTATCATTGAGGAATAGAATAGACTGCTCAAAAACACTGCGATTTTAATATGAAGTATTAATCTAGATTAATTGAAGAAATAATCGGCCAACTAATCGATTATCAAAATAATCGTTAGTTGCAGCTCTACTATTAAGTACAGTCTTGTTCCTTTGTCTTTTTGTTCAATCAAAGTTTGCAATGTTGTGGTTCACCTATTAGCTGGTTGGTTTGGTTCATGGCTTATAACTTCTTAACGAAGAGTTTAAAAAAAAAATCCCAATGGGAAAAAAAACGAATGGGAAAAATACCTGCAGAACCAAGGCCACTGAAAAAGTGGTTGGGCACTGTCGCATTCTATTTACTGGGTGGGATCTAGTCCAATGAGTTTTCACTGTTTGCGGGGCTGCCCGGCTTGACAGAAACTTGAGATTTCAATATAAGTTTTGAAAAGTTTTTAGAAAAAGCACAGCTATACTTTCTACCATTTTGGACAATCTCAAGGTCAACAAAATATTAACACATGCCAACTGAGCCTGTGATAACTGCCCTATCAGCCCTAGAGTGATATCTGGGCTGCAGTCCAGTTGAACTTGGACTTCAAATCTATCCCTTGTAGCAATAGCTGCCGCCTCATACAGCCTCAACAGGCCTTTAATAGCCGTAATGCTTTTGTACAGTTTCTTTCCAACTGGCTGAGAAAGACTGCAGTTGTGTATTTCAGTTCCCAACTGATCAGCACTGCCAACTGCCATGCAAAAAGTGTGAGTGTTTGCGTGTGTGTGTGTGTGTGTACAGAGGGTTTTGCAAGTGTGTACACCATGATTGGTTTTCCAAAGGTGTGTTTGTATGAATGAGCAAAAAGACAGCCGTAACGCTGTGTGTGAGTGTGTACCGTGTGGCGAGCAGAGGGTAGGTGTGTGTCGGGCTGAGCCAGTGTTCTCTCATGCGTGGCATACTGTCAAACAGCAGCAGGTCTTTCTCCGTCAACATCACGAGCACCGGCTTCCAGCGTTGTCTTTCACTTTCCGTCTGAAACACACACACACCCTCAGTAAAGTCAACATGAATTCAAAAGAAACCCCATTTATTTTCTTAATGCAAGTTCCTTTCCCTCATGTATAAAGCTTTGCCTGAAAGTATGCACACACAAAAGTTTTCAGATATACAAGACCTATACATAGTTCACTTTATTTATCCCAGTTAGGGGAAGATTGCGGGCACATGCACAATCTTCATTCCCCTACCCATCTCCTCCTCGAAACAGCCATACATGGTGCTTGCGGAACGTCCTGATTTTGCAGGGTCAACATATTTTGTTGGTCCTGGAACAACATTCCAGTCCGAAAATGTAATCATAACCATATCCCTACCCATAGGTTACCCCTAAAATCAGAGGGAAATGACAGGTGAGTGACACTGATGTAGAAGCGCCTAACCCTGGCTGTAAGCCTAAACTAAACTGTAAACTTGTCCCTCAAATCTGTTCCAGGATCAACAAAGGTGTTGTTCCAGTAAGATGTTGTACTTGATCAAATCAGGTTCGGAGGTACGCACAATGGCTTTGTTATCATGCATAAATATAATTTACATACTGTACGCAAAGCATCTTTGTTTTCTATTAAAAGCATTCTAAAAACAAGATCAATTTACCAGAGAAGCAAAACCTTACGAAAATAAGTGTATTATTCTAACCTCACAGGAAAATAGTTTTTACTTTAAGCGTAACCTTAATTCTGGCAGGTCTGACTCTGAGCTGATCCACATCTACCTATAGGAATGCAATGCCTATCACAGCATCCATATATAAGCTCCTTCAGTATTATCAGCAGCTATTGCGTTTCTCAGGAGCGAATTACCCTCCTCCATCCCCAGCTCCTCCTCTCGTCCAGTCAGGATTTGGCATTCTGATTCCCCTTTGAATCAGACTAAATTCTCGAATTATGTTGTACATTAAAATATTGACATTAATGATATCTGCAATACATTCATGTTGGTTCTGTTCTGTTTACCCTAAGGGGGGTTATCGCTGCTCTCCCTGCTCTTCTCCATGCTAGGCTGCATGGATGCGCAGGGAGTTCTTGCCCAAAACAGAACCAATCCAAACGGTATGCTAATTGTCAATCGTATTTGACGATAGTGTTCCTGACAGAACTTGCAATTATTATTTGATTTTCTCCGGTTCTGCATCTCTGACCACACTGAGAAGTTTCAGAGGTAATGCTTATTTAGACAAACTGCTTTCACATTGTTTGACCATATCATTTGATATTTGAAGTATCAATGCAATATTATGAGGAAAACAATGGCAATATATTAGTATGATTGTATCAACCCTGTCTTACTGTGAATGATTCATCCGTACACGTTATTACAGAAAAACAAATGTTTGTCATCATCTTTAATGAAATTATAATAACTTGCTTTGCCTCTGAAATGACTTTCTTTTTCGGATGACTTCACAAATCCCTTATACTTTCACCCCTCCCCTCTAACCACCATTCTGTTGAGAAACACCCACTTAACATGATCCAATCATTTCCAGGTGAATAAAATTAAGCCCCACTCAACATTTTTTTTCACACTGAAAATCGTGTTTCACTCTGAAATCCATCACATTACAGAAGTGAGATTTGAATGACATTTCACGTTGACTTTAATAAGCTCAAAAGTAGACCTGCACTAAAATTGAGTAATAGTTCCAAACGTTGTCCAAATAAGACCTTAAGTTGAGCCTGAATGCATTTACTGCTGAAGCTCTCGTCTATGACATGTCTCCTCAGGGCCTGACAGACCACTCAAATCTCACAAATCACAGGGTCAGTTTGCCTTAAGGCTAAAAAGAGACCCCAGCGGGGCAGAGTGCATCAGAAGCAGATGCGCAACCACAAACAGGCCCTTGTTATAAGCACAAAAAAAATCTGCTCGCTGTCTGTGGGCATTCAGCACACTGAGGTTTTTTCCTCATATAATTATTCATCAAGGGGCCGGCAGGTTGGTAATAGGAGACGGAACGGGTGAGCTCTCATTAAAGGGCAGGCTGAGACTGGGCTGCCCACAGCCCTGCCATCACTGCAGTTCTCTATTAGCCGGCCCAGCCAGGCCTCAGCTAATGAGACGGCGATGAAAAGAAGATTTAATAGGGAGGAAAAACCTGCGGTCACACTGAGAAGAGTCATCCTCCAAACACTCCAGTACCCGCTCACCACGATTTGTGAGAATTTTTAGAAGAAGAAAAAAAACCTCTTCAGAGGAACTGTCTGTACAGTTTTGAGAATGTTAGTCATGTTTCCAACCAGAGTGTATGGTATAACCTGGGACCTGCTAACATGCTTCATCCGTACACGTTTGTTTTAAATCATGTTCGTACCATTTTCACAAGTATGTGGCAAATATTAAAATGTGTGTACTAGAGGCCCATCAAAGAGGTGGCTTAATGGGAGGGAAGCAGAGGGCAGAGAACTGTTGTGTCAAATGAAGTCCTGTTTCATTGTCAATCAATAAACGTGCCTTACCATGGCAGACTCAAGAGCTGCATGATCTGGGGGGAAATAAAATAATTGTGATTTTTAAAAAAATCTCAGGTTTCCTTGGATGTGTTGCTGTATTTCCAAATTAAATGTCAAGTCGGGGAGGGCCATTTTGAAGAGACGTTCCTTTTTTAAAACAGCCAATAGCGGATCACTTGCATAACAGCCCTACAAACAGCCTTGTGACAGGCCTGTTTAGAATGCGGTTTGAGATGATGCTGACAAGAAAACAGGCTTCATGACTGTGTCTGAAATCTCTCCCTATATAGCGCCCTGTGTGCTATTCATTACTTACAAAATAGTTAATGTGTGAAGAAACAACCATTTCAGATGCAGCTGTAGCAAATCTTTTTCTAACGTAAGGGATGGGATGATTCAGATTCTCGAGAGCATTTGATTGGACAGAAAATCTGAAAAGCTGAAGTGCTCCATATTTGTGGAAGATACTGAATTTTGAATGCATACACGCATGCATTTTGAATGCATTCAAAATGCATAGATACATACATATACTTATATATAATCTAAATGTGAATTTTGTTATTGATTATGAGCACACCTGCTTACGTATATACAACTGAAGTATATAAGTATGACAGCAGATTTGAAACGAGCACCTATGATACAAATGTAACCAGGCGTACCTCTTACACATGAAAAACAAATGCCAAATTATTGTAAAAACTTGTAAAAAAGCACTTTAATGTCCTCCAAACTGTTTTCTTGAGTGAATGTAGGTTTTCCACACAGTTATTATTATCATGACAGGAACATTTTACAGTGGAACACTTACATCAAACCAAAGACCTTGAGCTAATGCTGGGTTTTATGTTAGAAATCCTTATGGATCTAGACAGCTTACTTTTACTTAAATTTGGGTAACCTTTTCCATATCATACAGCTAAATGACACCCAGAAGAGTTACATTTTCATGCCATGCAGATTCTTTCATAGGTAGGAATATCATGAAGCTGAATTGATGCGAGTTTATATGCAGTTGGACAGTTGAAACAGGCTGGTGACATCATAAGCTCAATGCAAAAACAATTTAACATTTTCTTTTACCATCTTGATCAATGTTTTTTCTGACGTGGTAATTGATATGACAACGTTGATATGTTTGGTCTTGGTTGAATAGATCTGCTATGCTGCTGCTGTTATTAAAGGGATAGTTCACTTTGAAATAAATTTTTGGTATGTTTTAGCTTACCTCAAGGGCATCCAAGATGTAGGTGTCTTTTTTTCCGCAGTAGTTTCAATTTTGATATTTTTAGGTCAAACCGTTCTTGTCTGTCAGTCATATAATGCAGGTCGATGGTCACTGTCTCAAAGAGCATGCACAGAGTCCAAATTAAAACAATTCCCCGTCGTCCAAATTAAACAATTCCCCATCGTAAGTACACATTGATGGCCTAAGACACGAAACGAGCGGTTTGTGTGAGAAAACGAACAGTATTTATATCGTTTTTACCTCTTATACACAGCCATGTCGAAGTGATCTGATCTGATCTGACGTGTACGCAGACTGGTGCATAGATATATACACACTAGATGTCGCCTTGTCTACGGCAGTTCATTGGAACGAATGTCTTTAAGGCGACATCTAGTGTATATATCTATGCACCAGTCTGCGTACACGTCAGATCAGATCACTTGGACATGGCTGTGTATAAGAGGTAAAAACGATATAAATACTGTTCGTTTTCGTGTCTTAGGCCATCAATGTGTACTTACGATGGGGAATTGTTTAATTTGGACGACGGGGAATTGTTTTAATTTGGACTCTGTGCTTGCTCTTTGAGACAGTGACCATCGACCTGCATTATATGACTGACAGACAAGAACGGTTTGACCTAAAAATATCAAAATTGAAACTACTGCGGAAAAAAAGACACCTACATCTTGGATGCCCTTGAGGTAAGCTAAAACATACCAAAAATGTATTTCAAAGTGAACTATCCCTTTAATGCTGCTGCTGCTGCTGTTGGTTATTGCTACTGCCAAATCATATATGACACGCTGCTGTGAGCAAGACAGACATGATGCTGCTGCTGAACAACTTGGATGCATGAATTACCAGTAGCAGATCTATACAGGTGGAGGTGGGGAAGGTGGAGGGTTTCTGTAAGTGCGCAGCACTGCTAAGGCAAAAGCTGACCAAGTATCTGAATGATGAGCATTGAGCTCATTGGCTACTGATACAGCAGGAACCAATCAGCTGTGCCCTATAGAGAATGATGTGATTGCGATCAGCCTGTGCCATCAAGAGTTTCATGAAAGAACTTTGTATATATGGTCTCAGGTTTTTGCGAAGCCTCACTGCAAAAGTCAATAGCACAAGTACATTCATTATACTGTTTAAGATCATCACATTTAAATTGTTTTCATCAAATTGAATTGAATCAATTCTCCACCTTTTCCGCTAGCCAGCCGAGGTATCGGATCTCTCGACTCCCGGCGATGCTGTGGCGGCCTGCGTGTTCTCGGAGTTCGCTGATGACTTTGCTGGTAAGGTTTGTGATGGCAGTTTGCATGAGAGTGAACCAGGTCTGGACAGAGGCTGTGTCTGTATGTCTCATGACTATTGTGTGCTTAGCATCAGAGGAGTGCAGCTCCATCTGCCTGAAACACAAGAAGAAAGAAAGAGAATTCAATTCAGCTTCCATTTTAACCTAAATCCAGAGTTCACTGGTCAAGATAAGGGTTTATTAAAGGAATAGCTCAACCAAATATTGCAATTTTGTCATTATTTATTACTGCATGTATGTTGCACAACATGACTAAGTTTGGCAGATGGAAGTTTAAAAAATATGAATAAGCAGGTTTGTATAAAATATTTATTTTATTAAAAAAATACTAATAAAAATTATTATGCCAAACTACTTTGAAAAAAAAAAATCCCCTCATACCATCAGTACAATTGTATTACCCTGACATAGTGACTTTATGCCCTCAAAAAAAAAAAGCTAAATTAATCTTAAATAAGAATTTTAAAAACATGCTCATTATAGAAGAGGTGCATTTAAGTATGTATGTATTAATTGCATTTTTAAAGCAACAGATATATTTCTATAAAATGTAATATAGTAGAGTTGAATGAGTTAAATATATTACAGAACAGACTACACGCAATGACATTTGACAACATTTATTTAAACACGAGCCATCTGAGTTGACTTAAAGGGCAGACAGTGCTTAAAAGAGCTCTGGAGTCAACATTAACCACCAGAATATCAGATACACCAGGTTTAAACAGAACCATACATCAGTTCGGTTCATGGAGTTTACAGTGATAAATACTCCACTCATACATCATCTAGAGTAAAAGTCTTAACCTTACAATCCACAATATCATTTTCAGGTGCACCGTGTAGGTAAAAATAGATCTACCTTCATGAAGACAGAGAGTTTGGAGGGGCTTAGGGGGGTGGGCACAGATGGAGCTGATGTGTTTGCAGTAGACTGGAGGAAAAAGCTTTTTGGATGAGGCCCAATGAGTTCTGCCCTTTAAGACTATAATTGGGAAAATTTCACAACTAATGGAGATGCCTGTGTCCAATTTAGGAAGTGAATGTTTCAATTCCTTTTGTGGTCAAATGAGATCTCTCTTAGGTAGTAAGCAGACCTCAGAAAGTTACCCTTACAATTCAACCTCAGAGAACTTATGCCATGCTTTGTTTACATAGAAGTATCAATGATAGGGCAAAACCTAGTTCTTGGTTCAAGTAATTGTAGAGAGGAAATGTGCAGGTCCAGACAGAAGGAAAAAAAACAGAGATGTTTTGTTTTTTAAAAACAGCTCTACGTACATAATGGAATACATTTCTATGCAGAGATGCTTGAAAGAGTCAATAACAGTGAAGTCTACAATGAGAAGCAGAACAAAAACTGAGCATTTCACTGAAACGGCCAGAGACAGAGTGGAAAATGGTCACATATTACCAAATTATGACTAGTAAAAAATACTATGACTACTAATTAGTAAAGAAAACACATTAGTGGATATTTAAAAAGTATGCCATGACTAGATGACATTCTTATTATTAACTGAAAAGTCAACAGCCATTCATTTTAATCGCCATTGGATTTTTTTACATGCTCTTAAAATGGAAAAGATTAGATTGACATTAGGGGTTGGAATCTTAAGGCACCTCACAATCAGATACGACTGAACAATTATCGATCTACATTTTTATTATTAATTAAAGAGTTTACCGACTTTACTGAGACAATAGAATTTTTGACCTATTTTCATACAACTTATTTTTCTGAGAAATGTGTTTGTGTGTATGTGTGTGCTCTATGGTTTATGAAGATAAACCATAGAACCATTGAAGGTATTACAATGTAAACATGGTAAATGAGGACACTTCCTGTGTACTCATAAACCAAATGGCTTTTTAAAAAAACATACTAAATGGTGTTAAAAAAAATTAAGGCATAAAAAAACTCCAATTAATGAGTCAAAGAGGACAAAACGAAGAAGATGAACTAAATTTAGATGGTCTCCAAACATGTGTCAAACCAAACAAGAGCAAGACTAACACAAGACAGATGGAAAGGTCACTGACACATCTGCTGTGGAGGAACATCTCCATACCCCAAACCTCCAGCTACTCTAACTTCCACCAAAACAACTCCAGTTACAGATCCACTCTGGACCATCAGAACGCCCAACAGTCCAAAGAAATGACAACAGTGGAAGAGCGAGGGCACATTCTATTTTTATTCCAGATGGATTTTGTTTAGGAATTTGACAGGAATCCTCTCACAGTGTGGCACTCGAGGTAAGCCGTGAATGTCTGCAGTTGATAGAGCTCCGCATGAGCACCACAGTGATGGAT
Source organism: Leuciscus leuciscus (assembly GCF_965113295.1). Lineage (NCBI taxonomy): Eukaryota > Metazoa > Chordata > Actinopteri > Cypriniformes > Leuciscidae > Leuciscus > Leuciscus leuciscus. The sequence goes on from NC_138744.1 coordinate 20,059,652, forward strand.
GGGCTAAAAGACAAGGGACACAATGGTGTAAATTGAAAACAGAGCTGGAGGGTGTGAGCTGATGGTCTGCAGAGCTCCTTACTGACATGCCGCATGGCAGGAGTGAAGTCTTTCGTCTGTCTGTCTGCCTGTCAGTTTATCTCACTATCAGTCTGGCCACGCCACATATTTAAGCAATATCTTATGAGCAGGAGTGCTGTTGTACTGAATAATAACAGGGCTGCGATTCCTCTGAAAGCATTCAGCAATGCAAAAGTGGTATTGTGATATTTTAATCATTTTATTGTGTATTTGGAATTCATTTTCTACTCAAGATGACACATTTATACTCAAAAACGATCCATTGAATATTACCATCATTGTGTATTGTGTACCAAGTATTGATATCTTTGTGTTCAGGTGCTGGATTACCTCTTATATGTGGATATGGTGTCTACACAATATCTGTTGTTTTATTTACTTATATGTTTTTCTAAGTAAAGCATACACTTTAAAAGCATGGTTTAATTCAGTGTTATATTGTTTGAGTAAAATGGATTTCAAAGGAAACTTCAACTAAGTAGAAATTACTCAACTTTTACTGGCCAAGTTAAAATAACGTATTTTCTTTGTTTACTTAGTTCCATATGTGAAGTTTACTTAAAAATATGCGTGCAAAAACTTGCAAAAGACAAAAATTAAGTACATTTTTACTTTGTTTTTTCTTTTTCAGTGTATGTTTGAGACAAAGCAACAACAAACAAATGGAGGCAGAAAGTTATTAGAGTGCAGTTTGTTAAAGTCAGCATGAAACAGAAGTTGCAATAGTATTCTCTAGTCACTAGAGAAGTATACTCTCTTCTCTATTATGACGTATATCCAAGTGAAATAGCCTCTCTAACAAGAAAAAATGTAGGATTTTGTCCATTGGAAATTGATTGGATGGTTTGTGGTTTGCTATTGCTATGATCTCGTGTGATGGACATGGTGACTTTAAACATTCCAGCAGCTCACTGACGCAAAGTCTGACAGTGTTTTTAAAAAAGATGTGACAAGATCCTCTTGTCATTATTGTCAAGCAGCTCAGTTCTGGTACATCATCTTTTAACACACTTCCTGTGAAATGTTATGGTTAATCTCACAAACCACAACGTTCATTTTTCTCACGACAAAAGTACAATATAGTGCAAAAAATAACATGAAGCTAGGAGAACAAAAAAACACTGTGGTTGTTGGTGCGATCACTAGAGCAAAAACACATTCAGCAACACAAAATGAAACATCTGAGACTGATATTTTATTTCAAATATTTGCATCCTCAAAATAAAAGTTTGTTTATCTATCAAGACTTCTTGTTTAGAAAATGGTGAATATGTTTATGGTTTTATGGGGGGGCAGTTATTATATTATTATAATAATTTACACTCATAGTAGATCATTCATCTATAAATAAATACATCCATATAAATGTTCCAGTTTATCTACTGGACACTGCTAACCTGAAAACGTATTGTTACCTTTTTGCACCAAGCATCATTTTAGCCTCTTGATCAATATTTTATTTGTATTTATTCTTTGGACATGGTGTGCAAATAGGTCACAGGTTTGGTGTTTGGCTTCATGTCTTGTTTTTTGGGCCCAACTCAAGCACTCTGTTAACATAGGAAAACTTTGAAGTCATTGTTGACATGGACTTTGACGTTGTCCTCCATCACTTTGAACATATGAAGGTTCACTGACAAGAAGAGGACACTAGCACTCTTTAGACATCAAACATGACTGAGAGAGCGACCAGCATAAAGCATTTTGTTGTGTGGAGTGCATTACCATTGGCTGTCACATTCATCCTCTAAATAATGAGACCCCCTTACTGCTCATCCTGAGACGGCATTAATGTCTAAAACATTTCAAATCACTTTCTCCACCATTTTTAACAAGCATGTCCAAGCATCTAAACGTCTAAAATCTGTGCTTGCTTGGGGGTCCGAAAAAGATTTTGATTCTCCTTATCTAAGATGTTTGGAGGACAAAAATTGAATAACAATAGCTTGAAAAATGGAAACTTTTATGAAAACATAACATGTAGGTTTAGAAAGACAAAAGTTTCATAGGTAAATGATAAAGAAAGATAACCCGATTTTCCTTTTTAGGTGAACTATCCCTTTAAATTTTAAGCACTATTTCTTTAATTTTCTCTTTTTGACAAGAAACTGAGTAGGAGACAAATAAAGAAAAATAGTTAAAGAACTAGATTTTATCGTGAAGAAGTGCATTTGGTCTATTTGGAAATGAGACTGTCCTAACCACAACCTATAAACCCACTTGTCAAAGCCACACACTTGATCATATTCAAGAATAGGTCTAAGGATGATGAGTGAATTTATTGAAAGGCCATCAAGAAAATGTGCAATATGCACAATTGCACACATTCATTCTTATGCCTAATATGCTGAAAACGGCTCTAGTTGAGCCGTTTGCACCTCTGTATATTACTGTTGGTCGTTTAACATTTCAATCGTATCACAGTTGTCAACAATTAAATGTTTAGCTACTTACTTACATCTTACACCTCATATTTTGACCAATAAAAAAGAAGTTTCATGCTGTAATTCACACTTTGCTTCTGTAAAAAGTAACAGTAATGCCCACCTATTTTGATTTGATTGCCCATCTCAGTCACTCTGGCATAAACTATGTTTCCATCCACCTATTTTTATGCCAATGTTGGGATAAAAACCACTGGATGCAATTGGGAAGTTGAGCATAAATTCAAAAAATGCGCATAAAAAAACGTATGCACTCATTTGAGGAAATGCCCAAGTCAAAGTGTGTCATCAAAATGGTTGGGTACAATGACATCCCAGAACTGTCACACACGATTGTATTCCCAAACATCGGGCATCCACCTCAAACGCAAGATAAATTGACAGCGTCCATTTCTTTTTTGTCTACGTGCTGTCTTAATGCGCAAATTGTATTATGGATATTTTGCGCCAACTTTCCAGGAAGTGACGATTTTGTTTGTAATCGAAAATAATGTTTTAATCGTTTTATGCGATATTCTAATTTTGCGCATAAGTTCGAAGCTTTGGATGGAAACAGCTATTAACAAACGCTGATCAGCTCATGAGAAATACAAAATAAATGATTTCCCCAAAGTATTCATACTTCCCAATGTTGAATTCAGTTTAAAACCATTTAAAACCATTTGCTATAATATGTATTAAAATATTCTGTAATGTTTTAAACATTTATTTATTGGACTTTGACCTCTGATAAAGTAATGCTTCAAGTTTGCAAACTTCCTGTGGTCAATATATTGAATGCATTAGAAGCAGTACCTGTTTTCTGGGTCAGGGACAGTCATACTGCGGGTGATGTAGCACATTTTGAGGGGGATGTATCTGCGGTCACCCTGTAAGGACAGTGAGGGGGGGCTGGGGATATCGAAGTGAGGGCTGCCGAGACGAGGGGACTCAGGAGGCGGGGTCTCCCAGCCAATCTCAGACACCGGTGAGCCTTTTTTCACATATGGCGTCGCTTCCCGCATGTATTTCACTAGAACAAAAAAGAAATGTGTCAGTTGAGGGTCGTGACATTATTACTGTATGTTGTTCGCACATTCTCTTCTTCTAAGCTTCTTTTATAAAAAACAAAACAGTATCGATAGACGCACATACCTAAAAAAAATCAACACAAAACAGCTCTGCGAGTTAATTTTCCATCACGTGTGCACTGGGCCTTAGCCAGTCAGAAACGAAAGCAGGAAACCCCTACGCAAACCACTTCACTCCCACAGCTGTCCTGAGTGAGGAAATCAATTCACCGCATATTTGCATACTATTCTATTGCATTTCTAGACGATTGCTGCTGGCTTTATGACAGGGCAATGAACTTGAGGCTGAAGCATCTGCACATGAACGTGCTGATAACCGAATTACAACTGCCATGCTTCTCAGGTGAATGTCACGCTGAGGGCCAATTATTCCCATTCCATATGACAGCTTAATCTTTACAGGAAGCAGTTGACCATGTGAGCACAGGGCTATTTCACAATAATAGTGGCATTTCACAATTACCCATAAAAGAGACAAATGGGCTGTTTGGCTATTTGGCATGACATCAATTTGGTTAAAACATAGTCATTCTGAATGCCTGAGGGCAACATACAGTTGCATAATCCATAAATGCTTCTCTCTGCAAAAACTTTTGCCCATATATGCTGCAGTGTGCCAAGTAAACAATCCCTAACTGCAGGACCAAGTAATAAAAGATCAACAGAATGATTTATGACGAGAAAACATAAAAAAATTCACTATGCTAGTAGACACTTTTCAAAAACAGGGTACACTTTAGTGACCCATTACTTTTTAAATGACTAAAGACACAAACCCTAAAAAACAGTGTTAATGTTGTAAAATGTATCAATTATGAAACTAATTAAACTTCAGTTGTAAAGGCCCGTTCACACCACCGACCTTAAAGGTACAATATGCAAGAATTTTTGCCGCTAGAGGGCGCTACATTCCAAACAACAACAACGGCGTAGCTTGATGACGATGTGAAGGAGCGTGGAATGATGGGAACTGTCGTTTTAAACTCCACCGTGGATGTAAATCAGTCATACGGGAATCGAAAAATCATGTTCATGGATGAGGCTAAGTTCTATTTTTATAAATGTTGCGTTTAATGACATGCTTTTTGTGGCGAGGGGGGCGTGGTTCAGCGCGGTCTGTGATGGGAGAGAAAAGAGACGAGCAAGTAGGTCAAGTGCAAATGCACCTGTGTCTTATTGCAGTGATCGGCGTGGAGAGACTGCTTATAAGCCGCGCTGGAACGAGAGAGAGACTGGGGAGAAAATTGGACGCAGAGGAAGAAAACCGGTGGATCCGAGCTCTCATTTTTGAACTGTTTTGTGCCGTCGCCACAGTGAATGCGCGTTGTGCGCAGCTTTTGTTTGTTTTGCTTTATTTTAATAAAGTACGAGTCCCAGTCACGACGACGCGTCTTCTTCCTTCCTGACTCTTAAACCTCATCACACTTTTATTTCATTAAAATGAATTAACCGCAAGAAAAGTAAGGTTTAATACTTCATAGATGTTACTGTATTTGTTGAATTCATTGTTGTGATAACGCTGCGCAGTTTTACATGTTCTAAACAATTGTTGTAAAAGTACATTCGAACATGCCCACATCATTTGCCAAAATACTGATTAATCTTTATGTATAACACATGCTATGTTTATTTACATGGCCATAAACACCAGACGTGATAAACAATGTCAATAAACTAAACACAAATCTAAAGCAATAATACTTTCCTTACATAAACATAACTATTACCGAATGCTACATTTGGAAAATATAAAATTAAGCATGCTTTGTCGACAGAACCAGCAGCAATCGGTAAAGAATAATTGTGTACCATAACGACTGCAAGAAACAAGCTAAAGTTTGTAGCTTGATAGACGCTACAACTAGGCCTACAACTTCCGCATTTGTCCAGGACTCCACGCAGTACGAGCGGAAACCGAGGGTGACGCGGATATGACGCAATTGACTGGCGACTCCCAGCTCCCCCCTGCTCTAACGCCCCGTTTCCTTGGTTAAAATCGCAATTTTCTCACGATTTAAAAATAGTTGGAAACATTTGGGATATTGTAAGTAATCAACTTAACAAAATATATAACACTGGCCTTGAGATTTTGGGATATTTTAATGCAAAATTCTTACATATTGTACCTTTAAAGCAGCTCTAAAAAAGATAATAGTGTTATTATGCAGCTCAATTTATTTATTCAGTGTTGTTTCAATTCACTTCAATAACTGTCAATGTTGCAAAACAAATGATTGCTTTATAGTATTGCATTATTGCAAAACTCATATAACACAAATAGAAAAGAAAACAACATATAACATTTAGTTTGTACCTCCTTTGGTACCTTTCTCTGACCATTTGTTGGAAACTTCAAGTATTGAGTTTGTGTATTTGAACATTTTTTATTGTCTGGAATGCATCCAATCACTGTTTGTCTAAAAATGTATCCTGAATTTGGGATAAGAAGCTTTCTCTATTGTGTGCTATTGCTCAAGTAACACACACACACACACATAAGTGAAGAGAAGACAATAACATACATTTTCTATCTGCCTCCAACTATACTCATGCGTTATCATGACCTTTAGTTTACAAGTTAAAACAGGAAACACAACTTGCAAAGCTGGTGTCACTAAGGCTAAACGCCTAAACAAAAATCCCTGTCTTTACAACTTCAGACTGATAAGATTAAGAACAAAACAAAGCAAGATAACTATCTACAATTCTACATAATCCATAAACTCCATCTAAATGCCGAGGCACAGAAGTGAGAAGTTCTGAATGCTACTGCCAAAGTCTCACATGTAACTGTGTACTTCACGGTCAAGGATTCTTCTGTCAGCTCTTGCATAAAACATTACAACTCAGAACTTTAGAGTCCACCACACAGCAGGTGGAACTCTATTCACAGGGCTAAAAGCTTCTGTGGTCCTTTATCCTCAAGGACAAGCTAAGAGACTAGCTACAAACACAAACTTATGAAAAGATTTTCTATGTTCTACAAAGGCAAAGGGATAACTTTGTGCTAAAACAGTTAGTTATATCTTATCTTTGCTTATTTACTTAATCATGTCACTTCAGTGGCAGGCAAAAGATGTTATGCAAATCTCCTTGACGTTTTGTCACAAAAATAACTTTCTGAAAATTCCTTTAAAGCCACAATATGTAACTTTTTTGCTTTAAAAATAGCAAAAATCACTATATCTATGTTATATATATTTTTTTTTAGTTGTGTACTTACATTATCCCGACTGTTTCCAACAACTTTCAAACCAGGAGAAATTTGTAATTTAATTCGAGAAACGTCCCGTTTCTTTATTTCCGTTTTGTCGCCGTCAATGGCGTCATATCCGCGTTGTCCCTAGTTTCCGCTCGTACTGCCATGGCAACCAGAGCTATGAACCAGAGCCCTCTGATAGTAACCAAAGCGACTGACGGTAGTTCGCAATGTCTATTTGCACGCTGTTGTTGTTTCGTTCAAACATTATGGACCATGGCAAGCAGACTTTGGATACAAAAGGAGAACTAAACCGAGAATCAATATCAGCGCGGTGTTTTCGAGATGCCTAGAGCTCCCATAGACAGTATATAAACGAGAGCTCCACGTCCAAGACTTCGACCGCTTCTACATGTACTTTATTAAACAGGTGAGCACATTTACATAAAACTAATCAATGTTATATAGCTCAACATGATGAAATGTTAGAATATGATCTGTATGTTATTCTAATGTTGATCTAGCTAGCTTACTGCTAGTCTCATACAGACAAACTAACACATACATTTCAACACATTCAAATGCAGTTTAGTGTGATAGTGTAATGTTAGACCAAGTGAAACAACGCTGAGTTACCTCACAAGTTTAATTTGTCTAATAAACTGACCTGTGACTATGAGTAGTAATTCTGCACTCGCGTGTAACGTTAGTTCAGTAGAATGAAATGTCCATATCGCGTCGCGTGTGGAGCTGATAGCTGTCTCTTAGCAATCCCGAACTGCTTCATATCACAGTCATGATAAAAGCAGTCATCCATAAACATTATTAGATCCATAGATTAGATCGGTCGGCTTGACGTTGACGACAAGATCCATAATTCTTAGCAAATGTTGCGTCATCAAAATACGCCTTTGTTATTGTAAATAGGTTAGCGACCCCTAGTGGCGAAAAATTCCATACTGTACGTTTAAAAAAAAGTTGTTGTTTTTTCTATCCAAGCACTGTTATGAGCCTGTTCATTTTTTCCTGTGCTAGGTAGTTTTTGTGTTACCCAGCCAGGTTAGGGGCTGGGTCAATCTCACTGATGGTAGAAACAATACACACCTCCACACCCTCCCATAGATATGTATACGTAGATGCCTCATTCGACTGCTCCAGACATGTCGGCGCGAGCGTCATCTTGGAACGCTCAGCGTATCGTCACTCTCTTAGTGATGGGAAGTTCGGGTCATTTTTTTACTGACTCGGATCTTTGAGTCTCCTTCAGAAAAATAAACTAATCTTTTTTCCAAGTCATTTCGTTCACTTCAGCAGAATATAATAAAAAATGTGACATGTTAATAGCCAAATTCCAACTTACGCAAACTCTCGAAGAAGAGTTTAATTCTCAAAGAAATGGGATAACCTTTCACAGGTGAGTATGTGTTGGTTTGTGTTTATGTACAGTATATGTATTGTGGTTATTACTATGGTACTTTTTAATATGGATGCACCGGAATGAAAATTCAAGTCCAAAACTGAAATTTTTGCTTTTTCATTGGAAATGGATAACAGAGAATTGCTGATTACACTTGAATTAAAATGTTAGCCTACATGAAATTATTATTAAAAAAATTCTGTATTTAGAACCAAATGAATCCCAAATAAAATACATATCCTGGAAACACGTGGTTGTGTAGTGTATTTTACAAAATTTTACAGGATTTACTGGTAGGTTAAAATATTAACCCATGTACGAGGTAAAAAAAATAAGGTAGTATTACTGTACAAATGAACTACCATAAATCAACCCATTATGCTGAGTTAAATGAACAAACCAACATGCTAGAATAACCCATGGCTGGGTTTGTTCATATTTGACCTATAAGTGGGTTGCAAAACAACCCAAATTGGGTTACTTTTGACCCCACATAAAAAAAAAAGAGCAAAATGTGAATTATGAAAATTAGCAATGAGAAATGGTGAAGTGTTTATGGTTGACTGCCTTCAACATGCGCTATTTAATCTATGTTTTATTGAAAAACAGTCCATGACAGATCCATTTTTCTGGAACATTCACACTTGGGAGTGGACGTTAATTGCTCTCATTATGATGTGCACACAAAAGAGAATGTTAAATGTGCATCAGCTGAGAGCACCAACAATGAGAATTTAAATAGGAACCTCAGTTTCATGACCACAGCACCACTGAAATATCAAAAATCTGTCCATAAATTCAAATGAGTATCTATTCACTTACTCACTTTCAAAACCTCGTCAATGCAGTTACGCCACTGTGGATGAAGCATGAATAATTTTGCTGTCAGGGTGATGCCAAAAAGATTTCTGAAAGGGTTTGTTCTGTCATAATTTTCTCACCCTCATGTCGTTTCAAACCTGTGAAACTTTTGTTCATCTTCCGAACACAAATGAACAACTTTTTGATGAAATCTGAGAGATTTCTGTCCCTCAATTGACAGGCCACGCAACTACCACTTCGATGAATAAACATTCATCAACTCACACATTTTTGAAGCACTTAAGTGGTAGTTGCATAGCTGTCTAGATCTCAGATGTCATAAAAAATATCTTCATTTGTGTTCCGATTCCGAAGATAAACAAATTTCTTACGGGTCATACGGGACGACATGAGGGTGAGTAAATGATGACAGAAATTTCATTTTTGGTTGAACTAATGTTTAAAGTCTCTTATGCTCACCAAGGCTGCATTCATTTGATCACAAATACAGTAATATTGTGAAATATTATTATAATTTAAAATAAATGTTTTCTATTTTAATACATTTTAAAAAATGTTGCAGTTTTCAGTGTCATGTGATCCTTCAGAAATCATTCTAATATGATGACGTAGAGAAGAGAAGAGAACGAGAAGAGTTATCTTGATTAACGATTATGAGGGCACATGAATCAAAAATAATAATGATGTGCACGGATACATCTTTTATAATAAATACTGCAATAGTCCATAAAAAAATATATATATATTTGTCCATTTTGATTTCATGTTGACTTTAAGAAACATTTCTTATCATTAACAATAAAACTTAACCGAAACAGTAAGATATTTTTAGGGTTTTTTTGAACAGCAGTGAACATGGTCAGTAATAAAAGGGTTTCAACCACTATATAGCCTAACCATTAATCCCAAGTCATTTAATTTTTTTTTATTATATTCTATACAAATACCCAACAAAATACAAATAAACAGCAATATTCACTACATATATTAAAAAAATACATGAAGAGACTTGACAAAATCAGATTTCCGTGAATCAGAGTTTTGAATTGAATCACTGAAATTCTGTGGCGATGTTGGTTATTTTACATCGGCAGCAAAATCATTGCAATTAGTAATATTGCATAACATGATCACATAACGTTGATCACACAACGTAAAGTTGGTTGTTCAGAAGAGAACAGCTGGGCTCGAATGCCAGTATTAAACCTAAATGTCTTCTGCTCCAGGTGGTTTGTGCATTTAAAACATGAGATCAATGTTACATGAAACCAGTTATTCTAGTCTCGTGGCTGCTGTTCAAATATCTATAGTTTACCATGTGGAGTTTACTTTATTTGAGAATATACATTCCTTTGTCTCCTGACCTTTGTTGAAGAGAATGTTGGGAATTGAAAGAACTGGCCAAGTTGCATTACAAACATCAGGTTGGATCAAGGAAATGATATTGCTGTGGATGATTAGAACTTGCATTTCCCTTAACCATTAACTAACTGGGCAACAAGTACTGAAGTAAACGACAGAATGACTGAGCTTGCATGTACCGCAGATGTGTTGTCCCTGCTCCCAGTGTCTACTGCATGCTTTGAGGATGAGGTCATGTGACTTGTGAGAGTGGTCTTCACTACACGTTTCCCTCCCTCTGTAATAGACTAGCCCTCATTCCAATCCCCGTCTCATTCTCTCTCACTTTATCATTTATTTACAATTCTGAATAAGTGAGTGAATGAGAAAGAACAGAAAGCATGTGGCACATTCCAGGAATGATTTATTCGTACCTTTGGCTTATGCATCTATCTTAGTTAAGATTACTAAAAACGTTTGCAGAGTCATGCTGTCACACTTTGCACTAGTAATATCGAGACTGTGCTTTGAGTTCCAGAGTGTTTCATTTTCCCTATTTCTTTGTCAAGGCTTCAACAGCGAGTCTTCGCTTACGACTGTAATTGGGTGTTTTTAGAGAACAGTGATTCTAGTTTAAAGCATATCGAAGAATGCAGATGCTAAATTCCATTTTTTCTTCAAAACATTCTTGGCCTACAGTACAATTATTTCTCTGCCGTTATTTTCAGTGCAATGTTGTGTTGTAGAACACTCGTCTGAACACATTTACATGAGGACAGCTTTTGTGCGCTATGTTTATCTAGGTTTTAAAAAATTAGATGCTTTGTTCAAAGAGGAAGAAATAGGCCCTTTTTGACTTCAATTGGCAAATTGCTAATTTGAGGCATGAAGTTTGGATGCATAGTGATTCAAAAAAGACTAAAAGTAATTTTACTTGTCATAACTTAGAGAATTGGGTTTTTTTTGTGCAGACAGGTAGCTATCAACTTGTCAAATGCCTTGAGACTTTACTTATTTTTTTGTATCATCCAGAGACCTTGACTTCAATATGACTAGCTCTGTAATTTTGCCAAAGACATTGACTTGTCCCCCATGACAAATGTGTTTCTCAAGAATATATAGCCTATAGACAAAGAAGGGCATCGGGGAATATGTTAAAAGACTACGGTGTTGATTGATAGAGTGGTGACAAAGTAAAAAACAACTTTGGTGTAGTAATGTAAGAGTACAAGGATGTGCAAATATATCTGGCAAGAAACATTAAATTTAATTATTCAAAGAAGCCAAATCCCAAGGACAGGACAAAGGAATCATGGGCTTTGATTTGACATGCAAAACTCACTCGCTTGTGCAAATAGTGAGCTTTATGGACAACTGGTTGATATATTGGATGCTCTGTTCACTGAAATCGTCTTGCATTTTTCTAAACTACTGTACTTAATTGACCTACGAATATGGTAACACTAGTTGGAAGTTCTGTTTTAAATCAGAATTTCTGTTTGAAGATTTGCAATGAATCTAACTAGTGAAATGTTTCATCACTTTTTTTAAAGTGTACTGATGATAACATGAGTGCTCCTCAGGAACCAAATTCTCCTTTTCTGCTTAAAAAAAAGAAAAAAAGAATTTAAAATTAGTCTTTGGAATATAATTAAAATGTAATTGTCATGTATGCACCCTCCTGTTGTTCTTTCTTTCATGGAATACTAAAGATGTTACCTAGATGGTGACTATAGGGGGTTTCAAGCTCCAAAATTGACAACAAAAAAAGAACCAAAAAAAAGGCAATACCATAGAGCGCCAAATATCAAGTCTTTTGAAGTCGTATGAGAGATTTGTGTTTTGAACAGGACAAAATTTTATTTATTATTAACTGAAAATCCTGGCATTTGCCATTGCTCTCAAATCGTATTCATGTTATTTGAATGCATGCACATATTCAAATGTGGTGCACCAGTATTGGTTCTGTGACACATGAGAGCCAATGAAGTTTAAAAGGATAGTTCACTCAAGTTGTTCTAAACTTGTATGAGTTTCTTTGTTGAAAGACCAAAACAGTTGCTGGCCCCTATTGACTTTCATAGTATGAAAAAAAAAAAAAAGTACTATAGAAGCCAATGGGCACCAGAAACTGTTTGGTTGACACAAATTCTTTTGTGTTCTACAGAACAAAGAAACGTATACGTTTAGAACAACTTGAGGGTGAGTAAATGATGACAGAAGTACACTATCCCTTTCTTTTCATTAACATCAAACCCAGCATTACACAACTTGATGTGTCATATTTCACATCCCCTGGTCACTATTCACTATCACCCTATGAGAAAAAGCCAGCAAAACACTTCGGCGAATTTGTATAAATTCATAATATCTCATTTGTAAATTTTCCATACAATTTGCTTACGCCCTCCTGAGGGTTAGTTTAGGTGTGGACCTTCAAGCATAGTTTTTTCTAAAAGCGTACATTTATGAATTCATACGAAATCACCAATTCATAAAATAGTTAGGCTACATTTTCTCATGAGTTCGAGTTGAAAAAAGTAGCGTCAATCAATACTCTGCTAAACTTCCATGGAGGACACAAAGTCATATAATACTGGAATAATATGAGGGAGAGTAAATGATGACAGAATTTCCAATATTATTTTATCCTGCTACAAACTTGGATACCAATATCTGCCCATCATTGCCTGAACCTCAATCTGACATGACGCCAAAGGCAGATCAATTCTGAAGAATGAGGATATGACAACATTTTTAGCACATCTGTGTTCACTTAGTCACAGACATCAGGTGGGGAGCAGCAAAGTCACTGAACAAGCCTGGCCAAATATAGATGTGTAATCTTGGTATCAGTTGCATGAATCAGCTTGAAAGAAACACATTTAAATGTTTAATTTCCAAAGTAATCTGGCAGAGTTACTTTCTGTCATGCAAGCCTGTATGGAAATAAAATAATGCCAAATGTTTTTAAAACAAAAAAGCCTGTTGATTTGCACTACTTGAAAAAAATATGTAGCCTATTGCATTAACCATGCTTGCATTTTAATGCATTGTATTTTTAGGGCTTGCATTGTTATGGGCTGAAATTCAGAAAGAATGGTTGAATATTTAAGCTGTGAATATTTCAATTCAAAACATTTCAAACACATTTTCATTATTAAAAAAATCCATTATTTACATTTACATTTATCTGACGCTTCTATCCAAAGCGACTTTCAATTGCTATATATATGTCAGAGGTCGCACGCCTCTGGAGCAACTAGGGGTTAAGTGTCTTGCTCAGGGACACATTGGTGTCTCACAGTGGATTCGAACCCGGGTCTCTCACACCATAGGCATGTGTCTTATCCATTGCGCCACTACCATTATCCATATTCACCTTTCATATTTCACTTCCAAAATATTCAAACTGTTTAAAAATATATTTAATATATACATTTTCGGTCCATTTTCTTTCGCTTTGCAAATTCGCTTCCACAAATTCAGTGGCTCAAATTCGACAGTAAATTCAATGTTGACATCCAGGAACTGCAGGAAAAGCAGTAGATTACCGAGCATACTCTCCATCTGCTGTTAGTCCACCTCACCAGCAGCGGGTGCAAAAGCGCGTGTTGTTGACGAAGACCAGAGCAACAGTTAGAGCAAGCCATTCATTCATAAAAACTCATTTACCGCAATTGAGCATGCATAGGTTGTATTTTTAAACAATTTGAATATTTTGGATAATTTCATTTTTAATAATGAAAATGTGTTTGAAATGTTTTGAATTGAAATATGCACAGCTTAAATATTCAGCCATGTTGAATTTCAGCCCATAAAAATGCAAGCCCTAAAAATGCAATGCATTAAAATGCAAGCATGGTTAATGCAATGCCTTTTTTTTTTTTTTTCAAGTAGTGCAATTCAACAGGCTTTTTTGTTTCAAAAACATTTGGCATTATTTTACTTCCATAAGCCTGTCAAACTTTTATGGTGATTCAACAGGGAAAATGCCGAAATCAAAACATTCTTCTCCATGGCTGATTGCCCTGTTTAACTGATTTACAGAAAGTGACTAATCTGACCCTCAGGTCAGTGTACAGGAAAATCCTTGAATATCATAAAAAAAATACAGTACAGTGCTGGTATGGGGTTAAAGTCTTGTGTAGCAGTCTAGCAGAGAACAGCTAATATGACTGATAGTGTAAGAGCATTTTCATACATTCCCCCATGACACTAACAATATACTCTGTGACCGGGATTTCAAAATGTACACGTCACAAATACAGAATACTGATTACAACAGGATGCATTCTTACAATGGCATCTTTTACAGGATAAATACAATACATTTGCTTGAATTGGTGCACTTACTGTAAAGTCTCCTTTATTTTGATCTCAATAACAATAAATATTTTGTAAGCGGCAATCAAGAGATAAATTAGTTTTTTTTTTTTTTTTAAAGAGAGAGATATGCATTTTGGTATTTTGCACATGGTTTGAAATGGTACATCCTTTTTTCCACTGTATGTCGTGTACCAGGTATTTTCAGTCTAACTGCTGTTGCTCACGTATATCTAACCACATTTCCTATGACCCTCAGCTGTATTGTGAAAATCATCAACATGACTGAGCAGAATGAAAGTTATGAATGTCCCTCTGAAATCTGTGCTTTTATGACGCAGTCAGAGGGAATATCATAGCTTTGTCACTCTCAAGGGTGCTTTCATCCTCAACGTACAACACTGGAGGGCACAGCAAACACGTCCATCACTCCAGCAATAACCCAGACAGCAACATAGTGTCCACATGTACCAGATGTGGCCTGGATCTGGGCCGACACTATGTTGCTGTCTGTCTCTGAGGACCTTCTACATGTGTAAGCGAAGGACGTATTTGCGGTACCCTAGTCCTGCTCAAAAAACACACACAGCCTGATCTGATGGTCATAGCTGGTCTAGCTGGTGTCTGAGATGGTTTGGTTTAGCTGGGCAACTTGCTGGGCGATAAAAAAATAAAAAAAATAAAAAAAAATATATATATATATATTTCTTTTTTTTTTAACCAGCCAAGCATGTGAGCTGGTTTTGGAGAGGAATTGTGCACAGACCAGCTTAGACTGGTTTAGATGAACAATTTTACGTTCCCCATTCAGTGAACGATTTTTTTTTTTTTTTTTTTTTTTTTTTAAGTGTGAAGAACAATCCAAAGAACCTTTTTCTACTAAAAATAACCTTAAATGTTCCATGGATGTTTAGGTTCTTTTTATAGAACCATAATGCAAATACAATAAGCATTGTGTACAGTGTTGTGTTGTCAATGCTTCAGTTCTCAATTAACAGGTCCCTCACAACTGATACCTCCATTAAACTCAACAGCCCCACTGAAAGGGTTTCCAGCGTTTCTCCAGTCCTGTACTTACCTTCCAGCACAACTTCTCTGCCCGCTTTCTTCAGCACCTGCACCGCCTCGTCGTGCGTGGCGTCCCGCAGATTGATCCCGTTCACGGACAGTATCGCGTCCCCCACATAGAGCGCTTGAGTCTGATCCGCAGCCAGACCCTTGAATATCTTACTAATAAGAATAGGCATCTTGTTCTCCTTCCCGCCTTTGATGCTTATCCCTAATCCACCGACCTCCTGCTTGATAACTTTGACACATCTTTTACGGTTCGCAATCGCTTCGGGAACTTGTGAGTCCGTAAAAGGAGTCCATACTCCGGCTTTGGGACTGTTCGTGGGGTCCGGCTGGTCGTAGGAGCCGTTGGTGGTGATGCCGTTGAGGTTAACGCTGGTGTCTGTCGCGGGATCCTCGCAGCTGAGCGTCAGGGACTCGTCGCTTAAACTCGCCAGCACCGCGTGCCATCGCTCCCGTACTAGCACTTCCAAACATGCACTTTTCTGCACTCTGTTACCACAAACCGCCATCTTTGAAGCATTCTTAAAATGCCATGTGATTTCATAGACACGCACAGGACTTTACCCCCGACCAGGGAAAAAGTTGTGATTCAGGTTGAATAGTTTCAGCCCTTCTATAGGCTCCACAAGCATATCCTCTTTGGGTGGAGCAAATGTCTGAGATGTCCTGTGTATCCATGCTGAACTCTCTAGCTGTCAGGAAATGTTTGGATTGACGTCTGTGTGATTCATCTAAGTACTGTGTACATGTTTTACCTAAAATGTGTTTAACACTTCCTCCTCGAATGAAAGACGGCCAGTTAAATAGTTCAATCGGCTATTTCATCGGTAATTTCCAGGGGTTATTCATGTTTGAAATTGGCAGTTTGTGATTCATACGATGTCTTTCGAGGGATTTTTAAAAGGATTGTATAGCTGTGGGAAATGTTCTAGACACGTTCCGTATAACGAAGTGCGATTACCTCAGGTGAAGGCGATTTCTGTTCACGAGCGTTTATTTACCTCCTGAAAAAACGCAGCCACGTGAAATCACACTTTTGTGGTTGAAATATTGAACCTCTAAACACAATAAAGTATTTTTATTTAAAAAGAACATGTTCTTTTAAGACCGCAATAACCATAATTACGCCTTATGGAACATTGATTTCCGCTGGTGTGATTCACACTAATTGCATACAGTGCATGTTTTGAATGAAACTGAAAGTTGTTTTTGCATCTTCGTTGATGTTGTCTTTAAATGTACGTAATGGAAAAAGTTATTTGTGATTATTATCTACAACAAAGGTGACAATATGGATATGCATAAACAAAACGTTGCAGTGAAAGGTAGTCAACCAGACTACCACAGAGAAGTCGGTCACCACAGAGTCTAAAAACCATAGAGTTTTTAGTGCCATCTCGTGTTTATTCTTGGTTACTGCACTTATATGCCACCAGTGAAGAGAGGTAATATAGCAAACAAACTGTTTTGTTTTTTACAATGTGTCATTTTGTGGACAATTTAATGTTTTTGTGAAGTTTTTGTGTATGAATTAAATGATCAGATTCCACTATGACCTTTCCTCAGGATGTTTTTATCCTTATTTTCTTTGCATTTTATTAACTTATTGATATTCTCTTATTTTGTCGGTTTTACGCTATATTATCTTTATTATTTTTGTCCACAAGTCGTATTTACTACACTGTAAAAGAAAATTACATCCCCAAGTAAAAAATTTCAAGTGACCGATAACATCTACATTTTTCAATTAGTCTGACGTATTATTTCTCATTGAGCCAATGTTAACAGACTATTGCAACAAGAATTTCACTTGGGCCAATTGAAAAATGTAGATGTTATCGGTCACTTGAAATGTTTGATTTGGGAGGGTTAGAAATTTTTTACAGTGTACTGTGAAATGTAGAAACAAAATAAGATTATTATTTTTTAATTACAGAAAAACATAACAAAAAAACAATACCTGACAAAGCCAAAGTGACAAATGGAGTCATTGTTGGACTAAGCACTTGTTTAAGTTTGTTTGATTCATTTTCTTTTTTTAATGAACAAATAGTTTTTGTGCTTGACTGACAATCAAAGCCAGAAAAAGAAATAGCTGTAGATTAAATTAAGACCTCAAAATAGGCATTTTCTGTATAGCAGGTTAGATTTAAAAAAAAAACTGATGTTGATTTGAAAATCTTTGTTAGTTGCACTTCCACTCTAGTCCACTCTTAGTTCAGAAGCTGACTTTGAAGCAAACACTTTGTTTAAAGTGCAAAACAGCAGTCAAACATGATCAGAATTATCTAAAGTTACTGAGAACAACAAGAGTGTTGCTGTGAGTCAAATGTGCAAACACTGTTTCATGTCACTCTGGATTTGATTAAGATTAAATAAAGGATTAAGAGTACTTGCATGAAATTTACAAGTTAACCTCACTACAACTTGCAGGAATTTGTGCCTGTAATTTACAAGGGCTGCTGTACCCAGGGGAATGTTTTTCCTCATTTCTTCCTTTCTAACTTGTGCAAGTGCTTTTTGTCGGTCCCTCACGATTGTGAAACAGCAGGGAGGCACATGCAGCTCATTAGAGTTGAAATAAAAGGCCATGTTGAAACGTTAGTGCTCTCCCGTGTGTGGTGAGAAGAGAATGACTCAAGGGTGAAAGACAGATTCTGCGATGCACTTTTATTACTTCCTCACTACCATCGAGATTCTCTCTGCGTGTGGTTTAATTAAAAGATGATCTTCAAATATAGCCGACAAAATGAATCAGCAGTGACGTGAAATTTATTCAATGACTTTTCAGTATTTCTGTCATAATTTTAGTTTGAGGTTTTAAACAGGACACAAGACGGTTTTAGCCTTTAAAAATGTAAGTGATAAATAAGACATAAGTTTCATTTGTTGATGTACTTTCCCACACATGATCCTTAAAGTCGGCAAGAAATGGAAGTTGCGATAGTCATTTCAATATGATCTGTAATTTTGCGTGAGGGTGAACATTTTTACCCCTAGAAGAGTAACCTTTTATTTTAGCCCTCGAAATTGAGCTAATGTGACCGCACCATCCATTACCAATCAAATATTTGTGGTTAGGCTACTGAAATATATGGTAAACATGATGTATTATACACTTAGAAGAAGAAACAATTTTTAGAAGCTATATTAAGTATATATTTTAAGACTCCCCCAAATTTTGTTTTTATGTCTCTGCCTGGCTGTCATTGCTGGGACCGCTATTGCATTGGATTGCATCATGGGAACATCAGAGTGGATGACCAAGCTGTAAATTCTTTAGCCTACTAAGAAATTCAGTTCAAGATCTCAGGGCGATTTATTAGAAATATTTTGGACCTCTCGGAATTGTGCTGTCACATTCCTTGCTGGAAAAGTGTACTAAGATAAATTGCCAAGGAATGCTAAACTTCATTAACTCCAGCAGAATCTAAGAATAACTGTATAAGGAATAGGTAAGCAAAATTCTGTGTTTAAGGCATTTATATCCACAATCCATCATAGCAACTGACAGGCCATTTGTAGCACACCTTTAAACAATGCAAACTTGCCAACTGCCATGTGGTCTGAAACAAAAATCTAATTCCTAGCTTCAGATGTTCCTTCTGTTTACTCTAACACATAGTTTGCTTTTAAAGCTAGGTTCTCGGCAATGTAAAAAAAAAAAAACCTTAACACTTTCTATGAAGTCCATGATTATAATGAATTATTGCTCCAATTATACTTATTTATAAATAAGTATTACTATTCTATAAATATATGTATAAACGTCTACGATCGGTCAACGAGCGACTGCTTGTGGTTCCATCAAAGAGAGCCACAAAATCACTTTCCAGAACATTCTCATTCACGGTTCCATGCTGGTGGAATGCTCTCCCCACCCTCATCCGGAATGCAGAATCCCTGAAAACATTCAAAAGACAACTGAAAACTCATCCCTTCCGTGAGCACATAACCTCATAATAAAAATGAAAAAATCGTTTCTTTCCTTTTGCTTCAATCCTCCCTTATCGGGCTTATGCTACTCTGAACAATGCCTGAACTTCGTATTTTGAGCACTTCTTGCGTTGTTTTTGCCTCTTCACAATGACTTGCTTAATTTAGTCCTAAATTGTAAGTCGCTTTGGACAAAAGCGTCTGCTAAATGACTAAATGTAAATGTATAAAGACTCATTAAGACCTATATACTGCATTATAAGAACAGTTACTGTATAGTCATGGGTGCACATAACTGGTGCGCAGATGCGCATGCCTGGTAATAAACGATGGGCAGCAGAAAACGTCGAGGGAAGCGCATTTGAGTACCAACATTTTTGAGGACAGGGACATGTTTATACTTACTGGAGTAGGATTTTTTTCTATCTCTGGTAAGATACCATAATGATACGTGTGTTCATTAATTATTAGTTGTTAAATGTCTTTTTCTAGGGCCCTATGATTTCAGCAATGCAGAAAATGCAGACGGAATCGCGGAATCCAGTCATAAAAATGGAATTTACGCTCTGAAGTTGGGAGCTTATGCTTTTAAAGCTAGCTTGCTAGCCTCTTGAAATTAGAAATTGCCTACCCTACCTTTAACACTTGTTTAATATGTGAAGCTAAATACTGATGCCAAATGCTCTTTGATTTCAAATACAGCTCAAACATATTCATATGGAGGCAAAGTTTATAGCCACATTAAATGAAAGCAGCAAATCTATATTTGGGGTATGTGGTGGTCTTATAATATGCAGCACAATATGTGCCAGAAGTGTGATCATTAAAAATAGCACATCTAAGAGGCCTGTATTTTTCTTCTAAAGCCAATTATGGATTTTATATGTTAAGGCTAATCGTCCTCTCTCCACCCAACATATTTTTAAGATCCTGAAAACAGAACTTACATGGCCAAGGATTTTAAAAAAAATTCACCTTGATCATAACAATTGTAAAAATATGGAAATGTGGAGCAACATAATTATAAGAACACCTTAGGCTATATAAGGTAATTAGAGCAATAACTGGCTAATAAGAATTATTTGTATTCATGAATAAAACATCAGTTCAACCATTTTTTACAATTCAATCAACTAATGACAAAACAAGTTCACCTGCGTGGCTATAGAGTTTATAGAGGATAAAAGCAGCAACCTCTTTAATATAATGCAGCCATCTCAAAATGTATTACGATTCAGTTCTCTGATATGCTTTTCACTGTACTGTGATCACTTGAAAAGCATTATGAACTTATAAAATTAGATAAAAAAATTACGAAGAACTTATTTTGAAAGAATCATGCAGAACCAGGAGTGAAAGGCTTGTTGGCATTGCCATGGCAACACAATAGCCTTCCATAGAGCACTCGTGAATTGCTTATTTTAAAAATGCTGTGAAAGAATTATGACAACCGACACCAAATTATTTGAGGCTGACAGCAGGACAGAAGAACTGTTCACAGTTTCAATGCAAAATCCCTCTAGATGTGTATACTTTTCCATTTCAGTTCAATTATTTTGTTATTTTCAGCTGATAGACTATTAATTTGCCAGAGGTATTGTGGAATAATATCATCTGAGCTGGTGTGTATAGCAAGGTGTGTGTGCTGACCATTAAAATATATTGGAAGGTTACTGCAATATTTCTCTTTCCATTGCATGATTTAAGTTCATTAAAAGCTTTACTGTGCTGCTTTACATCATGACGTGTATGTATATAACGATGTGTTGCAAAATTGCATAATTTTTTTCATGTTTTTGTGACCTGGCAGGTCTGCTTGTAAAGACTCTGTCTTTTACTACTTCAAGTTTCACAGTGCTTTAGGTCAGGATTTTTCAAACTGGGGTCTAGAAAAGAAAAAAAGTATTGTAGTTGTAAGAAGTAGAAACTAAATTTAGACGTAATTTTGTAATATTAAAAAGGTATAATGTTTTCAAAATCATCTGTATATATACAGTATATCATATATATGTCAGACTTTGAGGTTTGTATATTTTTTTCTAAGAAACCTTTATTCAGAAAGGATGCATTAAATTAATTAAAAGGGACTTTAACAACTTTTAAAAGATTTCTATTTGAATTCCTATTAATCAAAGAATACTATTTTTTAGCACAGTTTTGGCAAAAATATTAAGCAGCACATCTGTTTTCAGAAAGAAATGTTTCTTGAGCAGCAAATCAGCATATTAGAATGATTTCTAAAGAATCATGTGACACTGAAGACTGGAGTAATGATGCTGAAAATTCAGCTTTGCATCACAGGAATAAACTACACTTTTTACACATTTTCAAACAGAAAATTGTTACTTCAAAGTGTAATAATATTTTACAATATTACTGTTTTATTGTGATTTTTTATCAAATAAATGCAGCCCTGTTCAGCATAAGAGACTTCTTTCAAAAACAATCAAAAATCTTTCCAGACTTATGAATGATAATATAATTTATACACAATTTTTTTGCTATATTTTGACTATATATTATATTTTATTATATTATATTTAAGTTAATCTTCACTCCTTCCACTATCTGATGCTAAGATACGATCCTGCTGCTCTGATACAGATCCTGGAAGTATAATGACTGTCAAAGTTCTGTGTGTAAATCTGTTTCAAATATTCTTGCTTTGACAATGTATTGTGTATGTGGCAGGTGTTTAGAGATAATGATCATCAGATCCTTAAAGTTCACTACTGTCGGCATGTATAATAAACGCAAAGTTTTACAGTCATTATTGGAAAAGAGTTTAATTGACACCAAATCCAGCAATATAAAATCACATCTGGCAACATCACTGTTTGAAGCCAAAATCAGAGCTGAAATTAAAAGATTCTGAAAACATCATGAACTCTTTATTTGTTGTAATTGCCCTGTACCTGACAAATGAACATTTTAATAAACATGACGTTTAGTAACTTACATTTTTGACACAACATTGCAAATGACTGTCATTGAAAATTGTTCCACAGAATTAACCATTCCACGTCTCAGAGCATCGCACATTTTCGAATGAATCATTGTTTTAGCCCAAAACGGTTGAATATATGATTCAATGATACACAAAAGACAGTAGTCACTTGACAACAACGACTGGTGAAGTTGGTAATGTATAGCCTACATTTTAGACAAAATATTGCAAGTTACTTTGTCTATTTTTGATTAAAAAAACAAAAATATTTCCACAGTATTACTTATAAAGTGCCACAAGGGTCTGTTTTGGGCCTTCTGCTATTTTCAGTGTACATGCTGCCTCTTGGTAATATTATATGAAAACATGGAATTAGTTTCCACTATTATTTCGATGATACTCAGCTATATATTTCATCATGACCCGAGTTAGCTGCCAGCTCCAGTTTGGATCCAGCCTCTTACAAAGATTTCACATGACCCAACATCTGTGAAGAGATGACAACAACCCTTGCGATGACTTTAGATGACGCCAACTCTGAATCAACATGCACCACTGCCATATTATATTTTTTATATACTATAATAGTAGTAGTGTTTATTTATTTATCCCCGTAGGAAAAGTAGTTTGAAAAAAAATCAGTTACCATATACAGTACAAACAATAATTGAAAGCAAATAAATCTAATTTAGGATAACCAGACCATCGCACAGTAGTGGTGTTTCACTCCTGAATTAATCATTTTTTTAAAGAATTGGTTGAAAGAATGATTCAGTGACTCTTAATATACAAGAGACAGTAGTCAGTTGTCACGATTCTATGCTTGTGGGATGCTCTCCCCACCCTCATCCGCAATGCAGAATGACAACATTTGCCTGACAGCACTTCTTGCGTTGCTTTTGCCTCTTCACGATGACTCGCTTAATTTAGTCCTAAATTGTAAGTCGCTTTGGACGTCTGCTAAATGACTAAATGTAAATGTACACAATAATGTTACTTTAATTGTCTTTTTTAACTCCGCAAATGTTTGTTCAACAGTAGAATTAACTGCCACGCATTTGCAATCATCAAACAGCAGTGCTGTTTTGTTCCCAAATGAATCATAGTTTTTTTTTTTTACAAATTGATGACATGACATGCATGATTCAATGACTCGCACAAAAAAAAACTGGGTCTAACTGTTGTATACATTTCAACCCTATGGCGTTTGCTTAGTGGTTCTAAAATCAGGATAACTGTAGATTGAACGATTTTACATGATGACTAAAGTGCAGTTTGCCACACTCTCACTCTCATCGTCACTCCGTGTGCTCACAGATTTATTACCACTCTCTGTTAATCTCTCTGTTCAAAACAGACCCAGAAATGCATGTGTTTGTGTAAACAGTGTCATTTCATTCTGCTAATGTTGGCAGTCTCTATTCTGGCACTTATTAAATGTGCCGTTCCAGAAAAAAAAGAGATAATAAATCTCATTCTCATTTTGTCTCTAGTCATTAGGAACAAAACATAATAATTAAAGTGTCAAAATAATATTATTTGTTTGCACTGCATTATCTGGCACAGCAAAACAGTAACAGTGTTTTTCCATTTGCACAGCACAGTTTAAACACCCCATTTTCAACACAGCTGTGCCTGTCTGGATTGATTCCATTATGAGTCAATATGAAGCTATTTAGACATTTAAGGTCAATATTAGTTTTTGATACACAAGTATAGCTCTACATGTCATTGGGATCTGTGATGGACTCAAATATCTCATATCCCTCCACTAGAGGGAGCAGCACACACATTTTGGGTGTTGCTAAATGAGGAAAAAGAGTGTGAAATATGAGTCTCAGTATATCTTTATATAAACTGTCTGGGATACATTCCCATGCAGAGAATCCCTTCGATTTACTAAGAACAAACATGGGGCAATTATTGTTAATGATTTGTGTGAGTGTTTATGTGTGTGTGCTTGACTGGAGAGTCTGCATGAGACCCGACCCTGGCAAACAATATTGGCATGGCACCATTCGCTTTAATGGCATCTTTCCACTTTACAACATTGTTGGAGCCCTTTCTTCAAGACTTTTTTGTTTCAGTCGAATTTTCCCTCCATAACCGACCGTCAATAGGTCACTGAGTTCAGTAGCTCCCAAAATACATCCCCATTCACTATCCAAATGCTAAATGAGGCATTTGTTCAATTTGTTTAAAATTACAGCTGCAGACAATAAGCAGTTTTATAATTGATAGCACTTCTCTGGCTACAGCTACATTAATCCAGATACATTTTGAAAATGGTGTTTTTGTTTCAAAACGCTCTGTCAATGCTAGTGTTTTCAAGCATTTTCCAAAAGTTCCTCGTCCACACTGAAATGTTGGAAAACATTTAAATCATGCCCTGCTGAAAAAATAAATAAAATAAAAAAATAGCTAAAAGCCAGCCTATGCTTTTATTATCTGGTTTAAGCTGGAAGTAGCTGGTCTCCCAATCTGGTGTTCAGCTGGCTTTGGTCAGCTGGTCTTCCAGCCTGAACAGCTAAGAACAGTCTGACCAGCTAAAGATTTGGTCAAACCCCCTCTAAACCAGCCTGCTAAACCAGGTATGACCAGACTGGAAGACCAGCTAAAACCAGTCAACAAGTTAAGGTTGGCTTTAGCTGTTTTTTTCCAGCAGGGTAAATCATGTGCAAAACGTAATAAAAGCTCACTGAGATGATAATGAGAGACCAGACATGATAAAGTTCTCACGGTATTCTTCTGGCACAATCATGCTATAAGCAAGATATCCAAACACTTACTGGTGCGCCCCAGGTCACACTCAAATATCCATTTCTAAAATTAGAGCGCCCTCATGTTTTGCTGCTGGAAGCTATTTTTTCGTCAACTTCGCAGAAATGTTATATGAAAATTGTACAAAGTAAATGTTATTTTTTACAACACAATGAAAATGAATATCAGGCACGACAATGCCGGTATAACCATATAGATATCTGTGGTTAAAATATGTGTCACATGACTAAACGTGTCATCGTTTTCGAATCCCTCCGTTTTCAAAGTCCACACTACAATGCGAAAACTGAATTTTCAAATGTATCCACTTGGGACCGTTTTGCAGGACAAAAACGCAGTGTGGACAGAAGGAGAGAAAAAGTAGCGAAATTAAGAGAGAAATGTAGAGAAAAAGATGCGTTTTCAAACGTATCAT
Organism: Leuciscus leuciscus; assembly: GCF_965113295.1. Classification (NCBI taxonomy): domain Eukaryota; kingdom Metazoa; phylum Chordata; class Actinopteri; order Cypriniformes; family Leuciscidae; genus Leuciscus; species Leuciscus leuciscus. The sequence continues at coordinate 20,085,505 of NC_138744.1, forward strand.
CTAATAATTAAGTGCTTTAGCTTTATTAATTTGCATAAGGGTCAGTTCTCCCCGAAGCAAACAGCTTGGCCCTCACTGACCACAGAGCTTTGATTGGGAGCCTGATGACTGGAGAGTTTGACTCAGGGTTCTGTGGAGTGTAAAGCATGATTGTGCGAATGCATTTAAGTGTGCATGGAGTGACATCATGCACAGCGTGAGTAGTTGGCATAGCGCTAAGCCCTCCACATCTGTAAGACACCACTCTCTGGAGATTTTCAGCTGCAAGGAACACACACACACACACACACACACACACACACACACACACACACACACACACACACACACACACACACACACACACACACACACACACACACACACACACACACACACACACACACACACACACACACACACACACACACACACAGCTGCTTTCCTATTACCTCACCACCTCTACAAGGGTTGGAGGTCACACCTGTGGGTGAACAGTGTAGGGAGGGCATTTCAGTGGAAAGTCTCTTTTAAATCTGTGCTCTCAGGTAAACTTGTGCAAATAAAACATCTAAATGGTGCAAACAAAGCAGTGTGTGTAACAACACTGAACATGCACAGCTTTGGACGTTAAAGGATGTGAGAAATAATGATGGGGTGATCCAGACGTTCAAAAAACAAGCAAAAAAGCATCAGTACACGAGGAGACCAGGAATAATTTAACTTTTTATTTTTATTTTTTATATATATATTTTTTTCCATTATTTTATATGATTTCCTCACATATGTCTGCTACAAAATAAAATTGTTTTGAAATCTACAACTTGTCCCTAAACGGTATAAATGAATGTCAAGTGCAAGTAGTGATGTTGTTACAACCTCCCCCATACAGCTGGAAACAGGCGGTCATTGCATGAGCACTAGAAAGCCACGTCTTTGTCCAGTGTCTGTGCTATTTCTCTCATAACTTCACATCAGATTAAATTTTGTACATTCATGTATTTTGTTAATCAAATGTACTTGTTCAAAATAGATACAAAATATTTCCTTTTATTTTAACCATTTAATGTAAAAAAACAAATATTTAAGAATTTAAATCTAAATAATTTTTTGAACAGTTAAACAAATACATTAAATATGAGCAAACAATTAAAATATATATATAATCAAACTATAATGAAATATAATCAATATATACATGCACACATTCATAATTGTGTCAAATGTCAGATTAATTGATCAAAAGAGTTAAGGCCTATTCACACCAAGAATGATAACTATACGATAACTATATGGTCCACACCAACGGATGATAATGTTTATTAAACCTGATCTCCTAAGAAAATGTTACTGTTTTACAGTGAATTGGTGGTGTAATTAATTCACTCAAAGTTGTAATAAAAAATAAAATAAAAAAATAACAACAAAAGAAATATTCAAACTGTTGCGCAATTTTTGTTGTTGTTGAGCCAACACATTATTTTATAGTTATTATAAGATATCGTCCTCAGTGTGAACTGTCCTTTCCAGCCTTTCTCATCTGCTCAATCATAATATTTTCATTTTTTTAACATTAATAGTTTTGAGTATGATATGTAAATCTAATCAAGAGAATCGTTTGATGAAGATGATACCAGTTCTGTCATTTAACATGCATTAACTGGATCACAAATCAAATTATAAAAGTAGCCAATAAACGTGGATTTTGTTCACCTCAAAATAGAGTCTTTGCCTTTTTACGTCTATTTTGTACTTCTATTGTCACCAGGAGGTTAGCGATCGTGTATTACAGTGATTAGCCATCTACCCCACCCAGTGTTACAAGCATCTGTCCTTTCTACTGTTATACTTACTGTTGCAAACTGTTGAAAAGATGTGTTGCAACACCATGAGCTATTAGTGATTTTCTTAGAACTGTTTTTTTTTTTTAATGAATCATTTTATGCCAGTTTAATGGACCATCTGAAGGTAATTATTCAAACATTTCATTTGACACACAATGTTTAAAAATACACATCTGTTTAATATTTGTGAAGTGTCCTATTTTTCCACCAGCTTTATGCTTAAGATTATAGGGTGCTTCAGCACATGCCCCATTGTAGTGGCAAATGGGTTTGTAAGGGTTGTATACAAAAGCCCTGTGTGTGTTTACCGCTGGATGTCAACGTAAGATGAATCATTTCCTGTGTGTGTCAGCACTTAAACCACCCAGATCGAGTCCATGCAACTTCTCCAACGGCACGTCTCTTCAGTCTGTGAGAGAGATTGTACGAGGTTTCATTGGATGTATACAGTGACCTACTAACTTGCCAGTTCTGATGGAACTCAATGGAAAGTGTGTCAGAAGAGTTTCACAGGCTGGCTCCCAGAGCTGCTGCGATATTGAATTTGAGACTGAAATAAGGTGGCCAAGTGGAGCTGTTTGGATTAAGCCACTCTCTAGTGTTTCTCTTTCTCTGTCTCTCACACCCTTTTCCTCTCTCTCTCTCTCTCACTCTTGCTTTTTCTCGTGTTTCATTTCATTAATCATGCTGAAGTGCTTCAGTCTGGACAAGTGCTGGATTTTGATGCTATTTGACTGTATGGCCTGGTTTCACAGACAGCTCATTAAGCCAGGATTAGACCTTAGTTCACTTAGGACATTTGAGTAGCTTTTATAAACGTGCCTTAGAAATAAAAACATTACTGGTGTTGTGAATCTTGAGACAAAACAATGGCAGTGACATATTTTAAGATATGTCAGTGAAAGTTGCTTTCAGTTAAAACAGCTCAAACATGCATTTTAGTCTGGGACTAGCTTAAGCCTTGTCTGTGAAACCAGGGGTAGGCTATATGTTTACTGGTCCCAGCTGTCATAGATTCACCTTGGCTGTGTTCAGCCCAGACAAAAAGTTGCAAAACATTATTTAAACGGAAACGGTGGTGAGTTGAACACCCTGTTCTGATGACACAAGAGTTCCAACTATGGCAGTTGAGAAGGCCATTCTTTGTGTACTTTTTGAAGAATTTTCTGAGCCTGATGAAATCGGTATAAATACGTGTTTAATACTGCAAAATACGCTCAATGTTACAGTCACTGCCCTTGCTGTCCAGAATAAAAGAGAACATCCCAATCAATTGAAGGGATTTGTGGAAACTGTGGTTCCTAATTATTGTGCTCCAACATTTGCCTTGCATTTCAGGATGAAAAGACAAACATTTCAGGTGAAGGATAATCCACTTCTTACCTCCGAGACTGTGTTATGATCTATTTCAGTAGTTCCCAAAGTGGGTGCCGTCCGTGACAACTGGCTACCCAGCTAACACAGTACGTTGTGACGACGTCATCAGTTAGTCGTCATTTGGTCAGCGTGACATTACTTTATGACAACGTTGTGAGGACGTTGTGGTAAAGTTCCATTTTTTATAATCTTGGCTAACGTTCCAGAAACGTCGTGGGCACGTCCTCAAAAGACGTCGCTAGTTTATCCCATGGAGAACGTTGTAGAGATGTGGTCCACTGGCACCAGATAACTTTCAAGAAAAACCAGTGGACCACATCTCTACAACGTTTTCCTTGGGATAAACTATAGTGACGTCTTTTGAGGATGTGCCCACGATGTTTCTGGAACGTTAGCCAAGATTATAAAAAAATTTAACTTTACCACGACGTCCTCACAACATTGTCATAAATATAAACATTATAGGCCTATACAACATTTATATATATAATTATTATTATTATGGAGGTTGAGTGTTTGTTGTATTAAAAAAATTAAAATTAAAATTAATTATAAAATTGCCACTTCACGTGGAGGAGTGGCATTTTGCACAGGTCGAAGAACTTCAAAATGAGTTTTAAATTCATGAGATTTTTATTAATTTAGCCTAATGTGTTAATTCTAGATGTTTATTTATGTAAATGAGCTTGACTGACCATTCGGTTGTTAAGTCGTGACGTAACCACTCTCCGATAATACTCTTTCCGGGTCCATAGTCCAGGTCCTCTCTACCTACCTACCGCTTTCGCTAGTGTTTTGGTTATTATTGAGTGTTTTTACAATGCCGCAGTGCTGTGTCCCATGTCCCGAGCTAACTCACTTCAACCTCGTAAATCTTCTTTTTCATTGATGCCTGGACTCTACCCTTAATTATGCCACCTGAGTGATGAGCTACACTAACCACTCTGTTGGTGTTAAAGGAATTTAAACCCTTTTTGACCGCCAAGGGTGCCTCACTAAGAAGGACGTGATCGTAAATAAATTGACAGGTTCCACCATTGTTATTTCTGGACGAGAGGAGCGCTTGGACTCGGAAAAGGCTAAACGTCACGCGTGACGTCAGACTTAACAATCGGATAGAGACAGAGCGCAACGCGTCATAATCTGAAGACCACGCCCACCAAGGGGGAAAACAAAGCAACTGTCTCCATTGACTTTGCATTGCGAGAGGCTGCCTCCTTGTCATTTCTTGCTTCTAAGAAAAGACAGAATAATGCCTAAAAGCTGCTATGTGACAAGGTGTACAGCAAACAAGCTAAGAAACCCAGAAATAAGTTTTCATAAGCTGTCGACCCCAAAAAACGAGCGTTTGAGGACATAAAAGTGGATACAGGCTGGAACGAATGGGTAAATTGTGGGATCCTGACACTCAGTATGCCCTAAAAATACACCACGTGTGCAGTAAGTTAAACATTTGGTCACTGGTGAGCCAAATATCCAAATGTCAGTTTTATATATCATATTTCTGTAAGATAAACTATCCTGTGTTGCCGATTACGGTCTCCTCCAGCGGACGTACGTTAGTTCTCAGAGTAATGAGACACGTGACGCTCTGTCTCAACTGCCTGTATCCACTTTTATGTCCTAAACACTCGTTTTTTGGGGTCGAGAGCTAATAAAAACTTATTTCTGGGTTTTTTAGCTTCTTTGCTGTACACCTTGTCACACAGCAGTTTTTAGGCATTTTTCTGTCTTTTGTTAGAAGCAAGAAATGACAAGGAGGCAGCCTCTCGCAATGCAAAGTCAATGGAGACAGTTGGTTTGTTTTCCCCCTGGGTGTGGGCGTGGCCTAAATACGCTCTAGGCTTGTTCGACTTCATACAGCTTTGCGCAGACCGATCTGCGGCTGACTTGAAGCAGTGCATGCCGGTTCGAAATTTTGTCCGACTTGATACAGCGCCGACGCCACGTGACTGTGACATATGCCATCAAAGTACCGCGAGAGCATTTCGAGAGTAGCCGGAGAACTCAGCCAGCGCAGCTTCTCAAGAGCGGATGCACTGGGCTTCAGGAGGGCTGATGACGACACAGCTGTCCCACGATTGGCCGGATTCACCGCATGACAACGATCACGTGTGTTTCGTGTTTATTCGAACACCTTTAGTTACTCTAAAGCTCACAAATCAGTTTTTTATAACAGTAAACACTCTTTTCATGTCGTATGTTATATTGTGTCATGTTTATCAAATTAAAACTGATTAAAAAACGTATAGACTCCACTTCATTAATAGTAGCAATTATGTTGAACTTTATTCTTGTTCAAACAGACGCTGTATGAAGCAGTACATAAAGTAGGCCTATTGAATGAAAATGTCTCTGAAACATCTGTGTATTATTTGGCCAATATTACATTTATTTCACTTCAGCTGTGGTAAAGTACGCGAACACCACGTGAGCGGTCACTACGGGAACCAGAAAGTGTCCGACTTCACGTCTCCGTTTGCAGCTCCTCCCCGCCTGCACGCAGCTACTCTCGCCGATCGGTTACATCCAGCCGCAGCCGATGTCGAACACTATGAGGTGCCCCTAGGGACATTATTCAGAATTACCATGCATATACATGTACTTTTCCTCTCACATACACATATGAAACCAAATTCATTCACATAATATAATGAAATGCTCACACACATACAAGTGAAATGCTTTTACAAACACAACTGAAACGCTCTCATGCATACAACTGAAAATATTACGCTCACACACACAACTGAAACGCTCACACACACACAACTGAAACGCTCACACACACACAACTGAAACGCTCTCATACATACAACTGAAAATATTACGCTCACACACACAACTGAAACGCTCACACACACACAACTGAAACGCTCTCATACATACAACTGAAAATATTATGCTCACACACACAACTGAAACACTCTCACACACACAACTGAAATGCTCACACACACACACAACTGAAACGCTCACACACACACAACTGAAACGCTCTCATACATACAACTGAAAATATTATGCTCACACACACAACTGAAACACTCTCATACACACAACTGAAATGCTCACACACATACAAGTGAAATGCTTTCACAAACACAACTGAAACACTCTCACACACACAACTGAAATGCTCTCACACACACAACTGAAATGCTCACACACATACAAGTGAAATGCTTTCACAAACACAACTGAAATGCTCTCACACACACAACTGAAACGCTCACACACACACAACTGAAATGCTCACACACAAACAAGTGAAATGATTTTACAAACACAACTGAAATGCTCTCACTCACACAACTGAAAAGCATTTCAGTTGTGTGTGTGTGAGAGCATTTCAGTTGTGTGTGTGAGAGCGTTTCACTTGTAGGTGTGTGAGCATTTCAGTGGTGTGTGTGAGAGCATTTCAGTTGTGCGTGTGAGAGCGTTTCACTTGTAGGTGTGTGAGCATTTCAGTGGTGTGTGTGAGAGCATTTCAGTGGTGTGTGTGAGAGCATTTCAGTTGAAACGGAAGGTGGTTAAAGTCTCCAGTCCAGTTGGTGGCAGTAGTGCACCTCAAGACGAAGAACTAGAAGCTGACTGTTGAAAGAAAGCATAGTAAACTAGCGCAAGTTGGCCATAAATTCACAGATGCGAACTTCCCGCGGGTCAATAACTCGTGAGCTAAACGTTGTTAATACACAAATAACACCTCGTTTTAATCGTAGTAATGTGACGTGAAGAGTAAAGGCGGCAGAGAGGCAGATCCGAAGGGACCGTCTGCAAAGTGCAAAACCCGAAAAGCGTTACTACGAAAACAGTCAATAATTTCTCTGTTACACACTATAGTGTCATCAAATTCAGTTCACACATCACTGATGCCCTGATGATTATACTACAACATTTATTTTGAATAAATATATTTTTGAATATTTTTTATGATTATTATTTATGAAAAATATTCAATAACTTCACTGTTATTCACTGTATTGTTGCCAAATTCAGTTCGCACATCACTGCTGTCCTGATGGTTATACTACACTTATTTTTGAAAAAAAAATGTTTAATTGTATACAGTGAAGTTTTGAATTAGAGTGAAGTTACAAACATTTACAATTGTATATACAATTTAAAATAAATATATTTTCCCCAAAATAAGTGTTGTAGTATAACCATCAGGGCATCAGTGATGTATAACCTGAATTTGGCAACAATACAGTGAATTACAGTGGTTACTGAATATTTTTCATAATAAAAATCATCAAATAGAAACTTTTTTTTTTTTCAAAATAAGTTGTAGTATAACCATCAGGGCATCAGTGATGTGCGAACTGAATTTGGCAACAATACAGTGAATTACAGTGCAGTTATTGAATATTTTTCATAATAAAAATTATCAAAAAGAAACTTTTTTTTTTTTCAAAATAAGTTGTAGTATAACCATCAGGACAGCAGTGATGTGCGAACTGAATTTGGCAACAATACAGTGAATTACAGTGAAGTTATTGAATATTTTTCATAATAAAAATCATCAAAAATATTTATTTTTTTTTCAAAATAAGTTGTAGTATAACCATCAGGGCATCAGTGATGTGCGAACTGAATTTGGCAACAATACAGTGAATTACAGTGAAGTTATTGAATATTTTTCATAATAAAAATCATCAAAAAGAAACTTTTTTTTTTTCAAAATAAATTGTAGTATAACCATCAGGACAGCAGTGATGTGTGAACTGAATTTGGCAACAATACAGTGAATTACAGTGCAGTTATTGAATATTTTTCATAAATAATAATCATAAAAATATATTTATTCAAAATTAGTGTTGTAGTATAACCATCAGGACAGCAGTGATGTGCGAACTGAATTTGGCAACAATACAGTGAATTACAGTGCAGTTATTGAATATTTTTCATAAATAATAATCATAAAAATATATTTATTCAAAATTAGTGTTGTAGTATAACCATCAGGACAGCAGTGATGTGCGAACTGAATTTGTCAACAATAAAGTGAATTACAGTGCAGTTATTGAATATTTTTCATAATAAAAATCATCAAAAAGAAACTTTTTTTTTCAAAAATAAGTTGTAGTATAACCATCAGGGCATCAGTGATGTGCGAACTGAATTTGGCAACAATACAGTGAATTACAGTGCAGTTATTGAATATTTTTCATAAATAATAATCATAAAATAAATTTATTCAAAATTAGTGTTGTAGTATAACCATCAGGACAGCAGTGATGTGCGAACTGAATTTGTCAACAATAAAGTGAATTACAGTGCAGTTATTGAATATTTTTCATAAATAATAATCATAAAATTATATTTATTCAAAATAAGTTTTGTAGTATAACCGGTCCCTTCGGATCTGCCTCTCTGCCGCCTGCGCATAGTGTTCAATGTGTTTTGTCCACTGCGAGGGAAAGCTCGTTTTGAGGAAAATTAGGTTGCAGCTGCTTGTCTACATTACTACGATTAAAACGAGGTGTTATTTGTGTATTAACAACGTTTAGCTCACGAGTTATTGACCCGGGAAGTTCGAATCTGTGAATTTATGGCCAACTTGCGCTAGTTTACTATGCTTTCTTTCAACAGTCAGCTTCTAGTTCTTCGTCTTGAGGTGCACTACTGCCACCAACTGGACTGGAGACTTTAACCACCTTCCGTTTCAACTGAAATGCTCTCACACACACCACTGAAATGCTCTCACACACACCACTGAAATGCTCACACACCTACAAGTGAAACGCTCTCACACACACAACTGAAATGCTTGCATACAACATCATTCTGAAATGCTTTTCAGTTGTGTAAGTGAGAGCGTTTCAGTTGTGTTTGTAAAAGCATTTCACTTGTATGTGTGTGAGCATTTCAGTTGTGTGTGTGTGTGAGCGTTTCAGTTGTGTGTGTGAGAGCATTTCACTTGTGTGTGTGAGAGCATTTCAGTTGTGTGTGTGAGAGCATTTCAGTTGTGTGTGTGAGAGCATTTCAGTTGTGTGTGTGAGAGCATTTCAGTTGTGTGTGTGAGCGTAATATTTTCAGCTGTTTGTATGAGAGCGTTTCACTTGTGTTTGTAAAAGCATTTCACTTGTATGTGTGTGAGCATTTCAGTTGTGTGTGTGTGAGTGTTTCAGTTGTGTGTGTGTGAGCGTAATATTTTCAGTTGTATGTATGAGAGCATTTCAGTTGTGTGTGTGTGAGCGTTTCAGTTGTGTGTGTGAGCGTAATATTTTCAGTTGTATGCATGAGAGCGTTTCAGTTGTGTTTGTAAAAGCATTTCACTTGTATGTGTGTGAGCATTTCATTATATTATGTGAATGAATTTGGTTTCATATGTGTATGTGAGAGGAAAAGTACATGTATATGCATGGTAATTCTGAATAATGTCCCTAGGGGCACCTCATAGTACACACCTTCTGTCTCTGGGCGTGCGCGTTGACATTCGAGTAGCTTTCAAACCCTGGAGCGGCGCAGAGTTGCCATGGAAACGGCGCAGCAAACACAACTGACAATTAGCAAACTCCCTGTCTCTCGCTGTTGTTTTCACTGCTTTCAGGTGAGTTTAGTCTCTAAAAGAACACAAATAATACACACAACTGTTCCTGACACTTTTCTGACGTGTTATTGACACACATCTGTTGAATATTTAATTAATAGAAATAGTTTAGTGTCTTCGAAAAAGTTCGTTAGCATCTCACCTGTTTTCAGAAGAGGTAACGTTAACATTAACTGTTAAGCCTGGAACACACCAAGCCGACGCCGACGAACTAGCGCTGATGAAAGCCGACTGTGTTGTCGCCTCGCGTCGGGGTAAAAAGCTTGAACACACCGAGAGAAACTGCCGACTGTTAAGCCTGGTTCACACGGGAATTGTCGGCCGATTTTCCAAACCTGAGAGACCCCACACACGGCGATAAAAAATCACGGGTCGTACAGTTTTGGTCGTACAGTGTGTGGTGCCAAATTGTCTCTGGTGGTGTGCAGCCACACGGCGAAATCAACACATCACACACAAACCGATTTGACTCCCGAGCATTCCCAGGTCAGACGGGAAATCTCGCACAATCCCTCGAGATCAGAGTAAACCATCATTCTGATTGGCTACATTCCACAGTCCACAGGCTGCGTCCCCATTACTAATGATGATTAAACTTCATTCAGGTAAGTATATTAACTTGCTACTCTTCTGCTCCCTTCATCAGTGGTAAAGTTCAAATGGTGACTAAGAGCAACTAAGATATTAAATCGGCTTTATATGTAACGTTATATGCCATATTTACAGTAAAGCTGACCTTTAAGAAAGCAAGTTGGTCATTGAATGTTATGCGTATGCTGTAGTAGACATGGTTATGAAGGGTATATACGTAGGGCTTATATGGGTATATATGTAGCAGGAGTATTTAATACAAAGGAAGTAAATGATACATTTACAGTGCTGATAATTCTCTATAAATTGTTCTACACTATTCATATCAAGATCTTTTAATACTTACATTTAAATTCTTCACTAACATAAATATGGTACAATTGCTGTAATACAAATTTTCTTGGTGACTACTTAATCCACCGATATGTGTCATAGAAATATTTACATTATAGGTATTTGATATTAAATGTACAAAGGCAGACTAAGGATGCTCAGGCCAAAGGTCACAGACTTTGCCAAAACGTGCTTAACACAGTAGAACTAACAGTTATAAGTTTAGACCATATAATTCAAACCAATCACCAGACACATCACAGTCAAGAAGACTCGAGTGACATTATATTTACTCATCTGTATGATTTAAATGTTCACCTATTTTTCTATTCAAGGGACTCCCTTGGTTGCCATGGCCAGTGATCTCTCGGCCGTGAATAAAACTTAATTCATACAAGTGCAACTTGAGAGTAATGTCAGGCGTACGCTGCGCAGCTGAGAAATAGATTCTACGCTCAAAAGTCAACAACAGAATATCAAGTGTGATTGAGGTTGTATCTTATCGGTATGCCGTCACCTTACTTCAGGTAAGTATCGTACTAAGATTAATACGATTTAGTGGTTATAAATAAATAAACAAATGAAAGTGTAAAAAAACAATTTTTTCACTAAGTATCTCTTCAAGGCAGGGCATTTATCTCTCGTCTGTTATCACTGGCCCACTCAGTGCCTAATTAAGCGATCCGATCAGCTAGATGAAGGGTGCATATCCGTTCAGATTTTGGACATTTGGAACAGCAAAGGTCAGATGAATTACCGAGCCTGCTCAGGCTTTGTTCAATCGCGCTTCACAGAAATTATCCTATAGCGGCTGCTAACATCCTTTTGGGTTCGAAGTGGTGGCAAAACTTATGTTGTATGTGCTAACGAAGCTCGCTTGCATCACTAAGGCATAGAGTTCTCAACGGGCCTGAAAATTACAACCCGACCCGACCCGGCCCGTGGCTTTTAAAGCCCGGACCCGATGTAACCCGACACATCAACATGAATTATCTGCCCGAACCCGGCCCGCGGCCCGACGCCGCGTCGGAATTTTTTTTTTTTCTCATACACGTATTCATGACCAGCAGACGCGAATTCAAATCAACCTTTAATGTTCACGCCTTTTAACAATACAAACAACTGAAACAATAAACTTTAAATATATAAATAGGCTGTAGTAGCGACGGTGAATTCACCTGCGGCAAGTTTACTTTTCACCAACTCCATCTCCAGGCTAAAGGCGTGCACGCAGCGGCGTCTGCCCCCGCCCCACTCCATGATGCACGTTGCACGCAGCAGCCAGACTTTCTTTACGGTGAACAGCAGCGATGATTAATAAATGTTTTTTTTTTTTTACTTAGCGGAAAAGATTAAGCCCGAGGTCCGACCCGACCCGAGTCATTTGCTTATATTTTCGACCCGAACCCGGCCCGAACCCGCGGGTCCCGTCGGGTTTGTCGGGCCGACCCGACCCGTTGAGAACTCTACTAAGGCAGATCTTCTTGTTAGATGATCATGCTATTCCTGAGATGTTTATCTGGCAATCAGTAGTCTCCAATTTCATGATTATGGTCACGCGAGCACATTCCTGACCACTGCAATGCCATAGCTATGCACTTTAGTCTTCAGGCGGCTCTGCCCTTCCATCACCCTGCCCTCCTCTAACAGTGATCATTTAAATTAGTCACTCTGCTCAATCTAGCTAGACCGTACATCACTGAAGGTGTGGCTCCCTACACCTTAAAAGCTTATTGTTTTTTTTTGTTTATAATTGTTTATAATGTTTCGCTTTTCTTTTCAGATTCCTTTATTTCCCATCCTGATCACGGCCGGTTGTTCCTTCCTCGTCTACAATTACGAAATCGATGTGTGGTGGGTCTCCAGTGTCCCCAGGGTGTGTGTGAGGGGTTTGGCTTGGAATGCCCCAAATATATTTTCATATACTATGCTGGACTTGTCATTGAGGGTGAGTAAAGCGCATGGTTTTTGTCTGTCCCTTTGGATGCAGTCGGGCTGCTGCTCCCGGCACAGGGGGTGGAGTTTCAACAGCTCGTTTTGCAGCTTTGATTACCTCTCTCTGACAATTTCAAAACGTTTAGCTTTATATTCAAACCCGAGTCAGACAAAGATGGAGAGACTCAAGAAGCGTCAACATGTAGACCCCATTTCCGGATGGTTAGGCTAGTTGATGAATTATGTAGCTTATGTGCAGTTATCTTCTAGTTATTGATTAGCTCATTCTGTCTCAATATGCTATAAATCATATTCCGGGAGCTGGTTTTATGTAACTTTAGGGTTTGTGATGCCACTGTTCCAGAAGGAATGCCGCACAGTCCCTCTCAGCGTTGTTGTAGTCCTTAAAAAGCAATCTCTTTAAATTAAATATTCAATGCTTGAACTTAGTGTGTTGTAACTTTGCAGATGTTGTTTATGCTTTAACAGCAGCATTACAGAAAAGTGAAATCCATTTAACCCCCCTTTATTACCTCTCATCCGTAATGGTCTTTTCTCCTCCTATTTTCATATTCAGATTGTAGCCATGTTTTAACAGCGTTCATGGCTCATGCATCCAGGGGAATTTACTTCAGATCTAACACTCCGATCTTGCCTGTGGTCTTTTTCTGATTCACCTTCTCACCTAATTTCTTTACTCTTAAGCACTCCAACTGGCTCTCAAGTTTCTGGTATCACATTAACAATTTCTAAAATTAGCAATACATTTTGTCCCTTCTCATCTATGATTAAATTCCTAAAAATCCGCCTTAGATTCTCAGATCACTTCCCCTATTTTCCTACCTAACGAAGCATCTCTCTCTTAAGCCTGGTTCAGGACTCATCTAGTTTCTGTCCTCAAAAGCTGCAGTTATGTCCCTCCCAGTATACTGGTCATTCCTTCATGATCGGGGCAGCCACTACAGCAGCTGAACGTGGCATTTCTACTTCAGCTATCAAGATGCTGGGCAGATGGTCTTCCTCTGCATTCAAGTCCTATAAGACCCGATTCAAAAACAATCCTTGAAGCTCAGCAAGCTCTCCAGTAACTTCAGGTAAATTTCTAAGCAACTACTGGTGGTGGTGTTATGCTCTATTTATCTGTAGATAGTCTTGGGTGTTACTCGTCTATGTGGCCAACATGTCATTGTCTCTATGTGGCTTAGTTGCCATCGTCTCTGCCTTGTGGCTTAGTGGGCCTTGTCTTCGTGTGGGTCTTCGAGGCCTTGTGGCATATCATTGCCTTGTCCTGTATGTAAAAAATGACCAGTAGTCTCGTGGCTCGTTCAGTGTGGCATAGTAGCCGTCGTCTATGTTCAACTCGTCTCAGTGTGGCTCTAGTGGCCTTGTGGCATATTGTTGCCTTGTCCTTTGTGCCTTGCAGCAATGTGGCCCTTCGGGGCATAGGTTTTGTGTGGTCTACATAGCCTTGTGGCATATTGTTGCCTTGTCCTTTGTGCCTATCGCTGGCAGTATGGTCCTTCGGGCTTAGGTTTCGTGTGGCCTAGTGGCCTTGTCTATGAGTTTTTTGTTTATGTGTGGCATTAGCAGCCTTGTGGCTCAGCGGGCCTTGTCTTTGTGTGGGTCTTCGTGGCCTTGTGGCATACTGTTGCCTTGTCCTGTATGTAAAAAAGACCAGTGGTCTAGTGGCCCTTAGCGGCATCAGTTCTATGTGGCCTAGTGGCTGTCGTTTTGTGTGGTTTGTTTTATGTGGCCATTAGTGGCTTTGTGGCATATCATTGCCTTGTCCTATGTAAAAAAGACCAGTGCCCGGTTGCATAAAGCACCTTAAGTGTAATTTTCCCTTAAGTTCTCCCTTATGTTTCCCTTAAACCTAAGGGTGTTGCAGAAAAAAACCCTTAAGTGTTACTTAAGGGTTTCTTTAAGTTAGGGTGACCATACGTCCTGTTTAACCAGGACATATCTGGCCAGGATTTCGAGATCGCCCAAAATGCCCGGGATTCGGCTTTTGGTTTCTACAGTCACCATTCATTATGTTTACATTATTACGTTATTTGACACTGACACGTACGTGCCAGCTTTGCAGGTCATGCATTCTGATTCACACGGATCCCGATCGAGACGAAAACACAGGAATTTTCTTAGCAATGCTTACACGCACATCAACCGATCACTTGTTTAGCGTTCATGTAAACACTACATTCAGATTAACCAATCGGATTTAATTCAGTACTACTGAATCAAAAGGTGTACATGTAAACAAAATGAATGGCGACGAGAAAGCAAAAGCCGAATCGCGGATATTTTGGGCGATCTCGAAATCCCGGCCGGACATGACCTGGAATATGGTCACCCTATTTAAGTGAAACGTCATAAACACTTAGAATTTCCCTTAAACACTGTTTTTTCACTTAAGTAATCCCTTAAAAAGCGTCAAGTGTTGCATAAAACCCCTTAACGGTCATTTCCCTAAGTATAACTTAAGGTTTGGAAATCGTAACCTTAAGAGTAACGCGGACAAAAATAAGACGAAATGGCTGAATTTATGGAACCAGCTGAAGATCATTATGTGCCAAGAATAATTTTTAGGATAGGGAGAACCCTTTGGACCATCTTAGCGATAAAAAATTGTTGCAGGAATACCGATTTGATCGACGCGCAATATTAGCGGGAGATGTTTTCCACGTGCATAAATCGTCTGTCAGCAGAGAGGTTCACCGGGTTGCAGGGGCTTTCCCGTCATTTAAACGCAACGGTCAAATTTTTTTTTCTTTTACCATATTTGTCAAGAAGAATGCATTTCTCCTCCTCTGTCCAATTAGGCTCTCTTTTTTTGTTTTCTTTATCCATTCCGATATCCTAGTCTACTTTATTTGATTGCGAAAGTGTTAGTGTTTTGCGTATCTATGGCAACAACAGACTTTTATAACGCGAATCCAGGATCGCTGTCGTGAAACACTTAAATGTTTCCCTTACCTAAGAGAACCGTTTAAGAGATTATATGCAACACCCTTAAGTTATTCTCTTAGGTAAGGGGAAATCGCCCCTTAAGTATCATACTTAAGGGAAAAACTTAAGGTGCTTTATGCAACCGGGCACAGTGGTCTAGTGGCCCTTAGTGGCATCGGTTTCATGTAGCCTAAGTGGCTGGTGTCTGTGTGGCTATGCAGCCTCAAGGTATAGTTGCCTTGCTAAAAAATGACCATGGTGGTCTTGTGGGCTCTGTTCTGTGTGGCCTCGCGGCCTTGTCCAGTCTACTTTGTCTTCCATGTGGTATTAAAAGCTGTTGTGGCTGATCCCCAGCCTTGTCTCTGTGGTCTAAGTAGGCCGTGTGGCTGTGCAGCCTCGTCTCTGTGGTCTAAGTAGGCCGTGTGGCACTGTTCTGTCTGTGTGGCCAAGGTGTCCGTTTTATGTGGCCCAAGGTGGCCTGTTTTATGTGGCCGAAGGTGGCACGTTCAGTGTGGTCCATAGCGGCCTTGTCTCTGTATGATCTGTCACGGCCGGTCAATGTGTTCCATAGTAGCCTTACACAGTATGGGCTAACAGGTCATGTTCCTAGTGGCTAATAGCTTGTTTGCATATGACGTCACTGCGTTGCCATGGCGCGAAATGCAGATGGAGGGCAGGAAGTGATTTGTTACATTTAGGAAGCCCTATAACAAACTCAAAATGCCGATGTTTTGCGTCGTTTATGGTTGCTCAAATCGATTAAACCACGAGGAGTTTTTATCGTGTACCAAAAGTTGTTGTTCATAAGGGGGAAAAATGCAAGAAATTGACCGAAAAACGCCGTAAAAAATGACTTCCAAACCTACGTCTGCGGTCGGGAGGAGCCGAATCGGAAAACGCCTGTGTGTGCAGGGATCACTTCGTCAAAGGTGAATTAATACAACTTATGTGGCTATGTTTGTGTAACATACTATTTTCCAAACTTTGTAAAGTTAAAGTAATTGTTTCTTCTTTTCTTTGAGTTTGTAAGTTACCCCTGTAGCTGAAGACAAACGTAACGTTAAAGGCAAATCTTTCAATTCAGTTGAAAAATCGCTCCTCTTCATAACGTAAGGATCACGTCCAACATATGTTTACATTTTTTGTTATATTTTTCGCTTGTAATAGCGTCTAAAGTAGTACAGTTCGGACTTTCCTCCATCTCGTCCATTCCGCTCTTCACTTCCTGCCCTCCATCTGAATTTCTCGCGTCATCACAATCACGTGACTGCAAACCACCTATTCTAGTTAGCTTCATCATTCAATGTTCACTTTTTCTCTGCGCTACTTCCATTAACCTTTTCCCTTTAGCTCCTTTAGTAGAGCACTGGTTTTTTAGCTAAGGTAATAGGTTCTTTCTACTAGGAACTAGTAATGATAAAACTTAGTGTGTTTTGAAATATAGTTAAATCGCCTGGACGGAAGCGTCAGCATCAGATAAACATTACATATTCAGCAGCAGATACTAAATACATATGCATATTACACATCTACGCATTATACCTTTCAGGTTCTCTGTCTAATTATGACGGAGCGGCTCATGTCATAGCCGATAGTTAATAATAAATCACGTTCCATGTCTGGCTTATGTTAACTCTTTCTTTTTCTTGTTCTAGGATCTTCAGGATTCTCGATCGGTGGGTATACTTTATTTACTATTCTTTGGGGGTGGGCGCCGTCCTGGTGGTATTATCTTCCACCTATTTTTGGGGGTCGGCTGCGCCCCTGCCTTCGTCTTCAGGCAGGATATGCAGATCCGGACCTTCGGATTGCAAGCTACGCCAAAGAACTTGATTGCTTGTTGGCCTGTTAATAAATGTTAATTGTTACAGTATTTATTCTCCCGAGTCTTTCTGGTAGAACTGTTAGACCCGTGATTTTTTTGTATTTTTGTATTTTTTTAATCGCCGTTCAGGTTTGGAAAATCGGCCGACAATTTTAAAATCGTCCCGTGTGAACTAGGCTTTATTCTTGTGCACTGACTCCTTAACTAAGCTGAACAGCCAATCAGAGTTCCCTCTTTCACCGACGGCCCGACGCCGATTCAACATGTCGAATCGGCCAAAAAAAAGCCGACGAGGACCAATTTCAGGCGACGGTGTGGAACACACTGAGGAAACTTAGTCGGCCGATGCACAAAAACTGCCCGACGGCCGACCGTCGGCTTGGTGTGTTCTAGGCTTTAGGTTAACCTAAACTCTTTTCAGCTGTTCGAACAGGTGCTGTGCTTAAATTTTGGACAGAATGCTTGAAATTGTATCTCTATTTCTTTCACAGCAAATACCAACTGACTGAATAGTTTGTTTATTAAATGGAGAAATAAAATGTAGCCCTTCATATACAGAGTGATTTGCGCTACACTGGCCATAGCTAAAGTAGGTGGAGTTTTAATTTTGATTTCCGTGCTTGTTTGGAGCCTACTGTAAGTTTGAGGATGGCCTTTTGCAATATGTGGGTGAATGACGGATAAATAAAACTGGCAAAAAATTCAAATTTTAGGACTTTCTATACTTATTAGAGTGTTGTGTATGTAATGCAATGACATGTACACATTTCAAGAATGTAATTAACAATTTTTTTTGGTGAATCAGATCTTTTTCCCCATGAAAATGTTATTCCTGGGTAACATAATGCATTTTTTAATTAATTACATTTCTAACATTGTTGGCATACAAATGTACTGATATCCATAATTGGAGCTCAACAAACAATTAGTGCTCGGAAAACTACATTTTAATCACAATTAATATAATCAATTTGGGATTTCATATAGACATGGGCTCATTTTTGGCTGCTGATAGCTCAAAATTCAGAATTAAAAAAAAAGTATATATTTTTTTGTAGGAAAATGTTTAAAAATGATTTCCAATGAAGTATATAAGACTTGTTGTATCATTAACTTAACAATTGTGTAATCTACACACAAATATGGGTTAAATTAATTGCCTGTGTCATTGTTAGCCGGAATGACATACTGTTAGATGGAAGGACATTCTGCAGTATTTTTCAGGATTACCATAAAAACCATCCTCAGTATCATTTTTCTTTCCAACACTCAAACTTGAAACAAAGTAAGAGATTTAAAATCAGTAAAAATGTACGGTAAATTTGTAAAATTATAATGCTTCATAAACAATGGCCAAGGGTATAGTCCAACACATTATACAGCTAAAACACAAGGCTTATTGCAAATGAGTAAAGTCAAGTCACCTTAATTTATATAGCGCTTTTAACAATATTGTTTCAAAGCAGCTTTACAGTGATAATAGGAAATTAAAGTAACAGAGATTGTTTTGGCTTTACAGCAGCTCTAGAATAAAGTTATTGTCCAGCTAAAGTTAGTTTTGATTGATTCACTTCCGTCGCAACGATCATTAGTTATTAACTTAACACTGCACCGTTCTAACAGAAAACCCTTTAAGGTGCTGTAAGCGATGCCACGCGTTTTTTAGGCCAAAACATTTTTTGTCACATACAGCAAACATCTCCTCACTATCCGCTAGCTGCCTGTCCCCTGAACACACTGTAAAGAAACGCGGTCTCTGTAGACACCACAGGCTCCACAAACGGCAACAAAAACAAACTGGGCTCACCCGCACCATGAAACACAACAAACAGTGCTCCAGCCAATCACCGACAAGAAGTATTTGAGGGGTGTGGTTTGGGGGTTAGTGCGCGTGCACATGAAGGGGGTGTGTGGAGGAGAGAGAAGCATGAAGAGGGAAGTTTGAATTATGGCCGACACACGACCAAAGAGACGACGTTCCGATGATCAAATTTCAAAGAAGAGGGACAAGGATAAGGGACGAGGATAAGGAACGCGCGAAATACCGAATTTATATCGGAAAAAACTTCGAAAGGTGGCGAGAACTCCGCCGGCAGAAGGGCTTCCGATCCACATTCAGTTGCTCTGTTTTTGCAGAACAGGTAAATCCATATTTCTTTCTAAACTGACGTTCATATTCGCCAAACCAACACAAGGATGTAATTAGCTAGAACTATGCAGTCAGCGTTAACTTTGGTGAATACAACATATAACGTTATGTTTCTAGCAGCTAGCGATCAATCTCTATTGTAAATGATCAAGCAAATTCACAGTAGGGCGACAATTTGTGTGAATGATTGTTTTCATCCACTCTTTGTTATGAATTTGAATGTTCATTTATAGGCTGTTGACAACTTTGACTAAATTTGTTTATGACGCCGCCGTTGTTTATGCTGACTGGGAAACGCGAAGCTACGTTATCTTGCTATTATTGCGTCCTTGTATGGGAGCTATAGTTATAGCTTCAGGTGGCGAAACGATTTTAAGATAATGTTTCTCTTTTTCTGCATTCTGTTCTGCAATATATAAAACCCTTTATCTAACTTGGCGACATTACACATTGAATGAAGTATTCAATGTAAACAATGTAAACTCAGTAAAACTTAACTTTGTTTGTAGTCACTAGACTTTCCTTTATGCCGGAAGGGAGGGGAGGAGGGAGGAGACGGGATGAGGAGGAGGGAGGGTCTAGCTAGCCTCCGTTTTGTTTGACAACAATTCGAATGTCACGACTCCCAGCATCGCTTACAGCACCTTTAAGTTCTCTCTGTGCAAACTTTAAAAACGCAAACATGCGAGAACGCTGACGGCGTACACATGCGTATTACGTGTTTAGTTTAAAGGAATGTTTATAGGAGTGTGAACCTATTTCGATAATATTTCAAGTTTGCTTGTTACTGATACATTATCATTCCACTGAGTCATCACTATAATACCTTGCTCTCTTTTTTTCCAAGATACTCAGCCCTAGCTTTTGCATCTGCGTTTATCCTGGCTCTGAACTGTCTCTGCCTCTCTTTATTAGACAGAGGCATCTGGAAGGACAGAATTGACCAGAAGCTATACTAAAGCTTTAATAAAATGTTGATATATTGATAAATATGATTACATTATTCCTGATTTGACCATTAACATTACAAAATTCAATTCAATAATAATGACCCATGTGACTCATTGAATCATATGAAATCAAGATGAATGACAGCAAAAATATGGCAAAAAACATACAATTATGTAAATAATGTTAATAATATAACTATAATAACTATGCCTAAAAGTTTACAAATGTTAATTAAAAACTAGATTGTTATGCATATTCTGGATAACGGATGACATGTCCTGGCTCACAGAGGTTTGTTGTTATCCAAGAATGATATGTTGTTATCCAGGAATGACAAAACAAATATTTTTTCTTTATAATCATGCACTAACTTAACCACCTATGGAAAACGTACTCGGTTACTAACGTAACCTCGGTTCTCTCTAGAAGAGGGAACGAGTACTTGCGTAAGATATCTTACGCTAGGGGAAAACCTCTTTTCCTCGAGATATTGAAGCCAAAAATTATCCTTAATTTTGCAATAATGTAAAACGCATTGCAGCAGCATGCAGACATGGGCGAGACAGCTCGCGCGCCCATTGGCTGCTCTGCGGCAACTGCACCAGCCTATCGATAGAGGCTCCTCATGACGTCAGAACCAATGAGGGCGCTTCGCGCCCATTACGTCATGTCCCGCCGAAATCGGGTGGGGCCAGGGCTATAAATACGGCCCAGAGAGGCTGGTTTGGTCAGTTTTTCATCGCTGAAGCGAATCAGAACATGACGCATGCACGGCAAGATACGCAAGTACTCGTTCCCTCTTCTAGAGAGAACCGAGGTTACGTTAGTAACCGAGTACGTTCTCTTACGAGAGGTCTCTCGTACTTGCGTAAGATATCTTACGCTAGGGGAACACAATGTAAAACGCCGTGCGTGCTTGAGACATAACACTAAAGTCCCAAGGGCAGGTGCCCGGGGCTCATACAGTGCCTAATCACAAGGGACTCACAGAGAATCCGGGAAGAGGGGCTAGAATAGCATCATTCCTGTAATATTGAGCTCTGATAAGAGCATGTTATATCAAGTGTTCCACACAGCCAGGGCGAACTCAGCCTGGACTGGTAAATATGGGGGACTTACGTACTGCCCACAGAAGTATATAGGCGATCAGTGATCGACGCTCTAGCAGTTTCAGCATCCCGAGCCGACAGCATCGGGCGGGCAATACTGAAAAATTAAACCGAGAGCAACCTAGCTTGCAAAGCGGGAACCTCGAGGTTATAAAACCTTATAAATGTAGACGGGGAGGCCCAGCCTGCCGCCCTACAGATATCTTGCAAGGCAATCCCACTGGACCAAGCCCGCGACGAGGCCATACCTCTTGTGGAGTGCGCTTTGAAACCTATCGGGCATTGCAGGCCCTTGGATGTGTAAGCTAGCGCTATAGCATCAACTATCCACCTGGATAGACTCTGTTTTGACGCAGCTAGTCCCTTAGAACGTCAGCTGAACAAAACAGAGAGCTGCTCCGTCTGTCTGAAAACAGATGAGCGAGACACAAAGGCTCTTAACGCCCTGACCGGGCAAAGGAAGCCTGCGTCCCCTTCCTCCTCAGATACCGGCAGGGCCGACAGGGAGATAACCTGTGCCCTAAACGGTGTGTTGAGGGATTTAGGAACATATCCGTGCTTTGGTTTGAGTATGACTCTCGAGTCATTCGGCCCAAACTCCATACACGTCGTGCTCGCTGAGAGCGTTTGCAAATCCCCTATGCGCTTCACTGAAGCGAGAGCCAGAAGAAACACTGTTTTGAAAGACAAGGGTTTCAGGTCTATTGACTGTATTGGCTCGAATGGGGCACCTTTCATGGCTTCCAGAACCGTGGAAAGGTCCCAAACGGGAACTGAGGGTGGTCTGGGCGGGTTAGCCTCTTAGCTCCTCTAAGGAAGCGAATTACCAGATCGTTCCTTCCTAATGACTGGCCAAGCGGTGGTTCAGCGAACGCTGCTATGGCCGCCACATAAACTTTGAGCGTGGATGGGGTTCTGCCCTTATCCAGAAGCTCTTGTAAAAAGGAGAGAACCTCCGGCACCCCACAGCGTGAGGGTGAAGTGCCACTCGCTGTACACCAGCTAGTGAACACAGACCATTTTGAGGAATAGAGCCGCCTCGTAGATGGAGCTCTAGCCTGCGTGATCGTGTTTAACACTCCCGCTGGGAGGTTAATGGGTACCCGTTGATGGCCCACACATGTAGGGACCAAAGCTCCGGGCGAGGATGCCAGATCGAGCCGTTCGCCTGCGAGAGGAGATCCCTCCTCACCGGTATCGGCCACGGGGCGGTACTCGTCAGCTGCCTCAGGACTGGAAACCAGACTTGGTTTGTCCAAAATGGGGCGACGAGTAGCACTGGGCATCCACTCTCCCTGATTCGCTCTAACACCTGGGGTAGGAGCGTGACAGGGGGAAACGCATAGAGCGGGCAGCGGGGCCAGCGTGAGCCAGCGCATCCCTGCTCTTGGAGAAGAATTCCTGACAATGAGCGTTCTCTTGAGACGCAAATAGGTCTATTTCCGCTCTGCCAAATGTCCTCCATAGCATTTTGACTGTCTGTGGATGTAAAGACCATTCTCCTGTCGGCAGATTGTTTCTGGACAGTCTGTCTGGTCCCACATACAGATGGCCGGGCACATACGCTGCCCTGAGCGAGCGCAGGTTGTGCTGAGCCCAGACCAGGAGGCGTTCCGTCAGCCTGTGAAGGATTCTGGATCTGATACCTCCTTGGTGATTTGTATAAGCCACCACTGACATGTTGTCCGAACGGACCAAGACGTGGTGTCTTTTTATCTGGGGACAAAAAACGCCTCAGCGCGTTGTCGACTGCCATCATTTCCAGGCAGTTTATATGCAGAAGCTTTTCCCGTTCCGACCACTGGCCGAATAACGGTCTGCCCTCGAGCAGCGCTCCCCATCCCGAGGTTGAGGCGTCCGTAGACACCACCTTCACACTCAAGGAAGTCCCCAGGCTTACACCTGACCGGTACCAGTCGGTCACTGTCCAAGGTTTCAGAGCTGCGACGCATTTCTGATCGACCTTGAGGCGCGCGAGGTCCAAGCTCTGCGCGGCGCGCGCTTTCAACCAATACTGCAGCGGGCGCATGCGAAGCAGACCCAGCTGAAGCACTGAGGATGCTGAAGCCATGAGACCCAGCATCCTTTGAAACTTTTTGAGCGGGACTAAAGTGCCGTGGCGAAAAAATCTCTGTCATGCGCTGAATACTTAGTCTGCGCTGCGGCGACAGCTGTGCTGTCATAGACAGCGAGTCCAGATCTGTGCCCAGAAAAGATATTTTCTGACTGGGAGACAGTGAACTCTTTGCCCAATTGACTGTGAGACCTAAATTCTCGAGGTGATCGAGTAATATGGTCCTGTGTTCTATGAGCTCCGACTGTGATCGAGCTAGAACCAGCCAATCGTCCAAATAATTCAGCACTCGTATGCCTCGGAGCCTGAGGGGTGCGAGCGCTGCATCCATGCACATCGTGAATACGCGAGGTGCCAGGGATAGGCCGAATGGCAGGACTGTGAACTGATATGCCTGGCCCTCGAAGGCGAATCTCAAAAATCGCCTGTGACGTGACGCTATTTGTATTTGAAAATAAGCGTCTTTCAGATCTATCGACACGAACCAGTCCCCTTGGCAAATTTGCGAGAGGATTTTCTTGGTCGAGAGCATTCTGAACCGTCGTTTCAGAAGTACTTTGTTTAGTCGTCTTAGATCTAAAATGGGTCTGAGACCCCCGTCTTTTTTTTTTTTTTTTTTTGGTACCAGAAAATATCTGCTGTACATGCCCCCTTCGCTCTGAGCTTGTGATAGGGGTTCTATAGCCCCTTTGCTCAGTAACTTCGCTATTTCGGCCCGAAGTAGGTGTGCTACTTCCTTTTTCACCGTAGTATCGATTCGCGCCGCTTTGCGTTGCGGGCGTCGACCGAACTGTAGCGAATAGCCTCTTTCTATAATGTCTAGCACCCACTTCGAAACCCCGGGAAGCCTTGCCCATGCGTTTGCACGAATGGCTAGGGGTTGAATGCGAAGCGCGCTCTGGTCGCTCAGCGACAGAGGGGCTTCAGTGTGCTGCAACATAAGCGTCGCGCTTATGACATTTGAGGCAGGGGGCGCGCTGATAACAGCGGGCAGATTGCCCGCGCTCGACTCCTCTGCGGTGGTCAATCGAGAGGGGGAGGGCTGGGCGAGTCCCGTAAGACCTGTCATGTCCATGTTTGAATGTGGGCGTGGGATAGCGGGCACATTTACAACACTGAGAGCATTGTCTGCCTGAGCAGAGCGAATGCATGTTGGTTTCGTTTTACAGAAACCTTGAGACATGCAGAACGTAGTGTTTGTGGGCACTGGGCAGTGGGCACATTTACCACATTTAATGCGCAATCGATCTGGGTCGATTTCATGTGCGCGAGCCCTGTGTGACGGGCTGTGTTTCTGTGTAGGAATGAGCACTGGGCATTTTGTCTACACTCATAACACCATCGGCCGTGGCCGGAACACCAGAAAATACACTCTATGGGATTTATCTGGGTAGCCGTAAAGCGGCGTTTGTGTGCAGGCAAGCGGGCTGTGTCGCCGACTTATTTACTGCAGAATACACTGGAACAGTCGCATTTACTGGAACTGAACGAGCGAGAAGTTGCCATAGTAACAGAGAGCGTCAACACGCTGGCGTTTGTTTGCAGGTGTGCGTGTATTACAATAGACTCGTCCACTGCAATATTGACATTTTCCAGAGAAATGTGTGAGAATGGAGGTAGTGACACACGGAAACCATAGAAACGGTGCTTGGGTGCAGGCGAGCGGGTTGTACAACGCGCTCGTTGGCTGCAAAAATACACATCTGCAGTCGCCTTTTCAGGGAACTGACAGAGCGAGCATTGACGGCAAAAAAAAAAAAAAAAATTTTTTTTTTTTTTTTTTTTTTTTTTTTTTTTTTTTTTTGCCGTTAGACCTGGGATCGAACGCGGGTCTCTCGCGTGAAAACCTGAGAATCTGCCACTGGGCCACAGGGGAAGACTCAAAGGAATTTATATAGCGCGAGTATTATCAGAGAAACCTGTGTTTCTGTGTAGGAATGCGCACTGGGCATTTTGTTTACACTCATAACACCATCGGCCGTGGCCGGAACACCAGAAAATACACTCTATGGGATTTATCTGGGTAGCCGTAAAGCGGCGTTTGTGTGCAGGCAAGCGGGCTGTGTCGCCGACTTATTTACTGCAGAATACACTGGAACAGTCGCATTTACTGGAACTGAACGAGCGAGAAGTTGCCATAGAAACAGAGAGCGTCAACATGCTGGCGTTTGTTTGCAGGCGCGCGTGCATTACAACAGGCTCGCTCACTGCAGTATGACATTTCCAGTCGCCTGAACTTCAGAGGGGAATGAGAAATGTGTAAGAAATAGAATTCGGCCCGGCCGCAGCGGGACATTATCACTCTTTTCTCCTTTCGCCAGTGACGCACGGGAACCATAGAAACGGTGTTTGGGTGCAGGCGAGCGGGTTGTACAACGCGCTCGTTGGCTGCAAAATGCACATCTGCAGTCGCCTTTCAGGGAACTGACAGAGCGAAGCATTGGAGGCATAATTAATCTGCCGTTAGACCGAGATTCGAACTCCGGTCTCTCGTGTGAAAAACCAAAGATTCCGCCACTGAGCCACAGGGGAGAACACAAAGGCTTTCAGATGCACGAGCATATAAGAGCGTCAACATGTTTTCTTCGGCGTTTGACGCGTGAATGGGGCACAGAAGTAGCTTTCTTGTACGTAAAGAAAACTAACCCCGACCGTCCGCTTCCAGCCTCCCCTGTGAACGGCGCATTTTGCGCGGCTCGAACAGAGGGAGAGAGAAAACTAGCCCCGTGACCGTCCGCTCCTGACATCCCCTGTGAACGGCGCGTTTTGCGCGGCTCGAACAGAGGGAGAGCAGGTATCATCCTCCAAGCAGGCAAGGCAAGCGGGCGCACCGGCGAGCTTTGCGGGTTGGGGGGGGAAAGGGGCGTCTTGAAAAAGACGCCCGGCTCTTTTAGTGCAATGAGAGTGTGTGTCGCGGCGGCGAACACACACACATACACAAAACACAGTAACAGAGAAAAGGATATGTACGCCGGAAAGCGTCAGCAGAAACGGCGACTGAAGGCGGCGAGATGTCGACCAGCAGCTTCAGATGCACTAATCCCGCTGGGTGCTTGCAATCAGACGGCGCGGCTTCCTCTCAGGATCCAGCGATGCGTGAGCCCGCTGAAGAGATGAAAAACTGACCAAACCAGCCTCTCTGGGCCGTATTTATAGCCCTGGCCCCACCCGATTTCGGCGGGACATGACGTAATGGGCGCGAAGCGCCCTCATTGGTTCTGACGTCATGAGGAGCCTCTATCGATAGGCTGGTGCAGTTGCCGCAGAGCAGCCAATGGGCGCGCGAGCTGTCTCGCCCATGTCTGCATGCTGCTGCAATGCGTTTTACATTATTGCAAAATTAAGGATAATTTTTGGCTTCAATATCTCGAGGAAAAGAGGTTTTCCCCTAGCGTAAGATATCTTACGCAAGTACGAGAGACCTCTCGTAAGAGAACTACAACTTAGCTTTCATCACTTAAGATAATCTTTTAGATCAAATAGATAGTTTTTTTCTATATAAAAAATATTATAAATGTTTTATTAGTGTTATCCAAAAGGACACATGATATTGCTACAAAGTGCACCAGTGACCGAAAATGTCAGACTGCCTTGTTTACCTTATTCATTAAAGACTGTTAAAGCCTGTGAACTTCTGCTTTTGGATCCTTTTTTCCTTATAACTGTGACAGAATAATCAGACCAGTTATGGATCCAGCAGAGGAGATGCCCGTCCTATCGGCGGTCGAGATCCAGGGAGCGATGCTCGGCAGACAGAGAGGAGGAGCTGGCCGCCGCTCACCAAGCTGTAAGGAGCCTGGCTGATCAGGTTACAGATTTATCTGCCCGTCTACTTTACCTTCCCCAGGAACCATCCAGGTCTCTCACCCGACAGATGCCCCCAGAGCCGCGAATCAACAATTCATCCTGTTATGCTGGTGAGCCCGCTGAGTGCAGAGCTTTTCTCATTCAATGTGAGGTTGTCTTTTCTCTCCAGCCCCAGACGTATGCGGAGGATGGGGCTCGCATTGCATATGTTCTGTCACTTCTCACGGGGCGTGCACTCGAGTGGGGAACTTCGGTTTGGGAGGCTTGATCTGAATGCTGTCGCTCTTTCGGGCTCTTTAAGGACGAAATGATTAAGGTCTTTGATAGATCAGTTTTTGGCTGCGAGGCTTCACGTCTTCTTGCAGTTCTACGTCAAGGCAGAAGATCTGTGGCCGATTTTGCAATAGAGTTCCGGACATTGGTGACTTCAAGTGAGTGGAATGAGCCTGCACTTATCGCTCGCTTTCTGGAGGGGCTGAACTTAGACCTTAAGGAGGAGATTTACGCGCGGGGGTCACCGACTCAGTTGGATCAACTCATCGAACTGGCCATTCGCTTGGATAAGTGTTTCGAGCAGAGGCGACGTGTTCGTACTTCCTACCCCAAGCCGTGCGATACCCTCTCATCCGCCGCAGCTTCCGTTCGCAACCAGCCTGATGCTGAGCCCATGCAGGTTGGAAGCGTGCACATCTCTTCAGAGGAACGACAACGGCGGATACTTAATCGTCTTTGTCTTTACTGCGGTGCGGCTGGCCACTTTGTTTCTTCCTGCATGTTAAAAGCAAGAGCTCGCCAGTAGACGGAGGAGTACTGGTGAGCGCGTCTGTCATTTCCTCATCACCCAGATCTGCACTACGATCTCTGCTGTTCTTCGCTGGGCGGCCTCCTCAGCTACTGGTCCTGCTGTCATCGACTCTGGTGCAGAGGGCAATTTTATCGACGAGAGTTGGGCCTGTGAACACAAGATTCCCTTGGTCAACTTAACTAAAACTACCACCGTCTTTGCCCTGGATGGCAGAGAACTCTCTTCAGTTCGCCGTGTCACCAGTCCGGTGAGTCTCATTGTCTCCGGCAACCACCAAGAGACTTTTTTTTTTTTTTTTTTTTGTCTCCCGGTACCCCCATTGTTTTAGGGCATCCCTGGTTTATTCAACATAATCCTCAAATTGACTGGGTCAAGGGGTCTATTCATACATGGAATTTATCTTGTCATGTTAATTGTCTGGTATCTGCTCTCTCTGCCGTGTCTTCTGTTTCTGTGTTTCAGGAGGAACCTGATGATTTGTCTGGAGTCCCGGAATTACCATGATCTGCGGGCGGTTTTCAGCCGTTCTCGGGCCGTTTCTTTACCGCCTCACCGGCTGTATGACTGTAGTATTGAACTTCTCCCTGACTCTATACCTCCTTGCGGTAGATTGTACTCCCTTTCGGCGCCTGAGCGTTAGGCTCTGGAGAAGTATTTTACTGTGTTCTTCGCTGGGGTCATTCTTCCAAATTAGTCGCGCATCCCAGGGTAAGAGGAACACTAGCGACTATCCGTCAGAGATTTTGGTGGCCCACTCGAGAACGCGACGTTCGTCGTTTTGTTGCAGTCTGTTCTATCTGCGCCCAGACCAAATCTAGTAATAGTCCTCCGGCAGGTCTTAGACCTCATCCTATTCCTTAACGCCCCTGGTCTCATATCGCTTTGGATTTTGTAACTGGGTTACCTTCTTCGTCTGGGTATACGGTTATTCTCATCGTCGTGGACCGTTTTTCTAAGGCTGCGCATTTTATTCCTCTCCCTAAGTTACCGTCTGCTCTGGAAACCGCCCAGATTATGGTGAATCACGTGTTCAAGATCCACGGTCTTCCTTCGGACCTTGTGTATGACAGAGGGCATCAATTGACCTCAGTGCTGGAGGGAGTTCTGTCGACAGATAGGGGCATCCCCCAGTCTGTCGTCAGGATTCCATCCACAGACCAATGGGCAAGCCGAAAGGACCAACCAGATTCTTGGCCGCATGTTGCGCTGTCTTACCTCACAGAATCCCGCGTCATGGTGCAATCAGCTTCCCTGGGCCGAATATGCCCACAATTCCCTTCCATCGTCTGCTACTGGGTTATCTCCGTTTGAGGCTTGTCTTGGTTACCAACCTCCTGTATTTTCCTTGCAGGAGTCGCAGACCTCTGTTCCGTCCATCAAAGCTTTCATTCAGAGGTGTAAGTGTACCTGGAGGAGAGTGAGATCTGCTTTATGTCAGTCCAGGGCACGTACACGTCGAGCCGCCAATCACCACCGAGTTAGATCTCCCAGATATGTCTGCAGACAGAAGGTGTGCCTATCCACCCGCAATTTGCCTATTCAAGAGATGTCACGCAAACTCATGCCTTGTTTTATCGGGCCTTTTCCCGCCGTAAAAGTTATCAGTCCAGCCGCCGTAAAACTTAAACTGTCCCGTCAGATGCGCCGTGTCCATCCGGTTTTTCATGTGTCCTGCATTAAACCCGTTATTCGTGCGCCCACCAGTCCCTCCCTTCCTCCTCCTATTGGTACTGTTGCTCTCTTCTTGTCTATAAGATATTTGGAAGAACTCACCTTGTCCTGTCTGTCCGGTACAGTCTGTGTCAACTTGTCTTATCTGTCCGGTACAGCCTGCATCTAAGTGTTCTCTGAGCCCTGCTTCTGCTGCATGAGTACCTCTGCGTTCCCTGGCTGAGATACCAACTAATCAGTGTCTTCCATCTCTACGGGTGACCAGATCTAAGTCTTCATCGAGACTGAAGTTTTTTGACTGTTTATGTTCTCTCCAGCTCTGTGTGCTTCAACGACAGCCTGCCTTGTTTACCTTATTCATTAAAGACTGTTAAAGCCTGTGAACTTCTGCTTTTGGATCCCTTTTTCCTTATAACTGTGACAAAATGTATATGTCTTGGCAAGGAAGATTTTTTTTATTATTATTATTTTTTATTAATATAGGCCATTTATTAGGCAGGTGCCGAGTCTTCTGGGTTCAAATGGAATTACAGGTTGTTGTTGCAATGTCTCAAATTTCGTTCAAACAATGTTCAAGAATGTGTCCCAAAACCAAGGCCTGTAAAATATTTCTGTTCAAATCCTGTCTTCATATTTTCAGCCCTTGAAATTACTTCAGTTTTACAGCCTGAAAATCACATTACCTGGGAAGCAATATTTGGACATTAATATAATAAAGTATTATTCATTATCTACTTAGACAGTGATACATTTTGAAAAATAAAACTTCTTAAAGCTTGTTTCCTTATGCTTCTGCTATTACGTTTTTCTAGCATAATCTATTTTAATGTGATAAAAACACAAAATAATCATTTTGACTGTATTGGTATGTAATTTACGGTGGTGTAAGGTGCTGGAAAAAGCTTTAAAATGGACCTTGAAAGTGCTTGAATTTGACCTTGGGCAAGGTGTACGAACCCTGTCTTTTATTTAATTATATGGCTTTTATTTAATTACGTCTTTATTTATAGACGAGATTTTTTGTTCGTTTTGTAAAGGTTTTGCTGTCAGTTAAATGGGTGATTGGAAGTTGGCTAATTTATTTAACTAAGTGATATTTAACAAATGTATGTGCTGTTAATCGATGACGTCACTTACACGGAGCGCAAAAAATGTCTGAAACAAGTTAAAATGCGTTTTGATCTTTCACGGTAAACAAATATTGATAAATGTTCTGTTATTTTAGCAGCAACAAAATAACCCCTTAACAATAGAGGGAAAGTGCCACGATTTCAACATTTCTGAAGAAAGCTGCTGCCAGAGAGAAACACAGGTGAACACAGTCGGCTTTCATCAGTGCTAGTTCGTCGGCGTCGGCTTGGTGTGTTCCAGGCTTTAGGGCCTGTTAATGTAGACTTCAAAACCGTGGATTTGTGAAAAGGGTGAATGTGTGCACACAATGTACTGAGTCTACCAAAATGAGCTTCAAAATAAATAAATGTGTGCACCTACATTTAGCTTTTCTGAAAGACTTACAGCCTTATAATGAAATATCGACTTTCTCTGTGAAAAAGATTTTCGAAAACCAGGTCAAAAAAACGATATTGGCTCTATGTAGACTTCCAAGCCATGGATCTGTGAAAAAGGTGATGTGTGCACACAATATACTGTGCTTTGAAAAAAATGTGTGCACCTATTTTTAGCTTCTTGATGTTCTAAAAAAAAACTTGAATTCTTATAATGGAATCTCATTTTCTCTGTGATTACGATTTTCGAAAACCAGGCCAAAAAACGTGATTGCCTCTATGTAGACTTCAAAGCCATGGATCTGTGAAAAGGGTGATGGGCGTGCACACAATGAACTGAGTCTATAAAAATGCGCTTGAGAAAATAAATGTGTGTAAACATTATTATCCAAATCTCGCCCAATTCGAGAATTTATTTTTCTTAAAAGGAGCATTCAGAATCAGAGAATGAAATTGGACATTCCCCTTATTCCCCTCATCATCATAATTTTTTTATTATTCAAATCTTTTTATTATATATATTTTTGTATTAAATATATTTTTTCTTGTTTTTTTTAACGCATTTTATTACAACAAATTAAATGGCATTTCTTGAATAAAAAAAAATTGATAATTCCAACTTATGATATATTATTTCAAAAACAAAACTTAGTCACACACCTTAATTTTAAATATGTTCATTCAAACCATGAGGAACTCTGGTATTACAGTCTTTGCCCTGTTGTCCACCTAGAATTGTTTTCCAACCCCTGTATTTGCAAACACTGAACTCCATGTCTTCGGAAATGTTCCACCAAGGACCGCCTTGACCTGTCCGATGGCCGATTGGAACAGATCATGTACCGATGCTGGTACAGCCGTGTCCTGATTGAATTTTTTGTTTGGCCAACGTACTGCCTGCCACACTTGGAGCATCTGATCATGTAGACACAATTCACTGCATTCAAAGAGATGTTTGGCAGGAAAAATGCCTCCTGTCGACCCCAGGCCCTGACCACACAAGGTTTTCTGGTCAACTGTAACTGTTCTCTGGCCCTGGGGAGGCGGCTATGGACCAAAAGGTCCCGCAAATTAGTATTTCGTTTTTAAGCGGCTAAGATTGACACGTTTCCCCCTGCCGGGGTGTCTGCCAGTGTTTGGACGAAATTGTTCCTGATTGCTTTCATGAGGCCAACCAAAGCTGATGATAAAGTAAAGATGGCTTTAGCCTGGGGGGATGGAGTTACTGGTCTTGTGACGGCTTCTTTAAATAAAGCCCATAGCCGTGACTTTGAATACTCCCTTGTACGAAGTGCTTTAAACAAAACCTATTTGGCCTCCTCAAAACTTTCTTCCTGAGAGCTTACTTACTTACTTACTGCCCATTATGCCTCTGGCATGTAGGGCAGCAACAAAGGTCCTCCACTCTGGTCGATTCTGGGCTATTTTCTGGACATCTCCCCATGTCAGGTTCATAGATTTCATTTCTTCCTCTACTGTGCGACGCCAGGTGATCTTGGGTCGTCCTCTCTTTCTTCTACCTTCGGGTGTCCAATGAAGGGCTACTCTTGGGATGCTTCCTGAGAGCAAATTCTCCTAAATCGCAATAATTGTGGCAGGATAATCCCCCGAAATGTGTGACGGGGGTGGTAACTTTGATGTTGCAGCAGTGCATGCGTGTCTGTTTCCTTGAAGAACACCTTGAAATCGAATCATCCCATGGTGGGGAAATCTGGCCCCTTATATATTGTATATTGTATTATTTAATCACCTCGGTCTCGGATTTGGTTCCCTCACTACTTCTTCTGGTGCTAGATTGGTGGGTGGGGCCTGTGCTCGAGGGACTATTTCCTGAACGTGCTCGACGGACTATTTCCTGAACGTCCTCAAAATTTGTATCAAAGAAATCCCAAATCTCCCCCGGCAACTCCCTGGGTGGAGGAACCCAATCCGATTTGGCACAAAATGGCCGGGCCCGTGACACATCAGAACATGGCCCAAAATAAATTGCTCCCTGTATTTGCAAATGGAATCGACCTAAATCTGCAAAAATGGACCCCTTATCAAATGGTTTAACTGAGGAAGATGGATTAAATGATAATCCTTTATCCAAAAGCTGGAACTGTGCCGGGGACAGTTGAATCATTTGTGACAGATTAATGACTGATCTGTTAACAGGGGGCCTGGTACTGTGGTCCCTTTCATTTTAAGTTTGAATGCTGCATCCAATGTTTGAACATGGCCTCGGCTGTAACTGGGGTCCAATGGATGTTGTCCGCCTCCGTTCTAAACGATTGCCATGGTAGAAGTGGAATGCTGCGGCCTGTCCTCTGAATTACTTCATTAAGCAATTTGATGTTTTCCACCAATCGCCCCACCAAAGCCTTGTCGTAATTGATTAAGAGGTATATGGACCACTGCATTTGCAAAGGTCTGAAAAGCGGCTCCCTGCAGACGCTCTATAGTTCTCTCAACAGCACTGGGTTCCCTGTTCTCTGTTATTCAACCCAAATGCTAGGACCACATGCTGGGTTTCCATTGACACAACAGTCTTGTGTTTTATTATGTGGTATGCCTGGGCCAAGTTTGCCCCCAGATAACAATCCACCTCTACCTTATCATTGTTTATTGGTGGCAGATGGCCCAGGTTCGAATCCCCAATGACTAGAATTGGCCTAACTGGTTCCAGATCCCAGTTCTTATATTTGTCACCATGATGCTCGTGTCTTACGTGTAGGCTTTGAGCTACCGTCTGTACCTCTTCCTGAAGGCCAGTAACGGGTTCCCTGGAAACTGTGGGACGAGTATGCCAAGCCGCAGACACTGGTTTGGGGGCCTGTCGGGAAATACTAGTGTTTTTTTTGTTTTTTTTCTGAGCTTGGGCCAGCCTTATTCTCCATCTTATTTTCTCCCTCTTCCTCTTCCCATAACAAGACTGGGGACAATGAGGAATTGAGCTCACCCTGCTCAACCATCTGGGACATTTCCTGACCAACTACAGGCTTTGGGGTACTATCCCGGTTCGGGTCGGGGTCTTTCTTCGAACCACTGGAACCACTGAGGGATCCGGAACAGCGACTGCCACTCCCTGCGTCCCTTCCCCTTGCCTAACCTGGATTTTTTTGGTTACCGAGGAAGGAGGTCCAATGACTGACTGGCTGCTTCTGCTGGCTGGGGATTGACCAGTACCTCTTCCTCCCTTTGGGGTTCCCCTGTCATCAGCCGCGTGACCGCAGCAGTTGCTAACTTGATAGTTGTTTCCTGGACGGTTTTTAAATTTCCATGTGCCCATCTACTCGCCACTTGCCACATCTCTTCCCAACGAACCCGTGAAGTTTCCAGCAGCTCTCCCCTGGCCATCTGCAAAGCTCCTTCATAATGATCTCTCAAGATATCCACCCCTGTGTGTAACCAATTTCGGGCATTCCCATAAATCAGCCTTTCTGTATTTAGACTGGGAAGTGCTGGTCGGATCCCCGTGGCAATTTGATTGGCCTTTGGCACCAAACGGGCTGACTGTCGATTTTGGCTGGCAGAGGCTTGAAGTGTATGGGTATGATGAAAAGCTTTTAAGAAGCAGTACATGCTTCTAACAGACTTTCGGAACTCATGATCTGTTGCCATCATGACAATGGAGCCTAAGAAGACAACGAGAGTTGCTGTCAAATACTGGGACAGAATACACCAATGATAACAACAATAAATATCCCCAATACTAAAAATACTAATAATACTAATAAAAATAAGAAATGTATTTAAATAAATCTCTCAGAGGCGAACCAGGAGATGCTAGACCTGTCTGGGCCACACATCTCCCAAAGAGCCTGTCTGGGCTCGTATTCGCACTCCCATCCCGCCTCTCCCCCAGCCATAAGCCGAGAAAGATGGCGGAGGGAGTCTCTTGTAACCTAACCCCAAAGAATATATCCTTGCTTTAATCAAACTGGATCCAGAAATGCGAGGTTCTTGACTGAACCTGCTCCAGACCAGCGAACCCGACCACAACCCAAAGGTTGCAGTCAGATAATCCTGGCCCAGCATCTCATCCCCCCAAGAAATCTTGTTTATAAACAATGATTTTTGTTTTATGCGTAATTTTTCAACGGATCGCACTTGATACAGAAATGCGAAGTTCTACCAGAAAGACTCGGGAGAATTATTTCAATAAACCGTACATTTATTGACAGCTCAGCAAGCTGATAATCTACAAAGTCATTTGGCGTAGGCCCTGTCCGTAGTGCATAATCCGAGAGTATCGGATCTGCAATTCCTGCCTAAAGATGAAGGCAGGGGCGCAGCAGACCCCCCCGGGAGGTATGGACTGGACCATCCTGGTGGAGGTGGGGAGGATGGGGGTAATCGTCGCTTCAGTATCTGCGAACTCAAACATGTGTAAGTACCGAGCTTTTATACATGAG
The DNA here is from genome assembly GCF_965113295.1 of Leuciscus leuciscus. Lineage (NCBI taxonomy): Eukaryota > Metazoa > Chordata > Actinopteri > Cypriniformes > Leuciscidae > Leuciscus > Leuciscus leuciscus. The sequence continues at coordinate 20,121,362 of NC_138744.1, forward strand.
CATAAGAATATGATTGGATAGAAGTGAAGGCAATAGGTGACGTAGTAATTGAGTCTTCCCGGCAGAACTTATGCCAAAGCTTTAATTTCTTCACTGAACTTGCTCTAGACCAGTGAACCTGACTGCAACCCCAAAGATCACCACCAGATAATCCTGGCCCAGCATTGCATTCCCCCAAGAAATCTTGTTATTATAAAAATTGCTTGGATACAGAATAAGAGGCCCTTTGTATACACTCGGATAAGTTTTCTGGTATGTCTGGTCTGATGGCTCTGGCCAAGGTTAGGTGTTGAAAATTACAGCAGCTCCTCCCTACCTAGCACTTGGAAGGTTTGGGATAGGGAGACTGAGGGAAGGGCACAGGCCGACGCATGTTAGACTATACCAGCCTCCTGACTAGGAGATCCACCCATATGGGCATTGGGCCTTTTTATAAAAAAATAATTCATAGGGCTACTGCGGGAAGGTTTAAGATGAGTATAGATTAGATCATTCATGATCTAAAGGTACAGGCTTAGATCTAAATTGATCAAGCAATGTCAAACCCCAAAATTTAAAAGACTGGGTGTCTAATCCATAGGGCTACTATGGTTAGGACGGTTTAACAGACCATCTATTGCGACGCATTCATAATAAATTCATGCTGCTGTTTATGATTCATTTGTTATTTGCTCATCTAGATTTAAATGTATATATGTATGTACACATGTACGTTTAGTTTAATTGTGTCGTGGGAAAAAAAACACTGCAAAGGGGTCTCATGCTTTCAAAAAGTTTGGGAACCACTGATCTATATGACCTTGTAACGTTCAGCCAAATCGGTAGGGTTACAAATTATGTTAAAATGGGTCGGTCTTTACTGTGTGAGATCATTTAGTGGTTAAAAAGATGAGACATAAACAGAGATAAGATTAAATAAGAATGATGTATTTACAATGTTCAGATGAGACTTTAAAACAACACAATTAAACCAGAAAAACTCAGTCTGTTAAAAGCACACAGTACAAATCGCCATACCCTAAAACAGTCCAAGAATCCTAGTGTGTTGATAAATCCCAATTTGAGTGTCCACTAGGGATGGCTGACGCGAAACAGTCGTTCCGAAGCTTTGCGAGATCCCGAAGCGCAGATGTTTCGAAACACTGATCCGAAGCGTGATTCAAAACACCCATGTCACGTGACTATGGCCAAACGAAGCCTCGAAGTGTTTCACTAAGTGTTTCATCAGGTGTGGTCCGCCGAATCAGCGTTTGATTGACACGGTCGGGAACAGACCACACAATCGCACATCTGTATAAAAGTGAAATCAACGCATATTGACCTCGTGGGTTTTTGTAAGAGGAGTTTGATTTTGAGATAGCGGATTTTTGGTGATATAGTGACATAGTGCGATTTGGCTATTTAGGCTTACATTTAAATTTACACAACACATTGACTGATAGGCTAGAGACAGACAGAGTATACATATAGTGACACATTAATAGATACATAGATATAAATATATATAGACAGCTAGATTAATAGATAGATATAGATAGATTATAGATACATATATAAATACATAGATAGATACAGATACATATTATATCTAGATACATAGGTACATATCTAGATACATATCTAGATACATAGATAGATTATAGATACATAGATAGATTCATATAGATAGATAGATTTGGATAGATAGATAAAATGGAGGCTCCCCAGAAGAGATGCCGTACATCTGTGGTGTGGGAGCATTTCCATTTAGAAACCCCAAATAAATATGAGATGTGTGTATTGTGATCGGCTGCTAGCCTACTGCAACAATACATCATCCATGATGCGCCATTTGAGGAGAATTTGAAATTTGTGTATTTGCCCAGAACTCATGATCCACTAACTTACTGGAAAGAGAGAGCAGTAATCTTTCCTCATTTGTATGTCCTTGCTAAAAAATATATTTGCACCTCAGCAACAAGTGTCCCTTGTGAGAGGATTTTTTCAAAGGCTGGAGAAATTAACTGTAAAAAAAGAAGTAGGCTAAGTCCTTCCACAGCAGAGAAATTAATATTTTTTAATATTAAATAAAAAAGTGAGACATTGTGGCTTGATTTCTTTTATTAATATTAATTTTGCAGGACCAAAATAACATTATGCACAGTGAGGAGCCTACAGGTTACAAGCTTCACATATTAGAAAAATACAATAATAAAAAAACAACACATTATTTTAATGGCTCGTCAAGGTTATTTCAGATCAACACCTGCAAGTGACCACTAGGTGTCACCGTTGAGACGGGTGTCGGATTGATTCGAAGCCTCGAAACAATATGGAACATTTGCTTCAACTGTTTCATTGCTTCACGAAGCCTCGATCTGCCCACCACTAGTGTCCACCAGTGTATATACAATCCAAGAATAGTGTAATCCAAACGTTTGACGTGGTTTCCAGAAAGGTAAGTCCACAGGTTGTAAACTCCACAATCCAAGTAAGTTGTGACTGTTTGTGAATTCCCCCCTTTTGGTTGCCATGTTGCTCTCTTATAAAGATGTATTTCCTGTTTCCTGTCATGTGACATGAAAGGCAAACCATGCATTGCTTACAGACATACACACACTTATAATGGTAAGATAAATAAAATGCACTAAAAACATGTAAACGTACTCGGTTACTAACGTAACCTCGGTTCTCTCTTGAAGAGGGAACGAGTACTGCGTAAGATATCTTACGCTAGGGGAAAATCCTTTTTCCGCGAGATATTGAAGCCAAAAATTATCCTTAATTTTGTAATAATGCAAAACGCGTTGCGGCAGCATGCAGACATAGGCGAGGCAGCTCGCGCGCCTATTGGCTGCTCTGCGGCAACTGCAGCAGCCTATCGAGCGAGGCCTGGCGTGACGCCAGACCCAATCAGGGCACTTCGCGCCCGCTGCGTCACGTCCCGCCGAAATGGGCGTGGTCTAGGCCTATAAATACCGCTCGCAGGCAGCTATTATCTGGTTTTTCATCATCGAAGCAACCAGAGCGTGTGCATGCACGGCAAGATACGCAGTACTCGTTCCCTCTTCTAGAGAGAACCGAGGTTACGTTAGTAACCGAGTACGTTCTCTTACGAGAGGTCTCTCGTACTGCGTAAGATATCTTACGCTAGGGGACCCAATGCAAAACGCCGTGCATGCTGAGATCTGACACCAAATACCCAAGGGCGAAAGCCCGGGGTACATATAGTGCACAATCACTCAGGGAACTCACAGGGAGTCCGGGAAGAGGGAGGGGCGAAGCCGCACTCTTCCACATATGGCAGCGTCGCTGAGACGCGAATTTCATACAGACAGGGCGGGGTACGGCCTGAACTGATGGGGGAATGTGGGTCTTACACAGTCTGCCCAGGCACATCTCGTGCTGCTACTTTTTACTGTCGAACATTGAGCTGTGCTCAGTAGACGCAGCATTCTGAGCTGATAGCATCAGGTCAGATAATACTGGTAAACTTAGACCGACAGCAGCCTGGCCTGCAGGGCGGGAACCTCTAGGTTATAAAACCTTATAAATGTAGACGGGGAGGCCCAGCCAGCCGCCATACAAATATCTTGCAAGGCAATCCCACTTGACCAGGCCCACGAAGAGGCCATGCCTCTCGTGGAGTGCGCTCTGACACCCAACGGGCACTGCATGCCCTTGGAGGCGTATGCCAGCGCTATAGCATCAACTATCCATCTGGATAGGCTCTGTTTCGACGCGGCTAGTCCCTTAGAACGCCCGCTAAATAAAACAAAGAGCTGCTCCGTCTGTCTGAAAACAGACGAGCGAGACACATAAGCTCGTAATGCCCTGACTGGGCAAAGGAGGCTCGCGTCTCTTTCCTCATCAGGGACCGGTAGGGCTGACAGGGAGATAACCTGCGCTCTAAACGGTGTGTTGAGGGATTTTGGAACATAACCGTGCTTAGGTTTGAGTATAACTTTTGAGTCATTAGGCCCAAACTCCATGCACGCCGCACTCACAGAGAGCGCGTGTAGATCCCCTATGCGCTTCACTGAAGCGAGAGCCAGCAAAAACACCGTCTTGAAAGACAGGTGTTTCAAATCAATTGACTGTAAAGGCTCAAATGGCGCACCTTTCATGGCTTCCAGAACCGTAGAAAGGTCCCATACGGGGACTGAGGGAGGTCTGGGAGGATTCAGTCTCTTAGCCCCTCTAAGGAAGCGGATGACTAAATCGTTCCTTCCTATTGACTGACCAAGCGTTGTTCCTGAGAACGCTGCTATAGCCGCCACATAAACTTTGAGCGTGGAGGGGGCCCTGCCCTCATCCAACAGCTCTTGTAGGAAGGAAAACACCTCCGTCACACCACAGTCTGTGGGTGACACACCACGGGCTGTGCACCAGCCCGAAAACACTGACCATTTCGAGGAGTAGAGCCGTCTCGTAGACGGAGCTCTAGCCTGCGTGATCGTGTTTAATACTCCTTTAGGGAGTCCAACATGTACCCGTTGATGGCCCAGACATGAAGGGACCATAGTTCCGGGTGAGGATGCCAGATCGAGCCGTGGGCCTGTGAGAGGAGGTCTCTCCTCACTGGTACTGGCCACGGGGCAGTACTTGCTAACTACATCACGACTGGGAACCAAGGTTGGTTTTTCCAGAACGGTGCCACCAGCAATACTGAGCATCCTTCTTCCCTGATCCGTTCTATCACCTGAGGCAGGAGAGAGACGGGGGGAAAAGCATAGAGCGGGCGGCGGGGCCACACATGGGCCAGCGCGTTCCTGCTCTTGGAGAAAAATTCCGGACAGTGAGCGTTTTCTTGAGACGCAAACAGGTCTACTTCCGCTCTGCCGAATTTCTTCCACAGCAGTTGGACTGTCTGTGGGTCATTTCGAGGCAGTTTATGTGCAGGAGCTTTTCCCGTTCCGACCACTGGCCGAAGAACGGTCTGCCCTCGAGCAGCGCTCCCCATCCCGAGGTGGACGCGTCCGTGGACACCACTCTCACCCTCGAGGAAGTCCCCAGGCTTACACCTGATTGGTACCAGTCGTTCGCTCTCCAAGGTTTCAGAGTTGTGACGCACTTCTGATTGACCCTGAGGCGAAGCGAACCGGATGCCCACGCTCTGCGTGGGACTCGCGCTTTCAGCCAAAACTGCAGCGGGCGCATGCGGAGCAGGCCCAGCTGGAGCACTGATGATGCTGAGGCCATGAGACCTAGCATCTTCTGAAATTTCTTGAGCGGGACAGACGCGCCGCAGCGAAACGAGTTCGCTGTGCGTTGAATGTCTACCGCGCGCTGTGGTGATAGTCGCGCTATCATGGACAGCGAGTCCAATTCTGTGCCCAGGAAAGATATCTTCTGACTGGGTGACAGAGAGCTCTTCGCCCAATTGACACTGAGACCCAAATCCTCGAGGTGATCGAGTAAAATGGTCGTGTGTTCTATGAGCACTGCGCGAGATTGCGCTAGAATCAGCCAATCGTCCAAATAGTTCAGTACTCGCATGCCTCTCATTCTGAGGGGTGCGAGCGCCGCATCCATGCACTTCGTAAATGTACGGTGTGCCAGGGACAAACCGAACGGCAGGACTGTGTACTGATATGCCTGGCCCCCGAAGGCGAATCTCAAATATCGCCTGTGACGTGACGCTATTTGTATTTGAAAAATACGCGTCTTTCAGATCTATTGACACAAACCAATCTCCTTGGCGAATCTGCACAAGGATTTGTCTGGTCGTGAGCATCCTGAACTGTCGCTTCACAAGCACTTTGTTCAGTTGCCTTAGATCTAGTATGGGTCTGAGACCCCCGTCTTTTTTCGGTACCAGGAAGTATCTGCTGTATAGCCCTCCTTCGCTCTGAACTTGAGAGAGAGGCTCTATGGCCCCTTTGCTCAATAGTTTCGCCACTTCGGCTCGAAGTAAATGTGCTACTTCTGTTTTTACCGTGGTCTCGACGCGCGCCACATAGCGGCGAGGGCGTCGGCAAAACTGTAGCGAATAGCCTCTTTTTATAATGTTCAGCACCCACTTCGAAACCCCGGGCAGCTTTGCCCATGCGTCCGCATGAATAGCTAGGGGTTGAATACGAAGCGCGCTCCGCTCGCTCAGCGATGGGGAGGCTTCGGAGTGCTGTAACACAAGCGTCGCGCTCGTGACATTTGAGGCATGGGGCGCGCTGATAACAGCGGGCAGATTGCCCGCGCTCGACTCCTCTGCGGTGGTCAACCGCGAGGGGGAGGGCTGGGCGGTTCCCGTAGGAACTGTCATGTCTATGTGTGGATGTGGGCGCGGGACAGCGGGCACATTTACCACACTGAAAGCATCGTTCGCTTGAGTGAAGCGAATGCACGTTGGTTTCGTTTTTACAGAAACCGTGAGACATGCATAACGTGGTGTTAGTGGGCACATTCACCATGTTTGAAGCGCAATCGATCTGAGTCGATTCATGTGCGCGAGCCCTGTGTGACGGGCTGTGCTTGTGTGTAGAGATGGGCACTGGGCAGTGGGCATTCTTTCTACACATAAAGCACCATCGGCCGTGGCCGGGACACCAGAAAAATTCACACTTATGGGATTTATCTGGGTAGCCGTAAAAACGGCGTTTGTGTGCAGGCAAGCGGGTGACAGAACCGACTTGTTTACTGCAGGATACACTGGAACAGTTACATTTACTGGAACTGAACGAGCGAGAAGATGCCATAGAAACAGAGAGCGTCAACATGCTGGCGTTTATTGCAGGCCTGCGTGCATTACAACAGGCTTGTTCACTGCAATATTGACATTTCCAGTCGCCTGAATTCCAGAGGGGAATGGGAAATGTATAGGAAAAAGGAGGTTGGTCCGTCCGCAGCGGGACCAGAAAAACTCCCTTTTTTTTCCTTACGCCAGTGACGCACGGAACACCATAGAAACGGTGTTTGGGTGCAGGCGAGCGGGTTGTACAACGCGCTCGTTGGCTGCAAAATACACATCTGCAGACGCCTTTTCAGGGAACTGACAGAGCGAGCATTGACGGCATAATTTTATCTGCCGGTAGACCCGGGGATCGAACGCGGGTCTCTCGCGTGCAAAAACCTGAGAGTCTGCCACTGGGCCACAGGGGGAGACACATTGTAACTCAGTTAGCGCGAGTATTATAAGAGAGCGTCAACGTGCTGGCGTTTGTTTGCAGGCATGCGTGTATTACAACAGGCTTGCTCACTGCAATACTGACATTTCCAGTCGCCCGAACTTCAGAGGGGAATGAGAAATGTACGAGAAAGAGGAGGTCGGTCCGTCCGCGGGGGGACCAGAAACGCTCTTTTCTCCTTTCGCCAGTGACGCACGGAAACCATAGAAACGGTGTTTGGGTGCAGGCGAGCGGGTTGTGCAACGCGCTCGTTGGCTGCAAAATGCACATCTGCAGTCGCTTTTCAGGGAACTGACAGAGCGAAGCATTGGCGGCATAATTTTAACTGCCGCTAGACCGGGATTCGAACTCCGGTCTCTCATGAGGAAAACCAATGATTCCGCCACTGAGCCACAGGGGGGAACACAAAGGTTTTCGGATGCACGAGCATATAAGAGCGTCACATGCTTTCTTCGGCGTATGCTTGCAGGCGCGCTTGTATTAAAACAGGCTCGCCTGCTGCAATATTGATATTTCCAGTCGCATGATCAGGGAACTGGGAAATGTATGAGAAATTGAAGGTCAGTCCATCCTCGGAGGGACTAAAAACACACCTTTCTCCTTTCGCCGGTGAGTGACGCATGAATGGGGCGCAGAAGGCAGGGTAGCTTTCTTATAACGTAAAGAAAAACGAACCCCGACCGTCCGCTTCCAGCCTCCCTTGTGAGCGGCGCAGTTTGCGCGGCTTGAACAGAGGGAGAGAGAAAGCTAGCCCCGTGACCGCCCGCTCCTGACATCCTCTGTGAGCGGCGCGGTGTGCGCGGCTCGAACAGAGGGAGAACAGGTATCGTCTCGGAGAAGGATGCCAGGTGAGTCCTCAGAGTCACCATAGGCAGTAACTAACTCGCAGTGAGGGCAGTCGCCGTCAGCGAGTGCGAGAGCTGCGTGATCAGGAAAAGGGGCGTCTTGAAAAAGACGCCCAGCTCTTTTAGTGCAATGGGAGTGTGTGTCGCGGCGGCGAGCACACACACATACATAAACACAGTAGCAGAGAAAGGATATAACGCCGGATAGCGCAGCAGGAAGGCAAGGAAGGCGGCGCGGCCAGCGACTTCAGTGACTCGTCCCGCTGAAGGTGCTCTCTTTCAGACGGCGCGGCTTCTTATCCAGCTCCAGCGATGCGTGTGCTTCGCTTGAAGGATGAAAAATCAGATAATAGCTGCCTGCGAGCGGTATTTATAGGCCTAGACCACGCCCATTTCGGCGGGACGTGACGCAGCGGGCGCGAAGTGCCCTGATTGGGTCTGGCGTCACGCCAGGCCTCGCTCGATAGGCTGCTGCAGTTGCCGCAGAGCAGCCAATAGGCGCGCGAGCTGCCTCGCCTATGTCTGCATGCTGCCGCAACGCGTTTTGCATTATTACAAAATTAAGGATAATTTTTGGCTTCAATATCTCGCGGAAAAAGGATTTTACCCTAGCGTAAGATATCTTACGCAGTACGAGAGACCTCTCGTAAGAGAACTCATTAACACTATTATACATAAAATCATAGTATTAAATAGCGTGGTAAAACATGTTTCTTATGTGACAGTGTCACAAGCTTATTATTTATATTGTGAGTATTAGGCTTATCTTTATTGCTGATCACTGTTGATATGCTATATTTTTACTATAAAACTCTTACGACAAACATGTCTTCTAATATCTTTAGTTGTTGCGTATACCGAGCAGCAGTGGACACATTTGTGAACGACTTTACTAGGACCCATTGAGCAAGCTGTCTCTTTAATACCGCGTGGTTTATATACATATGTTGCTGCTGATTGGACTGACATTTTTGACACACCCAAAAAACAAGAGAAAACGTATATCAAACCCCATTGCACACCGTTTCCAGGAAATGTCGTTCAACCCGGAAACTGTAGCAAAACGTTGCGCACCGGTTTGAGCTTGAACGTGCCCCAGGCTCCAGAATGCTAATCACCAGCACCTGCCACTCATCATTATGCCAATCACCACAGTATATGAGCACACACCTCAGTCACACTCATTGTCTGGTCTCAATGTGGACTATGGATTTCCTACCTGCATTCCTTCCCGCCAACATCTCCATTTCTACTCGTGCTCCTCTTCTGTGCTCCTCTGAAGATCCCTTCCTCATCGTCTCCTGTCTCCATCACGCTTCACTCCCATACTCACCTGGAAACCCCTTACCATCAGCAACTGAGGTGTGTGCACTCAACCATTCACGGACATTAGTCACAATCTCCCATCACAACCTGCAAAGATAAAGGACACTGTTATTTCACTCAGTCAACCTGTCAAACTTGCAATATCCTAATTTCTGCTCACCTGTTGTGTCACTACTCCTCTGCTGCAAATAAAACCAGTTAACCATTCTCTTTGCTTCTCTTCTTTGTGTACCTACTCATAACACCATCTCCATCTTGTGAGATTTTTAGTTTTTAGTTTTTTTTGTTTAGCCTTTTGGGAATGTAAGAGATGTGTAATAATAATAAAAAGTAAAGATGATCTCGTATCACTGATCCAGCATGATAGCCCAGAATGAGCAGGATCTCCTTTATAACCTCTCATTTTATATCAGTATAACTTCCATTCCGAGATGTCATTCAGTTTTCAGTTCTAATTATTTGAATAGAGCAGAGCTTTTTACAAATGCAAAGCATTGATCCAAAGTAGTTTAGCAAAAATTTAAAGAGGGGGATAAAAAAAACATTGTAATACAAACTCATCCTCATGTCGCTTGAAACTAATGTTTGAATGTAAAGTAACTGTCAAGTTCAGTTGCAATTAAAATCAGCATTAATGATTAAAGAAAATTGTTTGGCTTTATCTTAATACAAATGCAGTAACTTCTTCCTCTTAAACAACGTGTGTGTGTGTGTGTGTGTGTGTGTGTGTGTGTGTGTGTGTGTGTGTGTCTTGTGGCCCTTGTTAAATATCCTCCCTGAAGACTGATTTCAGAACAGCTTCTTTCATGATTTATTGTACCCAAGACGGTGCTTTGATTACTATCAATATCAGCTGTAATTTCAGGAGGCGTTGTATGCAATCACTTTTCACTGTGCTACACAGTCGATGCCAAAAGTAAGGCAGATCGCCATGGATCTCTGTCGTTCCAAAATCTGTTTCCCAGTGCAGTCTGAGATGTTTGATAGCACAACATCTAATGTTTAATTTCTTTCTTGAGACACAAAAGCTTTGGAGTTTATTTATATAGTTACTTATTAGATTTTTTTTGTCAGTTCAGAGAAGTGTTCTTTATTTATTTTAGACTCACAGCTCACCTGTGAGTGATTTGCTGCAGCGCCACAAGAGGCCACAGATTTAGCCTTGCATTTGCAAGTAACCCAAGATAATCTCTGTCTCATACATAATCATAGCTTTTCCAGTAAGTTAGCAGCTCCAGTAGCAGAATTTTTTACAAGTAGTGATGCATCAATAATCAACACAGAATCCCATACATTCAGCAGTGGGAAGTGAAAATTATTATTATTTATTTTTTTGGACAGGTCCAGTGTCCTATAAAGTCCCGTCAGTGTCCTTTTCACTATCAAAGCTGACGTAATGCTGCTTCGGGCAGCAATTCTTCAATGTGTGCATAGGATCTACGCCCGATGGAGACGGTGATCCATTTTGGGGCTTTTCTTCACACAAATCAATTGCTTGGCCTCAGAACACTTGGAATATTTGTACTTTTTGATTAAATTGTGCCTAGTCGTATCTGCCTGTTATATCCTGTGTTTTATATAATATAATATACTAATGGGTAGGTTTAGGGGTGGGGTTGGGTTACATGTTCAAATGTGTCTGAATAGTGTAAATAAATACAAATTATAATAAATGTAAATACAATTATGCTGCCTGATTAAATTAAGAATCACACCCCAACATGTCATAATGGCAAAATTCTAACCTAATATCTTTACCATGACAATAACATTCCCATGCCATCGAAAAATGACACTAGGGTTACTCTGTGCGTTAAAAAGTGATGCCGAGGAGTCCTGACTAAGCGTCAATATGCGACGAGTTAGGAGTGAGAATGTGTTGCAAAAAGATATTGCCTACTTAAATAGCTTCAATTACGTAAGAAATATCAAGACAAACGGTGATAAATATAAAGGTACATCAAGTCTGTGCAGTTGTAAGAGGACCACCTGCAGGCCAAATAAAGATCACAACCAAGGACTTGCAGTGATAATATTGATGTTATTGCATCAGCTCTTGGCCCCAGCGTTTCACTCTGTCATTCACTGGTCCTTTCTTTCATTTCTTTCTGTCTCCCTCAAATTTGTGTCTTATGGCCCTCGTTAAACTTCAGCACATGTGCACATATGTCCCTGTCTGAGTTGAATAGTAGGGCGTTTCTCATTTCTTGTGTATCACTCTCTCTCTTACCCTCTCTAATCTCTAATGCAAAACAGGCACCTGGCTTCCCATGGGCAGATCAATACTCTGCTCATAATGTTTCCCATGATGCAAGACCATTAATTAAAGCATCTAATCAAATAATTGTGCTCAAATGCTTTTTATGAACTCTACATAATAATATGTCACACATGTTGAGATATTGCTTTGCTGCTCCTGGCTCCTCTATAGGTGACATCACTACCCTTTCCTTCTGCATGGTCCTGTATATAAAAATAAAATAAAATAAAGTCACTAGGTAGAAGATTTTTTTTATCTAATTTACAGTAAATGACAAAAACAACTTCAATCCCTGTAAAATATAAATAAAATAATGTCAGGGTGATACAATAGTCCTCATATAATATTGTAGAAAAAAGTCAATACACTTGATGCACTTGAAAGAATTTTGTCAGCAAAATCAAAGTCATGTGGTCCACCCAACATGCTAAAACATGTTTAAAACAAAACATAAAACAGGAAATTACATCATAGAGAGGACCCCTGCAGACTCTCATGACTGTGTCAAAAAAAAAAAAAAATACAATACAAAATAAAATCATGACTGTGTCAAGGTCATTAAGTCTTAAAGATAGGGTAGGCAATTTGTTTTTATAAAAACTTTCTACTGGTTGAAACTCTCTTCACATCCTGATAGCAATCAATAATAAAAGTGGTCTATATATATATATATATATATATATATATAATATATTTTAAAGTAGGCTACATAGTATATATTCTGTGAAAGTCTCAGGACCAAAAAAAAATGGCCATCCAATCATTTCATTCAGACCGAATGCATGATACAATGTCATTCAGGGGGAACAAGAGCTCTGTAAGTTGTTTAAGTTCATTATTATTGTAATGTTATGTGCATTCAAACATGAAGTAATTTAACGCCGTCTCTCGTGATGCTTTGCAGACTCTTCTGGCTGTGTGCATTCATGTGTTTTGGAGGAGGCGTGGTTTTGGAGATGCTCTGAAGGGAGGGTGGAATCTTATGCTTTCAAAGCTTTTAGCCTCTGATTTGAACGCTCTGTTTTAAGGGGCGTGTCTGCTGTGAGACTTCAGTGTAAACGCCCACTGCTGTGATTGGCTGACATGTTTGCTTATGAAATAGCTAGCATTACATGCGGAAATCTCTTGAATACTTTTACTATGTTTTTACTATTACAGCTATCAGCTATTACTATTACTATTATCGCGATTAACGAATCGTGAGAAGTTTTAAAGTATTTTGATTTATTCCATCACATGAAAGGTTGCAGTGATGAGCATTGAGCAGATGACAGACTGCTGTTGATCGCATAAATGAAGTGATCTCATCATTGTAACGCAATTTCTGCACTCTCACGAATGCTTTCACCAAATAACAATGCAAACATGATGTAAATACAGTGTAACAGCGTCATGATTTCATAACGAGTTTTGGCAAGTGTCCAAATAGTGCTGTGTGATTGACAGCTTGGGCGATTGGAAAGGATTTTAAATAAGATTATTTCCATTTTACTAAAATAATTGTAGTAAATTTTACTAAAATTATATTTTAGTCACTGGCTTGATTAACTAATGCCTAAACAGTATTGAACGATTTTAAGAGAAAGAATATCTGTCTGAACTTATTTACACATCAGAAATCACTGATCACATATCAGGCAGTGGAATAAACAAGGTTACTTACATGTTTGTGGTGTTGCTGTTAGATCCATATCGTAAAAGTCTGTTTGCAAAGCCTGCGTCGAAACTACGACTGAATGACCAAATAATCCACAGTGAAATGCACCGAACACAACAAATAATGCACTGCTTAGACATTCACAATGTTGAATTTTTTATTTAATTTTTTTTTACTTTCCTAGCATCTTCTCGTTCTTATGTAACTATTCACTAACTCGCCAGTGGGCGGAGCCAAAGACGGGGTGACGTAGACATAGGCGTTGATATTCTTCTGCAAAGGCGGTCTTTTGCTGCCCTGTGACGTCACAAGTCTCCACTTTTTAGAACCTGTCGTTTTCTGGCCATGGTTTCAATAAAAGCAGTTTTTGGAATAACAAGGAAGTTTTGAAACTTACAGGGTATTTTTATTGTATTACGAACTCTCAATTTTGTTTTATTGTGAAAATGTTGATTGAAGTTGTGAAGAAAATATTTTACTTTTTTTTTTTACTTAATGGTTACACCACATGACATTTTGTCATTAAAATCGCATTAAAATTAAATAAAAAAAAGTAAAAAATATTTGTAAAAAAATTTTTTTTTATAATTTTTTATAAACTATATTAAAACTAACACAAATAGTATGAGAACTTAGACTGGGTAAACCCAGCCCGATCTGCCGGCGATTTGATTTCGCCCTGCAGCAAACCTATCCTGTTTCCTTTACAAATTTGCGGGAACCAATCACAAACTGGCTTATCCACCTGTCGCGTTATTGGCAGGTTTAATCCAATCCAATTCCAGAGCCGTTACGGCTCTGTCCAATTACTTTTAACCTCTCGACGATGCTAAATGCCTTTTTTTTAGCAAACAAATCGCTCGAGTGGGTGTAAATACCACTAACTTTCATGTTTTTGACACAACCTGCAAAAATCGCTTGATTCCATTGCTGCTTCTGCCGCTGATCAACACGTTTGGTTACACATTTCCTGCCTGGAGTTTTCGTGTCGATCTGCAAAGTACGTCACCTGGATCGTTGGTCTGATTGGTTGAAGGACTATCCAATTGCGTACAGAGTCATTTGAACGATGCCCGTTGATCACGCCTCTTGTGCAGTAGAAAATACACTGCAGACTCCCCAGACTAATGTTCAATCTTAAAAGATTGAGTTTGGTCTGGTGATAGCCAGACTAATGAGAACTTGAATTTTTTTAAAGATCTTTTATACATCATTGACTCATATCTTTTTATAGCTCAAGCAGATAGACCATAAAACTTCAGTTAGTTGTACAAAAGATCATTATGTGTATTTGTTTGTTTTGATTTTACCTTACCTTTAAGCTCTGTGAGAGGACAGGATGAATATTCTCCCCAGCCTCTGCCAACAATGCATCTTCTGTACACCAACATATGATGACCAGAGGCGGGTGGAAAGGTAACAGTTTATGTTCAAGCTTTCTGGCAGCACCAGCTCCCTCATTCCTTCTCTCCAACAAACAGAGAGGCCGTGTATGACCCTTGCATTAACGGACCTGTCTTTACACTCCCAGTTTCCTTGTGCTCAGCTAGCCGAAGCTAGACAGGAAATGAGACTGTGATAGTTTGAAGTGATTCTGTATGTCACAAAAAAGCCCATCATTTTGACATAATGTTTAATTTTTAATCTATTTTTTAATTTGTTTTGCTCATTAGGCCTAAAATAAAGCATCTGCTATATTCAAATGTAAATTGTGCAATATGGCAAGCAACGATAATAAAGTTCAGAACAAATAACAGTTCCAGATGTATTGGTGAATTAAGTGGAATTAAGTGCTCTTTTGATCACTTTGAAACTAACATCACCTAAACAACTTGTTGTTTGGTTATTCAGAACATAAATCAGAGAGAGTTTTCAGAACACGTTGTTGTAAGGCTATATGACTGATTGCACTTTAAATCGGCTAATGCAAACATGTGAGCATAGATGCATGTGTATGTGTAAACAGCAGATATAATTGGATCTTGGTTCCTTCATTTGATGCTGACCTTCTTCACCCTTTGCTAATGACACGCCTGAAAAAGTACCCCATGTTCTGATGATTATGAAATCACTTCAAAGGAAAACTTTGATGAACGTTTGGAAAAAACTCTGAAAACTGACACTTAAAAGAGGCTAAATAAATATAAAGGCCTCAAGGAAAATACTAATATATCACTAAAAGTCTAAATGAAACTGAAATTGATGTCCTTGGCATCATTCTGAATTATTTATTGGTGCACATTATTCCAATGAAAAAAGTTTGGCTTTGTAATGCTTAATTAAAGTTTACTTGTTCTTCCTCGGAAAGGACTTTGTATTGAAGTAACTTCTACCATGTAGTCCAGGGTTCCCCAAATCCAGCCCTGGAGCGCCTCAGTCCTGCAGACTTTAGCTCAAACCATGATCAAACTCACTTGTCTGCAATTTTCTAGTAACTCTGACAACCTTGGCTGTGTTTGAAATCGCCCCCTATACCCTCATTCACTATTCCCTACATTACTCCACTAATATAGTTTACTTGAAGGAGTGAATGAAAACGAGTGAGCGAATTCGGACACTGGGTGCGCCGGAAGGACTTTTGCATAGTTTGTGCTTGTTGTTTAACAATCATTTGAAACTTAGCAAACTGGCAGCTCCATACCAGTTGTAAGATAAAAAGATTTATATTGAACTCTGTCATGAAAACTTGCATGTATAAACCTTAAAGGTACAATATGTAATTTTTTTCGCCGCTAGGGGTCGCTAACCTCTTACAATAACAAAGGCGTAAGTTGATGACGCAAAATTTCCTGCGGAATTATGGAACTTGTCGTCAAGCCGATGGATCTAATAATGTTTATGGATGAGTGAATACACTGATGTTTTTATCATGATATCAGCGCCACACGCGAGTCCGACGGATGTAAAGGAATGGAGATTTCGTTCTACCAAACGCAAGTGCTGTATTAGTGCTCACACAGGTCAGTGTATTAGACGTGTATTAGACGAATGAAACTTGTGAGGTAACGCAGCGCTGTTTCACTTGCTCTACACACTATCACACTAAACTGCATTTGAGTGTGTTAAAGGAACACTCCACCGTTTTTTTAAATAGGGCTTATTCACCTTCTGTCCTACATTTAGATAGGTGGGCAAATGCATTTTTGTCTCAGTGCATGCATTGTTTTAGTTTGACAGGGTCGGCGCTAGCTTAGCTTAGCTTAATGAATGGAATCCTTTGTTGCCAGCTAGCATGTCATGAGTAAAAGTGATAAAAAAAAAAAAAAAAAACCACCTAATTACTTCTTGTGGCCTGCGTATTCACAACGAGTACAAATAGCGATGCAGATTAACACTAGGCGATTTCCTAGGCAAATATTGACTTGGGACTATATTAGGGGGAAGTACAGGCAAAGCACTGCTGCTTAGGTGAAGCACTGCTACTTGGGCGCAGAGATATCACGCAACACATGAAATCCCACGACATCCGTCAACATACCGGCGTGAATAGTAGATGGCTATTTTTCCTACAGTACATGAATGGCAATGAACATGGCTAATTTTGTGAGAGACGAAGAGGGTGACTTCTCAGACAGTCAAGAGCCAGAAACATACCTCTATGAAGCAGTTTTCAGAAGATGAGCTGCGTGCTTTGGAAATAGAACGACAGGTTGCGATCGCTCAACAGCCTGAGGACGTGAGGATGATAGCCAACACGAACTGGTGGTGTAAGACTGAAATAGAGTGTCTGTGCTGTGGCGAGTGGGACAAGTTACTGCCATCGATGACCAGGCTCAACGCGTCAGATCAAGTTGAGCGTGCCCGCATTTGCCCATCCTGCAGTACTCAATTTTTTTTTTCGGTGTGATAAAGTGAACTGGAAAAAATGCCCCACACCGAATGGACCAAATGGACAGCTGTCCACAGAGTAAGTGATTATTTTAAACATGACATGCATGTATAGATCGACCCATATTATACCTGTATTCACATTCACATATTATACCACATATTCACATTTCATGTGTTGCGTGATATCTCTACGCCCAAGTAGCAGTGCTTCGCCTAGCAGCAGTTCTTCGCCTGTACTTCCCCCTAATATAGTCCCAAGTCAATATCTGCCTAGGAAATCGCCTAGTGTTAATCTGCATCGCTATTTGTACTCGTTGTGAATACGCAGGCCACAAGAAGTAATTAGGTGGGGTTTTTATTTTATTTTATTTTTTTACTTTTACTCATGACATGCTAGCTGGCAACAAAGGATTCCATTCATTAAGCTAAGCTAAGCTAGCGCCGACCCTGTCAAACTAAAACAATGCATGCACTGAGACAAAAATGCATTTGCCCACCTATCTAAATGTAGGAAAGAAGGTGAATAAGCCCTATTTAAAAAAACGGTGGAGTGTTCCTTTAAAGTTATAATGTTATTCTATGTGTTAGTTTGTCTGTATGAGACTAGCAGTGAGCTAGATCAACATTAGAATAACACACTGATCATATTCTAACATTTCATCATGTTGAGCTATATAACATTGATTAGTTTTATGTACATTTGCTCACCTGTCTAATAAAGTACATACAAGAGCTGCGTCTCTGTGAAGTCGTGACTCGTGAAGCGCTGTCAAGTCCAAGTTAGCCGCTGATATTGATCCTCGTTTTAGTTCTCCTTTTTTCCCAAAGTCTGCTTGCCATGGTCCATAATGTTTGAACGAAACAACGACAGCGTGCAGCCAGAGGTTACGCACTACACTCATTATGCACAGAAGTCCACGTCTGTCGTCATGGTTACTATGGCAGTACTTGAGCGGAAACCAAGGATAACGCGGATATTACGTCAGTGACAGGCGACAAGTGAACAGGTTTTCCGGGACGGCCAATTATTTAAAATTGGAATTTCTCTGAAATTAAAAATCTTTGGGAACTTTTGGGATATTGTAAGTACACAACTGCAGGAAATATATCACACTGTGCAAGTGATTTCTGGATATTTTATTACAAAATTCTTACATATTGTACTTTTAATTAAAGGTGGGGTATGTGATTCTCTTTTTTGTCAATTTTTTTCAAAATCACTTGAAATCCTATTCCTATCCTAACCCACTTACTGAGTTAGAAGCACTGAAATAAAAATTAAGCAGTTTAATCATCTGTGGAACGGGCAGGACTCGAAAAACTCCAGCCAATCATTTCCAAGACCACCTAGAATCATTGGACAGTAAGTTCGTCAATCAAACGGTCGTACCATCAGTGCGGTGCATTATGGGATTGAATGAGTGCACTCAATCCACTATGGTTTTAGACACCAGCTGTCCCCTCAAATAGTGCCCTATTTAAAGGGACTGTGTGTAGGAATTTCTCCCATCTAGTGGTGAAATTGTATTTTGCATTCAAACGAATAATGCTCTCCAGCGCCTCGCTTTTTCAAATGCGCTTTGCATCTACGGTTGCCGTTATGTACCAAAAAGCTATGACAGGATGTCTTATAATAGCACTTCGAGTTTTTCATCGGGTGAACAGGTTTGTTATTTAAAACAAACTGAAACTTGAAACAACGAAAAAAAGAATGTTACAGTTATCAATTACTGACTGTGAAAAACATTAACTATGATAATTAGTAGTAATGCCGCCTTTACTCGTTATATTTTTTTGAAGTACGTGCATTGTTAGATATCATCATCATCATCAGAGCCTTCTCTAACGTTACTTTACTCAATAGCTGCTATTCATCAAAGAGCCTGTTTAACTCTATAAATGTTCGACTGTCTATATAATAAAGTACACAACCAAGCAATGAAAAAAAGCTTGTAATTAAGACCGTAACATTGATTTACCTGTCGAGAAGAAAGCAGGCAACTTCAGCGTCTCTTTTGAAAGCTTTCTCCTGCATTAGCTATCCCGACATTAACCCTTGTTTTTGTAATCTCCGGTCACGTTTCCTTTTACGGTCTATTTTGGACTTTTTCGACGACAAGGACTCCTTATCCTGTGACTCAGCATATGTATGAATGAACGGTGTATAAATAATCGTGCAGTGTGCATCCTTTTAAACTTGCCGCGGCAGTGACAAGCGCCTCCCTCTGCTCGCCTCCGCTTCTGCTGGCTTCAGTCACGTGACGCTGGTTCTGAACGAAAACGCGTTGTGGAAACGCCTTGGCTTAGTACTTTTTGTCCCTCTCTGCTATTATAGTTTTTCAAGATGGCGGAACTACATGGAAGCATCCGTGGACCTACCCGTCCTATGTATATAAAGATAATAAATTCTTCGTTTACGAGGATTAGTCTGATCATTGGCATAGGTATTTGTACACCATTGAGGGCATATTTATGAATAAAAATATTGATTTTAGATAATAAAATACCTAAAAAGCTACACATAGTCCCTTTAAGGGTATAGGGTGCAATTTCGGATACAGCCCTTTACTGTTCATGCGAGTTTGATTAGGGTTGGAACTAAACTCTGCAGGGCAGTGGCCCTCCAGGACCGGATTTGAGGAACCCTGATGTAGTCTATTGATAATTTCCACCACTTTACACATTACACCAGAGGTCTTCAACCCTGCTCGAGGTGACCGACTGACCTGCAGAGTTTAGTTTGAACGCTTATCACACACCTTAAACAGCTATCAAGCTCTTCAGGATCACTTGAAAACACACAGGCAGGTGTGCTGAAGTAGGTTGAAATAAACTTTGCAGGACAGTGGGTCCCCAGGAGCAGGGTTGAACACCTCTGCTTCACACAACGGCCACTTTACACAATCCACAATCCCACTCTATGGAAATTTACACTGACATTAAAAATGAGAAATTTAAATAAAATGTTGCTAATTTAATTTACATGTTCCCTCAAATAATCCCTCTTCTAATTATGTGTAAAGGAATTCTTGTTACAACTGCCAATTAATCAAGCCTAAATTACAACAAACCAGGCTTTAAGATTTTACATGCCAATTCAAATTCAGTGATCAAACACTCAAAGTTATATGCCATTTCAGGAAATACAATTAACTCTATCTGCAATGATATAAAGAAATCAGGCATATTGTGCCATTCTTATGTGTTCTCCCTCCAGAACTTGAGTGTTTATTTAGCTTTGTGTAATATAAATCTTTGCTGGTCTTGGTAATCAGTCTTAATTACATATATTGCTTTAGGTCCAGCATGAACAAATGTAAAAACTAGGAGAAAGTAACCCATTACTGAGTTTTCTCTCCCTGGCCACCACAGACACTGTATCTCCAGTCTACTTGACAGCAATGTTCTGTCTGCGCTCTCTCAGGACATCTGTTTTGAATTTTCCACTTGCCAAAAGTGCAATTAGCCTTCATTTGACTGGTATTACTATATATGCTATGGAGAGAGAATACTTGAAGGATGTATTCAATGTACAATGAAATTGAAACATAATTAATCACAGCCAATGAATCATTTCTCAAAATTCTGATTGTTGTTAGATGTTCAGAGAAATGTCAAGTTTGAACAAGTCTTTTGTGTTCCAATGCAGGGATCAAAGCAATAATTATTTAAAACATTTTCAATGACTTTTATTACATTTACATATGTAAGCGATATCAAGTGTGTGTGTGTGTATATATATATATATATATATATATATATCAATATATAAATTGTATAGTGTATATATAAATATAAAGTGTATTGAAGCTTTAGTTTCCTCCACATGCAAATGGTTGTTGATCTCTTCTTCATTGCAGTTAATCAAGTAGTAAATTATTCATGCTCATTGCTACATCTTGAAACTGTGCCTTCTTACTGAAATCCCTTTGGCTCATCATACAAAACCTCGATGTGATGCTAAAAAGCTTGGGAGTGCCTCTTAAATCACATGTTTTGAATTTCAAAAGCTCCTCTCAAACGTGTGAAGGAGATTGTGGCGTGTGCTCTGTCGTACTCAAGTGCCTGAACAGATGTTGCACAAACG
Source organism: Leuciscus leuciscus (assembly GCF_965113295.1). Lineage (NCBI taxonomy): Eukaryota > Metazoa > Chordata > Actinopteri > Cypriniformes > Leuciscidae > Leuciscus > Leuciscus leuciscus. Next base: position 20,142,471 of record NC_138744.1, read on the forward strand.
ACTAGATACTTTCTGTAATATGAAGCACAATGCCACGTGGATTTGACAACTAGACCTAGCCCACACCCAGTCCCAGGGGATCGAACAGAACAGTGCTCCTATCTTGTGAGCGCGGCAGGGATAGTAATGTACTGTTCCAGTTGCAGGATGTTCCCTGGTTTATGTAGCATCTTGAACACAATGAAGTGCCAAATAGCATTAAAATCAAACATATAAACATCCAAAATAAATTTACAGCATGTTGCGTCTTCAATCACACAATTGCAACACCCATCATTCAAAAAATAGGCACCCAAGCTTTGTGCGTGTTTATTCATAACATATTTTGCTAATATAAAGTGATATATTATATTGCTTTTATTAAACAGTTCAACAAACAAGTTATACTTGAATAAATTAAATTTTATGTACACTGTAAAAAATCCAACTTACGTTTTGTATGACAAATTCAGTTTTTAAAGTTTATTCAACTATTTAACATGAAAAAAGTTGAGAAAAGTTGAGATAACTCAAACACGTAAGTTGAGAACTCAAAAATGTCCTGCAGCTGGTTGCCTTAAACTTTTAAGTTTTCTCAACTTTTTTTTTTACAGTGTACGATTCCTCTAATGAAAATGAAATGAAAACCATGTTGTGTCTCCAAGCAACACACAGTAATGATGTTCCAATGAATTAAGTTTTTTAATTAATCAGTTGAGTGAATGATTCAGGGACTCTCATGAAGACAGTCATTAAGTGGACCGCAAAAAGTACCACAAGAGCGATTCGAAAGCAAACGGAGCTGTCTGCTCTCTAATCGGTCTCGCGGTACATTGATGTCATACACCGATCGGTCTGCAAAGTGCGCTTCAAGTCGAACACACCTAAATATTTTGCTCCTGAATGAATCAGTGGCTGAATCCGAAATCACCTCCTATACCCTCAAATAGGGCTTTATTTGAGGGGACAGCCATTTGTAGTGGGGTCCGAAACCATAGTGGACGTAATTGAGTGCACTCATTCAATCCCACATTGCACCGCAATAACGAGTGTACAACCGATGTATGCTCAATGGCTGTCCGAATTCGCTCACTCCTTTTCATTCACTCCTTGAAGTGAACAGTATTAGGGGACTAGTGAATGAGGGTCTAGGGGGCGATTTCAGATTCAGATAGTGTTTTTAAATGAATAGGTTCAATGATCAAATCAATTGAATCACACACAAAGACAGTCACTTATCGCCACCTACTGGCGTAACGTTATAACCTGCAGAAAGGTTTGTTAAAAAATGTCCCATGTGCTTTTGGACTGTTTTATCAGAACTTTCTGAACACTGCTTAGAAACTTTGAAAATGTCTGCCTGGACTCACATGTCACATCCAGCTCATAAATTGTATTCCAGTAGTATGAAGGTACAAACAAGATGAAAATATTTTCCATATGTCAAAACTGCATTTGCTATATGAACTATAGAGGGCTGTGAGACTGTTTTGTATAGACACAAATATCAATATAATCTGACTTTATTTTTAGTGCAATACTGAGCTGGGAATTTTGCTTCTTTCCTCTCTTATTTATTCACAACCTTTGACGTGAGTTGGCTTGCAGATCATGAAGTCTCCTAACAGATCTCATTCACATATATTCGTCATCTTATGTTTGAAAAAGCCAGCTCATTTTAATCATCAGGCTCAGGGGAGACCAAACAGCAATCTCTGCAGTAAAGAGACCATTTGTTTTCTTCATTTATGAGAATTCAAGCTGGCATGATTTCTTCACAAACACACTGGTTTTTCTCTTTTTCTGCTCTGTTGTTGGCTCTGAACTTTGGACTGTATCTGTGGCATCTGGGATTAAGCCATATTAAAAGACTTCAGTTAAAAGTGGTTAAACAAAATATAGACAGTGATGTACTCCTGATTTGCTAAACAAATCTGGCATTGTTTTTTTATTTTATATTTTATATTCTAGTTAAAGTGGACATTAAGATTTCAACAATGGCTCCTTAACTTTATGCACCAACGTCAAAAGATGTATTCATTGCTCCCCATGGAAAATTTGTATTGTTCCTCTGGGACTGAGTTTCAAGGAAGTTCTCACTCATTACATCTGTGTGTGTTTTATGCAAACGGAAACGCAGTATATCTCTTTTCTAGTGTAATTTTTAGAGTGGAAGCAGAGCTCATCTCTTTTCATTCACACAGCGAAAGTTGAGTATGATGGATGAAGCTGTCAGACCCTGCTGTTAGAGGTTAATAAACACAAAGCAAAAGATTTGATTCAAAGACTCTTGATAAGCTTTTCTGGCAAGAGACTCACTCCATGCAAAATCATACTTAATCATTATTTTTTACTTTTTTGCTGTTTTTATATCCGTCCTCTTGTAGAGAAATTCCCCCTCAAACAAATCTTGGTCCAAGTAATACACTTGTCTGGCTCTAACATTTGGACAAGAGAGTTTGCTGTTCAATTTGCTGTGTTGGCTACTTTTCTGTATGCTGTGTGAATGTGATTATTGGTTGTTGAGTGTGTTTTAGGGCACCTCCCTTCTTTCGCTCTGATACGCAAGACATTATATTGGATGAAGAAACAAAGGCAACATCGTCTGCCAAGAGCGACCTAACGATAGAGCATTGGCCAGATTCAATCTAAAAAACTAAACAAAAGAAACAAGCAAACGCATCTGTGTAGTATTTTCTGTGCTGGTTGCATTTGAACCATGAGTGCTGAGTACAAAAAAATATTGTTAGATTAAGCAAATAACAAATAAAAAAGTAGCTTACTTTCTGTAGTTATTAAAAAGATTTTGTTAATTTGTTTAGGCCTTCTTGCTTTTTTGTAGTTTTTGTTTTCTTACTATTTTGTACACTGAAAAAAAGTTTAGTCAGTTCAACTTAGAAAATGTACTTCATGTGGTAACATCTATAATAACTGGTTTTCCACCTTGATATAAATATCACTCAAAAATAACTCATCATCCTTAAGTTAATTGAAGACATTTTTACACACAACATGTAGTTTATTCATAAGAAACCAGTTTTGTTGGGTCAACTGTGTTGTTCATCATTACACAATGAATATAATGAACCACTAAGTAAAGTTATCAATACTGAGCATAAAACTTGGAGTGCCCACATGCTAAGCACAATGGTAACCACAAAATTCAGAAACAAAAACGAAATGTCCGACATAACTGAACATCAAAAATTAACATAAACTATACCAACATCTTTCCCTTTACTGAAAAACACATATAATAACACTTAATCCCTAAATTTACTTGCATTTACCCTGGCAAAGCATGTTGGGAACTACAGATCCACTGCCCAGGGCTGAGTTTCCCAAAAGCATTATAAACCTAAGTAGATCGAGCATTTGGCACCAATGGTCTCCATGATCAACTTAGCTCATAATGCTTTTGAGAAATGCAGCCCTGGGCAGAGGATCTGTAGTTCCCAGCATGCTTTGCAAGGGACTGCGTTAGGAGAGTAATTTTAGGGATTTTTTCAGTAAAGGGAAAGATGTAGGTAGTTTATGTTAATGTTTAATGTTCAGTTTTGTTGAACATTGAGTCATTTCTGTTATTAAATGTTGTGGTTTGTGCTAAAGAATTGCACTGTAAATTGCCATTTTCACTTGTATGCAACTTTCAGTTTTTTTCAATAGCTAACAAGCATTGGTCAATACTGAAGTCACATGTTCAAACTCTTCACACATTCTGTGAAACAGAAGTCTATAAGGACCAAACTGTGAATCATGCTTTCACACAAAGTGCATTCAATGACCACATTTCCCAAACTCCATGAACACCTTTGTCATTCTTCATCTGCAAAACACTATATTTGCAACACATTTTTCCAATTCTAACACACTGCTTTCAAAAATGACAAAAGCACATTCAAATCAGAATGATGGCAAACTCTGTGCATTTCTGCAGGAATTATAGTGAAATAGAAAATATTACCAGAATATTTACAATGTAATTAAATAATAATTATTACAATCACAACTAATTGCAATTTCCGCTGAAAGCCTACCCAGGTGTCCTATTTTTAGTCTCTATTACAGTAGTATTTGTTTTTCAGTCGGAATGATTTTGTTTGGAAACATGGATCAAGGAAGGTACATTTGTGGAGAAAGAAGAGTGGCAGAGAGAGGGAGGACTAGAATCTTCACAGTACTGCACATTCATCCATACATTTTCCAAAGCGCTTGTTCTATGTAGGGTCATGAGGAGGCTGCAGTTTTTCCCAGCTTCACGGGTTGGCAATAAAACACCCTGGACAGATGGCCGGTCCATCACAGGGATGACACACACACACATATATGTGTTCTGTAATTATTATTGCGTCAGGATTTCATTGTTGTTTCAGCTTTTTTTTTTTTTGCATGTAAATTACTATGTAAAGATAAACAAATAAAACAAATTGCTGCATTTCTTATTCATTCTTTTATGCTGTAATACAGCTAGTAAAATGAAAAGATCTTATTCTTATCATATAATGAATATGTATTTAAAAATAAAAGTTCATGATTTATGTTCCTGTTGGTAGTGTTTTTTAGGTCAGTGTGTTATGAATGAAATGCATGATTTCTGAATGAGATTGTTGCCAGTGTTATGGTGGAAGGAGCTTATTTTGAGACATATAAAGTGTTTTGTTGGTCTGAGGTGAGATTAACTGTTTGGCCAAGATTCATCTTGGTAATACAGACCGAATGAAGAGTTTTGAAAATGTGGTTTCAGTATTGACCAATGCTTGTTAGCAATTGGAAAAAAAAATTGTATTGTGTTTAATAACCCCTATTCACAATTTCTCATTGAAGCAAAATTCGCAGATGTGCATGTGTCGAATGTGTCCATCTTGAGCTTTATTGGAAATTGTATGTTGGGTCAATGTTACTCAATTAAGTTAAAACAGCATTCCCTTGTTTTATGTTGCATCAAACTGATTGAAGTAGGTTACAACAACAAAATTAGAATATGTATGTAGAATCAGGTAGAAATACCACCTTATAGCAACAAATGTTCACTTTTTACAGTGTATTTTTTTATTTATTATTGTAGTAATTTATGTTCTACAAACATCACACGTCTACAATATACACTAGATTTTTTTTTTATTATGATACATTTCCACTTGTGTCATAAACTGCTGGTTCACTGCACTTGAATTGAAGTGTATTTTAGGAAAAGTTGTGCAAACTATGTTTATCTATATGGACATAAATTCTCACACTTTACAACGTAGGGCATTTCTTAGGCACCAGGTTTGCAGACGTGACCTTTGACCTGAACATTTCTCCCAATGCAGGGTTTCAAATAATATTTCCTTATTATAGGCTACTTCCTGTATATGAGACAGGTCAATGCAAGCACCACAGAGCTTCACACTGGGCTTGTCCCTCAAAACCCATGACCTCATCTTGACATTTCAAATTTTATTCTTGAATTTGATCAAACACACCGATTGCTGAAATACCCAACAGAACAGGGCAATGTGAGACATTTTACAATAAAGACTGCTGTCTCAGTGGAATATCCTTTAGGCATTTGCATGTTGCAGAGGGACCATTTGTCTTCATCACAGTGTAAATTGTCTGCCAAAACTTTCAGTTTAGGATGATTTATAACCATGTTGAATGGGCAGCCTGGGGTTTAAAGACTCAATGGGCTCCGGTATGTCCTGAATGAAAGAGACTGAGTTGCATGTCTCTGGTTTTATGGTAGGTGGTCACATCAGTCAACTTTTAGCAAATTCCCCACACATTCCATCCCTCTAAATTTAACCACAATTACTTAATTTCACCAATTTTACCAATTACCCTACTAATTGGGAAAGCACTTTCTTGTGTTCCATTCTCTGGATGAAGTACAGAGGAGCGCTCTTGAACTTATCAAAAACATTTACTTGATCATCTCAGGATTCATAATCTTAAATCATAAATATAAAAAATGGGGATAAAATAACATAAAACGAACACCTCATTTTGTCTTCATTTTGTTGATGTGTGAGCAAAACTTTATAGGGTGAACAGAAACACCTCTCACCTTCAAACACAACTTTTCACAGCCGTAGTGTGTTTTGATATCCTTAATGACTGAGTTACATAAATTCAAGTCATAAAGCTCCATGAGGGACAAAGAGTGGGCCAGAGAAGAAAGGGAGACTTGTCTCTACAAGTTCTCAGAACTAGTGGTTCATTATTCCTTTAAAAAGTTCCTATTATGCTATTTTGAAGGTTCCTAATTTTGTTTTGGAGCTCTCCTACAACAGGTTTACATGCAATTAAGGTCAAAAACACTTTCATTTTCTCATAACATAATATCATTTCTCAAAGTGTCTGAAAATGGAATGGTCGAAGATTCAATCTCGAAATCCCTCCTTTTCCGAGAGCCTACTCTGCTCTGAATTGTCAGACGGCCCAGCTTGTTGTGATTGGTCTACCGATTACAAAGCAAGTCGGAAACAAAACGGCCATCACTACATCTTATAATTGTAATTTAGAGTTTGTTTTTACAGGATATTAATCTTTAAAACCCCCCCCAAAAAACGTAAGAATGGTCTGTGTGAGTTTAGCAAATGATTGTGCTGTTTCACATGCAGTCTCATTTCAATAAAGATCTTATGGCTATGAGAATGTACATGATGTTTGCCAATGAAGAGCAATAAAAGTAGTTTAAAAAAGGTTACACATTGGCTAAATTGGTGAACATTTGCGACAGCTTACAGTTTTTCTCAATCAATTTGACATATTTCTTCTAACTCAAATCACTGATCTCATTATTAATGAGATCAGTGATTTGAGTTAGAAAATGAGTCATTAACATGGTGATCTGAACACTGTAATTGTCCTAAACAGATTGTAAGTTTTCATCTATTTCATACAAATCATAAATCAAATGTAGAATTTTCTCCAAACATTGTGTACAAAATTCTCAAATGTGTTCACAACAGTTCACACATCCAACCAAAATTGTAATATATCAGGAAAAAACTTTTGCAGCTCTTTTTATTGATTTTACAAAAATCACAAACATTTATAGCCTATACCATATTTCTAAACACAACAAACTAAAATTTGTCATATACTTAATTGCACATGGAATGATTTCAGTTGGTCACAAACGTCTCGGTTACGTATGGTAACCCTCGTTCCCTGAAGGAGGGAACGGAGACGCCACGTCGGGTACCAACAAACAGGAATCTCGCTAGAGAGGCCAATCTACTTCAAGTGAAACTAAATGAGCCAATGCACATTGGTGTGCAATCATTTGCAGCAGCTGCTCTGCCACGCAGCGCGGGTATATAATACACCTGCATCAAAAAATGTGAAGTCACAGAGAAATTTTGCTCATCCGCAAATCAGTAGGCTATGTGAATTCATCTAATGATCTCACAAATGTCTTGGATATTTTTCTAGGACAAACACAAGTACGTATAACTACAACTTGAATCTACTGCGACAAGTTTCAAACACTGTTTTTCGCTTTCAAGTGACAAGAAGTGTGAGCTTCAAGTGAGCTCCGCCCACTGCCTCTACAGATGCACAACACACTTTTGCTCCACATTCTAATGCTGATTTGCTGCTCAAGAAACATTTCTGATTATTATCACAGTTATGCTGTCATACTTATCACTGCTCAATGAAGTGTGGAAATCATTATGCAGCATATGTTTTCAGCAAGTTCAAAAGAACAACATTTATTTGAAATAGAAATTATTTGTAACATTATAAATGTCTTTGCTGTCATTTGTGATCAATTTAATGCATCCTTGCTTGCTATAAAAGTATAACATTTCTTAAATCATAATGATTCCAAACTTTTGTCATGCAAATCTTAAGTGATAAAAATGCCAGAATGTCGTGTTTTTTTAAAACATATATCCAACAAAGTTTAAAGGTTTTATTTTTCAAGAGTTCAAGTTAGACGTGCCTCTAATTGAAGCCCAATCATGAACATACATGTTTATGAAACTTTATTTATTAATAAATACATTAAATGGTAATTGGTTCATGTATTTAGGAATATTCTATAGCCTATCTGCTCTTCTGTTGGAAATAAGTGTAGCTGTAATCATTCAGGTGTTTGGAATTTTTGGTTTCACTGTAAAAGTGGAACCTTAAACCATGTGGAAAACGTGCAAACTAATAAAAACATTATGAACTTTACGAAACGATAAACAATTGTAGTTAAAGTTTGCGCATAAAGTATATTTACCTTTTTTTAAATAATCCATTAAACCTGCTGAGAAATGAAGAGTGTGAACAAAAATGATCAGTTCCATGCGCATGCCCGGGAAACTCATGAATATTCATGTAGGCTCCGCCCACTGCCTCTACAGATGCACAACTCACTTTTGCTCCACATTTCACATAGACCAATGGATGTAAAAGGGAGAGCGCACGAAACTTGTCGTTTGAGACATTGAGAGATTCAAGAAGTTGTAGGGGAGCGCGGGTCACAACCTAACACGGGGCTAAATGTAACACGAACCTTTTACATAGTTAGTCAGGGTCAAGCAGGTTGTGTTTCCGCTCTTTTTCTCTCACTGCCAGAAGACGGTCTCCCGCGGATTTGTGGAAAGTTTTGATAAGATTTCGTGAAGATACTGGACAAAGAGTTTTGACACCATGCAAGTAAATTTTTTCATCATACATTTTTTTCGGTTTCTGAGTTGGGTGTGTATGTCACCAGGCACGTGCAAAGGTAGGGCTCAACCTGTGCAGAGCACATGCCCTTTTTGCCTTTTTGCACTCTGAAGGGTGGTGGTCGTTTTTTCTTCTTCAATAAATCAATGCTATTGGTCACCCTTTACTGTCTGTCTGTTTATACAAATGAAAGTTCTTAAAAAGAGCTTGTGTAAATCTTGTTCATCCTCAAACTGTCAGTAAACTGATAACTCCGCCCCCTCTATCTTGACTGAATGAACTGAAGTTTCACAGCAGCCGCACCGCAGACAGCAGCTGAAGTTTTGCAAGGGTAAACAAAGATCTTGTTGTTTGAATAAGTACTTAACACTATGTCTATAAAGGCTCATATTTTATTTATTTGATGTCTGATTGAGACATGTGGGACCTGAGAGAGGGGTCTAGCATTTGCCATAGTCATAGCCAATACATAGCCTACACTTAAATAGCCTGTGCATACAGTAGCCTAGCATTTCATCTTTTATAAAATTAGATGTTGGCCAAATGTATTTTACAACAGGAAAAACTGAGCACCCATATAGCTACAACAAACTAGTTTGTAACCTGTTAATGAAAATGTAATGTGATGCCGGCTCCGTTTTAATGACGGACAAAATGCACATTTGCACACATTCGCTGGTCAAAAACCCTGTCACTGCATTTGAGTTTGACTTCTGTAAAAGGTTAACAATATATTGATAAGTAGGCTAATACAACAACAACATATATCATTTGTTTTTACCATCGGAAAATCATAAGCCCCAGTTCGCCCCCACGCTGTTTCGTACTGGATCCTCCCCAGCAAACACGTTTAAGTTGTGGCAGCGTCACTGTCTACGTGCTCGCAACATTGAAACAACATATAATTGTAAGACGCGACATTCAGCAACTGAGAGACGACGTTCTGACCAAAAAAAAATGTATGCTAGATAGGCCTATAGATATCCCCCATTTAGCATTTTATGTTTTGAGGCTAATTTTTAATTAGTCAGATGTTAGATATACTTTTAAAATATTGTATCCTTATTATTGAATGGGGCTATCAGTAAATTAGCCTAATCATAATCAACACATGCAAGTGTACGCTTTGAAGAGTAAAAATGACAGAAGGTTAAGCTGCAGTCCGCAGTTTTTCCTCTTTGTCGCCATCTCTGTTTAAAATCTGCAATTGCAGTTATTCGCGGAATGATCAACTTTACTCCTTTACAACTTCCTCGGTATGGCACATGAATCCAATGTTTTGAGGAGAATGTGCGGCTGTCAATCACCGCTCTGGTGATGTGGATACTGGCATTCACAATCACAGATTCTACTTTTTGGAAGTATGACCAACCAACCTGGTCTCCAACATAAGAATTTTCACCGGAAAATGTCGTCTGTACAAGTAAGTAACATCCACTTTTGTTCTGACCAACTAAGGGGAAAAAAGCATTGCAGTAAATCGCGCTGATTAAATCTAACGATCGCTTATCATATCATGTCAAACCGTGCAAATTATACTTTGTTCTCAAATTGTTAATGTTAACAACATCAGCATTGCGTGACTACATTTAATGCCCTTCCGATATTTATCCTTGTTTTCGCATGGGCCCGGTTGCAGTCTCTTTTTTTCTCCCAAGTCCAAAGTCTTTCGCGTTTTACAACGGGTGAATCTCCAGTTGGTGATTTGTCGTTTGAACCTTTCTGGATCTGCCATCAAATTGATAAGTTTAATTATATCAAGTGCTGTGAGAAAAGGCTATAAATCTCCACCTCCAACATCCTCACACGCAATATAGCCTACTAGCCGAGACTCCTTCTTTATGTGTACAGATGTGACGTAATGACGCAAAAACATGCTAGAATTTCCCGCGGAAATCCACCAGTACCACTGGAATTAAAAACATTATTACAAGCTTACCATTTTGAATCGAGCTAAAGCAAGCAGATAGTTTTGAACACTGGCTGGTTATGTACTTTCTCAAAAAATAATTTTGGATAACCCACTTTGGATAAACCTACTTTTTTAACCCAAAAAAGCTACGGACTGCAGCTTTAATTCAACTTTAATTAAAGTTATAATATATTACGTTTATAAACGAATATACAAATTTCTTTTAAGTATAATAAATAAAACATAAAGAGCAAAGATCAGAACATTTAATAAACAAAACCGGGTTCTGTAGATGGCAGACAGGGGAGAGTCGAAAGCCGGGCGATAAAGGTCGGTAACCGGAATCAGTCCAGGAAACATCCACAAACCCGAGGAGCAAAGAAACGAATGAGACTAAATAGCAGACAAATCTAATGAAAAACTAAAACAGTGCGGGCGAGGCTACATTAGTCACATTAGAAAATGAAGTTGTAGGTTGTGTTTGAATAATTATGTATCTTTAGCTGAGGTAAATTAAATGGTTTAATTGTGGTTAATTCAAGGTTTGTGCACGTATTCGCTATCTATTTTTTGAAGTAGGCTATTCTACTCTCCACTCGTCTTCACATGTATAAATGTAGTAAAACAATGTTTTTTTTTAAGGCTAAAGAAGCCCTGAAACCCTGTAAATTTATATTATTATTATGGTTGTTATTAATAGTGAATAAATCTAAAGCTTTTGAGACTATTATTTTGTGTTATTGAATTTGTCATGAAGATGTGACCATATTTTTCCTTTTATGTAGGCTTACTAAATATTCTTAATATAAAAAAATAAATGGGAGGGGGGGGGGTCCCTTTTTCAGTTTCAACACATGCCCCTCAAAAGGTGCACGGCCCTGCGTCACCAAATCTAACTTTATATAAGGCTACCTTAATCACTGTCTTGTTGGCTAAAACATAGCACCATTTTGAAACAAATCAGCAACTCCTAGGAACTGTTAGCTAGGCTTAAAATATTTTTTACACAGCGGGGTTAGTTGTAGCATAGTGTTACAATTAAGCCGCCAAGTGTCAAGTCAAGTACAGTCACCTTCATTTATATAGCACTTTTAACAATATGGATTGTTTCAAAGCAGCTTTACATTGATAATAGTAAATTACCGTAACAGATTGTTTAGGCTTTACAACAGCTCTAGGATATAGTTATTGTCCAGCTAAAGTTAGTTTTGATTGATTGATTTACTTCCGTTGCGAAGATGAGTAGTTATTAACTTAGGGGCCGCTTACACGACACCGTTCTAACAGGAAAACCCTTAACGCGCTCCGGCAGCCCATCCACACAAAACAGTGCATGGTGACTCGAGAACGCACTCCCTGAAATAGGTTAGAAGGTGCAAACGCTTATCCGTTATCTCTCCTCAAACCTCAAAAACACAAAAGTGTACAACGATAATGAAATGAAAACAGGAAGCCTTCTTTTCAGGTTTGAGTATTTATTTATATATTTATTTTGCCACATTTAACTTTGTTGGACTTTCACAAACAATGTTGGAATTTAAATGTCAAAGTATGATTTTTTTTTTTCACATTTGTTAACTATGCATTGATCACTTGTTTTTTATTAAAAAGCCTGTTTTTCATGCAATAAACCCTTTAAAATGTGATTTGAGCTCAGTTTTATTATTATTACTGTTATTATTAATAATAATTGTGCAAGCAGCTGCCACACACAAATATAATTCAATAGCAATTACAATATAAGATGATTTTATTTATTTATTTATTGCAAAACTGTGCATCCCTTTCCTATATCTCTATCCATGATATTGATCCATAATAGAACAGAAGGATGTTTGGATGAGGGATGGGTGTATGGATATCTATATACAGATGTACAAACAATATCAAACTATACAGATAAAATAGTACTGAATTATGTGTGTTACACACAAGTGTTACAACTTACCCCTCTGTCTGTTACAATTAACCCCGCATATGGGGTAAGTTGTAACATTTGCACGTCTGTTACTTTCAGTGCAACTGTACAAAAATGGTAGGTCCTAGAAAAAAAGTGTTCATTTGTAGCAGAGATGTGTATGTTGCTTGTGTAAAAAAAAAAGATTAATCTAACTTAATTATTTTTTTAATAATTGAGCCAAAACAAAAATGTGTTAGGCTGTGCCCCCACGCTCCCCTAGTTACGTACTAATACTAGTACTAGTAAAAATATCCAAGACATTTGTGAGAAAATATTGTGCAACTCTCATTGGATGAATTCACATACTGATTTGTGGATGAGCAAAATTTCTCTGTGACTTATGTTTCTCTGGACAATATTCACTGCAGCAACTGCAGCAAAAATGTGAGCGTACGAGTTTCTAAATTTGTGATTTGTAGAATGTGATTTGTGAACCTGCAATGAAGAATTTGAGAAGGTGTAACTGTTATTTTGTGTTTGTGGGAGAGAGAAAAAAGTCTACAAGCTTGCAACTCTTAAAACATTTCTCTCTGTGACTTCAAATTTACTGATACACGTATGTGGCTATTCTCTACAACTAAATTCCACTGTCACAGGCATTCAGTTGATTTGCACCAAAAATACCTTCATAAAAACTCCATCTACATGCATGTTAAACTTAAGTTCAAAACCTAACATAATACAAAACTAAATTGCTACATTTCTACAGTAATACCATATTAAAATATATTCCCAAATCTTAAAACAATGAAATCCTATCAAAACAATTAGCTAACATTTAGCTGAACATCTACACATGTGTTTTTCATTTTCTTTGCCATCTACAGTATACAAAGCGGACAACTTTTTACATGGACCATGCAACATACTACAATGAATTCTAAACAGTAGAGAGATATTATGCTTGTTTTGTAAATACATTTTACAAAAGAAAACATTGTATAATGATACCAGTTGTTAGTGTTGTTTTAGGTCATTGTTTTCAAAATTCCCTCATGTGGCCCTCGAGGTTTTTCTCCTTCTGCTCCGAGCAGGCGGACTGCTGGTAAGTTCATATTTGAGGGCAAAAAAGAGAGAAAAAACACTGCAAATTTTTTTTTTTTTTTTTTTGGTTCCGTGTTCTACAACGGGTGGTAATAATCCTGATCGTATGAATTGTATAATGCATTTTGCTAATTAAATTTTTTGTTGTGTCAAGCTGAAAGATGGTAAGGAGAACCGTGTGAAGAGTTTTGAAAAGGTGACCTAAGTATTAAGAAAGAACAAAAAAAAAAAAAAAAAAAAAAAAAGGGAAAATGATAGGTAGGTGTAGATAGAGAGATGTAGCTCAAATGATTTTAAAGATTTGTAAATGTATATACACTGTTAGACTTTTCTGTAATTTCTACAGTTATTTACTTTAAATCACCCAGTATTATACTGCTATTTCTCTTTACAGTAAATAACTGTGATTCCCATTGCATCATGGGAATTTTCTGTGACGTCTAACACCACATACAGAGACTTACTGTATTTTTTAAATTTGCTGTATACTACTGTATTTGACGTAACGGCCTCTCTGGCTGGCACCATTCCATCGTGCTTTTTATTTCCTAATTTTTGCCTTACACTGCGTGTCTACAACGCTATAATACCCAGAGGCTGTCTATATTGGACACGTTGAAGCGACCGGACCTTTAATACAAAATGCAAACCTGTTGGTTGAACCTGTTTGTCCCTTGTCAGAAATAGCGCGAGCGCTTGGACTCGGAGTACCGTACGTCAGAAATATAACGGCCGCGGCGCATCACTAACGTTACACTGTCTGGGATTTGTCGTGTCGCGACAGAGCATCCAGTGTAATATCACTGGTCTGTCTTTTGTTGGATCGCGCCGTTCACGGAATTCACTTCAGCGAGAGAGAGGGATCAGCAAGCAAGGTAAAAAAAACAAAAAAACATTCTGTGTGTGTTGACAGGATTGTGCTCAGTTTAACCTGTTATAACGTGTTCCTAACTTACTCGTCAACATGGCGGTAACGAACTTTACCACGGTAAACTGAGCTAACGTTTCATTTTACACACTTTGTTAGATTATTGAATTGTCGAGTTAAAATATGCCAACGAGCAACGCGTTTACATTATAAATGTGAATAAACTAATGTGAAATTCTGTTTTGGTTGTAGATAATGTTGGCCTACTGATGAGAACCTTTATAGTTTTAGCATTAGTATGCAAATGGAATTTCCTTTTTTTAATGGAATTTAATATGTACTTCCATTTTTATATGTGTTTAAAGGCAACTGCAACAAAGCGCCAAGATTCCAGAGGTAACGTTAGGCCATTTGTGATATATATTTTTTGAGATAAGTTTGCTGAAATGATTAGCAATATGTGAAAATTGCATTGGAGCCACTGGTGCAGACTAGGTAGCTTACAATATCTTATAAAATCTCTATAAAATTGGCTAACTTTATATCAAATAAGTGACCTTTGCATCATGTCTAACTTTATATTTATTACACAGCAAATTAACCAATCAGAAGATGGACCATTGTCTTTGTTCAGTCTCACCAGATTAAATGTATCCAGGTAAGCACTGCAGTAAAACTCTCACTAATTCATTCATACCAAATCTAGCATTCTAAACAACTTAAAGGTCCCATGACATGCTACTTTTTGTAGGCTTTAATATAGGCCTTAGTGGTCCCTAGTACTGTATCTGAAATCTCTTTCCAAAAATTCAGCCTCGGTGCAGAATTATAGCCACTACAAGCCAGTCCCAGAATGAGCTTCCTTCAGACAGGCTGTTTCGGTGTCTGTAGCTTTAAATACTAATGAGGAGGAGAAAGGCGGCGCAAGGTGGAGGGTGGGTGTGGCCTTGACCATCTTGCGCAACGGTAACGTGGCGTGCATGTTTACGTTAGCAATGGCACGAAGACACGCAGTCTTTCAAGCATTTCAGTTTGACCCAGAATCTGATCCAGATGGAGAAGCAACGGATGAAGAAGTTGCAACTCAGCGGCTCCAGCAGGACGTTTCCGAAGGGTTAGTTTAAAATATTATGTCTGGATACGGTACTTTATTCGGATGGTTTACAGTTATTATCATGTAGCTAACGCTAACCTACTGTTGCCTTTTCATGAGAGATCTGTAACGTCTGTATTTATCTTATTACAATTACATCAAGCTCTGCGATCTTGAAATGCGGATATCGCGCGCGCGCCATATAACCAACAGGAAAACGGTTATCCAAATAACAAAGACGTGTACAACACTCGCGTTACAGTGTGTGTATTCACACACATAAACTGCATATCTGCATAGCTAATGTTACAGCCACATTCTACGTGTAAAATCTAGGTAACCATAAACAGTAAAGCAACACACTTATAGCCTATATCATTAGTTGACTTACTTGTCCGAGGTGTGTAGCTGAGCCAAAGAGAGTGATCCAGACTTTAGTTTCAGACGTTCAGCAAGCCCAGCTCTGTATTGACCCTTCGGTGTTCATTTGTACATCCAATTATTGAGCAATTGTTATGCTTCGCTCGCTCAAAAGCCATGATATCTCTCGTGGACAAACTAAAATCGCGCGCGCGCGTTCCTACTTCCTAGCTCATTTTCTCATGGGCGTAAAATATTCTCTGGGCGGGCAAAGCAGAGACAGGGGAGGTAACATTTCCTCCTTATGACGTCATAAGGAGGAGATTCAAGATCAGCGCGTATGAGCCTCCATTTTCTCAAAGGCAGAGAAAGATAGCAAAAGCTCGATTTACACCGATTGAAATTTTTTAGAAACTTGGGGACCATATACAGGCTAGGGGAACTCATATTAATGTTAAAAAACCTCAGAAAGTGAAAATTTCATGTCATGGGACCTTTAAGTTTATATTTTTGCATTATTTTGATATTTTATTATTAGGCAGAAGACTCTACCATTGCAGTCCCACCTGACCAGGAAGGTCCTAATATCAGCACACAGGTGGGTTAACTACTGTAGGAAGGAGAACAATCATCACACAGTGATTTCTTGCATGTTTCTTACTGTGTATTTGTCTCAAACAGGGACCCCTTCACTGCAGACAAGCTGAAATGGGCTAAAATCATCGATTTCAGTCTTTCTCTCTATGGATTTCAGCATTTTTGGACAGAATTTAGGATTTGTAAGTATTAAAATTTAATCTGGCATAATTTAATTTAGTTCTTTTGTATGCTATTTATTGACAAAAGCTGTTTACAAATATATATTCTTAAGTTTTTGTGAAAATAATAATACAAATTAACAAAAAAGGAGGTTAAAAATAATGTGACACTAATATTCTCTCTCTCTCTCTCTCTCTCTCATATAGTGTTGGAACCGGGATCTCCTCTGAAGGACTGAGTACATTTGTGTTTGTGGACACACACACAGACCAGGGAACATTCTGAGGTTGTCAGTCAAGTTCTGAACAGGAACCAATCTTTGGAGAAGTTCATTTATTCGCAAAGGTGGACAAAAACATTGTGTTGGCTTTTTAAAGATTATTTTGATGATGATTTTTACTCCTATGCTGTAGAAAAGAGGAGTAGACAGTCAGACATTGATAATAATAAGAAATGTTTCTTGAGCATCAAAGAGACTCCTTTCAAAAACATTAAGACACTTAAATACTTCTTTTGGCCACCAGTGTACATATGTGTGTCATGTATTGTGAAAAGAACTGTATTTTGTCCTGTGTTGGACATTTCCTTTTTGACTGCTTAAAAATGTATTTGTATACATGCAGTTTTATGAATGTAATGGTTGATATTATTATAATACTTGTATAAGCTAAACAACCAATGACTCTACATTCATTTAGTCAAATGCTAATGTTTTGTTTATGGTTTTATGTATGTTTTTAAAAATGTGTGCAGTGAAGGACAGCACATAATGTGTTAATTTAACACGTTTACACATCTTTGTGCTAACCTTTCTGACATATTTACTTTGTTAAAATCATTAACACAATGAATGAGTTAAAATTAAAACAAAAAACGTTGTCCCTAAACTCACCCATTAATGTGTAAAAAATTTCACACATCATTTCCAGCATTGCCATGTTTATTTTGTGATATATATGAAATGTTTTAAATAAAAAAAATATATTTCGTGATAACTTTGTCTAATTGGTTTGTATGTCAGTAGAATTATGTAGGATAAAAATAAAATTAATCATATATCAAAATTAGGAAATTTATATTTAGTACAAATAAAAATAATTACAGTAGTGTACTGATTAGCTTCGTTTTTACAGTAATGCACTGTATTACACAATTACAATGAAATACGGTTTGGTACTGTAACTCTTAATTACAGTAACTTACTGGCAACAGTGTTGCCAGTAAGTTACTGTAAAAAACCCTTGAAAAGTCTAACAGTGTACAGCATAAGAAACAGACAATGCCTGCAGCTCATCTGCAAATAGTATTTTACAAGCCCTTGGTGTGATTCGCGCCATTCAGTCTTTCCACCTCCACCTGGCAGTCACATCAAGTGTATTGTTACCTCTGTGCGGACATCTTCCCAAAGCCCAGGGAGTGCTTGAGAACATGACATAAGTTAAACACATTGCCATTTCAGGGAATAGTCCTGTAGTAAAACGTATTCAGGATGTCCAAGCTGCTTTTTTCCCCCATACAGTGACCAAGGTTATATGCACCATTTGGAGATTGAATTGATGAAGCAAACAATAAGGATAATAAAATATTAACGTATAATTTAAATGATAGAAAATTAAAGAAAATAAAGAAAGTTTCATTTTGAATTAGAATATCAAAGAAATCTTTATCAAAAAAAATTTGAAGGTTGGCTTGACTTAGCAGTAAATTAAATTTTGAAAGTTTTGAAGTTTAGTTTTTTTTATTTTAAGGTGAAATATCGACTATAGCACCATTGTGCACAGTTGTGCTGCATGGGATAGGTCCTGTTGAAACACATGTGTCCCTCATAAGTTGCGGTGAATTTCCAGGAATTCTGCAACACTTAGTAAAGGTCTTGTCCTATTCTACACATGACTGGAGCTTACAGAGAGAATCCTCTCCACCTGTGGCTGAGTGGAAGAGTAGCTGTAGCTGCCAAGACTGCACACTGTCTGCGATGAGGAATTTTTTGGACAGCCAGAGAAGACGTCTTCTGGGTTCAAGCGGTCATCAGTCCGAGGTTTTCCCAAGACATGCCATGGGCAAAAATTATAGTTGTCAGCAGTGTTTGAGATGGATATCTCCTGCCAAGGCTACGGCTACGAACAGAATAATGAACTCTTTTTACAGAACCGTGAGTTTCATCTCTACCCTGACCCATGAAATCATCTTTGATTTATAGCGTAATGTGACAGCATGCACTGAGGGATTATACTGCAAAGCTGCAGACATTTTAAAGTGCACAGTCTAGACTTCCACTATGTGGCTATTCATTGTGCTTACACTGTATATGTCATAAACAAAACGCTTCTCCATGGCAATCCTGCATCCTGATACAGCATGAAAATAATTGTTCTATTCATCCCTCATCAGCTTCTGATGAAATAGTAGAACAAAGGCCAAGCAAGGCCCTTGTGCATAAGAACAGTCTGAAGTCTCAGGAATTCCCCTAATCACTATTCTAACAGATGCCAGAGTTAGAGAGAGAGAAAAAAACAGATTCATCAGGTCATATATTTATTTTTCAAGGACATGATGCTTACAAAGGAAACAGCATGTTGGATACGCATTATAAAGTATTTTCTTTTATTTGGCACAAACACAAAAGTGCTTTATGACAATACTGCCTTAGTAAAAGCCCTCATCAATTACAAACTATAGTTTATTGTAACACAAAATAATATTACTCATCATCACATGTTGGCACTTTTATAAATGATTCAAATCATTATCTTAAACATTTGATAAATGTTAAAATAATGCTGGTAAATAAAATCAGAGCTTCTCCAGGAAATTAAGACATGGCATTACTTGGAAATTAAGGTTTGCCACCACTAGAAAAGCTGTATTGCAAATGCTCTGGACATTGATGGATGACATAAGATTGTGTGAAATAATAACAATCACTAGAGGCAACTGTGCCTCAATTTTGTGCAAATGTTCCTGTGTCAATTTCTGGAGAATTTGCAAAGAAATGTGATTTTGGCACATGCTGAAATTGCATAGTGGGACAATTCAAAACATTCAACTGAACCAGCAAACGATACTTTCATATTAAATTTAAAAAATAAAAATAAATGTTAGAAAACCATAAATCTTGGTGTTGTATAAATAGGTCATAACTCCATGTAATACTTATTATAACAACACAGGTTCATCACCCTTCTGGTCAACGAATAACTTATCCCTAGATTTGCCTTTTATTGCTGTCATCACAGAGACAAATCCAGCTTCTTAATTTCACATTTTGGTCAGACAGGCAAGTCTTAAAGAGGTACATTTCCTCATATTTATTGAAAATAGAGAATCTTTGGTGGCAAAGCAAAAAATTATAATAAACAAGTCTATATAAAAGGCAATAAAATACATTATGCAAATACAAAGTACAGCACAATCAAAAAATACTCAGAAGTTCTGTTTTGGATTTCAGTCTAAAAATGTGTACATAATATATTTTATATATATATAAACAAACTAAAGTAAAAATCATAAATTACTTAAGAAAAAACTGAGTCTAATCCGACACTCACACAATGCAAACATAACCATTGAGGTATTTTGTTCCTTAAAGTTCTAGATCAAGCATTATGCATATTGGGAGTGAACGTGAAAGTGCAAAGAATACTAAAACATCAAGAGTGTCAAAGCTCACATATAACAATGTGTTTCCTTTATCACTGCAAAGGATTGTCCTTATTAACAGTCACAGCAGCAATGATGTCTCTTTTCGGCGTCACTTCCTGTCACCTGCGGAGAGCCCGCTTTCAGATAGCAGTCTGAGATTGTTTTTAATGTAAACGTAGAAAGGATGAAGGACACTGGGAAATACTATACATCAAGAACCATGTCATACTGTTGTCCTATCTTTCTCTTGCCACACTTCATTATGAGGACAGCGTACAAAGTCAAGAATACGACCCAGTAGCTGGCATACACGATTGCGCCGATAATCAAAACAATTTTTTCGGACTCTGGGAAGGGCTTTCGGGTCTCTTGGATTATTGAATAAATAATGCCAACAAAAAGAATGGTGAACCAAACTGAGATCGGAATAAGTCCAATAAAGTTCACCACGACGGTCTTCCTTCCAGACGTTCCCCAACCGGATTTGTTTATGGTGGCTATTGCGAACATTTTTGCCGGTAGCAGACTTGACATGTATAACACTGAGTAGAAGGACATGAAGACCATGACGATGTTTCCACGGAGGCAACTGGCAAACGAAGCCTTGATGAGCGCCACAACCTGGACGATCAGCAGGAACAGAAGGATGTTCCAGATCCTGCCCTGGTAGAAGAGCTGGATCGCAGTGGCGATGAGGAAGAAGGGGAAGAAGCCGGTGATGACGGCCTCGTAGGTCATCCACAAGTGGTGCTTGTGAAACCACATGGAGTTGTAAAGCCACTCTCTGAAATACGATTTACTCCAGCGGGTTTGCTGGTTAAGCCAGCGCAAGTAGGTGATGGGTGTCTCGGTCAAGCACTTGGAGCGGGCGGTGTATTTTGTAGCATATCCCAGGCTCAGGACTCGATTGGTCAGATGCCGGTCATCGCCAAAACTGCAGTGGCTTCCCATGAATGTCTGATTGTACCAGTCCTCCAGAAACTCATGAAGAAGGGAGTTCCTGTACATCCCCAGTGGCCCACTGATACACTGAACGCACCCAAAATATGACTGGCAAGCTCTTTCGACGTTGAACGCCATCCAATACCTCACACTGCTGAGGAAGGAGACCCATGATTCATATTTGTTCAGAATCTAGAGGGATAGATTAACAAAGAGAATTTGAAATCAAAGGGCCTGTAGTTCAACACATACAATGTCACATGTACCTGTATGTCTTGGCCATCAGCCACATTGATGTATATACTATGTTTGAAAATGAATCAGAAATCCGAATGTAGAGTGAAACACTAAAGAACCCTGAGAACCCATCAAAGTTCTAAAGGCTCTTTGTACAGGATGTCCAGTAATATGCTTTTCTGTTGACATCTGAACACAGCAAAGTTTGGTGTGGGAATATTTAAGTACCATGAACAATCTATTTAATAACTTGGACACTTGTCACAGCATTAGATAAAATATCTAAACCAAGTGGAATCTACAAACAAATGATGCTTCTAAAAACCAACAATTCTTCAGTTACTTAAAAAAATTAAAAGTCTAACTATCTATGTATGACAAAGAGTCCATGTCAAAGTTTGCTTGACAAACATATTGACACACTTAGACTTGAAATAATAAAATTTTAAAAAGCATATGCTGTATGTCATTTAAATGTTTGATGTGTTAGAGTGATACAGTAGAATTTTGTTAAAACTGCAAGAGAACACATACCTGCACATCTCCGCCTACTCCTCCAACCATGGGATCTTCTTCCAGAACCTTCACCATCTCCACTGAGGAGGCTGGGTCCAACATTGTGTCTGAATCACACACCTGCATCCAGCACAATATAGAAACATCAATAAAGGATACACACTAATTAGTAAAACAATTTTTTTAACTCTACCCTTTTCCTTTGAAATATGAACATTCATTCATTGATACATTTGACATATTTCTGAACAAAATGTTCTCAGAATAAGTAAAAATCAGTGTTTGCACCACATGTACTGAGGCATCACATTTTTTAACACAATGACTAATATGAGATTTATCTAATCAAATATTTTCCTCAATCACTTGTATATACACCAGATTGTCTTTGTTTGAGTGGTCACAATAAATCAAATGTGCTGCTAAACATGCTGGGACGAGTATATCAATCTCTCCTGGAGGTCATCTTAATCATTAAGTTCTGGCTTACATAGTCAGTTATAGAGCCAAAAATGTAGGCGCATCAAACACGGGGACACACTGTTCAAATATCGATAGAGATTTGGTTAAGTGTTCTAACATTGAAACTTTGAAAACAAGCATTTCCCAAATGTTCTCTTGCTTTTTCCAGAGAAAGTCATGTATGCCACTTTGTTTTTACAACTAAACCCCATACTGAGACAAACCACAAGACGGGTAGCAAGATCAGTGATAAGTTAAACACAATTAGGGCTCTACACTCAGAGCAAAGGTCAGGGATCTCATTGGAACCAGGTGGCATGTGGATAAAATAAACATTTTTGTTCAGTCTACAAGGGAGCCCTTGCATGACTATCAATGAATGACAGCTACGGGTTAACCATTTGCAAAGGCCATTCACATAAAATACTTACTTAATAAAAAAAAGTTTAAAGACCAAGAATGGGAATTATAATGATAAGTATATTAGGGTCCACACCAATGGATGTTATCATTCTGTTTATTACTGACTTGACTTGACTATTATAAACATGCTGCCCTTATCACGTCTGCCACCCATAGTGTCCACCAGAGGACGCAGTGTCTTGTTGTCTTTCTCAGGGAACAATGGTTACATGTGTAACCTGAGACGTTCCATTTCAAATGGGAACTCGCACCGCATCCTCTGGTGGACACTATGGGGAACGCCTCATAATGTCCACTAGAGGACACAGTGTCTTGTTCCCCTGTAACCATGGCTCCCTGAGACGTTCTTCATGGTTTTAAGAGCTTAAATCTTTCTTACGTCATTACTGATGGCACAATTGTTTGGATTACGTAAGAGGACATTTGATCACTAGTTTTGCCAATAAATCTCCAGAAAGACATTTTGTTGCAAATAGTTTGAACAAAAGTAAATATCCTTACGTATCTACCAAAGCCACAGAGAGTCTATTTTGTAATGTGAAAACACATGTATACAGCTGTTCTCAACTGTGTGCCATTATTAAATTCTTCAAAATAATCAGTCTTTTTTGGTTGTAGCTCGTAAAAATTCAGGAGCGGGAATTATATGTTTAGAATAAACCACCATACATGGGTCCTTGGGGGTTTAATGCATTTATGTGACTTATTTAGTAACATGTATTTATGTGACACGTTCCATTGAGCTAAATAACCACTCAGTGTCATGAGCTAATAGTATGTGCTCTGAGATGACATGGAAAATACAAGCGATCTGTTCTGGAAGTGCCAGAAATAGCCCCGGAATATGCAAACGATTTCCCACAGAAGTCCCTCAATGAACAGCATCAGTGTTAACCAGGAATGTACTTTCCTCACTCTCAGTGCACTACATGCTTCAGCATAGCATCCATTTAAGAAGTCACAAAAGCTTCTTTGTACAATTTGCCTGTGTTGCCCCCGTGTACTTGGCTTGAGCCGCCTGAGAGAGATAGACTCACCTGTACGTAGTCGACACTTCTTCCCAGGGCTTTGAAGGCGGTGTACATGACCTCCCTCTTCCCGCCCCACTTCTGCATGATGCACACACATTTATTGTTGAGAACCAGGCGAGAAATGTGCTGCAAGCTCTCGGCGTACAATTCTTCGGTTTCATCCGGTCCTTTCTGGTGGTAGTTGCTTTTCCAAATGTAAGTGGCTGCCTTGTCCCGGCCCATGATATCCCGAAAGATCTCCATCATGTAGCAGTCATCATCATTGTTCCCGTCGATAACCATAATGACCTTTATCCCGGGGTAGGTGAGCCTCTTCACAGATATTAAACACTTTCTCAGGTAGTTGGGGTCTTCTTGATAGGCTGCAATGCAAAGGGCCAGTGACTTGTTGAGTTTGATAGGTGTTTCCAGGGAGCGTTTCATGTTCCTGTGTTCCAGTAGAGCAAAAAAGCTCTGGATGATGAGGTGAACGACTAGAATTGCTCCATAAAGACCAAAGGACAAATAGTTGCCTGCAGTCGTTATGAGCTTATACCCCATGATATAAGCAGTAGAGATTCCCACAAGCAGCGAAATGCCGAACAGTGTCGTCCCAAAAATCCTTAAGTAGCTGATCGCTTTGTCACATCTCATCTGAAAAAAAACAAAAAACAATGGGATATTGAGGGGTGAATAATATTCATGATTTTGAATGAACCAAATAAGTTCTTCTGCAGAACACAAAAGAAGACATTTTGAAAAATCTTGCAGTGTTTATGTTCAATGTTGTTTTGGACCCCATTTACTTTAATTGTATGAAGAAAAAAAACAGTCCCTCAAAACATCTTCTTTTGTGCTTTGCATAAGAACAAAACTCATGCAGGTTTGGAACGACACAAGGGTGAGTACACAATGACAAAATCGTAATTTTTGGCTGAACTTTCCCTTTATGAGCAGCACTCATAGATGAAATTAAAGCAGACGTGTGGACAGCTTTGCGGTGGCAAGGACATGCTTTTTGCTCATATACAAGCATAGAATACATGCATCTGTTCTTGCCGCAAAAGCAGCAGTATATTTCAGACAGCATCATATTTCTTCCTCTTTCCTCCTCTTCTGAATCTGAGTGGTCTTTATGACCATTTGTTCCAAGTTTCCAAACTAATACAGTTCCCCATCTGCTTGGCAGACGTGACTATGCAGCACCACCCTCTGACATCATCTGTTTATATCTCCGTGGGAACGCATGAACAGTGAAATTTAGATTTCAGAGGGCTACACTAAAGACCCTCTGTCTTATTACTGCTAAAGACGGCCATTGTATTAATGATGGTGTCTTGTTTTAACGACTCTCACCACTCAAATCTCGTTTTTCCTTTGATATTATCCCTCTTGGTTTAGATTTTACAGCGGTTCTGGCCTGGGAGAGAGGCTGATATGATGGACTGAAGCACAGTGTGAATCTAGCTGGCACGTGTCACAACCTTGAACGTCATCCTGCATGTTTACGAGGCCCTCTGGACCCTCAAAAACCCCACCTTATCCAACAGACACGTGCAAACCTGTTGGATTAAGGGCCACATGTGGTGTTAATGTCTCAAACGCCTGTACTACTCTTGGGGTATCCCTAAACCTCTTTTCATGTCTTGTTCAAACTCTACATGAACCCGAAAGGCTACTTTGAAACTGCTGACAAGACAAAATGTGGCCCACACCTATAAGGCCACTAAAGCTAATCACGGTCATATGGGATATCAGAAGCATCGTTATCTTTGTAAATTACCTAATTTCTCATGTTTACACAATGTTGGTGCAGGCTTTGTGTCTCCAAGGATGAATGTGCAGGGTTTACATGTGCAGATTGACTCGTCTTGTTGTGAATGGGGATGAGCGTCCTATTAGATAATCCTTCTGATGAAGTGGTCTTGTGTGAGACATTTGCCATCAATAGATTTTGTCTGACTGAATGAAATATGGTAATTTCCAGTAAAGGCCCATTCACACCAAGGACGGTAACTGTAGCCATAAAGTTTTAATAATCATTCTAATTCAATGAGAATAGCCACACTATAACAATATCAACACAGAGGAACAATATCACTGGAATCACTTTGAAAACTTGTTTCTTCCAGCTGATGACCGATATAAACATTGACAGCCAATCAGACTTAGGAGCACACACTAATAGTAAACTGAAGATTTTCGTCCATTAATGTGAATGGAAAAGTTATCATTATAGTTATTTTTGTTGGTTATCGTTCTGAAATAGCAGTTACATATATAATGCTTTTGTTTGCATTACTAGTTGACTATGTCGTGCATATCATCTGGCCATGATCCAACAGAGCAGGGAGGAGACACAGAGTGTCTTGGATCACTGAGAGTTGAATCATCCTCAATGGGGAAAACTCTAACTCTAGCTTTGAAGGTAGATGAAATATTGCAGTGCAAGAAAAATACATTTGCACTAGCCAAAAGAGACCCAGGCCTGCAACACCTCCTGAGCACCACCAAAAAATTACTTTGCTTGACTCTTATGCATTCAAATGTTATTCATCTAGAGAGGATTTTTACACCATGCCTGAATGTAGGAGGAGGTAGATTGTTTAACTTAATGGAGACAGAGGATTTGTTCATCTTTATCCTCAGATTTGGAGCAGATTCCTTTAGACAAAGCTTAATTTGAAACACAATAAGTCGTGAATGGCCATCAACAACAGTTGTTATGCAGCAGGAAATCCATGGCTCATTGCTAAATACTTCTTTTGAGGAACTGGGTAGAAAAGGTAGGAAAAGTAGGAGATCATCTTAACTTAGCAACAGTGGATGCTGTGAGAGTTGTCCTCTAAAATTAGCAAAAGTACTTTGGTGATCTGCTGATCCTGTATTCATAAACCATCATGTGGTTTAAATATTTAAATATTAAATAATAAAAAATAAACTAAAATATTCATAATAAAACTAATAATATATACAATATTATAAAATATGAAATCCATTTAAATGTTAAAATTAAACAATTAGACTACTTGAAAGAGATGGCTTTCAAAGATGTGTGCAAACTTCCTAGTAGCATAAACTCTATAGCTAATGGGTTTTCTCATCAAATAAGTTGTTTCACTGAAATTGTGTTGGTGGGAATTTTAGCACAGAGACAAAGTTAGAGACACTGTCTTGTTGCTCGAACTGCCCTTCTGAGATACCCCAGTGTATTCCAAGGCATTGGAGGAAGCTTCTGCTTCTCCTAAGTGGGTGGTTCTGAGGTGGCGGGGAATCTAGGAACTTGGGGAACTGCCACAGCTGCCTCCCAAAGGATACATCCAACCACTAGCACTGAGACACATCCATCACTCTGCCATGGCTCTGCAGTGTGGCTTTGTCAAACTTTATGGTCGCCATATTGTTCAGGCTGCTGCCACCAGGTCAGAAGAAATAATGTGGTATTTCCACAAGTTGTTATAAGTGCCTTGAAGGCTAACTGCAATTAGGTTATTGCATGAACTTTGGCCACTGCTACCCTGGACTTGACTTCTTTTGTCTGTGCTAGACTGTGTGGTGAACAGCTTTATGACCTCCAACTGCAGCCTGATTTTCAATGACACAACCATACACCCTGCATATTTACAACAGGCAATATCTGCAAAATGCTGAGGTAGTTTGGCATCAAATTGATCAAAATAGTCTTTTGAGGGTTTGTTGTTCCAAACCTGTATGAATTTCTATCTTCTGCGGAATGCAAAAGAAGATATTTTGAAGAATATGGGTAATTAAACAGTTGATGGGCCCATTGACTTCCATAGTATGGGGAAAAAAAATACTGTAGAAGTCAATGGGGCTGGTTACTAACTGTTTGGTTACCAACATTCTTCAGAATATCTTCTTTTGTCTTCAACAGAAGAAAGAAATTCATACAGGTTTCGAACAACTTGAGGGTGAGTAAATTATGACAAAATTTTCATATTTGGTGAACTATCCCTTTAAGCTGCTTTGTGCCCAATATGACCAGTGTTTCAGTTACAGATGCTATTCAATTTCTCCATATGTCAGTGTCAGACAGGAAGAATTGAGCAATTTGCAATGCAACAAACTTTTATTAAACATGCAACATAAGATGTTGCAACCGCCCCCAACCCTATCAGCCATGACAGAACATAATATGCCTGCTAGACACACTGACTTTGACACATGCTAACCATGTCACTTAGAAGTCAACAAAACAATAATTCAATCGAAGTTTTGATTAATTCATACAAAATTTCAGGACAGTATGACAAAAATATATCTCATGAAAAAATTTACTTTCATACTTCCAAAACAAGTTTTGTTTAATAAATGCAGCAGCAGATGTTGAATATGTCTACTGTCTTCTTGGTGGGGGGAGGGTCTAACTGTGCATGTACAGTATGAGTGTCATCACTCTAGCTTGTTTCTGATTGGAGAAAAATGACATGTTGCAACGCAACTGTCCCTGGTCTCCCCTACTTAATTAATATTACTCAGTACTTCTTTAAGTAAGTACAATGTAACTACAACACCTTAAAATAGTGTAACCAAAAATATTCATACATATAGCTATCAGTTTTTTATAGGCTACAAGTTGTGTTTTAAAAGTATTTTAGAAATAGGGACGCCAAAACATAGTTCAGTTGCATTCGAACCTAAACAGACTTTTCTCCTGAAATTGTACGGACAGAAAATGACATTTGTATAAAAAGTTAATGTTTAGTTTATATTATTTCACTTATACATGGTGACTCCCGAGAGAGCTTACTGAAAATCGTCATTATTACGCATCATCACTAGCCCTGGCTGCGTCACACCAGTTTTACAGCTGCTGCTGCGCGCAATATCTGTTCTGTTATAGGTCAGAGTGTCCAGATGGTGTTTAATTAGCTTATAGCCCTTGTAGAATTTCAAATACACACACAAACATTTTTGCTCTAAATGTATTAAGTCGATGTTGTCTAGAAGCTTTTCACAGGTTTCACAGGTTTATCTGCTGTGAAGATAAATAAATAATGCTATGAAAATGTCTGCTGTTCTTTATCAGCCGTACAGTTGAGTCTTAGAAATACGGTGCGATATAGCCTATTAAACAACCTTTTGGACAACAGATAAATAGCACGTGTAGGTATTGCAAACACTTATGGCTGAACTCCATTCATTCAAATTCACCCCCTCATGATTGTTTAAAATTCCATTACAACATGACATGCACGCAAATATAACTATTAATCTAGCAGAACAAAGTAAAGCCTATTATTAAAAAGAGTTATACTCTGAATAATTCATGATCTTACCTTGGAGCAGCTTTGTGAAGATGTCCCGTTAGTTTAACAGGGATGCTGTCCGACGAGTCTCTGCACGTTCCAGACACTGCACAAAACTTCCCATACAAGTTTTTGGGCAAAAAAACAGAGGAGACCGACATGGAGCATCTAAAAACTCCTTGCTTCGAATTGCAAAGATGTGCAGCATACACGTTTTCCATATAACGAATGAACATTCAAGTTTCACGCCTCCTCCAATTCATCATATACAGTTTGCATCATTCTGCTGTGATGAGGTCTGTTTGAGCATCTTGGCAGTTCATTCTGACTTTGTCAGCTTATAAAAGAAAAAGAAAAAAGTTATCCAACAGTAGTCAATGTTGGTGACTCAAAATGTAATTGATTCAAGTTTTCCCAAGCGTACAAATTTTAAGTAGCCTAGTTAACTGCCCTTTTCTGCGTCTAATTTCTTTCAGACGCGTTAGGTTTATGCTTCCTGTAAGCCATACATTTGTGAGACTATTTTAACCGGGCAGGGTTTTGGACTTGTTTTAATAAGGGGGTTGGTTCGGGGGCGAGGAGGAGCGAACTTCTAAGAGAAAAAAAGTGCTGCCCATTCAAACTTCCGAAATGGGGGTGGGTATGAGTTTATCAAGCAATTAGCCAGTCTTCAGCTAAAAAAGAAAAAGAAAACTGTAAGTTATAAAGATAGCCTTTTAAAAATATGTATATATAAAAAATTATTAATAATTGACAACAACAATAAAATAAAATAAAAGAATTACAACAAATAAAACGCATTCATTAATGCATTTACCAAGGGGATACAAAAATATATATATATTAGAAAATTGTAGGTATTATTAAGCTGGATGTTTTAATAATCAGTTGATATTTTGCCAATTGTACAGATAGAATATCATAAATAAAACTCGCCTGATAACTTTTTAATGCTCATAGATTCTCAGTTGCGCTCGTGATTTTGAGGGCAGGAAGCGTATTTACCACTAGAGCACGCCACACAATTCTAAATGTGTTCACGTTCACAACAATGAAAGTTGGTTTATAACAGCCCTACTGTCAGTGATGCAGACCTTGCAATGTAACAATGTTTTTGATATACAATTATACTATAACTATTCTTTTAAAATGTGTAGCTTTCTTTCTTTCTTTCTTTCTTTCTTTCTTTCTTTCTTTCTTTCTTTCTTTCTTTCTTTCTTTCTTTCTTTCTTTCTTTCTTTCTTTCTTTCTTTCTTTCTTTCTTTCTTTCTTTCTTTCTTGATATTGAGCAATATTTCGATAGCACAACTGAGAGTATCTCCGTTCCTTAAGGAAAATGAACAAGTAGGGTGCAACGGGGCTGAAGGCACATCACTTTAAGAGAAAAAGTTTCACTACTCCCATAGTGTATGATTGCAGAAAAAAAAAAAAAAAAAAAAAAAAAGGTTGGAATTGAACGTTGATGGAGCAACAAATCTTGTGTGAAAATAAATCATAAAAGTTGTTTATTTTGTTTCAAAATGTTTATAAATGTATGAGTTGGTAAGGTGAGCCCTTTTTCCCCACACAGTATTGATACAAATACTTATACAATACAAATAATATGTTTTTAATAATGTCTAAGTTAATACTTGTTCAAAACAATCACTAATTTTAGCAAAGTTTGTACTGTTTTCTGATTATTTTAATAAATAAAATAATTCTTTTTTTTCAATAAATATGCTGCCATTAAAATGTTTATATAAAAATATATTTGCAGTCAATAAATGATATTTTATCATATGATATGGTCAATATCATATTTTTAAATATGATGGTGTCATTAGCCTATATATGTAGTGATTATCTTTAAGGTGGAAACCCAACTTAATATATGATATTTACCATCTGAATCTAACTATGTCATGTCAGCAACTGGAAAAGTTAGTCAGCTTTTGATTATCATGTTAATGTTATGTTATGTTAACCCCTAACCCAGACTTTTACCCCAAATACCCTACTTATACATATTCTTTCATTATTGAAAAACGGTTGCTTTAATTACCTTGAACAAAACTGAAAATGATTAAGAAGACCTGTGTTTTAAAATATATTCAATCATTTTAGCAATTCTCATTTGCTATTTAAATCTACAACATTTAAAAGAAACAGAAAACATTAGATCAAATTAGCACAGAATCAACTTTGCGCTGCTGCCCGTCGAGGATGAGCCAAATTTCCACGTGCATTTTTTGGAAAGTGCTACGGCAAGTTTTTGTGCCATCTAGTAGTTTAGAGGAAAATAAGATCAAAGGCGCCTTTTACCCCGCTGAATCTTTCTTCGCCCCTTTCTCCCCTAACCTATACGAATATGCATTTGTTCATTGTTTGTTTATGTCCACTCTTATTGTTCTCTACAAAGTTCAAAAGAGGTTTTCTGCCCAGCAGGGGCAGCACATGGACAGGCTTAGGTAACTGTCCATTCATGTGCAAAGGCAGCTTCTTATGTGTCAATTTGGGCTACTGTTTATTTGAACATAACTGATCCGGGGTGGGAAAGAGGATGGCAACCATTGTATATGTCTCTGTAGAATAGCCTCCACTAAAGCATGGCAAACAAGAAAATGCTGGACTCCTCCAGCAGACTGCAGAGGTGCTGAAGGATGGAGGCTAATGAGTCCCAGCTTCACAGTTGGGGTTTCTTTGACCCTAAACTGACTTTGATGAAGAGCAACCACATGTTTTGCTGACTCATTAAAAAAAAAACTAAAAAACGTAGTACTAGTGTCTAGTACAGTACAGCATTGTGTTCCATACGTATGGATCTTATCCTGTCGGGCACTCCAAACATCTCCTGGGGACTTGTATGGGGCTAGAAATCTGAGATAGCTCACTTTTTAGTTTTAGAGACGTTCATGGTCTATCTTGATTTCACTTGGAACAATGGTATCATTGAGAGGACATGTGCATCTCATTTTTGCATTTTGTTTAGATCAAAGACACTGATATTGTTATTGTTCTCTGTGTGTTTAGCTCTAGAACATGAGCACCGCTGGTCGATTCAAATGTTGAAAGGTTTTAAGTGCCATATCTGCTCTTTGGCTTCTTTCCAATATCTGCTTCTACACTTACTCATCATCAGCCCAGAAATCCTCTACACAACCTTTTTCTCTCACAGTAAATTTTTCGACATCTAGGGACAGGAAAGAAAGTTCAATGTGCATGAACAAAGCCCCAGTCATTAAGACTGATTGCTGCTTATCTGCTGCTCATGAATTGTCGCCCCTCAGGACCTCTTTAGTCTGGCCTTAATTTGTATTTAAGATAGTCCTGCTCCTTTACCAAAAACCACAAATGTTAAACAAATATGCCATTTAACAGCGGGTAGAGTTGAATATTTTCATTTGGAGGTTGATCCTCACCGCCTTTGAGATGATTGCTCAATTCCTCACTACCGAAACAATTCTCAGCTGAAATATATATAATTGTGAAGGAATATAATTGTGAACCAATGCGAAAAATAATAAAAAGTTTTATTTAATTGAATAGATGTCATAAGGGCATTTTCACAATATTCCAAAGAAAGTTTTCTTTGGAATAAAACCATCCGTCTATCTATCTATCTATCTATCTATCTATCTATCTATCTATCTATCTATCTATCTATCTATCTATCTATCTATCTATCTATCTATCTATCTATCTATCTATCTATCTATCTATCTATCTATCTATCTATCTATCTCTATCTATCTATCTATCTATCTATCTATCTAACTATCTATCTATCTAGATAGATAGATAGATAGATAGATAGATAGAGACATCTGCTCTTGTGTACAAGCGCTCCGTATTGACAGTGAATACTGTAGTGAGTAATGAGGGGAAGTGCCTTTTGAACTTTAAAGCAAAGCACCTTACTCACATTTTCCAAAGTGCATCCGGTGGCTCAGCTATCATCTGTAGTCAATAACTGGCCCTTTCACTGAGAGGTGATTATCATCAGACGATCAGACGTGGGAGAGCTGCTCTGAGAAAGAGGGCATTGAGCACAGAGTGTGCCTCTCCAACATGTGTTTCCTCAGTGTGTCACTGTACGTGTGGGGGTGCACATGTGAGTAATGTGTGTGTGTGAGAGAGAAATAGAGTTAAACTCAGGTCCACATACTCCACCCTGCCTGTTTTGTGGTTTCCATGGTGAGTGATGTTAGCATGGCACCGAACCGAATTAAGACGAACTGATTTCATTATAGGAATTCAATTTGAATATTCTCCTTTTTTCACTAAGCTTTAGAGACAGAATTCGAGGTTAGGTCACCCTTAAAGGGATAGTCCAATACAAGTTAAGCATGATTAATAGCATTTGTTTTATAAAGTTAATTGCCAAAAAAAACCCAAAAAAACCCCCAAAAAAACATTTCGACTTACAATGGAAGTGAATAAGGGCAGTTTTTAGAGGTTTTAAAAGCAGAAATGTTGAGTTTAGAATTTTATGAAGCACTTAAATGAATTATTCTGTTAAAACTTGTTTTATTTAAGCTGTAAAGTTGTTTTCATCATTTGTTTGGTCATTCTAGGGGTTTAGGTGTTGTGTTGTTATGACAAAGAAACTATAAAACTGAATATATCTTTACATAAAAATGACATTGTTTATGTCTTGTGACTATAGAAACAGTAATTATTTTAATGTTAACAGATTTTCCCCATTTACTTCCATTGTAAATACCTAATTGTAACTCAGATTTTTGCTTTTTTAAAATGAAAGTCCCTGGAATATTCCTTGAATTGAAGTTTGCCTCAGTGAAGATTGCAGAAATATTAGCCTACTTGATATTTTGCTTTACTGTGTATGCACTGAACCAAGAGGTTTCCTGTCAGAAATGTGATCTATGTGCTTAGTATTTTTTTGGCTTTTATGTCCTATACTTTTTTCATCTGTTGTTGCTGTGTACATTGTCATTACATGGAGATAGTGATTAGGCTAAAAAAATACAGACTATTTAATTACTGTGAAATGACATAGCTTCCTTTAATTGGCAAAATACCAAATTACATACCAAAACCACATGGACTAGATGGGACCAGGGAGCTGTCGATATTTGAAGTTTCACAGGGGTGAATGAAGGTGGATTGGTTTCTTTGTGTTCATTATGGATTTCATGGAGCTTAGGGGGTCAGAAAGTTAACCACAGCTGCTTGGGCCGACAGGAAATGCGAGTGCTTCTGTTTATAGTCTCACTTCCACATTGAAGCACTTCTCTAGGCTTCAAAGCAACTTTACTGCATGAATATCCAGCCTGTAGGCTAAATACTCAAGGCTCTGGCCTTTGCCACACAATTACATTATTTCTCGTAGAGCACTGCTCATTTTCACTCTGAAAGATTGTAGCAAACAAACACCATTGATGTTATAGTGCGATGACTCCTGTAAATGGTTGTGATGAAGCATATCATCCAATTACACAGCCAATTCCTTCTGTTCCTGCTCTAATAGGCTGAGAAAGATGGATTAGATGAGTAGGAATGTAGGAATGTAGGAGCAGTAATTAGGAGTTTGATGAGGCAAACGTTGTAGTTAATAGTTAGTTAATAGTGAGAATTGGACCCTAATCTGAAGTGTGACCAATTACATTTACAATTTTATAAATAGGATATTCAAGACATTACATTATTGGAAGGCAAACTTCCAGCTATTTCCCAGTGTCTCGCACCTTGTTTTTAAGGGTGTGCTCGCTTGGTTCTTTTGGTCCAGACTAAAAAATAAAATGATACGTTTAGTCCTGTTTGCTTAGTGTTCACACTGTCATTTTTAACAAAGAACTTAAAGCTAAAAAACATAAAGCTTAAGGATAAGCTCACAACCTGAGCATATTTATGACGTGCAATGGAACTTACCGAACATCCAAAACAGTGCTGTGTATTGGGCTGAATACACTTGTTGAATGTGTGTTCATATGGTGGTATTTGACCAGCTGAGAACTCACAAAAAGCTCATAAAATGTCACAGAAACAAATGAAGATCTGATGTAAGGAAATAGCGGTTCTGATGCCGCACTGTTAAAAACAAACAAACAAACAAACAAACAAACAAACAAACAAACAACAGCAGGATTTAAATGTGTGGTAAAAAAACATCATCTGTGGTTCCCAGTACTTTACCATAAAAAATACAGTAGTAACCTTTTAGTTTTTACGGGACAATCCTTATATTTCATTAAACGATAAACGTTATCATTCAATTTCACTAGTATTCAAATCTGCTTTATACCTTTGTAATATAGCGATAACCACCATAATAACACAGGTGGTAAAAAAGAAAACCACATGATGATTCAAAGTTTACCACCATTAGTTTTCCACAAACTGAGGCACATATTAATATAAAGAAGGTTCAGAGTGTCATACACACAAATACAAAACTCCCTCATGGTGACACACATGGCTCCAAATAATGCCATACACATTCATTAAACAATATATGATGTAATATAAACCCCAAATGTACATAACTGATAACAAAAACTAAGAAGAAAAATACTTATTTAAATGAAATAACATCAAATGTGAATTGTCATGCAGGGAATTCTGGGAATGTCAATTTAGAGAAACAACAAGAACAGAAAAAGCAAGCAAGCAAGCAACTTTATTTATATAGCACATTTCCAAACAACAGACGTTGCCCCAAAAAGAGAAGAGATGAGCAGAAACACAAGGACTACAAATGACTTCAGCCACAGCCTTAGATCAGCTAAAAAAAAACAAAAAAAAACATTAAATCTCTCAAGATCTCAGCAGAGGAGGATTAAACAACTACACAAACATCATTACCAACTTCACTTATAACTAACCAGATAGAATGTATTTCTGTCATAAATCTACAGTTCTGTTAGAGAATTAACAGAGGTTTAGATGTTGATGATTTATTGTTCATTTGTTTCAGTGTTGTATTTAGTTTAATTTACTTTCTAACATTAGTTTTTCTCCGGCTGCCATAACTCTGTGTTTATAAGACACATTGGTTATGGCAAGAAAATCAGAGAGAAAATAAATCAGGTGATGTTGGTTATGTATTTGAAATTGATGATGACATACATGATCATCATGTAGTGGCCTGATTCACTGAGCTCATATAGAGTCTTATATTTGATTATATGAGTCATTCATTTTACATGATTGGTTGTAGTAGCCCTATGATTCTACAGCACGTGATCCATCAGTGTTGTGATAATCTGAAGAATTTTTAAAACATTGTGCACAATAAAGGTTTGAACTACTGTGTCTCTCAGACACACACAGACATCAAGATTCAGCATATGAATCTCAACAACGGTGATGATAAAAGTGCAGTGCATGATGGGAGCCATCAATCAAAACTCATCAATATCTCCCAGCATGCATTGCAGCATGAATAAATTATGCTGAATTGCCTTAGTATTTTCTTTTATTATTATTATTATTATCTGCTTTTATTTTTGCTGTTGTTTTTGATGCAACTTTTTAGTAGCTTGTTTTGTGATGTTCAGAGTTTTATCTGATTATTTAGTTTATCTGATTTATCCGTATTTTTTTAAGTGTTAATATCTGCTAACTCTTTATTGTGATGGTCCTCCAACAGACATTTTACTGACTATAAGTAACTTTGCAACTACATGTCAATTTATTCTAACACTAACCCTACCAGTCTACTAATACTCTACTAATACTCCAATGAGAGCTAGTAGACATATAGGTGCAACATAACTTATAGTCAACAGAATGTGCAAAAGGGACCATCAAAATAAAGTGAAACCAATTTGATTTATTTTAGCTTAGCTTAGCTACTCTCAGGGTTGGGAAGGGGCACCATTCAGGGCCATATAAATGTTTTTAAATAAGGGGATGTGGCACAATGACCAAAGGTGCTAAACGAACATCCCCATTTGTTAGTCTGATCAGTGTTGAGTGCATTTTTATTGACCTCCAGGTCAGACCCTAACAAGGACTTCACAGAGATCAGAGAGTTGGACAGCACACCTAGGTCATAAAGTGAAAGTCTGTTAGTCAAGCAAATATCTCACTTAATTGTCGAGTCTTTGGCATTGATGTGACATTGACTTCAGCTCTGAGAGCACTGTTTTCCTCCCTGTTCTGTTCATGACACATCCATGCTGTGACAAAACAGCTCCACCTTAAACAGAGCATTAGAAGGACTCTGAGGATTTACACTTTAAGCAACACCCAAGCTTGTTCTTATCACCTCAGCAATGATCTGCGGCCCTCTTGGGGTCTCCTCTGTCTGTCACGCTGGCCCTATCACCTCTATGAGCTCATGTAGTGTGATAACAGTCCTGTTGAGCTGGAAAAGTGAGTGACCACTATGAAAGTGAAGCCTTTTTATGAGCTTTGGCTCTTCCGCACTCCCCCTGCTTTGTGAACCCCTGAATGCAGTGGGTCAGCAGTGTCAGAACATGGCGTCAGTTCACCACCCACTTCCGTCCTCTCTAGAGGGGACAAAAACAGCCAGTCTGATTAATAGCAGTAAGGATTGTTACTCATTTTGTGAATCTGTCCTTCTTACAAGAACTTACAAGCAATGACATGAAGGTTTGTTTTGAATCACTCTCTTATTTCAAGTGAAT
The DNA here is from genome assembly GCF_965113295.1 of Leuciscus leuciscus. Taxonomy (NCBI): domain Eukaryota; kingdom Metazoa; phylum Chordata; class Actinopteri; order Cypriniformes; family Leuciscidae; genus Leuciscus; species Leuciscus leuciscus. Next base: position 20,180,197 of record NC_138744.1, read on the forward strand.
TTATAATTGAGTTTACAAGACAGAACCAGTTGTTGTACCACAAACGCCCTGGATCTGCGGTTTGATTATATGATGTTGCAATATTACAGAGAACATAAGAGTCTGTTTTTTAAACTCACGCACATTCTCACAGAGCCGTCCAGCTTTGGTTTTGTTCAAAGATCTGCAAAGGGACACTCAAGTTTCAAATATCTAGGAACAAAATAAACCAATTTGCTACAGAAAAATAAATCATTTTCTAGCTAGTATTTATTTCTGTTGGATGAAAAACTATTTCACAGTTTACATTGGGAAGTACGACTTTTACCTGTGTAATGGTAATGTTACGACAGCTGAGCCTTTGGGACCTTGGCTAATTTGAGTCGCGTCTGGTTTTGAATCACTTACTGCTTCTGGATAATAGGGAGCACAGGGAAGAAAGAAAATGCTCACAATCTTTCTACTTTATTTGTTAATTTATCAACATGAAAGACAAAACGCTTTTGATGAATGCAGTCAGTTCAGACTATATTTGGATATATTCACTGTAAGAAAAATGTTGCTGCCATAAATTTTTAAGTACAGTCAACTTGGATGTTTAAGACATTTCAACTAAAATTACATTAAACTCACTTAAAAAAATTAGCTGAACCTTGTATAACTTAGAAAGAAAGTTATGAAAAAAAAAGCAATGTAAAAACATATACTGCCATCACTTATCGATCATTTATTTTTTGTAACTGATGTTTAAATAATAAAAGATCACATTTTAAAAAAGTGTTTATAATTCAATGCTGTGTGAAATATTGTTATGTTATGTTTATTATATTATATTATGTGTGTGTGTGTGTGCATTTACGAACTTAAAGATTAGGTTTACACGTTTACATGATTCATTTTTCACAATTTGCTCGTCCAGCTGTCTTCATGTGATTACTAAAGAAGATAATAGTACACTTTGCCTCTATTGAAAAAAGTTGTTGCTTTTTGGGGGTCTGAATAAAGCCATCACATCCAGAGCTGTACCACTGCAGTGCAGCTGGAAGTGTTTACCTGCTGATATATGGCCTGGTTTTTAGAGCGGATTCAAACTGTGAAAGAAAGCTTTTTCTGTTTAGTGTTTCTAACAAACTCTTCCAGATTACATTCAACACCCTTGTGTACTGAAAGTCTTGCAAGTCGCTCGTTTGGACTAAATTGAGGTTTTTGAGGAAAGAGAGTAATCCTAAAACCATAAAAAACAGTTTGAGGGAAGAGAGCAACACGCAGAAGTAATAATACATTTCCAGGAAAGATTGCAACATACATCTACTTTGTATATATCTAGGAAAAAATACACATCAATCGAGAATATTAAATGTCACTCCAACAATAATGGCTTGGTGTGTGGTAGTGTTTTGTGTGTGTGGACAAAAGGATGTGCAGAGTTGTTGTTGATGGTCATCAATGGGGGTACATGCTGAGAGATGCTCGTAGTCTGATGGGGGTCTGTGTGTGACATTTCTTAAACCAGTGGAAATGAAGAACATGTTTTTGGAACCAGAGTGGTCCTTATACACACTGGGAACATCTGGTTGAATCACTTATCGCGCTGTAGCACCAAGAATGGAGTCATTGTTCCTAGCCTATTATGATCCATACCACCAAACATATCCTGCAGCAGAGGTCTAATCTGTAGATAGGGTTGCGTTGGCCAATTTAAAGCCTTTCGATGAAAAGTCTTAATGCTTCTGCTGAAAATGATCAAATCCCATGTGGTCTGTCCTTAGTTGCATCACATGGATTTACCCAAGAATACAATATAAACGTATTGTATGGAAATAAGTTTTGTATGGAAAAAAACTCTGCTGATACTCTTTATGCTGAAAACTGATTAAACATTATTTAATGTTTATTATTTAATGATTCATTTTATTATGAAAACTGATTAAACATCACAGAGATGCTGTTTCACAACAATTTAATAACAATAATAATAATAATATAATTTTACTTTTTAAAGAATCTTTCCCAAAATGCAATGGTGGGAACAAATTTGATTAATTGAGTACTTATTTTGGTTTAAAAAAAACACTAATAATAATAATAATAACAAAAGTAAATACAAATAATAATAAATAACTAAAAATATATTATATATACATTTTATTGTAGGTCCTTCAAGGTCGCATGGAGAGGCGAGGTATCCAGAGCACATCAGCTGACCACAGGGGTTGCCCAGGGTTCAGTTCTTGGTCCCCTCCTCTTCTCCATCTACACCACATCACTGGGACACATCATACAGGCACACGGTTTTTCCTACCACTGCTATGCTGATGACACACAGCTCTTCCTCTCCTTTCAACCAGATGATCCCACAGTAGCTGCACGGGTCTCAAGCTGTCTGGCGGACATCTCCACATGGATGAAGGAACACCACCTGCAGCTCAACCTGGCAAAGACTGAGCTTCTCGTCCTCCCTGCCAATCCGTCTCTACAGCACGACTTCACCATCCAGCTAGAGTCATCATTAATCACCCCATCAAGATCGGTCAGAAATCTTGGAGTAACGTTTGATGACCAGCTGACCTTCACAGATCACATTTCAAAGACAGCTCGATCATGCAGGTTTGCACTGCACAACATCAGGAAGATCAGGCCTTTCCTAACTGAGCATGCAACACAACTTATCGTCCAGGCCCTGGTCATCTCTAGGCTTGACTACTGCAATGCCCTTCTGGCTGGACTCCCAGCATGTGCGACCAAACCCCTACAGATGATCCAGAATGCTGCAGCTCGTCTTGTCTTCAACGAGCCCAAGAGGGCCCACGTCACTCCTCTGTTCATCTCTCTGCACTGGCTACCTCTAGCTGCTCGCATCAAGTTCAAGGCACTGACGCTTGCTTACAGAACTATCACAGGCTCAGCTCCCTCCTACTTTCACTCACTCCTACGAGTCTACATCCCTACCAGACACCTACGATCGGTCAACGAGCGACGTCTCGTGGTTCCATCACAGAAAGCCACAAAATCACTTTCCAGGACATTCTCATTTACAGTTCCATGCTGGTGGAACGCTCTCCCCACCCTCATCCGGAATGCAGAATCCCTGACAACATTCAAAAAACAGCTGAAAACCAATCTCTTCCGTGAGCACTTAACCTTATAGAAAAAAAAAAAAAAAAAAAAAAATCCTTTCCCTTTGAAACATCACTTATCAGGCTTATGCTACTCTGAATAATACCTGAACTTCGTATTTTGAGCACTTCCTGCGTTGTTGTTGCTTTTGCCTCTTTATGATGACTCGCTGAACTTAGTCCTAATTTGTAAGTCGCTTTGGATAAGGGCGTCTGCTAAATGACTAAATGTAAATGTAAATGTTATTGTACAGATAATCATTTTACTTTTACCAACAAACAAGACCCTAAAGAAGGAGAACCAAGGGCTTAAATACACAGGCTATAATTAACAGGAACTAAAACAGGTGCGTGGCTAATTTGAAACCATGGAAACTAAGGGGCTAAAAACATACAACTTTTTATGCGTTTTGGTTGTTCGTGTGCACAAATCACAATGACAATAAAACAGAACTTCTGAACATAACTGTTACAATACTATTATATATACTTTTTTTAAACTTAAGTTTTCAGTTTTCATTTTAATTTTGAAGGATTATTAATTTAGTGTATTTTTATTCTGGTTGTCTTTTAATTCTTTTTTTAAAATTTTATATATGTCTATAGTTTTATTTTTTTATTTCAGTTTTAGTTATTTTAGTTTAACAAGGTAAACTAAATGAAAATGAGAAATGTTGCCTTGGCAACTAAAAAAGTTTCAACGTTTTTTAATCTTTTTTTTAATGTTTATTTTTATTTTTGTTATGTAACTGCTTTGAAACACGTGTTGAGGATTCAAACGCAGATTTTATTGGGGTAATCCAAAATCGTAATCCATAAAACAAGCAATAGGTCAAAACGACAGAGCAAACCATCCGGATAACAACAGAAGTCCAAGGCACATGCAAATAGGGAAATCCAGGGAGACGGGCAGAAGATCAAGACCATGAAACAGAAACCAGAAGTAGTGCTCAGAAATGCAGTGTAACACCAACAAGACTTCGCCATGAGTGAATGAACACACTGGGGTTAAATAGGCAAACATGATAAATGATAAACAGGTGGTAGTAATCAGAACATGATGAGTCCAGGCAATGGGTTATGGGAAATGTAGTTCATGAAGTGCTGGCAAGGGATGAGGGAAGAGTGCCGTTGAGACGTTGTATAATGCGTCATTCGAGAGCTCCCCCTCTCGTTAAAGTCAGACATCAGACAGAGTTCTGTTCTGAGGTGCTCACAAATTACAACACGTCTGACACAAGCTGGTGCTGATGTCATAAAGCCCTGGTGGTCGCTGGGTTCACGAGGGGCTGGTCTCAAGAGGTTTCCCTTTCAGCTGCCGGTGATACCTGTCTGCTGATGCCACTGAACCCAAACATGACCTCACACCACATTCTAATTGGAGTCCTGGGAACTCCCTGTTACAATTTTCTCTTCACTGCAGCACAAATGATCACCAACTATTGAAGCAATAGATTCAATAATGCGGTTGAATTGTGAGTTAACTGTGCTGTTTAGTAATGCCTAGTTTAGTATAACTAAAAAGGGATGTATTCCCTGCATCAACAACTCTCAGTAGACTGTAGTAGTCTGGACTGTTCGGTTAGGGTTCGGGTTAGTAGAATAAATTGACATGTAAAGTTACTTATAGTCTGTAGAATGTATGTTGGATGACCACCAACATAAAGTCTTAGCTGATATTAAGCAGATAGTCCAACGCTATCTCACGACCAATTTGTACAAATTCGTACGAGTGAGTAAAAGGTGGCTAATTCGAAAGAATTCGTACGACCTCACTCCTACGAATTCGTACAATTTTTCTAAACCTCAGTGATGGGTAGGTTTAGGGGAGGACAAAGTGAAAAAAATGTGATGTCCGCAACACTGCACGTTTCGACCCTGCTGGGTCTACTTCAGGCAAAAGGTTTAGGGGCGGGTCAGGGGAAGGTCATTCGTACGAATTCATACAAATTGGCCAACTCGTAAAATATGTACAATTTAGCAAAAATCGTACAAATTCATACGAGTGAGGTTATATGAATTCGTACGAATTAGCCACCTCATAAAATTTGTATGAATTGCCATGAGATCGGGTTGGACAGTCTATTAATACTCTAATGTTACTCTAATACTCCGAGAGTTAGGTGACATGTAGTTGCAAAATTACATATATAGTTAGTAGAATGTCTAAAGTTCACCATTGAAATAAAGTGTTACCGGTCGCGGCTCTATCGTTATGAACCAAGCTGGTTTAACAGTATAGCACTGTCTTTAATGATGTCATGTGCAAGTGGTGGAGTAACAACTTCGGCGAATTAATCAATTTGAGATCATAATTCATAATCATAATTCATAATCATAATTAATGTCATATTATTATAGTTAATTTACACAGACAACAAAAAGCCAATAATTTTTAATCGCATTAACATTTGGCATACACTACTCCCGTATACATGTGGTTCATTCAGTCAGCAGCTTTCACCACAATGTACCCATACAGCAACATAGTGTCGGCCCAGATCCGGCCCACATCTGGTACGTGTGGAATCCACGTGTATCAGATGTGGGCCGGATCTTGGCCGACACTATGTTGCTCTCTGGATCATTTCTCTGAAATGCTGCTGCAACTATCTGAGGGCTATTTCACTGTGTTTGTTCCCCGTCGTTTTGTTTTCCCCGTCGTTTGATTCATTGCGGATTCCCTTATACGTTTCCTTGTGCATTTATGCACATGCACACTCATCAGAAACGGGCACTGATTGTTTGCAGGCAAAGATATATATATATTAAAATGTATATATTTAAATGAGATAAAAAAAAATATATAATGTACTGAATGTTAGCTTGCTCATTTTGCTCAAGAGCCTGATCTAAGTCCACATTTCATTTTAACAAGAAATTATGCTTCTAACCACAGCTTGACTGCTTAAGTTTGCGATGCTGTTTGCTAATCTTTGTTGGAACTGTGGTTTTGGGAATGCCAAAATCATTGAACAATGTTGGTAACGTCAGAACCTGTGCAATGTTCACTGAATTGCTTTACCGTTTGAGAGGGAAAGAAACTGCAAACAGATGTAAGAAATGATGTAACAACATCCCAAAAGCTTAAAGGAATAGTTCACTTCAAAATGAAAATTCTGTCATAATTTTCACACCCTCAAAAGAAAATATTTTGAAGAATGTTGGTAACCAAACAGTTGATGTACGCCATTGACTTCCATAGTATATATTTATTTTCCTACTATGGAAGTCAATGGGGTCCATCAACTGTCTGGTTACCGACATTCTTCAAAATGTCTTCTTTTGTGTTCAGCAGAAGAAAGAAATTCATACAGATTTTTGAAGGTTTCATCTGTGTGTGATGCTTATAGTGTTTTGTGTAATGCTTTGTGGCCCCTGAAATTTCAAAACCGAGAGATCCTGGTCTAGGTTGTGCTATTCTAGATCTGTTATGGATAATTCTTCATAATGAAGAATGATTCGGTTTATCAGTATTTAGCCAGAGCAAACACAGAGAGTATCCCTACAGAAGATGACGTTGGGAGGGTGGGAGCGGTTTTAATTTGGACGGCAGAGTTAAATTTTGCCCACAAACGTGAACCGGGCTGTCAATGTGTTCCATTATACCACAGTCATTACTGTTTTATGGTCCCATGAGATCACCAACAGCTGTATTTCTCTAAGGAATTTCACAGAGATTGTCAGAGCACACAATGTGTCGTCTGTCGAAACATTACTTGATTTGGGAACCGTATCTTATTTTATTCCCACTGGCAATGTTCATTCAGATTACGTTTTTTAGAGCACTCACAGGCCAGATACTGGACTGCTAAGCTGTTTTTTTTATTTTTATTTTTTTATTTTTTTATGTTCAGCCTATAAAAATAATCCTATTTTTGAGAGGAGCTTCACTGAAAATCAAAAGTACAACCTTGGCCTGGTACTAACTTCAATTAAAAATAGTGTGGAATCAAAATACTTTTCATGTTCTGCAAAGTGTCTAATAGAATATACAAATTGAATGTAATGTTTTCCTGCACATAACTAGCCTACATGTCAATTGAAATCCAATGAAAATATATTATAGTTTAAATGTGTTTTGCATGTAAGATGAACTTTAGAATTCTGTTGTTGACCCACTTAAGTATGACTTTAGTATATCTTTATGTATCATTTCATAATTCCATTGTTTGAAATATGGTTAAAGTGAACTGCCGAATGTACATATGTTAACTAAAACATACTTTGATCAAATCGTACATTCTGGTATTGCCTAACACATGCCATGGCATAATTAAGCCACCTACTTCGACCAAATGAAATTTTAGGACAGGGAGGTTTGTAGAGAGTGTGACTACTGTAAATTTAATGCCAATGAATTTGTACAATGTGACTGATATGAAAAAGTATGATTTTTAGAAAAATAAGCATTAAACTCCACCCCTAAAGACTCAGTCAGTGGAGTGTGAGCAGATCATACGAAGCATAGGATCTTACACATTCATACAAATTAACTACCAATTCACCAAAATGTAAAATAGTTACAAATTGCAATGAGAATGTTTTTGTAATATCCTAACCTTGTTAGAGATACAGAGCTTTTAGGATGTTTGCATTTCTATCAATCTACCAGTGAGATGTTCAGTGTGTTATTGCTGCTAAAGGCTAAGCTTGCCCAATACCTCCATGTGAGGTTTTCAACTGTATATTTGACCTGGTTGCCTCATGGTGAGCCATGTGATCGTGTGAAACCCCAGTCCCAGATGTCCACTCACCCACAAGGTCTCCAGAGGTTCGGTTTGCAGATCTTGTGTGGCAATATTTGTTATTAAAGTAAGAAGATTACTTCCTCCTTGGGAGAAGGTGTTCTCCGACTGCATCTAACTGAAGGAAAGAGTCCGTCTTAAGGTAAACACAAACATCCATTATTAACCAAATAAGCCTTTTGCTTCACTTTTCCAACCCAGATGACTTGACCATCTGGAAACAGCAGTAACATTGAGTGCAAAGTTAGCTTTATTATATTATGATTTATTTAAAGACAAGCAAAGTTGGAATCAGGTTTGAGTAAGAAAAATATTATCAGATTATGCAGTGGTATTTCAACCTCACTGGTGTTGGAATTTGTTTAAGAGAGTAGCTCATGTGTCCTCTCGAGTGCCTGTGGAAATTCTAGAAAAAGATGTAGCAGTAGCCTTATTTCCCCCTTAGAAATGTAATTTTAGTGTGATTAACCAACGGCTATTGCTAAACTAATGATCCCAGTATCCTCCCCTGTTTGAGTTGGATATTTCTGTGTTTTATGTTTTCCTTTGACATTCCATTATGCTGAAAATCTCTTCCTCAGTCTAAATGCTGGACCATCAAATCCTGCCAAAATTTAAAAGAGCCTTTCAGGTCTTCAAAAGGTCATATTTCAGGTTAGTAGTGGGCATGTTTCAGTCTCTTCACAGCACTAAGATGTGAGAGACTTACATCTTGTATCCAGTGGGACTATAATAGCCAAATTTATCCTCATCCTTCATGATTCATGCCCTCAGGCTCTTTAGGGGGGCTGAAATTTTAATGTCCAGGTCACAGTAATATGGCTCATGATTTACAGTGCATACAAGCTACTCTATTTCATGTTTTGTGTATGTTGCCACGTGCTGAGAGAGATTTAAGGCTTTGTTATCATAGACTTTGACTCACTGCCAAAGTTGCACCTCATTTCACATATCACCCATATTTTATAAAACACACTATTGCTGAAATTCAGACTAATTTACTCAATGTCAGCCTTTCCAAAAGTCAAATGATTATTTTACCATGTACATGCAGATTTACGATACAAACATCTTGAACATTTGTTTAAAAAACTGAAAAAATAAAGATTAGCAGTTTGTTTGTCAATCTATTCCAAATTATGTATGCTCCTGTCCAGTATTTTGGGCATTACAGTTATTTGCAATGCGGAGCACTTGAGTAAGACTTCTGTAAAGAACTTGTCATAACACTCGATAATGCATATTTTTATCTAACTTTTTGTTCTCATGATTTTTAACTGGAAGTGTTCTCAATATATGATTGTGTACAGTGGACCTTGAGGCTCCCCTAAATAATTGTCATCCATATTTGACCTCCCAGGGCCTGACATGGGACAAAAGCTGCACTCTCCAAAAGAAAGCATGAACAGAAATATGGGACGCAATATACTGTAAGACTGATTGCAGATCCTAGTGAGCACACGTGTTGCAACTTTTTCATGTCTTTCCTTTCCTGTACAGTACAGAATAAAATATTTTCTGATGACTTCAGAACGCATAGGCTTGCAATGCAGGTCATTTTTATAAGTGATAATGTGACAGTTTCTTATGATATTGAAGCCAGGACAGCACTTTCTCTGAACTGTCATGTTTTTTTCATGAGTGCTGCCTGTGAACGTAAGAGATCTGGAGGATTACAGTCAAGCACCTTTCTCACATCACAATTGCATTTAAGTGTGTGGAGATCACTTTCACTATTTCACTATAAGGTAATACTTATCGGTTCAAAAAACCGCCCACAAAACCTCGCACAATACAACTTTAACATCATAGGATGTCCTGTTACTTTATCCGCTACAGTAAAAGACCTGGGTGTTATACTCGATTGCAACCTGTCTTTTGAAAATCATATTTCATATGTTACAAAAACAGCCTTTTTCCACCTTAGAAACATTGCTAAGCTACGTAATATGCTATCAGTTTCTGATGCAGAAAAGTTAGTTCATGCATTCATGACCTCGAGACTGGATTACTGTAATGCCTTATTAGCTGGTTGTCCTGCATCCTCAATAAACAAGCTACAGTTAGTCCAAAATGCCGCCGCTAGAGTTCTTACGAGATCAAGAAAATATGATCATATAACACCGATTTTATCATCACTGCATTGGTTACCTATAAAGTTCCGTATTAATTACAAGGTATTGCTACTGACTTATAAAGCCCTAAACGGCTTAGCTCCAGTCTATTTAACGGATCTTCTATCGCCCTATAATCCATCGCGCTCTTTAAGATCACTAAATTCAAGGCTTTTGGTCATACCTAGGATATTCAGAACCACCAAAGGAGGGAGAGCATTTTCACATTTGGCTCCAAAACTCTGGAATAGTCTTCCTGATACTGTTCGTTGCTCAGACTCGCTCTCCCAGTTTAAAACTAGATTAAAGTCGCATCTCTTCAGCCAGGCATTCATATAATCCCACAGTTCAAACTACAATCCGGCCTCTAGCTCATAAATGCCAGAGGAGAACTGGCCCCCGACTGAGCCTGGGTTCTCCCAAGGTTTTTTTCTCCATTAGGTCACCTGATGGAGTTTTAGGACACCATTAGGTCACTTGATGGAGTTTTTCGGTTCCTTGCCACTGTTGCCTTTGGCTTGCTCAGTTGGGGATATTTTGGGGATATTTAATTTAATTTTATCAATCAATAAATTCCTCTTGAAACAAACTTTGTTGTATTATTTAAATTTAATACTGTGAAGCTGCTTTGATACAATCTGTATTGTGAAAAGCGCTATACAAATAAACTTGACTTGACTTGACTTGACTATGGGTATGAGTTTCATGATGCCCTTTGTGAACATTTGAAATATTACAGTTGAAATAGCCCCTTAACATATGGTTGACATAACGCATAGAGTCTGCTAAGTGAGCCAAGGTAATTGTTCTTTGTTTCGTATGCATGAAATGAGATTGAAACAATCCGTAACAAATTTCTGACCATTTTTCCCTTTTAGGGGAAGGGCAGCTTTCTACAGTACACTTCAGGCTCTTTGAAATAAATCCATCTTAAGATCAAGCGTCAACCTTGATTTAGCCCCTAGCTTATATATATGGCCCATTTTAGCACCTGAGAACGACTGATGTTTAATGTGAAAAGAAAGACCACACACTAGTTAACGACACTGCTGCATCTAAATAGCCACAATGATGACTGAACTGACTGGTCAGAGCTGTAAACATTTGTACATCGTCAGTGCAATCAAATGAGCGTTTTCCTTGTAATTGTTGTCCTAGGGTGTAAAAAATGTCTCCTTCTGTAAAGCTAATTTTCCCAGCTGTTGTGTGGTTTTGTGTTTTTAATGGCCTGGGTGCCAAACCAGCACCAGAGTCCATGCTATGACTTCTCCTGTCATTAAATCATTAAAAAAATGCCCAGGACTTCATTCTAAATGAGACCATTTTGGTTTTCCTGGAGAGAGGGAAATAAGATCTGTTTTCACTCCTACACACTAAGCTGCATGAATCTTAAAATTTTGGGTTTAGATGCCAACACAGAAAAGAAATCGGAGTACAGAGAAACAGCCTTAAATATTTGCTCTGTTCCGAAGCCTGAGGTTGCCTACATAAACAGCATTTTAAGGCATCATTTGTGTTCTCCCGATGTGAAGGCTGTTCCAAAAGGTAGACAGTGTAATGATGTCTCCTTAGATACCTCATTTAGCCAAATAAGAGAGTATTCCATGTGCACTTCATGAGTAGACAATCACAGAATGCATTGTGGCTGACAAAGCAAGAGAAAGGTTCATATATATGCTTTGATTTATTCAGTACCAAAAAAAATTATAAAATGGCTTTATACAGTGTATTTTAATGATTATTCAACATGGGCTTATTGGAAAAATGTGCCTTTACCTACATTTTTGCAAAACTCCTATACATACAATTCACTGCAGTTTCCAGCTTAGTGGCAGTAAAACACCAACTTGTATTCCTTTTCACTCAAATGATGATTACATGGGCAGAGTATTGATTAATAAAGACTTATTTTTGTGTGGTCCCTACTGTCTTATGATCTCGAATCACTTTTACCATAGTGCATGATTTGTAAGCTAATACAATAGACAATTGCCTGGTGCTCACCTAGCGGTTGCGTCCATAGTCAATGGAGTAGCTACTGTCCGTGAGACATAGAGACAGAGGGAAAAACAAAGCATGACATCAGCTAGAAGATAGCTGTCTTTAATGGCTGACGGCTCACTATGTTTGTAGCAGAGCGGTGAGAACCTCATAAAGGCATAGAAATGAATAAATAAAAGAACCACACCTTTAATGCAAAACCCCAACATTATAAGGAAAACTGAAAGAAAAAAAACAGAGACTCCACATTGAAAAGTAAAGACCGTGAAACGGTTAAACAGGATTTAATAATTTATGACATGTTAAGACTTCTAACATTTCCAGCTGGAATGAAACAAGCTTTGAGACTGCCACATGCTTGCATCACAATTCTCACTCTTGGCAGAGTGATTCACAGCATGTCACAACTACTTATTTGAACTGACAAAATGCAGTGGTTATTTTAACCAAAGAATGGTATTTTAAAGGTTGAGTTTTTACCATTCACGGCCAATCTAACCTTTGTCGGAGTCGATTTCAAGAACTCAAAGAAGGAAACTTTGTGGGTGATCTTGTTGTTTCAGCCTACAAACAAACTGTTGCCTCTCACCCCCATCTTTTCAAACAAGCATGAAACCTTCATGCCTTTTGGCCTCGACTGCCTGGTGGGTGAAAAATACTCACACACCCTTATGCCATTTGGCTACAGAGATCATGATACGCTCACTCTCGCTTGCTCACTGCCTTTAACTGCCAGAGCTCAAATCGGCAGAGATTTTGCAAATGCATTACATCACACTATGCTACACAGAGGCAAACTGGCTGCTTAACTCCTTCTGGCAGGGCTTTGCGCTGGGGAACTGCACGTGTTGCTTCCATCTTTGGCGCTTTCCATTTTATGGACTGCTGTAAGACCTCCAGTGACAACTTAATGGTGCCATCCAAGTAAATCGCAGGTGTATCCACAAGCCAATTGGCCGAGATCCCAAAGAAACACCAGCGAGCAAATGGCAGAACCTTGTAATAAAATAGCAAACACCAGTAGTTGCAATAAGATTCGTCTAGACGGCAGTCATTTACACTCTGATTCTCAGTATATGAAAGCAGAATGTATAAAATAACCAGTTTTTCTGCTAATGTGTTCATTTAGTCCCTCTAAAATCCAAGTTAAACATGAGCAAAACATTTTGCTCTAATAATGCAAACAGTTTTACAGTGTATATCAGAGAGATTAAATGGATGAAGACATCATGGAGTTTGGAGTTGCAGCTAATATTCGTTTTCTCTACTCCCAGGTTTTTGACTGGACAGTCTCTCTGTGTATCAAGCTGACAAAACTAGGTCAAAGAAACAAAAGGCAAACTATTCTGATCATGTAACTCTGATCTGTATAATGGTCCTTTGCTTCTTGGCTTTTTTTGTTTGGGATTTTCAACTAATCTACATCATGATGAGCCAGAGCCATAAAAGAATAGGCAATGCAGTGAAATAATTTCACAGACCGATTCACATTTCAGTGCTTAACTGTGCTGCTCTGATAAGTAACAGTATATTGTGATTTATTTTTATATTTATAATTAAGAAAATACTGTGAAAAACAAAAATCACCATGTTTTTAGATATTTAATGTTAAATCAGGTGAATGTTATATGAACAAACCCTTCTGCAATGGAAAATGTGGTCTATGTAAGTGGTAAAGAAGTGTATATATAGATTCATGACCTGCCAATGTTTTTAAAAGTTTGGCTATTTTGTTGTAAGTGGATGTGTTGTTATATGGTCAATACATAAATCCTTTATATGGGCATGGGTGAATTGCTAAATTAAAAAGACTTCATCATTGTTGGGGTAACGCACTACCAATAGCGTGAGTTACATAATCAGAATACATTTTTCATGTAACAAGTAAAGTAATGCATTACTTTTAAATTTACAAAATATCTGAGTTACTTTTTTCAAATAAGTAACACATTATTTTCCCATTTATTAACTGACACCTGAAATCGGGCATAAGGTGTTGTGTGCACTGTGTAAACGCTGGTTATTGTAATTCTAGACTAAATGTGAGCATTAATTTACTCATCTCACTTGCACAAAAACAGATCCAGTATTCCTCAAAATAAATAAAAATGCATTCTCAGAATATTACGCAAACCTACAATAATTAAATATGTTAATAAAAGCAAATACTTTATGTATTTAATCTCACTTTATTAACCAATGTCTAAACGAAAATGTGTTTCTTTTTTGTTGTTGTTGCTGAAGTAAGAGTGTTGAACTTTCTTCCCCAGCGTCCTGTTCTTCAGTGATCCAATATGGCAGCATACAGCTGAAAGGTTTGTTTGAGCTGCGCCCTCTACTGTACAGCTGTGAATTAGCATTTCTTTCAGTCTTTAGGGTTTAAGCTTTTAAGGTTTATTCATTTCACTTTGGGTGGGAAAGGGCCTTCACATTTGCAAAAACACAACAACATCTGTTATTAAAAAACAAACAAGCAAGCCCAACCAAGGTGAGAAAAAGTTACTTTAGAAAAAGTAACTAAGTTACGCAATTAGTTATTAGAGAGTAACACAATGTTGTAAAGCATTGCTTTAAAAAGTGGCACCCCAATATTGAACTTCATCAAAAAGTTTTTTAGCCCAAGTAGGCCTTCATCATAGTATCAACAATGGAGAAATAAGTGGATTAATAGCCTCTCCTGTGTCTACAGATGCTCTACTGCAGGTGCTGGCCACTAGAGGCCTAAATGATATAACACAAACACTTCATAAATTAAAGAAACTGACACTTCTATATAAAGCTGCTGTCTTGTCTGCGATACTGATTACTGATAACACACTCCCCCTCTCATGTTCTATTAAGCAGATTGAGAGGTCCTGCGTTCATACGATGCCCTGATGGCCCCATATCTTGAAGCCTGAAGATATTACATGTCAGCAAAGGCTTCACAAAGATAAGACTAAGAGCTCTATAACTCACAGCCTCATCTACCTACATGACTGATAGTGAAAGTTAAGCCAACAACATTGTACAACATCACTGTTGAAGTCACAGTAGGACGATGCCCATCATTTGAAAGTTAAAAAAACTTTGCAGTTTTGTGAAGAATCAGTACATCATAATTGCTATTTGCAATTGTTTCCTTGTTCTGAGTTTTGGATTTACAGTTGTTATCCGTTTGATGTCCGTTGTAGAATATTGCATGTTATTCCATATTGTTTATTAGTCATTTCCAGTCCTCTAATTTGATTGGCCAAGCATTGTCTCCACATTGCTGATATTTAGTATAATAGCTTTGGGATGTTTCCAGTTTTTAACAATCAATCAATTATCCATGAATAATTATTTCATGCACAACAATTTGGGTTTGGCGATTTCATACAACTCTCTCTCTCTCTCTCTCTCTCTCTCTCTCTCTCTCTCTCTCTCTCTTTCCAGTTTTTTGAGTTGTATTTGTTGGAGCAAATCTGGTGTCCTGCTGGAATATTCTGTGCATGAGAAACTGAACTTCCCATTGCACAGTTTGCTTCTCCATTAGCAGTCAGCTGGACTGCGGAACTCAAAGGTGACCATGATGAACATAATCAGCTTGGCATGGCAGCTTAACCGCTGTGTGCGAGTGAAAAATAGCCAGTCAGTGGAAATGAAACAGCTTGTGTTTTTGCTTCACTTTTTATCAGACCATTTGCAACAATCTTTCGATTCGGTGGAGTGGCTTACTTGTAGCGTTTTATTGTTTTATTATATGTTTTCTATATCCTGTAAAATATTCAGGCTATGCACTCCATTTCCATAATGTTCCATGGAAAGATATGGAGTATATCAGTATGTTGTTATAAGTACAATTACTCAGCGATAAATATGGCACCTGAGATCTCAATACCAATGCATGATTGTATATGCACTCTAAAGACCACACTCAAACCATAACTATTTATCTTTAACATCATATGGTGTATTCCAGCAGGAGTATTTATGTATTTCAACCATGTAAAACACTGCATTGTGAGGATGGGCCAAATATCAGCAGCCTTGGGTTCTGGCTATATGTTTTTTCTCCCTCCTACAATTGTCTTTGAATGGTATCAAGTAAGCATTTGGCAACATAATCTGTTCAGAAAAAGTTGCAACATAATGTATTGCTGGAAGTAAAAGGACAGCCTTTAAATTAAGCAATAATATGATGTTTTTAAGCCACATTTGGGAACCCTGTTGAAGTGCTCTACAAATTCAAAGTATATTTCTTCTATGTCACGATTTTCTGCATCTTTGATAGACTAATTAGATGTTGTTGTTGTTGTTGTTGTAGTTAACTCATTAAGAAAGTCGAGAAAATGTGACAAATGCCATATGATAACACTGTACCAACAATGGAAAATAATGACTGTGGATTTGCACTAATGCATCTGGATTGTTTTTATAGACAGTGGCATATTATTACATTTATGCATTTATTCGGAAGTGTTTACCATGCTAAAATTACATGTATGCATAAATAACAATATCATTTGTATTTATTATTTTCAGACAAAAAGGAACACATCAGTCAAGTAATTGTTCTAAATGACAACAGAGAAATGTCAGAATCATTTTTATGGTTTTAGGAACGATGATTTATTCTTTCTTTTTTTTCTTTTTTTTCAAGTGTACAAATACATCAAATACATTAATTAAAGAAATGTTCATGTATTAGTAATAACTGAAAGTTAGTTAGTTAGTTAGTTAGTTAGTTAGTTTGTTTGTTTGTTTGTTCGTTCATTCATTCATTCATTCATTCATTCATTCATTCATTCATTCATTCATTCATTCATTTGCTTGCTTGCAAAAATCTGTCTTTTAGTTTTGTTGTTAGCTAAGTTTTACTGTTAGAACATAATAGAATTAATGGGAGTTCATTGGTGCAGAGTGTATATAACCACAAGCAGAGCATATTGTGGAGTAAGTTGTACTGTCTCTCCATATCTCCCATATTTCCCTCTATGATGGCAATGCTCATGTGCATTGCGGTGACGGGGTTAAGTATCAGTATGTCCAAGGATGATGTCAAAGAAAATGAAGGAACCTCCTGTTTATTTATACTGACAGATCCCAGGGATCCTCATGCAGTCTTGCCCTTCAGCTACAGCTGGACCCTCCTCCTAACAGCTGTTCCAATCTGTGTTTCCTACTCTCTTATCTCGAGTCAAATGTTCAGCTCACCCGCAAACAAGCTGCTATCAGCGTCCCACTGGGGGAAATGATGTCATCATCAGGCTTTCCTTCATGTGTATGGACACTCTGTGACAGCGACTTTCAGCTATGTTTTTCTTTAATTTGGGGATGATTTTCCTTCTTTATTTCTAGGATTAGGAAGTGAAGAAGCAATGAGTTTTATCTCACCCCTCAGGCATTCAGCCAGCTCTCCATATGACCCGAATGGGCTGGGTCCAACTCTAAAGGATTTGAAATTGTGAAGTTCTGCTATAGCCGTGCTAAGATGCCATCAGCTGTCAAAGAAACCGAAAGTAAAAGCATGTTTCTCCCAGACAACAATACATGTCATATGTGACACTCTGTAAACAATGTGAAATGCTTCCATCATGCGTATGTGCCGCAGCATCAGTCAGAACTAAGTATGTTTGGTAACACTTTATTTTACAGTGTCATTGTTACACGTTACATAACTGTAGGAATAACTGTAAATTATGCATAATTACATGCAATTAACCCTAAACCAAACACTCATCTTAATCCCAACCCTATAGTATGTACTTGTAGTTCATTATTATTACTCAGTACTTGAATGTATAATTACACTGTAACACAGACACCTTAAAATAAAGTGTAACCGTATGTTTTAACATGGACCACTGGGGATCATTGATCTAAAGGTTGAATCCGAAAGCATAGAATGCTTGGACAGCGCTCTGTACCTGTGCTGACATCCATGGTTTATGTGCTTAGATCCTTTCCTTGTTACTCTAATGTACTTTCAATCATTGGGATTTATCATGTCCTCAGTTTCCCAGTGTCACCTCATTAAGTCGCCCATGTTATACTCCAAAACGTATTTTACAAATTTATGGTTTATGATTTAGAAAGCAAGACATTAGTATTTATGCACTGAAATCAAATGGTATAGGATTTACTTTGACACAATTTTCGCACATAAATTGCTATTAATTTTCACAAAGAATTACAAAGAAATGGCAAGTTAAATGTGAAAATTGAAGTAGAATGACTGAAATACTATATTCTTGTAAAATGTACTTATTGGCTGTTGGGGTGAACATGCAATATATATTTACTAATCATTAAGTTTTGTCCAGCTTCATTTAATAGATTTTAGATTTTTAAAACAAATTATCCATAATTATTATCCACAAAACAAGAGCAGGTCAGTGTTGGGCCACCGATGCAGTACACACCACTTTAGGATGCCATTATTTCACAATGTAATGGCAAACAGGCCCTTGAGCCAAATAACTGACACCTGTTTTATATTTGGTACACCACATGTAGTGCATAAGAGTGACACTGCTGAAACCCACCAGCCATATGTTTGACACCTTTCAACACCTTTTAGTAAAACATGATTTTGTTGTTGGAGCCCAATTAGGATGCAAAAACTCATTTTAATTTCAACAGCACTTTACAATAACACAACCTTAAATCTTATTCAAATCACTTGTATCATGAAGCACTTCTGAAGAACTAATTGTATGTATTAACATCACAAACATCACATTTTCACATTAGCGTGCATCATGTACGTTATAAGTGCTAACTGATGTGTGTGCTCATTCAGTGACCTTCATTCACTGCAGACGGCTGTAATTGTGGGACATTTGAGACCAGCTGTATGGATATGTTGACTTGTTGCTGAGGTGTGGTCATAGTTACAGTTTTGATATCTAAGAAATGAGAGAATAAGTAGTGGAATAAAACCAGCTGCAAAACAGAAGTGTGATCTGTTTTCGAGGAAAGAGAAAGAAAGAGAGGATAATGACAAACAGATACAGAAATCAAAATCATAATGTCATCATGCTTTCTCAGAGGATAGTTAAAATCCATTTTTATGTCCTGTAGTTTTGTGGTTAAAGGTTTCTCTATGTGTGTGTAAATGGGTTGTCAAATGGGCAAAAAGGTTGATCTCGCCAAACCACCAACACAAAATGTACTCACATAAATCCCCTTATGGAATAATAATCATATAAAACTCAAGGATTTTCATATCCCACAGCACACAGAGCTTCATTCCAAAGCATCAGGTCCCGAATGGCTGGAAGGTGATTGCGAGAGTAAAGTGTAACCATTATGTTTTTTTTCTTTTACTTATTCAGCAATATTTAGTTAGCGTATCATAAGGAATTTTAACGACAGAGAAAACATTCATCATTTGGAGTTATTCATAAAATAATAAGCTAACCCTTACAAAAAACTATAAGTATGATATTAAGTTCACTCAAAGAAAACTTCCAAGTATAGTAATATAAAATTACTAAACTAGCTGTTAACTGAGAGTATATACTTAAAAGTGTACTTTCAAAACTGTTATACTTAAAGTATTCTTAAAAGTATGCTTTTATACACTAAAAAGTGGGCCAATCTAGTCCTAAGTAGTATTGAAATATTACACTTACAAGTTTACTACTAGTACATTGATATACTTACTACATAAAGTACACTTAAAAATATACTTGAACTTTACTATTTAATAAACTTAACTTGAAGTATTGTAAGCGAAATGTAGCATGTCATTGTTGACTAATACATTTTATTTTACATTTAATACTACGTTTTATTATTGTATATCATTCATAATCACCCATGATCATTTTCCTCTAATGTCAACAAACCTCACGAATAGATCTGGCTGTATTGACTTCAATCTTTCTTCATACCATAACAATAACATTTTTCATAGGATTTCAAGAGAGTGTAACATCCACTCTATTGAGAAGAGAGAAGCGGAATTGACTTGATGCAAAGAGACGTGCAGATGCTACATGTTTTGGCAGCGAGCTCTGTATTGATTGCTATTGTTTACTCGTACATCTCAGATTAGGACAACAAACCGGGATGTTTATGGGAAATAATTAGTGTTGATGTATAGTCGCATATTCCTGTAATCATTCCATCAAGATCTATTTAATTACCTTTATGGCAAGTCAAACATCCTGTAATGAAAAACATGTTTGCACATTCATTTTGCATTGTCTCTTGCACATGCACTATTACAAAGATCATTCGAGTCTTATGGGAAAGGCCACTTCTCAACAACATTACCTCTGGGTCTGCTTTTCCATGAACCCCGGCGGATCTCATGACCAACCGCCAGCAGACTGGATAATAGTGTGTATAGAAGTGTTTACAATTTGCACAAATGGCAGTTTTTCAAATCTCTGAAAATACGAAACATGACTAATATCCCTGGTGATTCCATTGTTTTCTTTTCTCCCTCCTGTCCGAGTTATTCTAGTCTGCAAAATGCTGAAGAACAGATTGAAAAGGACCATCAAGATTTAGCTTTTGAATAAGATAAAAAAACGGTTTTCATTTCTCATCTGAACTCTTTAAACCAGCTTTCTTTATGCTTCCTGGAAATCCAAAATCTGTTCTTATTAAAGAAAGTATCAATGTAACACCAGAAGAACATGCAGTGAGTCTGAATTATTGCTACTTTATATTTAGTGGTTTACATAGATGAAATGACCCATAGCAACAACAATCATCAGCTAGACTCATTTGAAAGCATATTATATTATAAATCTACTTAATAAACTGACAACTCCTGCAAAATCTTAACAGATTGTTGATGTAGTTCCTCTAATTTTGAGGGAAATGAAGGGAGACTGAGGGGGACACAGTAGCTGATAATGTAATATTTGTTGGATTGCTTTAACCCTCTACTCCAGGATCCAACATTAACATTAGTCAAGTGCCAAATGTGAGTAAAGATTAGCTTTGAAGAGTAAATAAAACCGAGTTACTGTCCCATTGGCCTGTGTCTTTTTAAGGAATTGTGAAATACTACATGGTTGAAATTGCCAAGTACTAAAAAGTGCTTTGTTTTTCAATCAATTCAAAGAGATTCAAACTGTTTACTGAACTTTTACCTCATTGGACAACCTGCAAGTTTATAGATCAGTAGAATAATATTCTCGGTGTTAAGCGTTACATCATGTTATGACAGAAGATAAATATATAAAAAGGGAAAATGAGATGAACAAACAAACAACCACACACACGTCACGCACACACGTATACACACGTATACACACACACACACACACACACACACACACACACACACACACACACACACACACACACACACACACACACACACACACACACACACACACACACACACACACACACACACACACACACACGCACACACACCACACACATATATTGCTGTATATATATATATATGTATATGTATATGTATATGTATATGTACGTATATATATACTAACGCGTATGTGTGTGTGTGTCTATAAAGGATATTTGAATAGAATTTAGCTCTCCTCAATATAAAGCTTAAAATATACACAAAACAAAACGTTTGAATTGTAAATTAGTGGTAAGCTCCTTTTAGCGTTGGCTTTAAACAGATTGCCAAGACCACTTAAGCCTACAAAGTCAGAGGTGACAGAGCTGCAAAGATGAACCATTTTATCACCTTATTTTAAGGACGCTAAAACGGGCCCCCTCCGGCTAAAGGGGGATTTGGGGTGATAGGGTTATGTAACTTGAGTAAGGACAAGTTTACACAGGGAAAGCTTCATTCAGCAGGCATGTTTAAAGCTCTAGACCTTATTCACAGCAGCGCCATCTTTGATTTTTAACAGGAATGAAAGTGAAGCTGTGAGCGATACATACATCTCTTCAGTTTGCTATATTGTTATTTAATGTGTTTTTGAATTGTTCTGCTGACGAAACACTAAATATTTCGAAGCCTCTTTAGTAGACAAAAACCTTCATTAAACATGAGTTATTAAAAAAAAGGTGTACTAGGAGATTTATACAGCTTTTTACAGCAGATGCCACTGAAAACACGACAAATCTATCCTTCATAGCCTCGCTTTCATACCTGTCACGGTGCTTCTCTGAATAAGGTCTATATATACGGTGAAACCGTGATTTCATTGCACTCTTAAATTGTGCACTGCGAGAAGGAAACAATCAGTCATTATTTACTAATGTTTACATGTTGTTTTAAATCTTTTTAGATTTTTGACTTTCTTGCCTTTCTTGCCTTTTTTGTCCATACAATAAAAGTATGTAAAATACTGGACCCTTTGACTTTGACTCATTTGGGACATTCTTCAAAACAGAATCTTTTGTGTTATACAGAAGAAAGAAATGTATACAGGTTTGGAACTACATGTGGCGTGTGAGCAAATTATCACAGAATTTTCATTTGTGGGTGAATTAACCCTTTATATCTCCATTTTGATTCTTGGAATATTAGAAAATCCCATAAAGATCCAAGATTAGAATGACAACAGCACTTTAAACCCAAATAAGTTGGCAAAACTCAAAAAAATTTGGGAATCAGTTATATCAAATATTTTAAGTTAAGAAATTCTAAGTTTAAGTAAGCAGAACTGGCAGATTTAAACTTTGTACTCACACATTTTAATTGCTCTCAACATGACAATTTTAAGTAAGTTATTTCATAGATTTAACTTAAAACTGTCACGCAATCTCAATTTAAATACTTTTAATAGTAGAGGAAATTCAGTTAGCCGTATCTAGCTAATTCAGTAAATGCTGATTGGTAACATAATTCTTTGAAAACATGAGCATAGCATAGCAATTGCTAAAAGAGTACGGAAATAAAGAACATTTATCTGTTCTCAAACCAATCTCATGCTCCACTTGTCACCATGATGGTAACCCCCCAAAAACCCAACATAACAGAAACTCTTCTAAATTAGCATAGCAAAACATTAAACACTACAAAATCTCCCACTTAACATTAATCTTGCACAATAAATAAATAAATAAATAAAAATGATATAACACTTAATTTGAGTATTTACCCTCTCTTTCGAGTGTCATGGCAAAGCATGCTGGGAAATGGAAATCCCAGACCAGGTTTAGTTCAATTTAAGTTTGTCTAAATTTAAAGAAACAACTTCATAAAACTCAAAACAATTAAACAATTCAGATTACTTAAAATATGTCAGTTGAATCAACTCAAATGAAAAGAAAGTTCTAAATACTCATAAAAGTTAATTTGATTGAACTAGTTTAATTTGAGTTTGCCCTACTCAACCCAGTTACTTATTTTGAGCATTAGGGTTTACAGTGATTTTGGGATGACTTGGCTGGTTTTAAGACTTATTGACAGTTGTTCAAATAATGCAGTAAACGGGTCATCGGACTAATTTAGACTTTCCATGAAATACAGTTGGAAGTCTACTTTATATATTAAAACAATGCAGATAGTGGAGAAACATTGTGTAATTTCCATTTAGTTTCAATTTCTTGTCATAATACTCATCATTATTAGCCATTAGTTTTGTTTGTATTTCGGGGAAAACGATCTCTTGATCTCTCGATTATATTTCACTAACATCTGCCTGAACAGAACTGTGCTTATTCATTTTCCCCGCAATGACTAAAGCTGTCTGAGATTGAATTCTGAAGTAGCAAGATAACGGCACAACAGGAAACAAAGAAACACGATAAAGATTTGTTTTGGTTGGCTCCCAGGACAGCGCTGAAAATAGAGGTTGGAAGGAGAGTACAGCAGTGACATACCTCTGTTACTGTGTTGCATTTAGTCTCGAAAGGAATGAGTCTGTTCTACTTCTCCACAATGGAACTTCTGATCAAGATGACTTTTTACTCACTGGCTTTATAGATCTCTTGGGACTAATCATATAGGTAGTGGCACAGACCCTTTGAAAAGCAATGAACACAATTTCACAAATTTTCCCTTTCTCCCTTACCACAAGGAAAGCTAAATTCCATTCACAAACCATTATTCACAGGCCACACAGTCAATGAGCAATCATTTTAACTGCCAAATGACCGTACCCCACTATGTTGCATGTCATCTAAAGTCTAAATTAGCATAAATTAATTTAATTAATTAATTTATCTGTCATATTCTTGTTATTTATGAGGAGGATGTGTAATTTCACAGCAGTGATGATCAAGTTGACACCGTTTTGGTCTTGTCTGAAAAATGTCCCATAAGTAAAATTTGGAATCTCATCTGCAGAGGAAGAAGAGGATGTTCTTTTCTAACATGCTGGCATGGCTCACACATTTCTAATGACCAGATTTCCTGACAGGACCACTGAGTGACTGATCACACCATGGTCTTTGCAACATTTAATCATAAATAATTTCCTGAAATCTCTCAGTATTACTTGTTGATGTCAATTAAGCAAACATCTGTCACCTACTACACAACATGGTAACAACAAGAACATCATGGTAATATGACAAAAAAAAAAAAACAGTGCACTTGGCCGAATTGAGCAGCAATAACCCATGACTTCTGCTAGCCAGAGAACATCATGGATTCTACTGCACATCGTTGATTCTCCTTTCTTCATCTCCTTCAACCCGTCTCCACATATGTCTGGCTTGCCAGCAAACAGATGTTTTTACTTGTTGAACTTGCTCTGTTGAGATTTACTTCTTCTCCTTCATGAAGTGAACGCCTCGGTTACGACTGTAACCTCGGTTCCCTTTTGTTCAGTCACTACGAGTTATGTCAGTGAATGACGAAATGGGGGTTTCGCTAGAGAGCCCTATCACCTTCGAGTTATTAGAAAACGAGCCAATGGTATGAAAATATCATGGGTCTGTGGAATTTGCATCGCGAACTCCGCCCCACCGTGTAGGTATAAAAGGAGCCGCGAGTGCAATCTCGCATTATGTTTCTGCTTCAGAGCCAAAGTGTTATGTGCTTCTCTTCGCCTTCAAAAGCAATGAGAGTCTCTCTTCAGTGGTGTTGATGTGAAGGCGCGTTTCAGCGGGTTCACGGTCCTGCTGCTCGTCTGTGCAGTGACTTTGCACGCGGCTCATGTTCTCCCCTGGGTGCTTCGGCACTGCTAAGAGAGCTTTTCTCTTCTAAAAGAGCTGCACAGGCACATCTTTTTAAAGCATGGTCCATCTGCCTGATGGTCATGAGCGCTGCCTAGCGTGTTTGGGCTTTAATCACGCTCAGGCAGCGCTCGTGGATGAGTCATGTTCTCATTGCGGGAACATGCCCATCTTGATGTTGAGATCAAGACTCAATGACCTCCATGGAAGGAGAGTCCCCTCTGTCACACCCCAATTTATCTCCTCCTCAAGACGGATACTTTGGCTGATGGCCATGGTGATCTGAGGGTTACGGTGTGGAACAACCCGAAGATTCTTCCTTGGGCCACACCCCCCCGCACATCGCAAGCCGTGGAGCTTCCAGGTGAGCCTGGTTCCTCTCGGAGACCCAGTGTCTCATTCGGAGCTCCAGTGGATGATGCTATGTCGCTTACAGCATCACAAGGCGGGCTTGATTCCTCTGGGGATGAGGATTCGGCTGCATTGCCTCCCTCGGAAATGCCAGCACTGCCTGAGTTGGATCCAGAGATGATGGCCATGCTTGCCCAGGCAGCTGAGAGCATCGGGTTGGAGTGGAGCTCGCCGCCATCCCCGAGTGCTCAAGGCTGGGTGATTGGTTCCTGGGGGACGCTCATGCTGGCATCCGCCCTCAGTGCCTTTCTTCCCGGAAGTGCATCAGGAGGTCACCAGGTCCCCGTTGACTTTCCATGGCCCAGCGGCGTCCTCCGCCTTCTCTTCCCTCGACGGAGCGGCGGCCAACCTTGCATACCATGGCCATCCTTCAAGTCCATCAGGCGAAGGTGCTCAGGGACATACACGAGGGAAGAGCTGACCCGGGGGTCAAGCAAGAGCTGCGCACTGCCACCGACCTCACTCTACGGGCAACAAAGGTCAGTGCGCGGTCCCTGGGTCAGGTGGTGTCCACCTGTGTGGTCCAGGAGCGACTCAGGCTCCCAAACATCTGTGGCTCAACCTGGCCGATATGCGGGAGGCTGAGAGAACTCGTTTTCTCAACTCCCCCATATATGGGCTCTTCGGCGGTGTGGTCGAGGACGCCGCTGCGGAACGCTCATCCTTCCCTGGCCTCCTCTGTCAGGACGCGGAACTTGACCTCGCCCCCACACCGGGACGCTACGCCTCCCATGTCTGGGCCGGTCGTTCTGCCTCGCTGCCCCTCTGTGGGTATGTCTGTGGTTCACATGACCCCGCTCGTTTAGTTTTTGGGATCCTGGCTTCAGCTTCCCAATTTGTCTTGCTGGCTCACGAGAACCATCAGGCTCAGCTATGCGATTCAGTTCGCACCACCCTACTGGCGAGGGTGCGATCGAGACCGTCCCTCCAGCCGAAATGAAGTCCGGCTTCTACAGCCCCTACTTCATTGTACCCAAGAAGAGCGGTGGGTTATGGCCAATCCTGGACCTGCACATCTTGAACCGAACCCTTCACAGGCTTCCATTCAAGATGTTGACAGCTAAACGCATTTTCGAATGTGTTTGTCCGTTGGATTGGTTTGCAGCGATCGACCTGAAGGACTCGTACTTTCATGTCTCCATTCTTCCTCGACACAGACCGCTTCTTCCGTTTGCTTTCGAGGGGTAGGCATACCAGTACACGGTACTTCCATTTGGGCTAGCCCTGTCTCCTCGGGTCTTCACGAAAGTCGTCGAAGCAGCCCTTGTGCCACTCCGGCAACACGGGGTTCGCATCCTGAACTATCTCGACAACTGGCTGATTCTAGCTCAGTCTCGAGAGCAGGTTTGCGAACACAGGGACCTGGTGCTCTGGAACCTCGTCCGTCTGGGCCTTCGGGTCAACTGGGAAAAGAGCAAACTCTCCCCCGTGCAGAGGATCTCTTTTCTGAGGTGCAGCTTACGAGCGAGCGCGCGCAGTCACTGCTGAATTGGGCAGTCAATTCGAGGGCAAGAGTGTGGTTCCACTGAAGTTATTTCAGAGGCTCCTGGGACATATGGCATCCGCAGTGGCAGCCACGCAGCTCGGACTGCTTCATAAGAGACCGCTTGAGCACTGGCTTTGGCCCACCCAGACTTGGTTCTCCGACCTAGTGCTCCTCGCGACAGCCCCTCCCTGGCCAATTCCTCTGAGGAAGGACCTCCTTTCTCAGAGATGGGGCACCCTCTGGCACCCACGTACCGATGTATGGAACCTGCATGTGTGGGTTCTGGACGGGACGTGGCAGGTTTGAGTACCCTACCACCTCAGGTGGTGGCTACCATCAGTTCTGCTAGGGCCTTGTCCACGAGACACGCCTTTGCTCTGAAGTGGAAGCTCTTCATCACCTGGTGTTCTTCTCGCACAGGTGAAGAAGGTTCGTCTTCTCCTTCCTCCTAGAAGGGTTAGAACAAAGACTGTCTCCTTCCACCCTGAAGGTTTGCATGGCTGCGATCTCTGTGCACAACGACCTTGTGGAATCAAAAACTGTTGGACAGCTTGACCTGGTCATCAGGTTTCTGAGGGGGGCGAGGAGACTAAATCCTCCTCGCTCTCCTCTTATAACCTCTTGGGACCTCACAGTGGTCTTATCAGCCCTGCAGAGAGCTCCCTTTGAGCCATTGTGATCAGTCGAGCTTAAGTTCCTGTATATGAAGACAGAGCTCCTTGTCGCTTTGGCCTCCATCAAGAGGGTAGGGGACCTGCAGGCAGTTTCGGTTGACGAAGCATGCCTAGAATTCGGGCCGGCTAACTCTCACGTTATCTTGAGACCCCGGCCTGGATACGTGTCCAAGGTTCCTACCACTCCTTTCAGGGATCATGTGGTGAACCTGCAAGCGCTGCCCTCAGAGGAGGCAGACCCAGCCTTGACACTGTTCTGTCCAGTACGTGCCTTCCGTGTTTACGTAGACAGAACGCAGTGTTTCAGGACCTCAGACCAGCTATTTGTCTGTTTTGGTGGGAAGCTGAAGGGAAAGGCTCTCCCCAAGCAAAGGTTGTCTCACTGGATGGTGGACACAATTGTTTTGGCTTACCAGACGCAGGGTCATCCATGCCCCCTAGGGGTGAAGGCACACTCCACCCAGAGAGTGGCTTCCTCCTGGGCTTTTCCTCCTGGGCCTCAGCCTCAAAGTGCTACGGTGGAAACGAGGTACCAAGGGGTCTGTACCCAAAGACATTCCACCCAAAGGAATGTGGTAAGCACCTATGGCCACCACATAAACCTTTAAAGTGGACGGGGATAGACCTGCAGTGAACCGCTCCTGCAGGAACTCCAGCTCTGTACCCACTGGGCAGTTAACTGGGTCCAACTGATGGTCACTACACCATGAAGTGAAAACTCTCCACTTCAGGGCATAAAGTTTCCTCGTGGAGGGAGCTCTAGATTGTAGAATGGTCTCTACAACCTCGGTTGAGAGACCTGACCCTTATGAGCTGGGCCCCTTCAGAGGCCAAGCCCACAGGTTCCACAGTTCGGGTCGAGGGTGAAAGATTGAGCCCTCTGCTTGGGACAGAAGGTCCCTCCTGACGGGAAGCTCCAGTGGACCCTGTCGAGGAGAGACACTAGATCGGGAAACCAAACTCTGCCCGGCCACCGCGGGACTATAAGGAGTAGGCGTACATGGTCCCTGCAAACTTTCTCCAGAACTCCCCTGAGAAGAGCGATCATGGGAAAAGCATACAAACGTAGCCTCGGCCATGTCTGTACCATCGCGTCCAGTCCGAGAGGAGCTGGATGCGTGAGGGAGAACCATAGTGGACAGTGAGACGTCTCTCGAGACGCAGATCCACTTGTGACTGGCCGAACACCCTCCATATCTGCTCCACCACCTCGGTGTGGAGCCTCCATTTCCCGGGCCTCGGCCCCTGTCTCAACAGGATGTCTGCTCCTATATACTGGGCCCCAGGGATGTAAGCTGCTCTGAGTGACAACAGCTTCCCCTGAGACCACAGGAGGATTTGGTGCGCTAGTTTGCATAGCGGACGCAAACGCAAGCCCCCTTGGTGATTTGTATATGCGACCACCGATGTGTTGTCTGTGCAGACCAACACATGGTGGCCGCTGAGGTCTGGGAGGAAATTCTTGAGGGCAAGAAATGCCAGGAGAGATGATGGTCCCCCCATAAACCCTGAGTCAAGCGTCCTTCTAGGATCGCTCCCCAGCCTGTGAGGGAGGCATCTGTCCTTAACATCTTGTGACGACAAGAAGCTCCCAGCACTGGGCCCTGGGACAGGAGCCAAGGTTTCTTTCACATAACCAGGGCACGTAGGCATCGTGCTAGGCTGAACTGAAGAACTCGATATTGATATGCTTTGCCCCCGAAAGCAAACCTCAGGAACTTCCAGTGCTATGGAAGGATGGAAATGTGTAAGTTTGCATCATTGAGATCTATCGTGACAAACCAGTCCTCGGATCTGATCTGTGGCCCGATTTGTCTCAGTGTTAGCATTTAGAATTTTAGCTGCATGACTGACTCGTTCAGAATTCTCAGATCCAAAATGGGACGCAAACCCTCATCCTTCTTTGGAACGATGAAATACCGACTGTAAAACCCAGTGTCCCTGCTGGAGGGAGGTACATGTTCTATGGCCACTTTCTCCAACAGGGTTTTCACTTCTTGTTCCATTACCAGATCCTGTTCGGGGCCCACCACGGTGGATAGGACCCCCATAAACATGGGCGGGCAGGACCTTTTCCCCGCAGCCTTCTTGGAAATAATGAAGGTCCTCAGATCCGTCTTACCCCTTGAAGGCTGCGGTTGAGCAAACTTTCTGTGTCCCCAGTCTTTATGTGGAGGAGCATGGGAAGCCACGCTCTGTTTTTGTGTGGCATGGTGTGAGGAGTTGGCTTTAGATGTTTGGGGATGCAGCCCTGGAGACATGAGTATGGCTGGGAAGGAGTTTCTGGAATGCAACTGCTTGCTTAGCTGATTCCTGAAACCTCTCGACAACCGAGTTTACAGCGTTGCCGAAGAGGCCAGAGGGTGAAATAGGAGCCTCTATTAAAAAGTTCTTATCTTTTTCTTTAATATTGCTCAAATTCAACCAGAGATGTCCAGAGAGTGCTTGTGAAGACACAGAAGCTAGCGCTGCTTTGTTTGGGCAGGCTTTATAGTTTCCTGGTTCATGACGTTACCCACCTTTGACGTTCCCACACACCATTGGACTGATTTTACATGTGCTTTAATACATCATCACGCAAAGCATTCCCTTAGCATCAATCGACGCAGCGCGAGTTCCCTTGAAAGGGAATCCTGACACTTCCCTTTTTGTAGACAATTACATTTTTATTAGGAGGACTGAGAAAGATGAAGGAGATAATCATTTTCAAATAACTTGTTCAAACAGTTAACATATCGCACTGAACGATTCGTTTCGAGAATTATACTCATCCGATTGCATTTGTTCTCGAGACAACAACTCTGTGATTCAAATGAGTCAGAGCGAGTCTCCAGCTAACAATTCACTGAATTCACAAGTCTGACTCAAAGCAAGTCTCCAGTTAACAATTCACTGAATTCACAAGAACGGGTGATCCTCTGAGCTTGAGTGCGCATGCTACTGATGGCGCAAAAACTAATTAATTAAATTAATTAAACTAATTAACAACTTAATGCCCATGCATCTTCCCCATTTCAAATGATGTAAAACTAGTATATTTACTAGTATAGTTCCTCTTATAATATTAACACATTTTGCCATATGACGTCTTCCACATTTCTATATACTATATGGTATATTATTATGGTTATTTTCACTTGTTTGCACACTTGAACTATCAGTAATTATCAGTAGAATTTGTCAGTGTAACCCCCCTCCAGATATGGAGGGTGTTCGGCCAGGCACAAGTGGATCGGCGTCTCGAGAGATGTCTCACTGTCCACTCTGGTTCTCCCTCACGCATCCAAGATAAAGAGACATTAAAGGAACATCAGAGTTAACTTCTCCTCTCTTATTAACTTTTTTTGGTTCTTGCAAAATTATAAGATTGTCCTGCTGTTTGTATACCTATAGCAACAGCTGAATACGTTTTCCAGGGTCACTGTGGCACACACTCTATGTTGTTGTGTCTACTTTCTGCCAGTATTTCACATCATAGGGACACTGAAGTAGGGGAGGTTTTGACATCAGCTCTGAGCTGTTTGATCAAATTCCAAAAAACCTCCATTCATGGAGATCCTGATCAGGGCTCTGCACTCAGTACTGAGGTATGTTTCCACTAAATCTAACTTCCTACAAACTATGTAGTTGGGAATCTTCATATTCCTGTTTTAGCCTTTTTTATGAGAAGCATCATAAAACATACTTTTATCAAATGATTCATTCAGAAATATTGCATCTATTTGACATTTTGATGTCGTACATTACCATGTTCAGCATTTCAGGGAGCTCTTTGTAACCCATTCCTTCTCACTAACAGCCGACCTCCCCCAAAAACATAGTCATCCCATTTCCCAGAACTGGGCCTGATAATTCAAAAGGAAGTTGGCTTTCTGCTTAATTTTCTAAATATCCTGTTCAGTCATCTTGCTTTTTGCCAAGTCTATGCTGGCCTATAGTGAATCCAAACTTCACCTATAGCTTCAACTGGAGTCTTGAGATTCAAGATCTTATTATATTAATCCCACCACTTCAACACAAATAGTGGTCATTATCAATACACAGATGTAAACATTGGTACCTGTTTATTTATAAATCAATTTTGGGTCTATTGCCTCCATATTTTTTGCTCTCTTACCCAACACAAACCTGTTGGAGTTTATTCTTTGCGCTCACAGGTTTTGTATACCCTCTCAGTTCCACTTGCCCGAACTGAATTTGGAAAAATAGATTTTCGGTATGCGGCACTCATGACTTACAAAATGACCTGAAATTGCGGACCCTGGTGGCAATGATATTTTTAGATCTTTGCTTAGTGAGCTGTTAAAGGAAGAAACAATTTGTAAATATTTTTAATTGTTTTGATGATATGTTTTAATGTCATGGTGTCACATTCACCGTCTGTCTTCGTCCTGTTCACTACACTTCCCAGAATCCTCCTTGTCTCCACACCTGAACTCACTCCCTCAATTACCCACCTGTTCATCATTATCATCATCTGCATCACCTGTCTTGTGTTCATCTGTGTGTGTATATAAGTTCCTGGTCTTCACTTGTCTTTTGTTGGTTATTGTTTGTGTACCAGCACACTGTTTCTTGTTTGTTTTTAGTTACCGCCTGTTAATAAACCTTTGTTATTTTGGTACTTTGCTTGGCTTGTCTCCTTCCTCAACCTGGACCTGACACATGGTGATTTTCTTTCTTTTTATTTATTTATGATAATGTTGTGCTGCTCATCTGGACCAGGTCACTTCTGTAAAAGAGATTTTTAATCTCAGAAAGTTGTTTCTGGTTAAATAAAGGGCAAATAAAAAAAAATTATATTTTATTTAAATACTGTAAAATTATGTTTTTTAGAAGTAAAACTTGTTTCTGCCCTCTCCTTTACATCTTCTCACCATGTTTAGTCCTGATGGTTACCTCAGTTAAGAATGATTCCATCCATCCTGTTGTGTCCTAAAGTCAGAGACTTGAATCTAGAATTCACAATCCAATTTATACCTCAACTGAAAGTTTTATGAAACAGAAAAAAACAAACTATGCTCATACATGAAAGCTATTGTAGTCTTTATGCTACATTCCATTTACCTCGGAAGAGGGATGCATGAGCTGGAAATGATGTCAAACCAGATTTGACCACTTTCCAGTACACAGGTTGGAAAACTAAGATGTATGAGTCAAGGCAAACCTGTTGTGCTTGCTCTTTCAGACTACAAACTCCTGAAGTCGGGGTTGTTGCAGTTCCTCTGAGTTTCCCAGTTGCAACTCTGACTTGAGGGGGCATTCCAGTTAAAAGATCTTACTGGGAATTATGAATTTCGCACTTCCTAGGACAAATGGAACACACCGTAGGTGGTACGCAATACGTACAACTAATGTAATAAAATGTTGCCGGATTTACATTGATGTATTTCGGATAAAACTGAATGTGCTTTTTGTGTCACTCACCCAACATTTCTCTTAGAAAGTGTCATGAAACATGCGAGAAGCAACATTTTTCCAATGAGACTGGGGCTTAGTTCACCCAAAAATGAAAATTCTGTCATTAATTACTCACCCTCATGTCGTTCCAAACCCGTAAGACATTCGCATTGGAGATTAATATTTTGCAGATAAAGCTGTAAATTATGTGTTTTTTGTTTCGCAAACTAAGCACTCATGTCGCTTCATAAAATTGAGGTTAAACCACTTGGATCACATGGATTACTTTAATATTACCTTTCTGGGGCTTGAAATTGGTAGTTGCGTATACTGTCAATGGAGGTACAGAAAGCTCTCAGATTTCATTAAAAAGATCTTCATTTTTTTTTTCTGAAGATGAACAAAAGTCTTACGGGTTTAGAACGACATAAGGGTGAGTAATTAATGACAGAATTTAAATCTTTTGGGTGAATTAACCCATTAAGATTCTGCACATTTGTAATTTTGCAAGATCAAATAAGCTCAATTTGTGACATTGACCAGTAAGTGCTACTGTCAAAAAGGGGGGCATAACTCTAAATTCTTAGGTTAGTTTCTAACTTCTTACACGTGTCTGATTAACTTATTACTCGCATGTAATTATTTATATGAATGTCATTATGTATCTGCTTACCCTCTCTCCATCCATCTAACCATCCATCCAACCATCCATCCACTTTGCTCCAAGGGGTACCTTCTCTTTGCTATAATATTATTTGGCACTCCATATGAGTAGAGTACCCTCATACAACATAGCCTTAAAAGCCCTCAACCAACGGGGACCCACAGAGAGCTGCTTTCACATCTGGAACCATTTATCTATCCAGGCGGCAAACAATACAGGCAGTATGAATGTAGGTCAACTTAAGGAGAGGTGAAAGGCACACTGTTTCTGGCTAATAGTAACACAAGCGTGACTCTGCACCCAATGTGCAGCTCACCTATCTGCAGTAGACTGACTGTCTCTGCCTGAACGCAGCTCATGCAGTCATAGAACAGACTGGCCTAATGGTGGAGACACCATGACCAAAGGTACAAAGTGACCACAGAAGGGTGCTGGAAATTCAAAACCTAGCCTTTTATGGAGGTGGGGAGTTCTTGTTAAATTGTTAGTTACCTTAACATAACAGTCCAGTGCAGTGTTGTTAACTGAAATTAAATCTGAAGCTATGAAAATTGTTTTGTATTTAAATTGAAATAAAGCTGGTTATTAAGAAATAAACATGTTTAAATTGAAGTAGCCTATTAAGAAAAGTAATATAAATGACAAAAGCACATAACAAAATTACTAAAAGTCAAACTAAAATTAAAAGGAAAACTGAAAATATAAAAATTTAATTTATGATGTTTATAATTCACTATAAGTATTCTACAGTAAAAAGTATTCAGTAAAATCTATTATAGTTTTCCACGATAATCAAGAAGACAGTATACAGTATCTACTTTTACATTAAAACATTGTTAAAAAGGAAATTCTCAAAATGATCTGCGTGACATATATCTGTTCATATGTAATTTTAATAGTCGTGTCTCTTCTCATTAAGCTGTCATTTTTGTATATTAGGGTATTTTATTGTTTATGTTGTAAAAAAATCTGTGTCTGAAAATGTGAAAAATATACTACTTTAAAATACTAAAAACAAAATTCTTTAAATAGAATAACATCATAATTTGGTGGCCATCACCTTTTCAAAGAGATGCTGCAAGGTTCATGATATAATATTCTCATAAATGTACCGTTTATGGTTTCGTGCACTTAAAGAAGGCAGCCTAATTTATATTCAGTGTGATGACAAAGTATTGCTTTACACTGCAGTACCAGAAAGTTTGATTCTCAGAGATTAAAACACTCCCTCTCAAAGTCTGTCTGCGTCAGACCTCTCCAAAGAATACGCAGATCATACACATCCTGACTCATGAACAATACATGTCCTTTCATGATTTAGCTCATTTTCATTGAACCAACATGATTTATGATTTGGTAAATGCAGAGCATTACCTTGCCAGAGCTTTGCTTTGGGAATTCAATGCACCGACCATTCTGAACCAATTAATGGCAGGGTGGGGGTACAATACAGCACATCTGTTGGCAATATAGCCACAAACGTATAAAATAAATCAAAGCTGTCCCCGGTTTTGGGGGACATTGATGTTCTTTAGGAAGACTTGTGAAGCGAAAAAGAAGTACACTTAATTGTATTGAATTGTATTGTATATTAACCCTTTAGTGTCTTCAGTGACCCAGGACGTCGTTCACTACTCTACTCCTCATACATTTTTTTTAAGTTAGGCATCAATCTTCTTAGTATTCATGAATTATTATAAATAATATAACAAAAAATATATATATTTTTTTTTACATTGTATAGGGGCGCTAATGACCCAAGATGTGTAATGGTGTAAGTATATATTTTTTTTGCACAACAATATTTGAATCTTTGATGACTGAATAAGTGCAATTGATTCCACAAGGTGTCAATGTCATGATACACAATGATGAAGTGACGTTTCACTCATTGTTACCACAGGCAGAAAACAAAAGAATAGGAAGTATCATCAGCAAAACTTGAAATGGCTCAGCGATTTACAGCAGAGCAAGTACTGAACACAATCAAATATTAGTGTCACTTTCATGATGGTGAATCTGGTGAAGAAGCTGTCAGCATTAAAAATATTTATTTTGAAGATGTTAAAAGCTATAGTTTTGAGAATATGTTTGAGATCGCAAATATCAGCCAGATGATGAATGTACTGGGAAATGAGCTCTGACGAGGACAGTGATGATGGTATAAAACATCTTATCAAACTGAACCCTTCCAAGCTCCAAAAGGTAACAAAATATGCTTTATTTTATTCTTCTGTAATTGTTATTCTAATATCAGGAAAATTTTATATTATCGTGACAGGTAGAGATCCATCCATATTAGATATACATTTATGCATTTGGCAGGCGCTTTTATCCAAAGCGACTTACATTGCATTATCCTATACATTTATACATAGGCATGTGCAATCCCCTGGGATCGAACCCACAACCTTGCGTTGTTAATGCAATGCTCTTACCACTGAGCTACAGGAAAGCCGGGTCACTAAAGACCCGAATATGTAAAAATGATTGGCGAAATATTCAAGCACTTAAGGGTTAAAAAACAACTGCACTTGCAGGTATCAATGAAATTAAAGGACACTTAAATGGATAGTTCTCCCAAAAATGTAAATTAGCCCATAATTTACTCAATCGGAGTTAGATTAAAAAATGGCTCTTCCAAGCTTTTTAATGGGAGTCAATGGGCATATTTTTTTGGAAGTCCATCAAAGCGCATCCATCCATGATAAAAGTGCTCAACACGGCTCATGGAGGTTAATAAAGGTCTTCTGAAGTGAAGCGATGCGTTCATGTATGAAAAATATCCATATTTAAAACTTTATCTACTAAAATAACTAGCTTCCGGCAGATGGCCGTACGCAAGTCGACTTATGCCAATAGAGTAACACTTGACGATGCCTTTATTAACCCACCGGAGCCGTGTCAAGCACAAATATATTGTACCCATTGACTCCCATTATAAAGCTTGTAAGCCAGGAATTTTTTTTTATATAACTCTGATTGTATTCGTCTGAAAGAAGAACGTCATATACACCTAGGATGGCTTCAGGTTGAGTAAATAATGGGCTAATTTTCATTTTTGGGTGAACTATCCCTTTAAAGGGGCTATATGTAGAATTCAAAAACCTTTGTTATTAGCAACACAGGTGGCCGTTAAGTGAACTACAGCCAGCAACTTTCACTCGTTCATATGTAACGTACAAGACACTGAATGTGAATCAAGGCCCCCGATATACAGGTACTCACGTTGAAGTTCTTTTTCGTTATTTGCTTAGAAGTAAATGAAGTTGGAAATACCTTTACAGCAACATACTGTTAACGAACATCTCAACGCCGTCCACACTGCTGAGAGTGATGTTTAAACGGGGTGGTGGTGGCGCAATGGATAAGACACATGCCTATGGTGTGAGAGACCCGGGTTCGAATCCACTGTGAGACACCAATGTGTCCCTGAGCAAGACACTTAACCCTTAGTTGCTCCAGAGGCGTGCGACCTCTGACATATATAGCAATTGTAAGTCGCTTTGGATAAAAGCGTCAGCTAAATGAATAAATGTAAATGTAAATGAATATGTAGAAACGTGCTGTATGCTTTACTCTCAATAACAAATTAAACGCAAACACATTTTCATTTAATTGTAAATAACATGCAGTTAAACATCTGAGAACATTTCAATAATACATACATATGGTTGTTTTATACAGGTTCATTAAAGTGTTTTTAGACTTAATTGGCTGTTTCAATTTAAAGTTTAAACTACAATAAGTTGTAGACTAAAACTAAGACAAAGAAACACATGTGACTGAAAATAACAAACCAAAAGTCCATGAAAACAGAAACTAAGGACAAACAAAACATAATACGTGTGACACCCTCAGTGTTTTGTATATGTTATGCATCGTACATTCATCATAAATGCTTTATTTAACCTCTGAACAGATGTGTTGGCAGTTGATTTGCTAAACAAAGCAGCTGATTTCTCCTCTTTTAGCTCCATCATGTTCTTTTGGCCCTCAAATTGTATGATAAATTTATGCATCAACATAATAAACCAAACATAACAGTTTATTTAATTTCACAATTAAAATGTTTTGGCCATGGGGAAGCAGTTCTCAGTTTGCAATTTGGCCCTTTTTTCTTTCACCTTATGTAATGAATGGATCTCTAAGGCCTCCATTGCCCTGATCCGTAGCAATTTAGTTGGATTCCAGGGTTTTGAATTTCGACTGCAAGAGCAGTTCCAGGTCATTCGTGTCACGGGGAGAGTCAGAGAACGAGAGTACCTGCACGTCTGTCATGGCGCCACATGCTCTGTGTACACCCTGCTGAGACAGACGCCAGAAATGTCAGGAACCCAAGTGCTGAAGTGCTTTTGTCAGGGAAGACTTCAAGCTCCTAGTTTTAAGACCTTTAACTACTGCCAACCAGCATCCGTACTGTGAGAATCCTGAACGCTGGCTTTATGCTGACTCATACACTGAAAAAATGCATCCCTGAATGAAACCTGAAAATTTGATATCTTCTAATATTTTCATGTTTGATTTGAGATCTACAATAGTAGAGAAGATTTTCAGTGAATAACAACTTATGTTAATCTGTTTCTCCCTTTAATTATATTTTTATGCTAAATTATGGTATTTATTTTCTGGGTGAACTAATCCTTTAACAGAAATAATAATAAACTATTAAAATTATAAATTATAACAATAATTAATCTATGATATATTTATATATTATTATAATAAATATCATATTTAACCATACATTATAATAATACAATTATTTGTATTCATAATAAAGCAATTATAATACATCTAATTATATAAAAATATATAATAAAATGGTAACTCTTTATTTTGATGGTCCAGTTTAGATATTCTACTGACTAAGTAATTGACTATTATTATTATTATTAGTAGTAGTAGTAGTAGTAGTAGTAGTAGTAGTAGTTAAATTAATTATATATAAAAAAAAGATAGGTAATAGGTAAGTTCTTAAACTGTACTGATTGGATAATCTGACCATGACATATCACGGGATTCTTTTGGTCAAATGTTAATCATTCAGTAAATTGTTCATAATGTTTCTTCATTGGGAATATAACGAGACTAAATGCACAATTACCTTGAAAGATAAAACACATGTTTAGGTGGATCAAAACATTGTGTGGATGTAAAAACATTAATGAGAAGAGATTCCTTATAGGACGTAAGTTCATGCCCTGTGGCAGAGCAGAAGGGTTATGTATCTGTTATTCAGCAGTTCTGTAATTATATAAGAAATCCTCATAAGCTCACAAGTGGAATAAACCGACATTGAAATTAAAGGCAATCACAGTAATTGCCTTGCCGAGCTATTACAGTGAGAAACTATGGTAAAAACCGAGCACAGATGGAAGGGCCCTCAAGCCCTGGAGATACCCAGGTGTAGCCCCGGTCCCTTTTGAGGAAAAGCCCCTCATCTTTATTATTATGTGAACCTCTGAACCCATGAGAAGTTTCCCTGTGAGACTCCAAACATAAAAGGGATAAATTAAAGACATGCAGGTGACTGAGTTTTATGTTTTTTTCTTTTTTACTATATAGTTTAAAATGAATGTGGGTTGACAGGGAATTTAGGAATAACGTCAGTAAGCACTTTTTTTTTTTATTTTATGCTTCAAATATTTGTACTTCTGTAATATCTGTATTCCAGAGCATTCAGCAGTGTCATTCACGGCTTTGATTCTGTCAGTGCCAAATCATGAGTGTTTGTTATACTTTCTCCTGCTGAAGCAACAGATGTGGTTTGATATTTGTGACGTGTGTACTATCCATTTCTCTTTTGAAGATCCAGAGGCAACTGAGAGTCAGTGTCCTGACTGAAACTAGAGCGAAACATCTGGTGGAGTGTGAGTGACTAACATTGCCATCATTTTTAAAGGAAGTCAAATCATTCTCCTTTACACTCTGGCTGACTGTGTGATAACGAATTCATTGCAAGGCTTACTTTTGACTGACTTATGCAAGGTCTGGGTGTGTAATCATTCTATAAAAGCTACAGTATTCTAGATCTTGTGGTTGGACCACCAGAGCACACAGTTTAGTTCTCTGGGATTTCTGAGTTATACAAACGTTCAGTGTTCAAGAAACTGTTCCAAGCTTTTTACCTTCTATTTCATCCTCTTTAATGTAGGATT
The DNA here is from genome assembly GCF_965113295.1 of Leuciscus leuciscus. Lineage (NCBI taxonomy): Eukaryota > Metazoa > Chordata > Actinopteri > Cypriniformes > Leuciscidae > Leuciscus > Leuciscus leuciscus. The sequence continues at coordinate 20,219,989 of NC_138744.1, forward strand.
TTCCGTATTTAAGAACGGATTATGGGCCGGACCAATGGAGCCAGTTCCCAGGCTTCTGAAAACCAGGTGTTGCATTTACATTTTTGCATTTAGCAGACGCTTTTATCCATCGCGACTTACAAAAGAGGAGCAAAGCAATATATGAAGGAATCAACAATATTCGTAATATACAGATTTATTTGACCACTAATAATTGACCATAAGATAATTTATGAAAATAATTTATAGTAATATATTATACTTATTTATTTTTAATATGATCTATATTATTCATACAATAACTGGTCCGTATAATGTATAATTAACATGAATATAATTTATGAAAATTATCAGTTTGGTAGCTTTTCTGTTGTATTTCATGACTAATCATTTACCAGTCGTCTACCTTACGCCATTCCCTTCATACTTTCATATAGAACGCCTTCCAAAAATGATTTAAAAAATGTTTTTAGGGCAGCACTTGTATATGTGAGTCACTGTAGATCAGACTGGAGAGCAGTGGGAGATTCGTTCCTCTCATATCCTGTGTTTAGTCTTACATGTGTAGTCTAAACCAGGCTTGCCCTGACCCTGAACACTCACAGCTCCCATGGGAAAAGCAGCACCACTGAAGATTACATGCTGAATGCATCACATACCTGGGTCCAGCCAACAGACCTGTAATTATATGAAAGTTGTTCACTGTTTGTCATCAGTTTTACACCAGGCTCTGACCTGTAGGCCCACTCTAGTTATATCATAGTGTATAGCTTAATTCCTTTTAAAATCCACAGCTCATATGGCACAATGGAGACGCTATGTTGGACTGTGTTTGAGGTTTGGATGAAGCTTTTAATACAGGAAATGTTGAAATATATGGAGAAATTTGCCCTGATGCAACTTTGTTTTGATTAGCATTAGAGGCTTTATCTGAAATAATTATGTTTTAGAACAATAGCCTGAATAATACACTTCAGAGAGAAATTCACTGTTTCCTAAACAATACTCAGTGTTACCACATTTGGTAAACACTCTTTTGAAACAGATTTATCTATGTTGCCTTATTGTGTTCATGGATTTATGGTTAAGTAAAAGAGGAGACACTTGGCACAACTTTTGCCACAGTTTTTAAGAACAAAATAACAGATGCCAAATGATCTAAGCGTATTTAAATGTGAAGTGAAAATGAACTAAATACCATTATTGAGTACATAAAAAAAATCATCAGTGTCAAAAGAAGTTGTGGCTATACACTATGTAGGACTTTCTTATGCCGGGTTCAGACTACACAATATCTTTGTCTGTTACGATAGTCACTGTGTCAGATTATACGATTTTGACTCCTATATTCTTGTTGCGTCGTGGACAAGAAACATGTCAGACTGCACACTGCTTCCCGACCAATCATCGCTTATCATCCTTAATAAATACTATTATTAATAACTTAATAATAGTATTGTTGCCATAGCTCCACAAACCTTTCCTCCATTGCATAATTCCACCTAGCAGCACTTTCTTTTCACCATGTTTGAAAGCGGAAGAGCTTCTGTGCTCCTATTGGTCAACGTCACAGATGTGACGGAACCAATAATGGAGGACCGAAAAAATTAAACATGCTTGTCTTTCTGTCAGGATGTCGTGAAGCGTTGCACACACGGCGTTAGTTGTCATCCACTATGACACACTATATGAGATCCCGACGCCCATTGACTTTTACGAATCACCATGACACTCTACGTCACACAGATTGTGCCAAAATCGGGCTGATATCGTGTAGTCTGAACCCACCATTACTCTCAGTGAGTCTTGGTGGATCTGCAGGCAGGTATAGTTAAAACTACTGAAAAAAAAACTGATGTAAAAGTAACTTACATTTTAAGTACCGGCCGAAGTGCCGAAGCGTACCTTTAAATTTAGTCTTCAACATTAAGTCTTTGACACCTTATTTACAAACGACAGAGCTATTAGCCTGTTGGAATCAACGTCACATTCATTTACAAAGGATCATGGCTAAATGATTTCATCGATGAGCAAATGTTGGAGAAGAGCATTATAATTGGGCATAAGCAAAAAAAAAAAAAAATGTTGGATTTAGAAAAATATGCCAGATCGTAGTAATCTGCTGCACCACAAACTAGCACTCAGAGCCATCACACAAGATGCGATTTGTGTTCAGCACAGACTTTGAGGGCTTATTTGTACCATTAGCGTATATACATAATATCAATTTGTGAAAGGGGTGCTAAGTATTAATATAATATCTCAAATATAATATTTCAAATTACAAAGATTAAGATGGATAATTCATCAATTAGCCTAATTATAAAATGGGATGTCCAGTGCTAAATCTTTTGCTTAGTGTGAAACAAGACACAAGGTTCAAATCCCAACCTCCCTCCAGCCACGTGTTTTGTTGCATGGATCTTCTCCAGCACAAGGAAAAGTTTACTTTGCAGCAGTTGGCACAATAATTAAGGACACATTCTGTGCTGCTTATATGGAGCCAGTTAAATGTGCTTCTGGCACTGATGGCCTGATACAGTAATGATCTAGCGGTTGATAAGTCAATAGCAACACTAAACCATGATCCACATTTGCATGCTTTATAATACAACTTCCTCTGCCACTTCCCCCTTTTTCTTTTTGTAAATAAAAACCGCATGAATGAAAGAATGTTTGTTTTCAGGTCGGCCTTTTTGTTTATTTTCCCAGAGTTTGTGTAAGTGAGAGCGAGAGAGAAGGAGACTGTGATACTGCAGGCTGCTATAACTCAGCTGAGCTACAGGAAGAGGTGAAACTACTAGAACACAGCATGTAGCATGAGTAGCTCAATAACTCTATTTTATAGCAACAGCAGGAAATTCATTCTTATGGCTTGAATGGGTAAATGGCCTCATACAGATATGTAGAAAAATAGAAATTTCTTCCTTACTTGTGCAACACAATTTCGCTTTTTTTGTAATGTTTCTACAGAAACAAATGCAAGTCCCAGGATTGATTACATCATTTTTGCTGGCTGTGTAATGACCTGAAATTAAAGACCAATGTTTGAGGTACTGAACACAGTCAGCAACATTTGGCCATTTTTGAGTGAAACGTGTACAGTAGTTGGCCAGCAGGGAGGCGGAAGTATGTGACTGAGCCTTTGAAGTCATCTTGCCGTGGCTTTGACAAATCAGACCAACGTCCTGTCTAGTTCCTCCACAGTTGGGTAATCCCCAGCCATCTACCCACAAGGAAATATTTCAGAAAGTGCAAACACACTCTTCTAGAGATGCTTTTCATCCTGTCAGACAAAACAGTTCTAGTGGTCTATACTGTTTCTAGAACGCGCGCAGCGCGATTTTATTCATGCTGCTAGTCAGCCTGGATTCCATGGACCAGATTTTCGCCTCAGCGAGGGGACCAATCACAGAACGGGGATGGAGCAGCAAGACGATGACGACGCGACACACACGTTTTTTTCGATAAAAACATGTCTGTAGAGTGTCCATATACCTTCTACCCTAATGTTTGTCTTGCACAAACGGCAATAGTCGCTGAACGCCATCGTGTACACATAAATCTCTGACCCATCGTCTTCTTCCTCGTCGAATTTCTGTCGCTCTACATACGTCTCTACATACGTCATCTGGTATAATTGAAACGATTGGCTATGAGCTACGTACAGGCGCATTTGATAGACATTCGTAGTGCCCAATAAACGGCTCTGGGCATTCGTAAACCACGCCTCAAATACGAGAAAATGAACATGTGGTTCCCAGACCACGTCTCAATGAGACGAGGTCTGGTCTGGTCTGCTGTAAAGTGGGATAAAATTATGTGACGCCAAATATTGTAAGATGTAAATGACTATAGAATTTTTTAGCACAAGTAGGCCTACACATAAAAAAAAATAAAAAAAATATTTACATTTAAAAAAATGTTTAACACATTACAGCACAGTCTATTTTTGCAGGTTCAGGCAACACTTTTTTATTTTGATAGTCCACTTTAGACATTCTTCTAACTATAAATTTGCAACTATGTCAACTAACAGTCATTATTAGTATTAGAAGACTGTCTGCTTAATATCTGATAACATTTTATTTTCATGGTCCCCCAACAGACGTTCTACATGTCATTTTATTCTACAAACCCTTACCCTTAGTTAGTTGACTTTTAATTGCAAAGTTACTCATAGTTAGTCGAATGTCTAAAGTGGACAATCGAAATAAAGTGGTGTTTCCTCTGAGGAGGCAAGGGATGCAGTGAGAAAATAATCCAAAGATCAAAAATAAAACAAATAAATCAAATTATAAATCACTCATTTTTCTAAAGCAACACTGTCCAACAGCGACACCCACAGGTAAAGTTACAGCAGGAGTCCGCATCTCTCTATCCTCTCCTGAGCCCATTGAGTTTTAACAGACTCCCTAAAGCATGAGGTGGGAGTGATGGGGGGTAATTGAGAATGAATGGGGCAATGCCTCCATCGCGCTATCATTGGATATGATTGGTTATGATTGGTTTGTGCTATAAATCCCACCTCATTTTCATGCACATTTGCAAATCGGTCTGAATGAACAAAATTATGGCGTTAATGGGAAGACTAATTAAAAAGTAAACAACTCAGCCACTTAGATATCACTGTGACATGTGAATTCATGTGACGTCAAAATCAAATCAAAATGGCCAGAAAACATGATGACTGTGTTTTTTTTTTTTAAGTGAGCAATCAGCTTTTAAAAAGAACAGCTGCAAATAAAATACATTGTTTAAATTATTACTGCCTTTATTATTATTTTGGAATACATGTAAAAAAAATCTATCAAATTGTAACTAATTTTATACTTGGTTCTAATAAAAAGAACATTAATGACATAGTTAATGCAAAATACAATTGTATTTGGTTTCTCTTTTTTTGATGTAGTGTTTATTTAACCAGGAAAATGTGACAACATTAAGTGTAACTGGGACTTCTTCGATTTTTTTTTTTAACTAAGGACTTTGTCTCCTCATTTCAAAACACCACTGCACGCCTACAAAATGGCATTATTAGCACACAATTTAACAGGATCAGTTCAACATGTACTTGTTCCTGTCATCCAGCAGGTTAAGTTCTTTGCAGTACTAAAATTACAAAACAAATAAAATATATTAAAAAAAATATATATAAAAAAAAACACTTGCTATTGGCTGTATCTCAAAGTCTTCTGAGCTGACTCACTAAATAACCAAATAACAGCAACAATCTTGATTTAGTGTAATCATGTAGCTAAGTTAACGATTCAATACTTTATTAAGAATGATTAGACAGTGGCTTCTGAGCGGAATTTATAGAACTTCTTATACAACATTTGGGGTACACTTGCCAAGGTTCCATCCAAGGTGAAATAGCTGTTGTAAATGCTAATTGTCAATAAACATTCGCAAGTATTGACAGAATCATTTTCTAAACCAAAATTGCATTAAAGACTGTACAGATACAAATTACAATTCAATTACAAAATTAAAAGAAAAAGACCACAATAATAATAATTAAAAATATATATATTAGCAAAGTACAAATATAATTATTAATATTCTCATATTGAGTGAGGCACCATGGTAATCCAATTTTCTAAACAGTAAACAACTGTAATAAAATATATGAATAGACAGGAAGTCTATTCCTGGAAATTGCGTCCTTTTTCTTTGCCCTAAAATATCCTTGAAATAAAAAAATTATAATTCCAGCCAGTTGTCCTGCTAACCGCTAAGATATTGGGGGGAAATGCATGTCATATTCTATTTCAAATGTAATACCGTGACCTTTAGTTCTTGAACAAAAGACTATTAATGAGAAAATTAGATTTTCCATGTTTCTGCAGGCATCCTTCCTGTGCTGAATGTGTGTGTGGAAGCAGAACTTAGAAACTCTCTCAGCCAAACCTCAGTTAGATCCAGCAGTTATCCAGCGGTCCCACCCATTTTACTCCCCTACGGTCATGATCAGGTTTCTTTGTTGGGTGGCCATCCACACACATCTGTTAGAGGATGACACACCAGGTGAAGAAGAGGCTGCCCTAGCACTGATCACTGGAGATGACACAATGCATTCTTATGTAGCACTTGTGAAAACAGCCTTCGCAAGCTTCCTTTCCATTTTTTGACATTAAAGAAAATCATTTCAGTCCATGTTGTTGGTTGTCAGGGTACTTCTTAAAGGGGCAGTTCACACAAAAAATAAAATTCTGTCATTTACTCACTCTCGTGTATTCCTCATGTAACCTGAATGACTTACTTTCTTTCATGGAACTCAAAGGGAAGTGATCAAAATGAGGTGAAAGAGGCATAAAGGTTTGGAGTGACACTAATTATGGATAACTGTCCCTTTAAATGTTCTGATGAAAGCTGTGGTTGCCATGGCTTTGTTGTCAACAACACTTTTGATACAAGTGTGTTGTCATCCAAAATTAAGGATCTTGGACGAAATCAAATAGAACAGCTCTGATAGAACATCCCTTTATGAAGTTTGTTTATAGCTCAGATAGTAAGAGGAATGGACAAGATGTGCTCTTTCTTTGAAGCTCCTCCATTTTATTAAGAAGATTTAGCAGATCCTTCCTGCATTACATGTCCTTCTAATAGTTTTTATACTAGTTTCTGAATGAGGAACACCAGGGTCGAACAGGCTGTTACCTCATACTGCATGTGAAAGTCTTGTAGAAGATTAAGAGATAGTTATAAAACCCCTAAAGATACATGATGTCATGGAAGTATTGTTGAGCTCCTACTAATTCACTTGGTCTCCAAACCTGACCACCCTCACATACAAAGCTTCAACTCGTCAGCACATTTCTTGGGTGATGATTACTCATTTGCAGTTGGCGGAGGCTTATCATAGAATCTCATCTTTAACCCTTCAAAAGACAAACTCATTTCCTCCAGGGATTTCTAGGGATGAGAAAATTCTAATTTGTTTTTGCATCTGAAACAACTGTTTTTATGTTGAATACATAACCATGTTGAAAACATAATGCTCTTAGTGTTCAGAGACACTAAGGCTGCATTTACACTGCAGGTATTGGTGCCAAATTCTGATTTGTTAAGTATATTAGATTTTTTTTGACGACCAGCTTACATCTTCTTTTAAAAGTGACCCATATACGATATCTGAATTTACACTATTGGTGAAACAACCCAAGATAGATCTGGAAAGGCAGAAAAGAAAGTAAAACGGCGTGATTTGCAATGGACGCAGACAAAATGATAATTCAACCTTTTGCTTTCCGCACCATCTTCAAAGGTCAGCAAAACATTGGGTTGAGCCTTCGTCCTCCATTGCGCCATTGAAAAGAGTCGTGTGATCGCGGTTGTTGCAACCTGATTTGACGTCATTCTCCACCAATGCTTTTTCAACGACATACAACTTGCGCTGTCAGGGGAATATCCAATCTGTCCGCTTACATGGCAGACGCAAATGCACATATCCTATTCATATCAGATTTATTTCAACTCATGAATGAGGCCTGAAACCGATCAGAGAATATCAGAATCCATGTGCTTTTTTTCTGCGTGGGTCATATCCGAAATTGGGTCACTCGAACCATTTAATGTAAATGCGGCCTAAGACCATTTTTGTCAATATGGAAGTGTTTCTTACTCATGTTGCAATCCCATTTACATTTAGGGATTTTCTTGCTCTTTTCTATTTTTTACATTGGATAATTTTTTTGAGATTTTGCAAATAGACAACGACGACCTTATGATCAACCTTATAATCAGGTGACCTTATGACCCCTACATCAATCTCTGAGAATATGAGGCCTAATGTGCAAACAAATGCAATCAAAATTCTACTTGTAATTGGGCATGTCGTTTAACAATATCATCAAATAAAGTCAAATCAAATCAAATCAAATCAAATCAAATCTAACCTAATCTAATCTTATGTAATCTACTCTAATCTAATCAATTCAAATCAAATCAAATATAGGAAGATCTAAGTTGGTTGGAAGTGTGAATTGGTTAATTAGTATGAAAGTCCCTATATTCTGTGGTCTTTGTTGGTATCCAGTTAATAGGCACAGTGAATCTAAGAAATCAAAAAACACCCTTTCAAATTGCAGATAAAAATGCTTTGAAATTCAGCAAATATGAATGTGACTGTTGCACAATTTATGTTACTAGTTGAGTATGAGACTACAAACTGTTGTGAATGTTGCATTGTGTTGCTCAGACAAGTAACAAAAAGAAGGTGTATATTCATGAAGAAGGATGCTTTGTGTATGATAAGAAATGGTTTGCGAGACATGTTTAATACAGATGAAATAACACTTCACGGACTGTGGAACCCTCAAAAAGAAGGGAGGAGGGTGTATAAATACGTCTATTTAAAAATGTATAAAGTGTTTTAAATGAGTCTATAAAACAATATTAATTTAAATGAATTCAAAATGTAAAAAATATTTGAAATGAATGAATGAAGACTTGTTTCATCCAGAGTTTCTTTTGAATGAATGATTCAATAGCCGTGTTTCCACCGCAGGAACTTTCCCCAGGAACTAGGAACTTTGGGCTGGTACTCGATGTGTTTACACCGCAGGAACCAGGGTCTAAATGAAGTTCCGGGTAAATATTTCCCCCTCCGATAGTCCCTGCTCACGAGGTAGTACTTTTTCAAAGTTCAGGAACTTTAAGGGGTGGGACTTGTGCGCTGCACAAGCTTTTTGGTTGGATGATTCCACGCAGCATTTATTTATTTTTAACCTCCCTTTTTAAAAAATCTATTGCGGTTCGTGTCGTGGCTTCATGCAGTAAGAGTTGTCTGTCTGCAAATATGGAATTTAATTTTAAAAAAACTGGTGGACTGGCGACGAGTTTCAGGCTTTATTAAGGGTATTTGTGGAAGAGGAAGCTTTCTGCGCGTTCGTCTCAGCCATCTCACAATAACTGATAACATACGTTGTCTAAATTTTATACACATATGAGCTTTCTGAACACGCTTTAGTATCAGTGCTCGCCTATTTTGTTTTGTTAATTACCTCGTTAGTAAACCAATACATAACTGCAGCACAGTTTGAATCTCCTCCATACTTATAAATGTGGCGCAACTGATTATGTCCGTCGCAGACTGGGAGGAGCAGTTGCGCGCAGTTTACCTTCCCAGTACTTTAGACCGCGGTGTAAACGCAGAAAGCAACCGGTCTGGGGCAAAAAAAGTTCCTGGGAAAAAAGTTCCTGGTACAAATTGTTCCGGGTAATTTCGGTGGAAACGCGGCTAATGATACTTCAAATACATTTGAAAAGTCACTGGTCGCCACCTACTGGCATAACAATGTAATAGATATGAAGCGTAACAGTTTCAAAGGTCATTTACTCATTTTGATCACTGCTTTTATCTCAGTACTTTCGTTATTATGATGTTTGCAACACATAAAAAGCAATACTTGTCAAGCTGTTTCAAACATTTGGTTACTTGACCGCTGCTCTCTCTGGCTCAGCAGCAGAACGAAAGCAAATTTAAATATTCAGGTGTGATTGTAATTTCAAAGGTTTAATAGACATAGCAGAATCATTGTCATTTAGGAATAAGACTGTGTGTGTTTGAATCGAGATCACGATTTAAAAAAAATAATGAATCATACATACATTTGGACCTATAGCCTATGTATTTTTGTATGTCATATTTGTACCAGACCTCAAAAGTAATCCGGGCCTGGGTTAGAAGACAAACTATAACACAGAATTCCTTATTTGCAACTTTTGCTTAAGCAAACTGAAACTCAGTACAAATAAAAATTGTGGCATATGTGGCATTAAAATGGAAAATGGTCAGTCAAAATAGAAAAATGCATGAAAAACCAAAACAATGATATATATGATGTCATGTTCAGCCCACCTCTGCTGATAGATCACTGGAAAAGGCTACTGTTGTGATTTAGATAACAATGTGTGTAGTGCGTAGTATAACAAAGGGGATTGCATGACTTCATGAAAAGAAGTCTAAATTAAAAGAGCATGACAGAAAGAGCATAGGGCTTGCTGATACATGAAGATATATCAGTGTAAATTTAGTTAACACGGATTGCATTTAAATTTTAATGTGTGCACAGTGTGTCAAATCACAAAACTGCTCCGGTAAACTTTCACCCAGTTCTCACTGTTTTATTGACCATCTGTACTTCATTGCACAAAGAGTAGAAAAGCTCTCCAGCAGAATAATGCAGTGCACGGGTTGGTTGTCTTTGTACATATTCAGACACACAGAGTTTGTTTTTTGTCACTGTTTGCGGTTCGTCAATGCACCAGTGCCTGGGGACGTGCTCTTGTCTTGGCAAAAAGATAGAAAGAGCAATAGAAATGGAAAGAGCATGTATCCTCTGCAGGTGGTATCCAGGGTTGGCACATATACTATGAATTAATGCTACAAGCATTACTCAATATGTACTCCATGACGCCTGGAGTGGAAAGAGAAAATAAGATTACTGGAATAAAGAGTTAGAGGTTCCCAGTAGGTTTCAGAAAAATACGGGGATATACTGTGTATTAATCAAAAAACAAGATCTGACATGTATCCTGGTTTTCAGGGTGATCACATTTTTATTTAGGTATTTGTATAAAGTGTAGCCTACAATAGACACTGAAACTTACAGTATGTTTTCACAACAATTCCATATTTTGATATTCTATGAACTTTAAAGGTTAATTTTTAAAGTTGTCTCTGCAGTTGTTAATTCATAAAAGGGTTTGTTTTAAATGTTGTCAATGTTGATATTGTATGTTTCAGTGTCTATTCAAATGTACAGTGTATGCTTAAAATATCTTTCTATGTAACTATCACTGTATCAGCATATTATGTTTTTATATTGGTGAGAAGTGATTAGGTATAGGGTAGGAATGGAGTTATCGGCTCATTTATGCAAATGTATTTACAGTTACTCTTTATTTTAACGTGATGTTGTAACAGTGTAATTACACAAATAAGTACTGAGTCATATTAATTAACTATTACTATAGGGTTAAGGTTAGGCTTAGGGTTTGTTAGGGGTAGTTGCTTAAGTTATTTATTTATTTGGATGGATGGATGGATGGATGGATGGATGGATGGATGGATGGATGGATGGATGGATGGATGGATTGATTGATTGATTGATTGATTGATTGATTGATTGATTGATTGATTGATTGATTGATTGATTGATTGCTTGATTGATTCAGCATGTCCATACTTTTCATCAGATCCAAATCCATCAGACCTGGAGATTGAATAAATCTGACATTTTCAGGTTGCAATGGTCTTCTTAAAAAATAATTGTTAAATAGAGAATAAACTAATAATTGATTTAAAAAAAAAAATGTTGGGCGTTAAACCAATTTTGATAATGTCAACTTGATTGGATTAACTAGCACAGCAACAAACACTCTGATGCATTCATTTCATAGGTTTAAAATATGATTTGTTCTCTTTTTTTTTCTTTTTTTTTTTTACTTAAGCATTGATTTGATTTCCCATCATAATCAAACAAAATGCAATCTGTAAATCCACTTATCTTTTTGTGTTAATTGTATCACCATCCTTAAATGTTTGTCTGCTGTTCAGAATAACAGATAAGGACATTTGAAGGAAGTTTGGCATTAGAAACAAAGAGCTATTAAATGCTTAACAAAACTTTTGAAAGTGTTGCCTTGTTTTGCTAATGGTTTAGTATTAGTACTGTAGCTGTATAAATGCTATGGAACTCTTCCATGATCAAAATGTAATCTACGAAAATCTTGAGGTACATCTTATCTTTACATTTAATTCTGTGTTCCTTGTATGAGAAATCATTATAGGCTTTGAACTCCTCCAAAGGGAAATGAATGCCTTTAATTTAAACCAGAGCCAACAAGTTACATCACGGTGTTCAGTCTACAAACTAAAGCATTGTCTTGGGTAGATTTTAATATGGTTGGAAGGGAGGAAGGTCCAGATTTCCTTTCGGTGAACAGGGTCCCATCACAGGTAGAGCAAGTGAGAACAGATCCAGATGTGACAGTACCCTCAGCAGCTGAGGCTCCTCTGCTACATCTTGCATCATTCCCTGAGGGATGAACACTCACACTGGGGTGAAATAAGGGCAATCACATGTTATTGGCAGTATGGTGAAATTGCTGCCATGTTTGGAGAGAGGAAACAATACAAAAAAACTGTAACAGCCATTAAGAGACAGAAAGATTGTGCAATGAGTTGTTACAGTTTTTAATGTTTTTAGTAGTCAACTCTTCAAACATAATTATTTATAAGCAACACTACATTTTAAATATTTCATCACATGTATCTTTAGTTCAAGTGTATTTCATATTGCATAGCAGATTTTTTTTTTACTTGTTTTAAACAAGTTAAAAACAACTGGGAAAAAAAAATGTGCCAGTGCAGTAAAACAAAATACTACGGAAGCTTGTTTCCGCAAGCTTGTTTCTGACAATTATCTCGCAATTGCCAAGAATTCAGAATTGTCCGAATTTTGGGATATAAACTCGCAATTCTGACTTTTTTATTGTGAGTTTATATCTCTCAATTCAGTTTTTTTCTTCTACTTTTTTTATAGAGTTTGTATCCTGAAATTCTGACTTCTCTGAATTGTGAGATATAAACTCACAATTTTGAGTTATGAAGTCCAATTCTGAGGGGAAAAAGGTCTCCCCTCTTTTAGATTGTATTTATTGTATTTAAGATATTTAACTGGAAAAGTAAAAATGACAAGAATGTGTATGAACAGCCATGAAATCAAATCTATGTTTTCAGTAGCTGTCAGTAATAAATACTCACGTCAGCTAAAAAAAATTGGTAGATTAGATTGCAAGTGATTTGTGTGTCTCGATATGGCTGTACTCCCGAACTACGGTGAGAATGATATATTAAACCCAGAGTCATAAATCCTATCCAAATTGGTCGCCTCCTCATTCTCTTTGGGTGTTGCTTCTGATTTGCGGTTTAAGTAAACAGGATGAGAGGTTGATTGAGAAGCTCTGGCCTTGTTATCAGTATGTGTCTGTGTGGGTAGAACTGGGGCGCCAGGCTACAGGCTTTGTGTCCCAGACAAGCCCTCATGTGTTGTGACGTCAATCTTTACACTTTCTCTGTGACAGTACCCTGCTACTGCAATTGGTATTAACAAAAAGTAGCTGATGTCACTAAGCTTTAGCTTTTATCCCAAAATATTGAAAGATTTTGGTATATGTGAAAAGTTTGGCTCCACTGCCACTGTGGTTTGGATTAGTTGGTGACAGTGTGCACTATGCTGTTGGATCAATATTTAATTGTTGTTCTAGTAAACTGAAAAAATGTGCTTCTTGATTTGTGTCAAATCTGTCCTGGCACATTCCAGATGGTTTTGTGATGCATTTTTAAATTATGGTTTCAGCTGCTTATCGAACAGAACAACATAAGAGAAGAAAAGAACAAGTGTTAACCACAGGTTATTTGGATGCAATGGATTCAAAAGGGGACACTTGCCAAAAGAATGTGAAACATAACAACAAGCTTAAACCACGCAGAAACGTACTGAATACCATGTAATATATTAGTAATAAATATTACTTAACAATAATATATTATAGTTAAATATAATAACATTTGATACACTACTGTTCAAAATGCGATCTGTAAAAACAGTTTAACTTTTTGTGTGAATTGTATCACCATCCTTAAATGTTTGTTTTATCATGTCTGCTGTTCAGAAGAACAGATAAGGCCTTGTGAAGGAAGTTTGGCGTTTTTTGCGTACAGACGACAACGTTGTCAAAATGATCCCCGTCCACATGGATCCGCAAAAAACTATTAAAATCGCTGTGCTATGCATGCCAAGCCAGTAGTTGGTGATGTCACTTTGTAAAAAAAACTACGCTTTAGTATGTAACACATAATACGCATGTGCATAACGTCACCGTTTTCACAAATTCACGTTTTTGTAGTTTTTGCTGTTGCCGTGTCGGTGAATGGCCAAAAAGCATATTTTCTCTTTTCATTTTTAGACAACAGTGTCATTTAAATGGCCCTCTAAGTATATCCATGAGCTGTATAAAAGCTTACATGATCAAAACTTAGTTCATTTACACAGCAACAGTGTTTTGAGGGCCTAAAAAACTAGTTTTTCAAAGTGCAAGTTTTTGAAAACTATACCGTTTTCGTCTTACGCATGCGTATTATGTGTTCAGTCTATAGATGATGTTTTTTCCTAATTGACATCGCCAACTACTGGCCTGGCAGCATGATACAGCATTTTAAGTTGTTTCCGCGGATCTGTGTGAACGGGGATAATTCGAGGATCATGGGCATCACAACGTTGTCTTCTGTATACATGAAAAACATTTTTAGTACGACGTTGCGTAAACTTGCCTTGAATCTAAAGAAATCTAGATTGACGTCACCTGTCAGCACATGGGGGTTTGTCCGGGGCACAGAGCCTGTCTTCTGGTGCCCCAGTTCTACTCACACAGTTTTCACCATTGAAAGTAATTGATTTTAGAGCACCAAATTAGAATGATTTATGAAGGATCAAGTGCTACTGGAAACTGGAGTATCTGGAGACTGCTGAAAATTCAGCTTTGCCATCACAGGGAAAAAAATCAGTTATTTAAAATTGTAATACTATTTCACAGTTTTTACTGTATTTTTGATCAAATAAATGCAACCATGGTGAGCATAAGAGACTTCTTTCAAAAACAATAAAAAAAGTTATCATGAAGCTGTATTTTTCACTCCTATACTGCGGATCAAAGCTGCTGTTATCAGTGGCTGAAGGGCACGGAGTCGTACTGCAGGAGACGTACGGTCAGGTTCCCATGACGGTTATCTGCTGGAGTGGGCGACAGGAATGGCTGCTCACACAGATAGTAAAGAAAATACAGATAGAGTCCCAGCTATTAATGCATTCAGTTTCACACCGCCTTAATGAACTGCACTCAATTATCTGTCTTTGTTTAGGCGAGATGGAACAGAACAGGCCATTTAGTGGAAAGTGTGTTATTTGTGGATGTGGATTTTGATCTTTTACTCAAGATCTTTTACTGTCGCCACTGGAGCAAGAGATGTTATTTTAATTTTACTTTAACAATTATTTTATTTACATAATCATCTTTTTTTTTTTGGACTAAAATTGTATTCTGTTTCAGTGTAAAAGAATAACACTACCTTTGCCATACAATACAAGAGATTATTTTCTGTTTAAGAGATTGGTAAACATGCAGGGATGTAAAAAGCCATTTCAGATGGACAGTATAAAGAGAAATTGAGATTGCCTTAAAACTACACTCTTAAAAATATAGGTTACAAAATGTTTTTCTCTCTTTCTTTTCTTCAGTGATGACATATAGAAGAACAATTTTTAGGGTCCCCCAAAAAAACTTTCAGTGAACAGTTCTAAAAAGAACTAAAAACACACACACACACAAAAAAAATTTTTTTTAATTAAATATTATTATTTTTTATTTATTATTTTTTTTACTTTAATTGTATATTTGAACCTTAATGAGACAATATGTGTTGAAGAAATACCTTGCAATTGTTCAAACATCTTTTATTTTGATTTTGATTTTATTTTTTTATCCAGCAATAATGGCTAACCAAGACCACAAAGTTTGTTTCAAAACCAAGGAAACTTGGAAACTTGGAAAGTCACTGTGTTCTTATTTTGTTACATCCTATTGAGAACAAGTATATGGCTTCCTGGAATTCGAAGGAAATATTTATTTATTTCAAGTTTTCAAAGAACTAAAGAGGAACTGGTTTCCCTTTCTCGTATTGCCCAATAAATTACACATGGTTAAGGGTTTGTAAAATATATACCTGTCTTTTAGGAACTTGTGGTTCTGGTTCAAAGACCTCTAAATCTTTAAAGGAAGTCACATTGGACGCACTGTTATCTGTAATATATTTTGGCAATGTTCACATTGAGCTCACATCTCATATGCTTTTAAAAATAAGTAAACTTCAACATATAGTGTTGTTCAAGCAAACTGACACATATCAAGCAAGAGAAAAATTGAATGAAAAAACTGAAATGAGCTTAACCAGTTTAAAGTTCATAGAAGCACTGTTTGCAATTATGTGGTGGGTGGTGTCCTGTTTATGGGTTAGATTTACAGCCCACGTGCAGTATCTTTTTCTGGAGGTAAGCCTAAGACCTTTTATAACCTTCGTTAGTAATCCAGGACTTTCCATAACCTGCCTTTTTGTAGGCTTCAACACCGTGTCAAACCTGTAAAGCTCTGTCTGCAGCCATTGCTAAGTATCTGCTAAAAAGCTGAACTGCAAAGACAGCAGAGGGACCCCAGTCCTTTCATATGGCGCTTTTCCACTGCATGGTACGGTACGGCTCGGTTCGGTACGGCATGCTTTGGCGCTTTTCCACTGCATGGTACGGTACGGCTCGGTTCGGTACGGCTCACTTGTGGCGCATTTCCACTGCATGGTACGGTACGGTACGGTACGGCTCGCTTCGGCTCGCTTTAAATGGTACCACCTCTGTTGAGGTTCCAAGCGTACCGTACCGATACTAAAATGTGACGTGAAAACACTGCAGATCACTGATTGGTCAGACAGAATCATCACTACCAGCGTCACTGTATTTACGACAAGAGACACTAAACCCGCTAGATTTAAATAGTCAGTAGACAACAGCCAACGCTTTAGCACCTGTTTTTAAAGTATTTGCTTCAAAAAAGAGAGTATAAACTTCAAAAAAAGAAATGGCTGAATCGTGGTCAGTGGACGAGGTGCAGACGCTCCTCTCGTTGGTTGCCGAGGAGTGGATGGGGAAACACGGAATGAAAAATTCGCATTTAATATGATGATGTAATGGCAGTAGAGACGACAACTATAACGATCAGTCCCACCCACTTTGAAGCGGTACTAACTGCAGTGGAAAAGCAACCGAGCAAAAGCGAACCGAACCGTGCCGTACCGCGCCGAGTCGTGCCACGCAGTGGAAAAGCGAAGCGAGCCGAACCGTTCCGCGCCGAGTCGAACTGTACTGAGCCGAACCGAGCCGTACTATGCTGTGGAAAAGCGCCATTAGGTAGAGGAAGCAATTCATCCAGTGTTGCTCTGGTCTGTCACTGTTCAATCTGTTCTTACCGGTTACAGATTTTTTACTATTAGAAAAATACCTTTGACGGAAGTTCTCTAATTATTCTTTCAGATATTGTCTAATTTCTTATCCTTCTTATCATTCTAATTTCACATCTGTTGATATGTTGAAAAAGGGATACATGAATTAGCGAATATTTAATGGATTTTGATTGTGTAACGGAGGCCAGCTAGTGAGAGCTGTGCAGGTAAACCTCAATTCCCTGATCTCAAGAGGAGCACTAGCGACTAACGCTAGAGAGTGTGGTCTTTAGCGTCCTTGTTAGCGTGCCTGCCTCCCATGCTGGAGATGCTGGTTCGAGTCCTGCTCAGAGCAGGGCGAGCAGGTCTGGAGGGGTTACAATCGCAATGAAACAATTACACCAATAGTCATGAGGTAAACATCTCTTGCTTTCCATAAAACCCCCAAAAAACCTAGCAATTCAAAACACCCCATTTTATATTCTCATGTGAGCTTGGCTAAATACAGAGGTCACATTCAGAGGCAAAATAAGCCAATTCAGACCATTTTGACTATTTCTAATCCCTATGGTTGCAAGAAACTTGATTGCAGGCATAATTTCAGCAATTAGTCTTTCTTGTCCATTGTTCTTCCTTTCACTGCAAAGCATCCATGTGATACAGTGGCCTTCAGAGATCAAGTGCAGATAGTAGTTTCAAATGTACAACTCTCTTGACATCATGCATGTTCACCTCATGGAGCAGTTCTGACCTTCTACTCCTAGAGAGACATGTAAACAGTGTAATCATTAGTTTAATCAGGTTAAACATGAATGTTGTTTTCTTTATTTTTTTTTAAATTGGAATAAAATAGTGAAGTGCTCTGTTTCCTCCCAAAGGTGCAGTGATACAATAGAGTCAACAAAGGTTCGTTGGAAAAACGTGCCTCTATCTACATGTTTGCAAACCACCAAAAATGTATCTATACATAAAAGTCACTCCAGTTTCCAGCTAAAATGCACACTAGTGGAAGTAAATGACCAACAACCAACAAGTTTTTCCCAACACGTTTATCATACTACATACTGAGAGTCATGAAATGGTTAATTCTGTCCTTCACACACTAAGACAATGAAATGTTTCCATGTTTTTATGTGTCTCCTGATCATTCTGCTTTCTCATGCTCTGTTCCAGGGAAGCACCATATCTCTTTGCCAATTTTCCTCTTCTAAGATGTGTAGTTTTTAAAAGTACCTTCTTCAAAAGCACCACTGTCAGTGAATAATGGATTCAAATCTTCCTGTTTGACACCAACTCTCTATTTTCAGTTGCGTTTCTATGGCTTAAACCCCCATGCACACCTCTCATTGGCTCTCAGTAAAGTAATGACACAAAGGGTGCTTCTCATTTCTTATTTGTACGTTCTCGCTTTTTTCCCCTGCTTCCTTTCCTCGCGTCTTAGCTCCATCCCCTTAGGATGCGAGGGAAGGATACACCTCGCTCATGACTCCTCAGGAAGCCTCCTCACTCTTCGAATTTAGATGCCCTTCAAGATGGCAGAGTTCAATCGGTTTCCAGGTCACAGGCTGAAGATGGAGGAGACACGAGGAAGCATCAATTTAAGCATTGAGAAGCACCCAATATCTGGCCTTTGGTGTCCATGGCCTGTGAGCATCTGTCAGACTAGTTTTTGCGGTGCATGTGTTCCAAGTCAGCGGCAGTTCGCCCAATTCAGCAATTCGTTGCCAGACTTTTGGCTGTTCAGTTTAGACTGTGTGCATGAAAATAAAAGCTAAAATGAACAAAGAAGTCAAGACGGCACAGAAAGCTGTTGTCATTTTACGTCATCTTACCAAAATGCTAATATTTTCATTGCAACATGAGTTGCCTGGAATGAAGAAAGTGATCAGCATGATTGATATTTAAAATGGTAAGCAAGTGCTGCTTTATTTGCAGTTTTTATATCTGCAGTCCTAGTTTCGGTTTCCCTTTTTGATACCTGCTGATATAGATATTTATATTTTTACATGCAGGTGCATGCCCATCCTAGTTGACAGTTGCCTGTAGTCTTTGTGGTGTGTTCAAGCTCAGTTTTTTGGCCCAGACACAGCCGAAACAGTCAGTTTTTATCGTCTTTTACGTCGGTTTGTTGCATCACTGCCTTAAGGGACCTTAGATGAGCTCACAAAAAGCAACATCCAGATGTATGTCAGCTCATTCATGTAAATACCACACAAAAAACATTTTCACTTTATTTTAATTTTAATTATAATTGGGTTCATTTAAGCTCCACAAACCTGACATGTCACATAAGAAGCTTACAGTGACAAGGAAAGAGAAATGTTGTCACTCTACAGTTGTCAAAATTGAACCTGCCATTAAACAGTAAAATTATTATAAAACATTAAAAGCCATAGAATAAAAACTGGACAACTTTGCCAGATCTGATCTCAATTTACAAAAAAAATGCCCTTGTCCTGAGAACAGAGTTCAATGTTTCAGTTAAAATCTGCCTTCATTATATAGCTGACCATTAAAGATAAGAGATGTTTTATATGGAATTAGGTATGATTGTTCTAGCTAAAATACATAAAATAACTTCTTTTTTTTTGTTCTTTTTTTTTAAAAAAATCTTTGGAAACCCTTGTTACTTAAAGATTAGCATGAATTGTTCATTAAAAGAGTCTTCATTAAAAGATTATCTTAATGTCTACAGATTCATGATGTTCCATAATATTCAAGACAACTTTTTATCATACTTGTATCAACTGGGGTTTTATTTGTAATAAACTTTTCCAAAGCAATGAGATGTACTAAAGTAAAATAGACTCTAGTCCTCTCATTAAAAGGCTTACTCTGCACCACTGAACACTCGTCATTGTAAACGTTTGATTGTGGCATTCAAAAGTGAGTAATTAGTTCTGATGATTGTGCGGACTTTCCCTGTTATTTGGCATCTTTTGACATCAAATTAATGGTGCCTGGTTTCAAGCAGATTACACAGCACATGCCATGACAGCCGAGGAAGCAGCACCAGGAACTGGTCATGTGATATCAAGAATTAGTCCTGCACTAATACTTTATAGAAGGCATATGCAGAACCAATAGACTTAAGCCTTCAATATTGCCAAAACATGAAAACTACACAAATGTGTCAAATACGTTGATGTGGGAATGCATGCGATTAAATAAATATGTTTAACATGATTTAAGACGATTTTCATTCTGTGGGGTTTCTGAGAGCTTTTTCAATAAAAAAATTGAAAAAGATCCTGATGACCAAAATGTATTTGTAAATTATATCTAGATGGGACATTTAACAAAAGTGAAATAATTTGTAGTCTATTGTGAAATTGAATTGTCATTGAATCTCAAAAAGCCATCAACAACTCTTATTCACAAAAACTGCAGAAACCAATAATAATTACACATTTTATTGTGTTCCTCCTTTAACTAAAATGTGAGATTGAAATTTTCTATTTTTTTCTATTTAAGATTGCTAATAAATAAATATTCACAGTGCCAGAAAGGATGAACCAGTGTTTAGAACAATCTATCATTTTATTCTATGATATCTGTTTCGACTTTGTTTCACAACATTGATACTGTTTTTGAACTTAATTGAATCAACACTGAACTGACTCACGTGCATAACAACATTATTGTTGTCACAATAGGTTGCAGGAAGGCAGATGGAAACGAGAATATAATTATGCAACATATGTTTATTAGTAATTAAACACAGAATCAGTAGCAACACGCACACTAAATAAGACAGAGATCAGACAAGGACTGACAGAACAGACAGAGCTTAAATACAAACACAGATTACACTGATTAACAGAACACAGGTGAGACAGATGACGAAGATGACTAAACAGGTGAAACAACTGAACTGATAATGACGGTAACCATAGAAACAAAGGAGTGGCAGGAAAAGAACAAAGGCAAACAGGAAAATCAAAACACAAACTTAAAGTCCAAACGAGCACTGAGACGTGACAATTGTCTTCTGTAGAGCTGCTTCTAGCTGAATTAAACTCTGAATTGATGAACTTCACACAGTTATTGAACTGAACTGATTTCAACTCGACAATAACACTGCTTTTTTAGAACTGCTTTACAGCAGAATTACAATTTGTTTAATCCTGACGTTGTCATACTCAAATTCTAGTCAGAATGTGAGTCTGATACTGCTCCATTGGGCTGTGATTAAGGGACATGTTTCAACCGAACCAGGAAAGAAAATGCCTCTGCACTCAACTGGATAGACCTACAACCAATCAGAGCAACGGAGTAAGTGACGTATGTTCTTAATTCATTTTTCCGATCGACAAATGCCTTGATCTCGGTTCTCTGTTCCTCTTTTAAAATTAATGCGCTGTCGATATCTTCTATAACAGACGTGATGGCGGAATCTACACATCTCAATTCTCCAGCGGCAGTCATCTTTGTTGTAAACAAATTCAACCCAAGTGCTCTTTGGTGACGTGGATGATTATACTGTTGATCATCTGTCCATCATCGTATAAAGCCCGCCCTGACAATTTGATTGGTCCGAACAGCTCTGGTTCGAGCATTGTTGCTCTACAACGGAGCAAGTCCAGACCGATCTTCCCGACCTCAAATGTTGTGAGCCGGGTTAAGTTCGGCTGGCATCCAGGCTAGATAAATGGCTTGTTCGACTTCATGCAGCTCTGCGCAGACTGATCGGCGGCTGACTTGAAGCAGTGCATGCCGGTTAGAAATTTTGTCCGACTTGATACAGCGCCGACGCCACGAGACTGTGACGTATGCCATCAGAGTACCGCGAAGGGCGATTCGAGAGTAGCCGGAGAACTCAGCCAGCGCAGCTTCTCGAGAGCGGCTGCACTGGGCTGCACAAGCTCTGGTGACGACACAGCTGCTCCACGATTGGCCGGATTCACCGCATGACAACGATCACATGTGCTTCGTGTTTATTCGAACACCTTTAGTTCCTCTAAAGCTCACAAATCAGTTTTTTATAACAGTAAACACTCTTTTCATGTAGTTGCGATGTTATATTGTGTCATGTTTGTCAAATTAAAACTGATTAAAAAACATAGACTCCACTTCATTGATAGAAGCTTATGTTGAACTTTATTCTTGTTCAAACAGACGCTGTATGAAGCAGTACATAAAGTATTGAATGAAAATGTCTCAGAAACATCTGTGTATTATTTGGCAAATATTGCATTTATTTAACTTCAGCTGTGATAAAGTATGCAAACACCACCTGAGTGGTCACTACGGGAACTAGAAAGTGTCCGACTTCACGTCTCCGTTTGCAGCTCCTCCCCGCCTGCACGCGGCTACTTTCGCTGATCGGTTACATCCATCCGCAGCCGATGTCGAACACACCTAATGTCTTCATCATTGATCATTGATCATTATTTTCCTGTTTATCAGTGTGAAACTGCTTTAAAACAACATGGATTGTATGAATTGCTATATAAATAAAGGTGACCTGACTATCATTGTCTAAATCAGAACTAAGGAGGAAACAAGCTTCAGAAAAAGTATAAAATTAATGGCAAAACTTCATATAATGGAAAACACATGCTGCTGTACAAACCTGACAGGCCTCAATCCAAACTGAACCACCAGATGAAGTGCCTCATACTCTTGTACAGTAAGAACTGTACTTGCAATGTAGCTACACAGGGATTTTTACTTTCCATAAGAAATATGATGAAATGTCAGTGCCTTGATCTATACTGTCTTTACCAGACATTTTAACCCACAAATTTATTTGTTGTTTAAAGAAATCTTTGAACCTTATCTCCTCCTTTATCTGCACTTGGGTATTTTAGGATTATGTAGCAAGCAATGTACAGTTACCCCTGGGGATCTCTGTGTGAGACGGAGGTAGGGTTGGCTAATTTCCTGTGGAAAGAAGTAGCCTTTGCCAGGCCATACACTGCGGGGGAGCAGCTCCATTATATTTATGTTATTGTGGACTATATATGATGGTTTTCTTTGTAGGCTCCTCTTGCAATAGATTCTGTCACCATTCTTTGATGTTTTCAAGTTTTGTTTTGTTTTCATGAATTTTCAGTTTGTTTTCATTTGTCAGATATCTTCTTTTTTCGATTCCTGCCACTCATCTGTCTCTTTGGTTAACATTATTAGTTCATCTGTGTCAGCTGTGTTTAATTAATTAACTTGTTTAGTCTTGTTCTGTCTACTATTTAAGTTCCCCCTCCACAATCAGTCAGTGTCTGGTCATGTTTGCCTTGTTTGAACTGCATCTTCATGTGTTTCCTGCAACACTTGCTGGTATAGATAGTCATCTAAACCACACCAAAAAGGATGTTATTGTTCCAGGTTTGAGGAAATTCCTCTACATTGTCCTTGATCGGGTGGCCATCTTGAATACGGGTGATCTGGTGATCAGAGGGGTTAATAGAACGCTCATTGTTCTCCGTATAATGTGGTCTGGTCTACTTTCAGCGGACAGGAGACAACACCGATAATTCCCAGAATGGTTTATTGACTGGTAGCAGAGATTGAATAGAATCAACAGGTGAGTGTTCTGAATGAAGATGAGTTGAATGAACTTAGCTGGGTAGTAATTGTCTCTTTGTATTGTAGGTGCTGAGATTGTGATGGGCTGAAGATGATCAGATGGGCTGAAGACTAAGGATGAATGATATCGACTCTGATATTCTCCTCGTTAATTTGTGTGGATTGTACCCTACTCTCCATCATCCTGTCCAGTCTGATATCACCTCCTTCATAGAGCTCAGCCAGTCCTCCATCTCCACCGCTGCTAGAAGCTTTCAGCCCTTCGCTGTTTCTGGAGATGCCCTGCTAGGATGTCGAGCCGCAAGTCATGCAACCATGCAGCGCCTGAGCAAGAGGATCCTGCAGCTCTGCCTCCGGTCTCAGTTTCCCTCGTTCCATCTCGACCTGTCAACTCCATCTTGGCTCCTCCAGGGACCCTCTGTCTAGTGACTCCACCGGGTTCCCTCGTCCCACCAGCTCCCCCTTGGTCGGTGGTCACTCCACTTACGCCATGGACATACGGGCCATCCACTATGCTCCATCCCTTCTCCCCTACGGCTGCAGCCGGCTCTTTCCTCCCTTTAGCATCGCCTCTGTCCTCGGTCTCACCACTGTCAGCCTAGTCCTCGGGTTCTCTGGCTCCACCTGCGACGCTCGTCACCGCAACATCGCCTGGGTCACCAGTACCAGCGACTGTTGCTCTGCACCATCGGATCCTTGGCCCTCATCTCTGTTGGTCGTCCCCCAGATGTTGGCGTCCATGCCTTTTACATCTAGGCTCCTCCTGCCTTCGTCTCCGTCTCCGTTGTGGGCTGTCGGCTCTGTTGAGCTCTGGGTCTGTGCCATCGGGACTCCTCCACCATCTACATCGGGGTCTCATCTCATCATCTCTTTATCTGGTCGTCCTGCCATCACCAGCCCTTTGCCACATCCTGCCACCATCCCTTTGCCACATCCTCGCCCTCTTCTGGTACCCATCCGGAACCCCTGCTTGTCTTCCTTCTGTTATGGCGCAAGGTCGCCCCTTGCTTTTCAGTGGCTATGTGACACTTAGTTTATAATTGCAGCTTTAATGCTGATAAAGTAACACAGTTTGTCCGGTAGATGTCACTGAATTTGGCAGCATCTTTTAAGCCCTGTTTGGAAATATTTTTTTCCGGAATGGTCTAAGTTAGAAGGTTTCTTGTATCAGTGTTTCCTGCACCCCTTGTCAAAAGCAGTCTCTGATTAATCTTTTGTGCCACAGGGGGAAAAAAAGTAACGTAATAAGACTGTGTACTGCAAAATAATGGCAAGAAACATACTGAATCAAAAACATACAGTTTAACCCATGTAGCTTGATTCATGAACAAATAACTGTTGGGCCATTTCATTTGAGTGAATCAAAATATACAGCAAGGCCAGTGAATTCCGATTCATGAACAAATCACTCTTTGAACAAATCAGTAAAAGAACTAGCTCATAAAAGTCTTGTCTATTATACAGCATTAGCAGGGAATATCTTTGAACGGGAACGGGAGATTGACAGATGGATCGGTGCAGCTTCTGCAGTAACGCGGTCGATGTACCAGTCTGTCATGGTGAAGAAGGAGCTGAGCTGCAAGGCGTAGCTCTCGATTTATCGGTCAATCCACGTTCCTACTCTCACCTATGGTCATGAGCTGTGGGTCATGAACGAAAGGACAAGATCCCGGATACAGGAGACCGAAATGAGCTTTCTCCACAGGGTGGCTGGGCGCTCCCTTAGAGTTAAGGTGAGGAGCTTGGTCACTCGGGGGGAGCTCAGAGTAGAGCCACTGCTCCTCCACATCGAGCGGAGCAAGCTGAGGTAGCTCGGGCATCTGTTCCGGATGCCTCCTGGACACTGGAGGGATCATGTCTCCCGGCTGGCCTGGGAACGCCTCAGTGTCCCCCAGGGAGAGGGAAGTCTGGGCATCTCTGCTTAGACTGCTGCCCCCGCAACCCGGCCACAGATAAGCGGAAGAAGATGGTATGGTAATTTTTAAAGATTAATATTTTTATTACACAAACTCATCGTTTTGCTTCGGAAGGCCTTTATTAACCACCCGGAGCCGTGTGAAATTCGTTTATGATGGATGGATGCACGTTTTTGATCTTCAATCTGTTGGTTGCAATCCACTGCCATTATAAAACTTGGAAGAGCCAGGATATTTTTAAAGGTCCCGTATTGTGCCCCTTTTCACAAGATGTAAAATAAGTCTCTGATGTCCCCAGAGTGTGTATGTGAAGTTTCAGCTCAAAATATCCAACAGATCATTTTTTACAGCATGTTTAAATTGTCATTTTTTGGGGCTCAGAAAAACGCGCTGTTTTAGTGTGTGCCCTTTAAATGCAAATAAGCTGCTGCTGGACGACCCAGGGGGCGGATCTTCATGAGCTCGTGCTCAGTCTCAGGACAATTTCATCTCACGGAATGATGATGATAATATCAGAAACTCTCAGTAACGGTGTTCATTTCGAGTCGGACAATAATGCCTACAGAGTCAGAGTACTGTATAGAGATGGAACAGGTATAGTTTAGTAGTTTAATTACGGTTATTATAACGTATTTGTCATCTGCTTGTATATGTATCCATTATTTATTAATAGCCTACAAGTCTGCTGTTTCAGACCAGGTCCGAATGATGATCAAACATATACTGATGTTTAATAAAGTTTATTGTATCACACAAAAGATGAAGCGTCAGTTTTACTTCAGAAAATCACCGTAAGAGCTGAGTAAAGTCAAAAGGTTATAGTCAAAAAACTGTTCTACAGACATCATTAAAGAAGGAAGTAGAGGGATGTAGTCCAAACGGGCCGTTCGATGTAGGCGACTTCTGTTAAATAAAATATCTCGCTTGGCATTGAACTTTGAGCTTTATAATTTTACAGATATTATTTATACTCTAACAACAACATTACACACTAACTAAAGTTTGAAACATGGGATCACGAAGAACGGGACCTTTAATATAACTCTGATTGTATTCGTCTGAAAGAAGAAAGTCATATACACCTAGTATGGCTTGAAGGTGAGTAAATCATGGGCTAATTTTCTTTTGAAAGTGAACTACTCCTTTAATGAACTGAAACAAAAGCAAAGTGTGGAATGTTGGATACTTTACTCAACTGTCGCAGCTTTAACTACGTAGCGGAGGGGTTATCAGACTCAGATGTTGAATGACAATTAATAACCTTATAAAATGTACTACACGGTTCATACACTACACGGTTCATACATACACTACACAGTACATAGTGTATAAGAGCATAGTATATAATGCATCATTTTGGACACAATTTATGAAAAACAATTATATTCAGTCCTCTACTCTCCCAATGTTATTTTGTTCAGTTAGTTTTATTTGTGCTTGTATTTGGACACAATCTTTAGAGAGTTTTATTTTGCCATTGTTTATTTATTATTATTATTATTTTAACTTCGATAGACCGTAACTATTACCATGACAGATACCGAAAATAAGCTTACCAACACAAGTACATTTTCATATGAGCCATGACTGCTTGTCAAAAGATCCCAAGATGTGAAAGAGAAGTGGCTTGCATAAGCCAACAAAGTAAAAAAAATAATATATATATAAAAAAACACAAAACAATAACACATGTGCATTTTAATCTTCGCTTAGTCTGACTCTATCCTGTGGCAGTTATTGGTTTAGCTTCGAACAGGACGTTGGAGAGATGGTGCCCATGTGAAGGATAGTCCTCTTTGCTGATTTACCTTTAACGAGACAAAAACGCAAAGGGAACTTTTAGAAACACCTGTTACTCCTTGTAAAGTCTACCAGCATGTGTCCCAAAAGATAGCTGGCACCCTTGTTGCCCTAAGTGAAGCAATGTGGTTTCTATCTGCAACAGTATAACAAAGACAGGGGGTCACGTTGTGATAGTAACAGATGGAGACAGAAAGGCCAAAGAAGGGACACTCATTCGTCAGTTTTTCCACCTTTCCAGGGACTGCTCCATGTGGGTCTTACTGGAAGATGCTTAGCTTAGATGGTGGACTCTGTTTGCTGCAACCCAGGGCTGGGAGTCATTAACTGTGCAAATCATCTAATTAAATGTACCTTCCTCTAACCAGAAACACAGAAATGATTGTGACCCAATCGGGTTGTTTCACATTGGCAGTATCCTAATTTCAATGCAGATTAGATTGAAGGATTTTCTGAGTGTATTTCAGCGTAGTACTTCATTGAATCTATAAATAGACGCCATACCAGCGTGTTGCCAGCTTCTTTGTCTTCAGAAGCCATATGTGTGAGTGCATGTTGGCTGATCCTGTGTGTGTATGTGTGTGTGTGTGTTTGAAACAAAGACAGGAGTTAGTTTCCAAAATGTCAGGAAAAAAGTATAGGAGATGTGTGATGCCGTGTCTGTGTTCTATTAGGGGCGAGGACACTCGTGACAAGTGTGTGATTTGTATTGGTGAGGAGCATGTGAGGTCAGTTCTTGAGGGGGCTGACTGCGTTCATTGTGAGAAATTGCCATTTTTGCAAGCTCTGATCCAGCTTGGCTGTCTTCAATGAGAGTCAAACCCCTGCACCCAGAGCTGGCAGCAGGACACACAAACTTGGGGGGGGGCATTCATAATTCTTATCCATTGCCCGGGGGGAAAGGGAGGGGGGATATTACGTTCTAGGGGCTCTATATTAGCTGAGCACCCAGCTTGAGTTTTTATTTTATTTACAACCATTATTTTAGAATATTAATTTAGAACTTTTTATTAGCGCGTCATGCAGCCACACTACAGATATGTATCGCGTTTATTTCCTTTTTTATTCAAAATATTCACTAACTTGTTAACTATATCATGAATTATGATATATTCCGATTGTCAAATATGTGGAAGTGTATGTGTTTTGTCGTTTAAATACCTTTATAATGATAGTTGATATAACGCGTGATGAGTTTGCAATTCATAAGATCTGTCGAATTTAGACTACATCACGTAAATTCATCCATTTCCCCGAAATACATAAAAGTAAGTGGTCGGTGAACGCAGGAGAAAAATAAGCTTAATTTTATTCATGCACAATGTGTTTCTGATATGAATAAAACACTTTGTTAAATTATAATTGAAAGGATTATTATTGCAGCTTCCATAGACATCATGGAATTTGAATTTAACAAACTATAAATGTCTTTTTCATATAGTACTTCATTCAAATGTCTATTTAAATCTCTGAAACCTCAAATAAACATTATGTGGTTGAGAACACTGAAGAGTTGGGATGTTTGAAAAGCACTAAGCGTGTCCTTCTCTGTCTCAGTGCCAGCCAAAGTGCGACTGCACGTTTGAATTTAGCAGTGACATAGGCCTACTGAACGTTCTAATCGCACTGGTGTGAACGTGCGCGTCAATGGGTTAAAATCAATCGCGTTTCAGGGGTGGAGGGGGGACAAATCGAAACTGAAGGGGCAATGCTCGCTTTTGCGAGCACCCCTGTGTTTCACTTTGGTTTAACTTTGATCATGGGGATCGCAGGTAGTGTTGGCAGATGTTTGAGTCTCGAGTAGAATCGTGTTTGACAGTGGCCTCAATTTTTTTTTTAAACATTGCATTGCATAAAATTGCAATAGCATTGTTACTAAAACAGCATATTATCACCTCAGAAACGCCTCCAAAGTATGTGATATTATCTCCCCTTCTGACATTGAGAAACATCTTCATGCATTTGTCACATCTAGACTAGACATCTGACTACTGCAATACCGTTTTTGCTGGATTACCAAAGAGTTCTAAACAATTACAAAGAGTTCAGAATGAGCTGGAAAAATGATAACTCACTGTAAAATGAGAAATCACATTTTATTCCAACACTCAGATCCCTTCACTGGCTGTCTGTGTCATTCAGAATTGAGTAGTTACAGAAAAAAAGTATTTTGTACACAGTAAACAAATTTTACGTAAAAAACGTATCGCAACTTAGTAAGGTTTGTATAATACATCATATTTTGTATAATGTATACTGTATAATGTATGTACTGCAAGTATAGTATTGTATTGAATATTGTGTAATACTGAATGTTTGTATATTCAGAACTTGCATAAATGTAAAAAAAATAGTCCAAATGCAAAAGCCCAAAAAATCTAAGAAAACTCTAAATAAAAAGCATGTTACAGTAGACTCAAAACAGTTGTGCAACTGCAAAATCAAGGTCAATGAGAGATTCATTCTGCCTCAGCATAATGTCTTCGTGTTGGTTCTGCCCTGAGGACTTTGTCCACATCACAGACAATGTTGAAGGCAATGTTGACTCTTGCCAAGCAAAGGGAAAAACCTCTTCCTCCCCGTCCACCACCTCTTACACATACTCTTCCTCCTCTCCCTCTAAAATTGTTTCCATCCATTGTTCGTATCAACATTCAGTGCACCTGTGCACTCTGAGCTGGCTTACATTTTGTACAGTTGGTTTGATCACATCATTAAAAACAAGTGTGAACAATTGTGAGCCGATGACAACTGTGTTGTAGAAGTGTTTAACTTTTGCCACTTGTGTTTACTGTTTTGCAACACAAGTGCCTCAAAGTGTGAAATGTGTTTTAGTGAATGAGAATGTGTTTTGAGTTGCGAAAACAGTGCATGAGATTTGCAAATGGTGTCTAACTGCCTATTCTTGTTTAAAAGGGGTCCTATTATGCTTTTCCACTTTTTCAACTTTGGTTAGTGTGTAATGTTACTGTTTGAGCACAAAAAAAGGTCTGCAAGGTTACAAAGCTCAAAGTCCACTCCAAAGGGAGATATTTTATTTAACAGAATCTACTTTCCAAGAACTACTGCGAACGACTCGTTTGGACTATCATAATGTTACTCATTTAAACAATCTCCACCCACGGAATACGCAAATAAAGAGGATAAGGCCTGGCTGAGCAGCATTAGAGAAGACCGTGTTGTCGCTATGTCAAAGAGAATTTAGAGTGGTTACATTTTATTTTAAACACAGTTCCTGAACATTAGAACCCGAACGTTTATCAGAGGTTGTTTTCTGTTGCTTTTGTAAGTTCTCGCTTTTGTAAAACGGTCCACCGCTCCTTAGGGAAATGAACCATGGTTTAGGCATCGATTACTGTTAGTATTACCTTAGTTTTCCAACAAATAACAAATAAATGGTGGTGTCAGCCCATTAAGATCGGGTGAAGGTCTCTGTGCGTTACTGTTTTTCCGCATGGCAAAGTAATTTAATTTTATCTTACTCCATTTTATATTTGACTCCATTTTATCAAAACCTCGAATTTAGGTTAGATTGCCAATTGGTTATTGGTCAATTATATAATAGTTTAGCAATACATTTGATTGTTCTATTTAACTCTTTACTCATATTTTACCCATTCATATTAGGAAGCTATGTTGCTATGAGGTCCTCACGCCTTCTGCTTAACGCGGGTCTCATGATCACAAGCTCCTCAGTTTTGGTCACTAAACAGAGGTAATTGGCATATACCTGAGATTGGTCGCATTCATGCTTACACAAAGATATTTTGGTATAACCCCCATGATTGCATATACTGGAAATTAAAGTAACGTTTACTTCAGGCAGAGGTATGGCCACTATTACAGATATAAGTTTACCAACATTACTTTTCTTATAATAGCTTTGGACTGGCCATGCCGTGGTTTCCCACGTACACTTATCTAGGTAAGACACACCCAAATTTAGATTGGTCAAGCAGCATTTGCTGTTTCTAAACAGAAAGTCACTTCTTGTCTTTGCGAACCACGGACGTACACTTGAATTAGTGCCAAATATTAGTCATCACTAATCTGACACAAACTTGCGGTAACATACAAATCCGTGTAATCTACTTGGGAAAACAATTTCAGAGTCAGTCGGAATAAAATCAAATGTAACAATTTATTATGTCAGGTAAATGTATCATGCCAATTTCATAATCAGTTCAAAGATAATAAAACATCAAATGCTCTGGAATAAAGAGAGAAGATGCGAACCTGACATTATAAAATACATGATGCACATACACTTGTTCGTTAACATACACTCTGCATCACAGGCTAATTTGAGTTACAAATCGCCCTGAGCCTCCTGGGGGGTATTCCAGAAAGCAGGTTATGTGACATACCCGGGTAAGTTTAAGGGTAAGTTAGTGGATAACCTCAACTTTCGGTTCCAAAAACGGAGGTAACTTTCTGGGTATGTATGTAACCATAGGAACTTACTCTCTGAAGATAACCTGCTCGGTAGCAGGTTATGTTCCAGGGTTAGTTTGTTTCAGAAGGTTACTGAGCATGGCGTGCCCTTTTGAAGACGATCCAGTGGATGTGGAAGCACAGATAATACGAAATCTTTTCCGCCGTGAGACGGTGATACGACCACGTATCAATGTGTTTTCGTATCCACATGAATATTTGCGGGAGCGTTACCGTTTTTCAAAAGAATCGTTAATTTATTAAACGAAGATAATGGAGTTAAATATTTAACTCCATTTATTTAACTTTTTTTGCGACGGTGAGTTTTTTGTATACAATAGTCGATGCAGAGCATGTGGGAAAGGCAACTGTGTGTAGGGCTGTTCGTACAGTATGCATTGCACTCAAACGGTTCCTACACACTTTTGTGCAGTTCCCTGGCCATAAACCACTGAGGGTCATTAAAGAGGAATTCCACAGAGTGGCGGGTTTGTCCATTCTATGATATTCTATGAAAGACCATTTTAGTTACATAGCACTATACTTAATCTATTCATACTGTATACAGTGACAGTCACAATAATTTTAAAAGTTTCTAATTATATAACTTTCAATTTCAGGGTTCCCAAATGTAATTGGGTGCATTGATGGAACCCACATTCCCATTAAAGCTCCTTCAGTCAATGAAGGAGACTATGTTAATAGGAAGTCAATCCATAGCATCAATGTGCAGGTGACAATAGATTTTTTGGGTGCTAAATGTTTGGGTGTTTAAACCATTAAATCACCCTCATTACTGGTCCCCACTAACTAGGTAATATGTGATGCAACCCACCTCATCACTAATGTTGAAGCCAAATGGCCAGGGTCTGTACATGATGCCAGAATGTTTAGGGAGGCATCATTGTGCCACAAATTTTGCCTTACACAATGTTTTTATTTATTAATTTTTTTTATGTTTTTTTTAATGCAATTATACACTTTAACTACCTTTATATGACACTTCAATGGTTACTTGCTGGGGGACAGAGGGTACCCCTGTCTGCCCTATATGATGACACCCTACCCTGAACCTGAGCCTGGACCACAGGCACAATTCAACCTGGCCCACAGCAGAACACAGGTCAAGGTGGAAATGACCATAGGCATCCTGAAGGCAAGGTTTCAGTGCCTGCGTGGGCTCAGGGTCAACCCAGAAAGGTCATGTGACATCACAGCTGCTTGTGTTGTTCTTCACAACATTGCCACACTGAGAGGTGAGAGGGCCCCCCCCCCTTCTCTTGATGAAGATGGCCAAGAGGAACCCCCAGTGAACCCAGTAGACCAAAGAGATGGCAGGGTGGTACGAGACATGATTTGCCAAAATCACTTTAATTAAAACCAGTTAACAGTCAAGTGTTGTTCATGGTTTCTTTATTTCCTGTAACAAAAGACATTTGTATTTATTGCTTTAGATTTCATTCAACAAATGACAGATTCATGTTCACACACTGTTTCCCACCTTAAGCTGGTGCTCCAGCAAGTCAAGTCTGGCCTTTTTTTAGGTTAAGCCTTTTCTCCTCCATTTGAAGCTGTATAAGGTCCATCTCCATGTCACTTTTTCTGATTTGCTTTTGAAGGTGGACCTTATACAGCTCTTTGGCAAGCAACTAGAAAAACAGAATAATTAAACATGACTGATAAAGTCTGTAATACAAACACAGACCAAATATTTAAATGAGGAAGGAGAACTGCAGAACATTTCTTACAATGCTAAGATTCTGTGTGGAGGTAGATGGACCCTCATCTGTATTAAAATCTCCTGCCATATTCTGTAAAATGACAATGACTATTTATTTATTCTCTTATGCAAAAAAGGGGGAATTCATTCTATGCATCATACCTCTAATGGGCCTCCCCACATTTTCTGTTTCTGTCACAGCAGAAGTGGTCTCTTATCGTCAGCCTACAGTGAAAATAAGGAAGGATGCTTGGTCTAGCAAACAGAAACTTAAAGACAATAATCACTTACAACTGTGACAGAGTGTGGTGTTGCAGGAGGATCCAATAATACAATGTGGCCATCAGCAACTGCAAGATAATTAAACCAATAAGATAATCATGCATATTCAATACTCAATGTATATTCTTAAACAAATACAACTAATAAAGAAGGACATTAGGAACATCTAAGAGTACTAGTAATAAGATTACAGTACACAGCATATGCAGTCAAAGCAGCATGCATACTGCACAAGTGAATCAATGACTGTAAAATGCATTCAAAATGCCTATTTAAAATGGTGCTTTATTAAAACACTGACAAAAACAGTGAAAACATAAATAAATCATAAGTATTAATATGATACACCTACATTTTACTAAGCCACTTGTCTTGGTAGCTAAGTCCGATGAACTGCCCCTGGAATCCCATCGACCACAGGTCGCCCTTTATTAAGGGACAGTGCCAGCTCCTCAGCTGGGGTGAGGGAAGGTGGAGGTGGACCCCCACCTGTTTTACGGGCCTCAGCCTTCTTTCTATTGGCTACATAGAAAACTAAATTAGGCTACATTAAATACTAAATTACATTGTTGGAGAATGTCTTTGTGTTTCAATTTGACTTAGGTCACACTTCTTCTGGCTCCAGAAGGATTACACCTGATAAAACAAGAGGCCAACATATTACTAGACAATTATGTGCATTACTACTGTAATATTAAGAAATGTATGGAGGCCAACAAGTAAATTCTTGTCTATTTTTACTACATGCCCCAAATAATTTTTTGCGTCACAATGAAAGAGGAAAATAGCCCATTTATAATTTTATAAACTCGTGCATTTACTCTGTCCGTTATTTTTTGCCAAGCCAACTCTCTTTCTTTTGCTGATGCAGCAGTATTGCTTTTTATTTTTTTTATAATGGGCTTATAGTCTTCATAAGCAAGCATTAAAACCTCCAACTCAGTTTCACCTAAGTAGCCTATGTAGCTCGCTTTTTTTCTCCCTGGGTTTCCATGGTGACTCCTGAAATCGGCGATCCATTGAAAATGTCTTTATGTACTCACCGTGCGCGCGCATTAACTCTGGGTAACCAGTAGGAGGTTGATTAAACAAACTCTTCTCAGGTGTTTTGGAACCGACATACTCATGGTATGCGGGTTTGGGGTAAATCAACCCAGAGGTTATGATTTACCAAATGGTAAGTTAACCAAGCTTTCTGGAATACCCCCCTGTTCCATTTCTTTATATAGACAGAAACTTATTTCACATGGAAACATTTGCTAACAATGGGAATTTGCATTCAGAGTTTACACCTTTTGGGAGCAGAATGCCATTTGCCTGGAAGACACACCCTCCTCTGTGTGTGTAACGCTGGCAGATGGAGATGGAGATGGAGATGGAGATGGAGATGGAGATGGAGATGGAGATGGAGATGGAGATGGAGATGGAGATGGAGATGGAGATGGAGATGGAGATGGAGATGGAGATGATTCCAAGGTTTATTAAACAAGTACTACCAAAAGAGCCAACACCATACAATACCAGACACTGAACTGATGACAAGCAGGAACTAAATACACAGATGATAACGAGACAATGACAGACAGCTGTGATGATAGTGTCCATGGTGATTGATGACATGCAGGTGATGGCTGATAGTATGGCTGATAGTGTGCAGATGGGAAACATGAGGGATGCTGGGAAGTGTAGTGCCGTTGAGGTGTGTGACAGTGTGCAGGTTATCTCCAAACTCTTTAGAACTTTATTACCTTTTGGTTTACTTATTTGGGAATGAGACATTTGTACCAGTCGCACTGAGACATTTCATATGATACCAAACATGTATAATACTGTATGATAATTATTCACATTTAACCATATAGATTTTTGGGTGAATTTTGGTGATCTCAGCATGAGAGAGAAGGAGTGGGGGAAGAGGGAAAGAGGTGTATTCTGAGGTGAGACTTGCGTCTCAAATGGTGATGCTAACTTGCAAACATCAAAGACCATACTTATTCATATACTATATATATAAAAACTCAAAATTATGCCACATTATAGTAGATCACAATTCTTTCATCGGTAGATTTAATTTCAGAAATTGTTTTGAAAGGCATAAAATATGTTATCAGTACTTCTGTCATTCTTATAGCTTAGTGTTGCCAGTGGTAACCTTACTGTGGGAGAAAATGTATATAAAGAAGTCAAGGCAACACAATGTCTCTGTCTCTCCCAGCTTACATAAAATATACTGGGACAGGACTGTAGTGTCGTACAATTAGCAGTGGCCTACATATAATAAAATGGATGCTCCACCCTTTCAACCCAACAGCAATAACAGAACATATTGTTCTTGCCAGTAACAACAAATACGATGGACACTGTTGCACTGTTGTGAAGGGAGTTTGGTAATAAAAAATAAATAAAATAAAAATAGGGTGCTCCCTAACTGTCCTGATTCATATATATATATATATATATATTCGTTACAATTAAGCACGCTTATTAGGAGTATCATTATCATTAAGGGAGAAGTATTATTAATCTGGTTATAATGTCTTTGCTCAAATAGATATCAAACAACCTCATAACCTCAATGAAAAATCCTTTGTGGTCTAGAAACCTCCTCTTTCTCTCCGTTCATGAAGAACCCTATTGGAGAAGCTTGGGGGAATGTAATGAATGAAAGTCTGTCAGCTGGTAGCTTTGGCTCTTTGAGATATCCTGCACAAGCACAATTTTCCCTCCTAATGAAACCCCCAACTGCTTTTTAAACAATACTCTATTGTGAGAGGCAGCCAGGTTAACTTGTTTAAAATATAAACAGAATATCGAAAACAATTTGTCTCTGCGTGGTGCAAGTGAAGGAGTTTTTTAACAGCTAAATTCAGCTGTCTGACAAGAGGCTTGAAGCTGACGTATTTCTCTATATTACAGGTCGAGAGCGAGATTTTCTCATACCCGGGGTTTAGTTGACTCAACTCCATAAGGATTATAGAAAAAGAAGGCAACACTGGTGCTATAAGACCACATTCATAAATACACAGACCTCTCAGTTGACGTAAAGCAAAGTAATGTTGACTTTGGACCTTGTACATAATTTTGCATTGGAAATAAATAAACCCTAGAGTCCTAGCATAGGACCTGGCTCAGGATCAATTTGGACTGATCATCTCCCTCTCGTCCTCATGAGTTATTACTCAAATCCTAAACTCTTTATCACTGACCAAACTAATGATATTCCTAACTAATGTAAACCTAACCACTTCACATTCTGACTCAGTTCTGAGTATGCATTTTCTTGGAAGTAGTTTGTGCAACAGGCATATATAAATGAGCTCATGCTTAAATAAGCAGCAGTTTGGAGGGTTTACAGGATCTGATGCCCATTTAAAAAGCTCTGCTTTAAGCCCTGTATTTTATCCAGTCTGACAACACAACAGTTTATTGTGTAAAGTGAATGGAAACCCTAAGGGTTTATTTGGGTTCAACTTCCAGCATGCTGACATAAATGTTGTTAGAATGGGTTTGTGGATGAACAGCACCTGTGCTTTACAGAGTTATTTTTTTACCTTCCATTTTCAGCGTAGCTCAACAAGGCAAAGGTGTGTTGGGACGTCACAGATATCACTGTCAGTCCAATACACAAGTTTCTTAAATGACTTCTATAGTGGTCAAGCCCGTCACGTTGTCTTCCTGATAGCCCCATGTATGGATGTGTTTAATTTCGACTTCAGAAGATCTTGTAGAGGGCCTGCGGTTGCTATCTTGTCACTCTTCATCCTATCACAGAAGCAACTGATCACTCAAATCTGGCAGAGCGAAAGCAAATGCAATCCATCTTAACAGCCTACATATTTACATTGCTCAACATCTGGATCAACTCTCCACTCTTTTGGGGAAATCAGTTCTGCTCTCCTCTGAGAATGATATGCATATATCCATGCGAAAAAGTTTATTTTCTTTTAACAACTGCTGCGGTCAAAATGAAACAGGCCTTAGCTGCAATGAGGCATTTTAGAAGCCACCTTATTCAAATTGAATTTCCAGTACCCTACTTTTCCTTGAGAGTAGAGCTGTTGTATGACATCACATATGGACATTATGGGTTAAAGGACTCCAAAAATGAAAATCCTTTTATTTACTCATCTTCATGTCATTCCAAATCTGTATGTTGTGTATTTCGAGGATCTCCATGCAGTTCTTTTCCGGACTGTACAACAACAATTCAGTGGCCACATCTTTCAAGCTGCAAACGAGGACAAGACACTCTGTTAAGGCTTGTCAATCTGTTTAGACGGACACAAATATTCGCATTCCACCTAAATCTAAGTATTTTTTATGGAGAATATGTATGAGTCACATAAGGTTGTAAATTGTTTTGAACGTTTTTATAAAAGAGCTAAATGAGGATTCTTTAGAGAGTCTCCTTTTGTGTTGCACAGATAAAATAACAATATATAGGTTTGGAACATTATGAGGCTGAGTAAATAATTACAGAAAGTAAGTATGTATGTATGTATGTATTTATTTGATGAACTAATCCTTGAAGGAACAATATGAAAGAGTTGGAGAAAAAGAGATGCGTGAGAGAATAGTTTGAGAAATGCACAAATGAAAAAACAAGAGAAAGGGGAGAAACAAAGAAGAAGAAACAAAGTCACAGGGTTGGGTTAATGAGAGCAGCAGCGCAGACTGGCTCCCATCAGAGCTGCCAGAAGATGTGAGCTCATACGAGCAGAGAACTACTCGAACTCTGTGCTCTACATGCCGGACTGCTTGTGACACTGTAATAATGCAATGTTAGTGCTCTTTTGTGGCACAAAATCTTTTAAATACATTTATTTCCAGATGCATGCTTAAATGCAATGTTATGCATATGTGAATATAGTGTTTAAAGCTTTAGAAAATCACAATTAAAATATTATAAAAGTAGTACATATGACTTGTGCACTATATTCCAAGTCTTCTGAAGTCATTTGGTGGCTTTTAATGAGGAACGGATGGAAATGCAAGTCATTTTTACTGGTATTTCTCTTTAGTGAGAAAATGCAACTCAAGAACTAGATCAGACTCATTTCCGCACTCAATCATTTGTCATGTGTTTTGGTTCTTTATAGTTTGGTAAAACTATTAACATCCTGTTTCGTGCACATGGGAGAACTCACCAGATTTTGGTGCATTCCTTAAGAGCCGATCTTTCCCAAAAAGCCACCCACCCCCAGACTGTCTCTGGAACAGAATGAAATGGCCATTGTAAACACATCTGTCTTGCCACTCAAAGTTCTCCCCAGTGACTTGAAATTAACAGAGTGTTTGAAGGAACGGAGCCACGGAAGAGCTCGATGCATGAGAAATTCAGCTGGGAAGGAGGAGTCTGCTGGCCCAGGTGCCAGAAGTGTGTCTGAGCTGTGATAAACGTGTGTGGATGTGATTACACGGTTGTGACCCAAAGCAATATGATCACACGGTCTTGTCATGTGGCAGTATTGAAATTCTAATTATAAGGTTAAACATAGCTTGATTTCATTATATTGTATGATTTATTTATTTTAAAACATCAAAATGTTGCAAAACTTCCCACAAATTATGATTACATTTTGTGTTACGACTAAATATGCTTTCAACAAATCTGGGAAAATAACCATAATAAGAGGCTTGCACCCCCAGCAGTTGCACATGTTCATTGTTTGGCTCTATTACAGTTAAAGTGCCACAGTACATAAGTCATAAAGGAATAACCATAGGAATCGACAACCATATGCATATTCAATATCAGGGTCAGTGTTTTATTTACTATTATATTATTTATTCATATTTTAATGAGCTTTTATTCTTATGTTTTCTTCATATTTTAGTTGAAGTTTTTAGTAATTGTAGTACTTCTGTCATTTTTATTAGTTTTTTTAACTATTTCTATTTATTAAAAAAAAATATACCTTAATTTTTTATTTTAGTACTTTAGTACCAAACCCTTAACCCTTAAGTGTGTCATAAATTACTCCAAGTCCAATGAACTATGCAGATCATTTAGTTTCAACTGAAAATTTTGCAACATTCAACCACTTAGAGCACAGAGGCCTCTTTTCCATTGTCAGGGTGCCCAACTTAAAAACAATGATACACTGTAAGCTCCTGATGAAGCAATGCACATTCATTTGACAGACATCCTGTTACAGATAGTTCTCAGATAGGGACTTCAACCACTTTATTTTTCCTGTCTGTCTGTCTGAAATAAAATAACAACAACTGTGTAAATGTATTGCTATTAATTATCATTTAAACTTCTTACAGTCACGTCAAATGATGGTATAAAGATACTGAATTAAATTATTATAGAGCAATTACTTGAAAAATCCTCAACAAAGACAGCAATGTGCCTGTTTTTGTAAGCAAGTTTTGTATTAACATAACCATTTAAAGATCGCAGACGGCCCCAGATTAAGATCACCAGCTAAGCAGGCTCCAGCACAAACACCAACACCATTTCAGTAAAAAAAAAGTGAGCCAGGACTGCATTGGTGCCCTCTCAAAAATAAAATAGGTTCATGACCCCCCTGAATGATTGTGTTTCTGTCCATTTCCAAAGTTCCTGGAATAAAGACAGTGGTTTAAATCTCACATGGTGCCACATAATGGTTTCATACAGTAAAACAGTACTGCACCTTCAACAACCAGCTGTTTCTAAAAAGGTTCTTGAAGCAACTCTGATGTCGCAACAATAATCACATGATGAAACACAGACTCTTTATTGGCAGAATGGGCTGTGTGCAGAACTCCTTCCCCCCCCCAGCCCCCATAGTTGCGTTGGCCACACGCAATAGCCGTGCATGTCAATTACAAGGTTTAAGGTTGCTGGACAATTACTTTACAACACTGAACACTTAAATGACCATCATTTCCTCTGTGATTCAGCCCCGGCCTTTGAGCCTGAATATTAATGCACTATGTGCAAGAGGGATCTCTCATTTTTACAAAAACCCCTCAGGGTCTGGATTGGACCCAGCTTGCATTAAATGCCAATAAACCGTACTCTGACACAGCATATGTTTACAGTATGCGGTTGCTCCTTGGTGGGTGATTGTGCATGTTATTACATGCATAGATCACCACATTTAGCAATAGTAAAACAGGCCCACGGTGTTCTGGAGAACGCATGAAATCCTTTTCTAATTCTTTGAATGATTCTGGGGGTTCATATTATTATATCAACACTATGTGGCGAGTGTGTCCCAATGATGCAGAGTCTAAAATTATGATTGATACTCTTCATGTTGTGACATCCCAAAAATGAAAACAAAGGATTACGACATTTAGTCGTAACTCTATTCTCAGATATGCTTATAATTTTGCATTACTTTCAAAAACAAGAAAAATATATAAATAATATAAATATAAATAAATAAAATAAGTGTATTGTTAAATTATATAATTATATTGTTCATTTGAATTTTTCAATTATTTGTTTATTATATTTTGATTCTTTATTTTTTTTGCTTGTCATTCTTTACTGTTTATTATACACATTAAAAAATATATTAATATTGTAGAAATAATATTTTAAATCTCCTAGACTTTCCCAGGCTTACAGCAAGAGTATTCATCATCATTTCATCATAATTCTCATCATCATCATAGTTTTGTATAAATTACAAAATGCAAATGTCACATGGGCTTCAGCCCAAGTATATGTGCCAAAACCCAGTCCAATCTTTTTAACACATGCTCCCAGTGAAAAAAAAGGTTGCCATGTTCACACCTCTCATGCAGTAGCGCCTTGTCATCTTATACCACTAAAGAGTGACAAAAACCTATTGAAACTTAATTCTAGTATATACACGAACTGAATCTGGCTTTCATTCATACTTCAGAGGAGATATGACTGAATCATCCATTATTCAGAAAAGCAATGTTTTGTCATTGTGTGATGATACTGTGGTAGCGATATTCCACAAGGATCTGGTGTCTGCATTTACTCTAATGGTATCAATTAAAATGAGTAATTTCAGCAATAGGATCCAGCCATGAATGCAGGCAAAAGGTGGCAGCTTTGAAGAATCTAAACCAGTGGTTCTCAACCAGAGGCCTAAGCAAACTTCCAAGGGAGCTGCAGGATGGCTGAAAATAGTTAAAATATATTAATTTTTTTAAATACAAAGAAAAAATTTAATGCATTTTCTTGTCACAAATCAATAAATATCTGTCCCAATATGCAATATCCCAGTCCTTTCCAATTAAATGTGATTTGTTAAGATTAATCAAGAATTTGATTTTAAAATAGTCAAATCAAATTAGTAAAATCGTTAAAAACAACAACAACAAAAAACTGCTCACCCCACAGTTTTTAAAGTACAGTTTCCATGGTAAGGCACTGTCCTATTTCGACACGGATTTCACAGGCTGAATTTTGAGTTTTTGAGCTTTCAAATGATCCTTAATTTATGATGATGACTAAAAGATTTTAGTAATCATCATGACAAATTGTGGAGCCACACCTACAGTAGCATCCTGCTAGCGGGACACTGACAGTTAGGTTAAAATCTGAAAATGATTCTAAAATGTGTACTCTTGATACTACGAGGGAAAATGCTAAAACATTATGATTAACCAATACACACAAACCAGATAACATTTCCCAATCAATACAGTGGTTGTTTGTCATATTCAGCATGTAAGCGACTGACTGGAAATGAACTCTTCCTTGAGAGAGAAAAACATTTGTGAAATTAATCTCTTTATTACAGTTTCTCTACACTTGGTTGAGTTTGACAGGCTCAGAGGCAGTCGGAGAACTGGAGATGAATCAGACTGAGGGACTGACAAATCTCACAGGCTGGGGTTAAATGCTGGCATGAACTCATCGCCCTGTTGCCCACCTTAAAGCCAATTAAACCCCAGATGATGTTTTGAGCACTTTGACTGTTTACTGGAAGGAACACCCCCTGCTGTCACTCCCTTTCACACAGAGCTGGGTTTGATTCTGGGTCATGTTATCCTATTAACATCACGATCCCTGAACAGCAGTCACAGGGCTTGCACCAGAGGAGATGGGAGGCCTTTGTTGTTGAGCACTTGATTAGGGACAGGTTTTTTTGGCCAATTTGTCTGACGAAAAAATCTTCTTCTTTTTTTCCGATATTTGTATGTTGCCTTGGAGCTTTCGGTCTGATTAAACACACCACCCACAGGCTGATTGAGCTTGATCATGGGTCTTTTTCGTGTTTACGTCTCTAAATCCTCCTGTGAGCGTGACCAGGAGTAGAACTGTTCTCCGTGACGTCCAGGGGTCGGGTGTGTCCCTCTGGAACACATGGAGGACGTGAAGCCAGACGCATTCGGCAAAATAGAAGCGTAATTGCCATGTTGACTTTATTGCTAAGTAACGCTCTGCACCCTTTCACTCTTGGCCCGGGACTCAAAGTTCTCACTCAGGGCTGGACTTCCTTGTCTTTTAATGAGATCTGCCACAGACCTTACTGATGTTTTCACTGTCAGGAAATCAATCAAGCCACTAATTCGTTCAATTTTGCTCTGCTTGCTTCCTCCTCCCTAAAGGGGTAGATTAAGTGATC
Source organism: Leuciscus leuciscus (assembly GCF_965113295.1). Lineage (NCBI taxonomy): Eukaryota > Metazoa > Chordata > Actinopteri > Cypriniformes > Leuciscidae > Leuciscus > Leuciscus leuciscus. The sequence goes on from NC_138744.1 coordinate 20,263,255, forward strand.
TAGATGGAGAGTGGAGAGTGATTTTATCATCATTACCACTAAGTGTTGGATTTGTGGTACAGTGATTGTTATTTTGAACTAAAGCCACCACACTCAGCTGACTGAAACCATCATTAATCCTTCTAACACATGGCCTAATATACATAGAGATAAATGGAGGATATATAAATTTGTTTCCTGTTACACAAATTAGGAATTAATGTACTAATTGGGATGTGCACTTATTGACAATTAGTTTATAATTATAGTGAAATGATTTTCACATGCAGAAACTGCTCAACTTCTGCTCAAAATAGGCTTTAGTTAACTAGCACTGCAGCTATTATCACTACACCCCAGAGGACGGCATTTCTGTGCATTCAAAGCTTTTTCATGGTCATGATTACAATTTGTTTTTTATGACCTTTACTCATTTACTCACGTTTACTCAGCTGTATAATTCCTACTCAAGAAGTTTACATTTGACTGTCCACTATAATATATTTGAGAGATAATACAATATTATCTAGTCGTTTATTTACTGTCGAGTGCTGCAGGGATGATGTATTTTTGTAGGCGAAAACCCTGAAATTGTTTTTTTGGGGGGTTTTGGTTAAATGGCTGAAATGTTAAATGTGCACATCACACAATCTCAGTATTTACACATTTATGACATAAAATACATCATTAATTGTTGTGAATCTGACCCTATTTTCTGTTATCTTTCCTTTTTTCCCCCTTATTATCTCCTATTCCAAGCAAGCACAAAATGCTGACAGACAACCCCGAGATGGCTCTGCACTACAATATCACCATTGAGAACATGTTCTCGCCGCTGGGTGTCAGAAGATGTTGAGGTTGCATGGACATGAATCAGTGATATATTACATGGCACCCAGCCTCACTAGTCTGATCAGCCTCATCTACTCACTAGTCTGCTTTCACAGCCTCAGTCATTGTGTTTATCATCACACTTAAAGACTGAAAAAGAGTTCTTTGAAGAAGAGGTCATTGCGTGTAGTTTTTTATAGCCTACGTTTAGCTTTTTTAGCAATTACATTTTGGCATTAAAATTCAAGTTTTGTTCATTTGTGATTATCATGTGTAAGAATCATACACTTTTGTTAGCCACAGAGCTTATTTTCTGCAATAATCCAAAAGCCAATGGAAAAATCCTATTAGGATTTTGTCAAGGGAACCAGGGTGATCTTCCGGGTTGGCTTACAAAAATACGTCATCACTGCAGAAAACTATGGGACAATCTTCTGTAGTCATACATCTTAAACTATGACAGCGAATTACCATGTGTTGATATGCTTTAAGAAAATTATTTTGGGAACAGTTTATTTTGATGGTCCCCTTTAGAAATTATTTTGACTATAAGTGACACTGCACCTACATGTCCGCCAACTGTCATTAGAGTATTAGTATACTGTCTGCTTAATATCTGCTAACATTTTATTGTGATCCTCCCCCAACATACATTTTACTGACTATAACTTTGCAAGTACGTTAATTTATTAGTCCTAATCCCTTATTCCACTAACCCTAACTCTAATGAGAGTTAGTTGGCATGTAGGCAGAGTGTCACTTATAGTCAACAGAATGTCAAAATAAAGTGTTACATTTATTTCTTATCTTTCAGGACAACCATTAAAAAAACGATGCAACCAAACAAGAGATATTATTTCCAAATGTGAGCTGGAGAGTACTTTATTTACTATATAAACCCAACTCTCCTGAGAAATACTCATATTTTATTGAATCGCCAAATGAATCTAGGATTCTCCGAAAAGTTGAGTTGTGTTTCACATAAAGAACACTCTCGGGCTCTACCAAAGGAAAAAAAATATATCATCCCCTCATAAATGCAAATGAACTGAAGGATTTTTTTTATTAACTTGGAGTTCCCTTGTTCTTATTTTGCAATATTTATCAGAAAAGCACCAGAGGAAATGTCAGTGGTAATGGTCAATATTTTCATTGGCTGTACATGGGGTCCAAAATAACTGCAGTGTTATGTTTGGGATTTTTTTCATGGTTCATGATGACTTTTACTTTGCTTTACATAGCCTTTATTTGAACAGCCAATGGGTACTTGACAAGAAATACTGCTCATAAGAACGTCATGGGGTGTGACTTGCTAGACTATTTAAACAGCATTTTGCTAATTATGACTAAATGGAAAATATATATTTTGTCACACTGCAAGAGTCGGGACTATTAAAACAAACTAGTGAAGGCAAAAAGGGAAAGTAATAAATTAAGTAATAAATTGAAAGTATAACATTTTTGGCATGAAAATTGAAATGGATGTTTTCACCATTCAACCTAAAAGGGGTTTATTGGCAATGGAAAAAAAGCAATTCCAGTTTTAAAAATGCCCATCTTGCTTAAGACCACGATTATATTAGACATTACCAAAGATTTGCATTCAGTTAGCCAATGCCTCATCCACTTTTAGTTTTGTATCAGCTTGCCTCTAGGTGTTATACTTGTCTTGCTATGATGGGACACGTTGCCTTCTTTGTTGGCTTGTCATGTAGTATTTCAGCTGGATCGTGATCCCTATATTTGTCCAGACTGTTTTCACTGTGCAAAGCTACTGAGCACTTTCCAGGGCCGCCATGTCATTTTACAGGACCAAGTTCATGAGTCCCGCTAACCCAAGTTTTGTTTATTGGGTTGGATTTCTCTGTAGTGGAAGGTGGGGTTGCCGTACTGGGACTACAACTGGGGCTCTCATATGTAGCCGGGATGCTGAGAAAACTGCAAGACTGACGCCCCAATTGTATGCTCACTGAAGGAGAAAAGACCTCCGAACTGTGTTGGATTTACAATCTAGAGATCAAATCATAAAATAACTTGATGTACTATGAAAACATACTCCGTTTCCACTCCAAACGGGGGGGGGGGTTCTTGCTGCTATAAGTTAGGGAAGTTCAGAAGTTCAGTCGTTATAGTATAATAAATGTGTATTCTTTTTAATAATAATAATAGCTTATTATTAGTTTGTCATCAATTCAATTCAGTCACTTTCCTTTGAACTTTGAAAGAAAAAAATCCTGTTTGGATTTCAACATCCTATTAGATCAAAACATGCTTTATAATGCAGTGAAGTGTGAGTGATCAGTGAGCACCAGCACTGCTGTGTTCCATTAAATTGCTCCCCGCCGTGTTTCCTTGCAGCGGGACACAGCTCTACTGATGATAGTGCTGCTGAAATACTTCAAGTGACAAATTAAGCTGTATCGGCCGCATAATTGGATTGGAACGCAACATGATCCTAGTGGATGAACAGATTGTTTGAGGAGAAATTAGAAGAGCATTTAACACATGGAAAACTACATGTGCATATGCTATTTTTCAAGATCTGACATTTTAGTACCCATATAAATACAGGCACTGGCCTCCCCAGCCATCCATCACATATTAGATTTTAAAAACGGATCAGCAAGAGATAGGCCTACTATACTAGCTAGAGTTATAACATTTATGCAGAATATGCTATAATATTTACCATTAGCGATCTCTAAACTGTGACATTTATATTCTCTGTTGTCGTTACACTATACAAAAGCACATTCAAAGTTGAACTTTGGTACACAGCAGAAGTCAAAAAGTATTTGAGCTTGTGTTTACAGTGTCTCACATTCGCATATGTATGAATGAAAGTAAATGGACAGCTTATTCTTGAATGACCGTGGCATTCAGTACGTCTGTCTGTCTGCCTGATTGTATGCACTTGTTAAATGGGGTCCAGCTGAAATAGCCAAACTTGTTAATTAGATGGAGACATTTGGCTGTAAAAGCTTAAGAAATAAGTTTAAGTACCACATAGGACGGAAATTTTCATTCCAAATCAAACTCCATTAAATATGTAATTTCTATTCTCTTTCCTCATTTGGACTTCATAGTGTACATTACCTTTCCACAGCTGTAGTTTTTGTTTTGGGCCCCTATCAGTCTTCAAGGTGGAAAAAAATAGAGTGATGTTATAATTAAATGTTTACAACACTTCACATTCCGTCGTATTAACTTTATCTAAATGGTAAATGTACTCTTATTTGTCAGTTTGTTGAAGCTGGAAATAATCCAGAGGTTATTTCGCTGTATATCATGCATTAGGTTTCTTCAGTTGTATTGTATACAGATGTTCCTCCATATGGAAAAACCACAAAAATTGGCTTCTGGGAATTAATTGGAATCAAACCCCATATGTATATTTTCATACTAAAGTAAGATGTATCAGATTACCTTTTCATTTGGAGAATCACAACATGTAAAAGTATTAAGGGATTGGGTCACACATGTAGCAGTTTGTGCATGTTAAAGGTCGAATGGCTAATGTTACATTTCATTAGTGCCACTAGCTGAAATATATTTGAACTAATAGTCACTTTCCCACTTAATTTTATGGGGCCTGCCAATTTACTGTCATAAACACAGTCATACAGTCATAAAAAGGTGAATATTAAGGAAATTGTCTTTGAGTGAAAGTCTGAGGCGCACAGCCATGCTCGGCTCGTTGAGCAAGAGTGGCCACTGGTGGCTGAGAGGTGTAAGTGCATGCAAGACAGCCAGGTCATAACACTGAGATTAGACCTCTGTGTCGATGTGGCATCTGATCTCACTCACTGTTTAACACGGTTCTTCACGCTCTCCCTCTTTAAACCCGATGGGCTTCAGTTTTCCATTCTCACATTACGCTGCTGCTCTTATGAAGCGCAAAACAGTTTTTTATTGACTACCTGTGCCAGGCGTGGAGATCTGAAGTGGGGTTCGCATTTCTTTTGCTTTGACTGATGTAGCGGCTCTAGCACTCAGTCACATTATTTTTGTTGCTTAATTGAAGTTTTACTGTTTTTTTGTTGTTTGTTTTTACTAACAATTACCCATTTCATTATTAATTAAACAAAATTATTTTTTAAGAATTGTTTATCTATCTATCTATCTATCCATCCATCCATCCATCCATCCATCCATCTATCTTTAGATGCCTGTCCCATCCATCCATCCATATATCTACTATATATATATAGTATATGTCTATCTGTCTATCTATCTAGAAAGATACCTATCCTTTACATCCATCATCCATCTATCTATCTATCTATCTATCTATCTATCTATCTATCTATCTATCTATCTATCTATCTATCGATCGATACATATCCTATACATCCATCTATCCATCCATCATCCATCCATCCATCCATCTATAGATGCCTATCCATCCATCATCCATCCATCCACCCATCCATCCATTCATCTATCTATGTGTTCTTTTCTCATCTATATTATACACTTTTTTAGGTAGACCATCTATCTATGTGTTCTTTTCTCATCTATATTATACACTTTATTAGGTAGACCTTGCTAGTACCGAGTTGTCAGAACCGCCTTTATTCTTTGTGGCATAGATTGAACCAGCATGGCTGGTTCCTCTGAGATTTTGGTCCGTATTGACATGATATCATCACGCAGTTGGTGCAGATTTATGATGCGAATCTCCCGTTCCACTACATCCCAAAGGTGCTCTATAGGATTAAGATCTGGTGACTGTGGAGGCCATTTGAGTTTAGTGAACTCACTGTCATTTACAAGAAACCAGTTTGAGATGATTTGAGCTTTGAGACATGGCATGTTATCCTGCTGGTCACAAAGGGATGGACATGTCAGCAACAGTATCAGTTAGGCATTATACACATTTAATAAAAGCTTAAATTTAACACAATATTCAACCGGCAGCTCGTGTAGTGAAGCCAGAACAGAAGAAATATGTTCGATTTTTCCTCATTCCAGTAAGAAGCCTGGCAGCAGCGTTTTGTACCATTTGAAGGTGGGATAAGGAGAGCTGATCCACACCAAGATACAGTGAGTTGCAGTAATCCAGCATAGAGGAAACAAAAGCATGAATCACTGCCTCCAAACCCTTTACTGGTAAAATGCTTCCAATATGTACTAAAGGGCACAAAGTGTTTGAATTGTAGCCTCAGTTTCCTGTTCTTAGCTGACAGGAGTGGCACTGATGTGGTTTTCTGCTGCTGTAGTCCATCTGCCGCAAGGTTTGACGTGTTGTGTGTTCAGAGATGCGCTTCTGCAGACCTCCGTTGTAACATTATTTGAGTTACTGATGCCTTTCTATCAGCTCGAACCAGTCTGGTCATTCTCCTCTGACCTCTGGCATCAACAAGGCATTTTTGGCCACAGAACTGCAGCTCACTGGATAGTTTTTTTTTTTTTTTTACTATTCTCTGTATACCCTAGAGATGGTTGTGCATGAAAATCTCAGTAAATCAGAAGTTTCAGGAACCATTCCAAATTCAAAGTCACTAAAATCACCTTTTCCCCCATTCTGATGCTCAGTTTGAACTTCAGCCGATCATCTTGACCATGACTACATGCCTAAATGTTTCAAGTAAATATTTGCGTTAACAAGCAGTTGAACAGGGGTACCTAATAAAGTGTCCGTTAAGTGTATATTAGCACATAACCCGTCACCTTGCAACACCACACCATCTAGGGTTACCATCCTATAATTACATTATATGTAATGTATATATGGTTATTATTCTGTTGCAGGACAGTAGATGTGATTTTGCATGTGTGTGAGAGACAAATTTACCACTATTATATTATGTAAATATTGATTTACATTAGTTGAAAAGCCTATTTGCCATCACTGATAACGTTTTAAATAAATAACTAATAAGCTTTGTTAATTGTGACTGGCTCTGTGACTGGCATTCAGTTTGGTTTCGAGTGAAGGTTCGAGTGATACAATGTAATTTACTCTACAGGACCTATACAATCAGAGTAAAAAAATATAGGTAAAAAAAAATCACATTATACTAATATAAATTTCCTCAAGTAGTTTTCCTTTATTAGACTATATGCAAACATTACATGCATTTTATCGGATTCAGTGCATCTTCAACTTGTATTTTTTGTAGGATCTGGCAGGTTTGATCAGGATGTTCTTATCCAGTTTGTGTCTAGTCCTGGCTGGTGTGGCTGTATTTAATGAGTTTTGATTAGGTCCACACTGATTCCGTCCAGTCATCATCAGCGGAAAAATCCCTCTCAGGGGACAAAGCTCCCAATTTCATGACTGTCTCACTAATACCAACTGCCTAAAAACTTAGCAATGACATAGCAAGGCATATAAGCGTTTCCAAGCTACACAAAGCTTGTATGACCTTCAAAACATCAAACCTCCCTTCAAAAACCTCCCTGAAGTATTCAAACTGTATAAGGCCTACATAACTTTCAGATTTCAAAATAACCTTTAAACAAATTTAAACAGCTTTGTCAAGCCAGCATTCCAACCTTCCTTAGATTTTAGTTCCTCAGAGGTTTTGAATTCATACAGTCAGAGAGTTAAAATAGAGCGATAAAAGATGGCAGTTGACTGCAATTTTTCTGCTTTCTCAACGTTTAGTCTGAGACCACCCAATACCTTGTCTCGGAAATAAAGCATGTCTGATGTTGCACGGTGATTCAGAAATAAAGTCTGTAGTCTGAACCTCCGGTTCAACCCTCTACCAGTGTTTTCACAATACTCATTAGCCTGTCCAAACTCAAAATATTTAAGAGTTACGGGAGTGAGAGACGTGTGGTTGTCTCCTTCTGTTTAGCAATCAGATGCATCATTAAGCATGAATCAAGTGACTACAGTTGGTTAGGTGAATTCTAAGTGTTATTATAAAGATTAATGTGATTTCGTGGGTGCGAGACGATTGCTAACATGTCAAACTCACCAATGCTTAGCCATAGAATGCAACATTCCCACAGCCTGTTTCCTTTCAAATTTCTTGGATTTCATCACTCCTGTCTCTGATCATCTCTCCCTGATGGAACAGAAAAGAGAGAGAGAGAGAGAGAGAGAGAGAGAGAGAGAGTGCTCATCCATCCCGTATCCAGGAAAGGAGAAGATGACAGCCAAGCACCGCAGGAGAGGTCACTTATCAACTGCTTGAGGAAGAAATAAAAAGAAAACAGATGTCATAAGGAAGTTACAGATGGGCAATTACTTTAAAACTCTACATGAGAGCCGACTTTCGAAGAAAAGTCTTTGTCAAAGCTTCATTGTTCTGTCAGGCATAATTCAATGTCAGTTTACCATCTCTCACTGGATCAGCCATTAGACTATATATAAGTAACAGTTCATAACGCTTTAAAAATACATTTTAGGGCTTTAAAGCTCCCACATTTTTTGGGCTAATGGTCCAGTTAGCACTGTGGCCTTTCACATCACAGCAAGTCAGTGAATTATTTATAATTTAAGTCATTTATTGCGGCTGTCTCACTCTTTGCCAATGGTCTCATCAATCGTACATATATTGTGGATCTAGCACAAAAACATTTAATCACATTTGTATAGACACGGAAACACACATTTATTAACATGTTTACGGCATCTAAAGTGTAAGCATTTTATGTATGACTTTAACTTTAGAGACATGTTTAAAGGCACTAAATTTATTGAATGCATTTACCTAATTTGACGTTATAACAGTTTCATTCAAATTTGTCTGAATTCTTATTTAACTCATTTAGAAGGATTCCATCACTTTACCTAAGCCTAAACCTTAAAATGAACTTTTAAGACAGTACAGATACAGTACAGATACCCAAATAAAATTTTATAAAATGTATTAAAGGTGCCATAGAATGGAAAACTGTGTTTATCTTGGCATAGTTGAATAATAAGAGTTCTGTACATGCATGGAACTGACATACCGTGAGCCTCAAACTTCATATGTAAATCTCGTGTTTGCAAAAGACCACTGGAAAAACGGGTAGGTCAGGCAGTATTAACGTGGACTTGCACAGTCGAATCATCAGAAGTTTTGCAGGTATTGTGAAGCAAGCAAGGACAATAGCAAAAATTACAGATCATGGATATAAATGTTATGTTCCAGGCTGTGCAGGGGATTTGAGCACTTACCCTTCCCACAGAACTGTCAACAGGCATGGTTGATGTTTATAAACAGGTGACCGCACCATTTTAATGTTGTTAGTTTGCTCTGCCCATTTCACCACTGACAGTTTTTCTAACCTGGGACAATATCAAGCAGGCTTCGCTCACCATTTGATACTGAAGGAGGGGGCAATTCCAACTTATGGAATTGGGACTCCATGGGACTGTTTCTGGGGGATGAGTCTGAGGGAAGAACAGGAGACAAGGGTAAGGAGAATGCAGAAGACAAAATGTAGGTAAAATAAAAAGTGAACCCCCAGAAACAGTCCCATGGACCCAGCCCCAAACCCCATCTCTGCAATAATAATAAAGGCTGGTTTAAAGTACCTCTTCCTGCCTCTATGTATTAATGTTCATGGGTAGCCTAAATGGACTTTAGCATTAAGTGTTTTACTGTTATATGTCAACAAGATTCAACAAGACATTTTCACCTACCTATACCCAATGTTTAGATCTGTTGTGGCAAATTAGCACATACGTAATTAGATTATGCACCGTTTGTCCATGTTAACAAACCATTTCAAAAAGCTTGTAATAAATGTTTTGTTTGTCTTGATGCAAGTAATCAACTCAGTAATTTTCATGGTGATATCTAAAGGTTAAATGTTTTACCCTTTTCACGTGAGAAAAGGAATGAATAGGCATATGAATAGGCTATATTTGGGTCTTTTTCTAAACTTCCCCCAAATGGTATTCTTCTGGGATTTTTTTTTCCCCTTACTCAGGACATATTGAGGATACAAAATCTGTGAGTTTGCTTCTGTTGCAATTTGTCCTACCTTTTTTCATAAAATGACTGGACTATATGACAACTATTACTGTTCACTCATTTATTCACATTTATGGTTTACTATTTGAGATCACAGAAATTGAATATTAGATGTTTCGATCATATTGTTTAGGTTACATTGATTACAATGTATGATTAAATGGTGATTCCCATACAAACAGTGTGGTTTTGTTGAAGACATGGGAGAGTTGCATCTGACCGGTTTCATTTGTTCTTACCAAATGTTTTTTCAGCTGCTTTGATCACCAGGATAAAACTAAATAATAAGTGTTTCCTGTCCTCCCTTTGTTGAACCACAGATTTTCACAACCACACAGATTTACAATCCATTGTCATTAAAAGAAAAGGGCAATGGCAGTGGTTTCTGACACTAAAGGCTTTTGTTCACAATTGATTTATATGCCAAAGGACCTACGGCGATTTCAAACTGGTGGCACTTCACTACTTTTAGCTTTGTTAAACCTAAAACAGAAATTATGACTCATTTGGTGCCAGTATTTCCACTTCAGCCATAGAAGCCCGAACTTGAGAAACCTCAGCAAACATGAACACAAAGACTTCAAGGAATTGTAGCCTTTTTTTTTGTCTCATGAAAGAGTACAAATTTTATCACAGACCATTTTGAACAATCTGCTATAGGAAATTCAACTTTGTCCAATCAGGCACATAAATATGAAATATGATCCATACTCAAGTCAGCATCTGTGAACAAGCGCCTATCATCTCTATGTTCTTTCTAGGCATCTTCTGGGTGAAAATTAAAATATATTTTTAAGAAATTAAAAAAGAAGAAAAAGACAGCAAAGCATCCAAAACTCTCATTTTCTCAGCCAATGAACTGATTCAATAAAATAAGCTATAAGAAGACTGCAATGAACACAAGCAATTCAGTGAAAAGATCATAAGGATATCTGTGGAATCACTCATTAGTTCAGTCTGATAGGATTGTTTCCCCCAACAGTTCCACAGACTTATTATAGCTAAAAGATAATAAATCATGAGGATGATTCATTACAGTACAGTAATTATTGTTGGCTCATATGATAAACTGCTTCAAATATTCCTAACTTGAAGGTCGTTTTGAATAATAGAATCTATTAAATAATTAGATGATATTATAACACTGTTATAGCACTGTTATAGTTCAAGTCTGTCAATAGGCGCCTATAGAAACTGAGGTGGCCTATGCGCTAAAACTAAGACTGGTGAGGAGTTGTTATTATCTCTTGTCATCATTCTCGACCCATCAAATAGAAAATGCTTCCTGTGACTCACGAACCACACATCTCAGAGCCCATGTGGAGTGTCTCTGAAAGCTGACAGCTGACCGAAGGTCAAATATGCGACAGAAAAGCCAATATGAGTTCATTTATTCAGCATGTGTGTCCAAAGGCTCTCTCTCTCTCTCTCTCTCTCTCTCTCTCTCTCTCTATCTCTCTCTCTCTCTTTCTCTCTAGAGGTATCCGTTTAACGGAAACTAGAAGCCACTCTTGGCCTGACTGAGAGGACGACCATGACGTCAGGTGCTGCAGCTGTGTAAAAGTCCCAGAATTAGACCAGTGACTGATGAGTCTCACTAAACACTTTACTTTCCTCAAAAACTCACAGCTTAAATTATTTTTGTGTTTGTGTGAATACACATTTGACTCATATGTGTAATCTAAAGGACCTGTATGTCTAATCTAATCTAAATCTATGCTTTTTGCAAGAAAGAACTGCTACAAAAAGCAGCATTGCTAGCAGTGTTAATCTCATTCCACTGCAAGACATTAATGTTTTTGAAGAAGAAGAAGATTAAATCATTCAATCATAGTCAATAATGGACTGATCCACTTGAGCTACAACTGAGGCGCTTTGTTAATTGACAAAGATAATTGATTAAGATAATTGACTAAAACGCATCCTATAGTATGTGAATTAAGCAGATATACACACAACAAAAATATAATACAACCAATATGCACAAAATGACACAAATGGTCAAGCTATAATTTAAAGTGCCCCTATTATGCTATTTTAAAGTTTCCTAATATTGTTTTGGAGTCTCCTACAACCGGTTTACATGCATCAAAGGTAAAAAAAAACTGTTTAATTTCCTCATAATATATATTTGCACATCACATTTTTCAATGATTCTCAAACGACTCGTCAAATGAATCAATCTCTCAAATCCCTCCTTTCCGCGAGCGACTCTGCTCTGATTGGCCAGACAGCTCAGTCTGTTGTGATTGGTTTACCACGTACAGAGCGCGTCGAAAACAAAAACGGCCATTGCCATAACAACGTCAGCTGTCATGAGGGTAAACTAAACACAGTAGCGAACAATGACGTCGATTTTACCATATCAATGCGAGCGCGAGTCCGATGATGAAACACTGGAAGAACTAGTTATTGAACCCGAACCTCCAACGCAAGGACAACTCGACCAGGACGTTTCTCAGTGATACACTACTCAGTTTGAGGTACATTATGAGATGTTGCAACTGTAATTCCTCACCATAAGCATTAACAAGTGCATGTCCATCAACAAACCGATTATTTTACTTGTACTAATTTATTTACCGAGTATTTTTGTCATATATTGCGGTGAACTGAACACGTGGAAACTGTATCAATAACAGTGCATGTATGCAATGTATTAGCTGAGCTCTAGCGTGAGTGACTGATGTAACAAACGTTGGTAAAACAAATCTTGCTCCATACTTAATCTTTCCTCAAAGTAGTGAGAACGACAGACAATCTGCATTAATAGACACAGTTATAGTTAACAGTGGCCCACAACTGATTAGCAGAAGTATTTCAGTAAGACAGTAATGTGAGTTAACCAGTTAGCAGGAGACCTACACAATATAAAACTCAAAACTAAGTCATTTGAACACTATCTTTCAAGAGCAAGTGATTTGCGAATCCTGCATTGAACTCCGAGATTTGAGAAGCAGTCGTCAGTGAAATAAAGGGAACACAGCAAAAGTTTAGGATTATACTCCTGTGATATCATGGTAAAGATTCATTTTAACCACTGATTCTTCACATGCTCGTCCTTGGGCAGTGAAAAGAAACGGGCTTTACCTTCACATTGTAGAGCACAGCGTCTTCTCGACATGATGCTATCAAGTATCCACAGGAATCAGCTGTGGTTCAAGTTTCAAGGTTCAAGTTTTCCCTGGTGTCTGCGTGCGCAATATGCTAATGTTTCTTGACATCACAACAAAACGGTTTATGACTCGTTTGAAAAACGATTCATTTCATTGACTCAAGAGTCGACTCTTACTTTTGAAAGACAATAACTATATACAGTGCACTTTCAGATTTAAAACTTTGCAGGATATTTTCATTCACTTAGAGCTATGTTACACACTACATGAAAGGTCAATTTCAAAAATCCATAGGGGCCCTTTAAACTCAGTTAAATGCTAGTCAGAAGTTGCATTGTGAATCCATTCTCTCCATTACAACACACTAAAACACAACAAATAACTGAAGCATGAAGAATTCACAACACATTATATTCATTATAATGTTATTTCAGTTCAAGTTTTCACACCAAGGACAGTATATGTGTAAATTAATAATGAAAGTTAAAATTTTGGAGAATGTATGACTTTCTTAGAAAAACACAAAAGAAGATGTTATGGACCCCATTGACAAATATATATATATACTGTATCTTTTGAAAAGAAGGAAGGAAAGTCATACAGGTTTGGAATGACAGTGTGAGTAAATGAAAGCTTGATCATTAAATGGAGAGGAACTAAATTGACAGATGTTTAAAATTTGTTGGATTTACTTAAAGTTTCTGTTTACTTTACACAGGATAGTACACATTTAGCAGATCGATGCACCAATCTTGCTCCATGTTTTAAAGGAATAGTTCAGAAAATTCTGTCATCAGTGATGGACCCCCATGATCAGGCTTCCACTATGAAACTAAATTCTTAGTGAGTCACAGAAGCATGGGGCCTTGACTTAATACACGGAGATCTCCTTCATATTACTTCAAACATGTGTGTTGATTTTTCAGTCCTCTCTGCATGTGGTCACTGTGAGTTTTGCTCATGTAACAGTCCTGCTCTGTGGTTACTGCTCTGAGAAATCATGGAGCAGGACTAACACTGCACCCCTATCAAAACCACATGTGCCTGCCATTTCTCCATATGGCTGGTGTTAGAGAACAGAAGGTATGACCCAGGTAGTTTACATACAGGATTTAGTTTTTCCCTGCAGAGAATGATCTCCTGGTACCTTCACATGAGTCCAGGAGACATGAATCCGTTATTACGAATTGCCCTTTGAAAAACATTATAGTCTTTTAGCTACTATAGATATCAGTCATTTCAGATATCTTTACATCTCTCAATCGATTACAGATTTCTTCGAAAGGTTATTGCTCTCCAAACAATTAAGCAGGCACCCCAACAGACTATTGATTTGATACTGCAATTCAAATATTGACGTGTTCTCTGTTGATTCCATCAGTGGTTTTCAAACTTTTTGATGCCAACCCTTGTGAAAAAAACCTATACCAAAATGTATTTAAAATCCTTTTTTTTTTTCATACTGAGTATAGTATCCATTAACATATTTAATGGCATATTGCTTGAGACTTACTGATAAAAATATTATAATGAGACTTTATTTGGAGTACTTCTTTATTGCACAATGCACCTCTCTTAATATTAAGTCTAAAATGTATTTTAATATCACTATTAGTAAGGATAGTACGATCTCCATAATATCAGTCTTTAAATGCAAGATATTTAAAATGCACCTAAAGTATACTAGCAATAGTTACACTTCAGCACAATCAAATATACTTAAGTATGTCTTTAGTTGGAACTCAGCACTATTCCCGGATAACTGAAGTGGATTAAGTATAAAATTAGTTGTTCCAATTTAGCAGACTTTAAGTATATCAATTTAGTATACCAACAGTACAATTGCAGGGTATTTATATTAAGTGTATTTGTAGTATACTTAGCGTAACATAAATGTATTTCAAATACATTTTAGTATATTTATTTTTCACTATAGGGAATGGCCCCCCAAAATGAAAAGAAATTAATACTTTTATTCAGCAAGGTTGTATTAAATAGTTTTATTTTTTTTTTTTTTGTGACAGTAAATGTTACGACAGCGTTCTATTTCCTGAAATAAATAAAAAACGATCCCAAATCTTTTTTTTTTTTTAACATTGATAATAATAAGAAATCTTTATTGAGCAGCAAATCAGCATATTAGAATGATTATGAAGACACTGTGACACTGAAGACTGGAGTAATGATGTTAAAAATTCTGCTTTGCCATCAGGAATAAATTACATTGTTTACATATTAAAATAGGAAACAGTTATTTTAAATTGTAATAATATTTTACAATATTACAGATTTTTTCTGTATCTTTGAATTGCAGCCTTGATGAGTATAAAAGACTTCTGTCAAAAACATATATACTTTTTTTAAATCCCAAACTTGTGAACTGTAGTGTATATATTTTAAATATAAAATAATATAAAGGTATATAATATTGTATTGTGTAAAATTGTGTATTATGTGTGATAAAAACATGTGGGGGGGGTCAAATTAAAAAAAAACACAACAAAATGAATTATTTGTCAAATTAAATTAAATTAAGTCTTTATATTGCCCTTGTACTAAAGAATTTCTAAAATATTATCTAGGAACATTTTTATTTTTTTATTGCTAAAAAGGTAGTACTTTGAATAGAATAAAATAATAGCCATTAATCTCATGATTTCTGACCAGTCTTTAAAAAGCTGTCAGATAGACATATAGATATACATAACATATTCAGGAATAGACTCACTATAGAGGGTCTTTATGATAACATGCTTTTTCAACAGTAAAGTTATAATTATACTGTTGAAAACGCATGTTTATCATAAAGTTTAACAATAAGAAAGGTTCTATTAGATGGATCCAGCCATCTTATGTGTTTCTCAATATAACAAAGCCTGGCAGTTAGCTATTGTGTTTCTGTAACCAGGGCAGGCACAATCATTGTGTGGTAATCGTGTTGTCATTATACCAGTAATCCAACACGAACCCTGATTCAGGACAACATCTTGGGCTCCATCTCCAGGGGCTTGGCATTACCCCTGGGCCTCTCAGTTGGTATTTAGAAGACTTTTGCTTTTTCTTCCCACCAACTCTGCCACTTATTTTTGCTGAGAAATTTAAGAGTCAGGTAACCAAAATGGCATTCAAAGGAGTGCGCATAAATCATTCATTCTGCTCAAGACAACTACTGGATGTAAGTCTGACCACTTATGTTTCATATAGCTTTGTGACTGTGATTGAAACGGAGCAACAATTATGTGCCTTATTAACAAATCTGTCTTTTTAAATGCATCATATAAATAATTGTATTAATGATAACAACATGAGAATTGTTCTTAGGACTGGGATTAATTACAATCATTTAGAGTCACTTGCCCTAATGGTGTCTGTGCAGTCTTTGAAGAGACTTGCCTATTAACCTAATTAATTAAAGTCCCTGGATAACAATGGACTTTTGCAAGAAAAAGGCAACACATTTTTCACAATGTTTTATACAACATTTGTCCTTTTTTTCTACAACTCCAAAGGAGCAATTATTGAGATCTACCTGAGATGAAAACCACCTGTTCCCATGCAGGCAGATGTTGAGGCTGATTTCACTGATTTTCATTCTGAACTCTGAGGCTGAAATGGAGGCTGAATTTATTCAGAGGCAGGTAGTGATGTAGTCATGGCTCCATTTTCAAACTATATGGAAAAGAAGACACACAACAAAACCCCATTATATTTTATATTTAGTAATTTGCTGTTTATAATCCATAACATCTTAAAAGGATAGATCACATAAAAAAGAAAAGAAAATCTCACCTTCATTATTGTTCCAAACTTTCTTCCGCTGATCTTCCGCTAAAAATCATTGCACCACAGGCACAATGCACATTGGCAATCAGTCACGTCCTATAATGCCCTTTTCACAAGATGTAAACTAAGTCTCTGATGTCCCCACAGTATGTATGTGAAGTTTTAGCTCAAAATACCTCAAAGATATTTTTTATAGCATGGTAAAATTGTCACTTTTTGAGGGTGAGCAAAAACGCACCGTTTTTGTGTGTGTCCCTTTAAATGCAAATGAGCATCTTCTCCCCACACAGAAGGTGGAGCTTCAAGAGCGTGTGTTAGCATCTTCGAATTACCTCACACAGACACACTGAAAATTTCAAACACTTTTAGCCTTTCATGTTCAAACCGGAGTCGGACAAAGATGGAGAGACTCAAGAAGAAGTGACAACATGTAGAATGCAACAGGACATTTCTGAATGGTAAGTTGTTTAATTTATGTAACGTTAGCTGAGGTGAAGTTAACTATCTAATCATTGATTAGCATATTATGTCATGATAATCTATAAATATCGTTGCTGGGGGTGGGGTTTATGTAAATATTAGGGTTAGTGATGTCACTAACAGTGAAGCTCATTGTAGCCCAACCAGGTGTTTGTTGTAGTCCTTAAAAAGCTATTTCTGTAAAGGAATATATCTCCCTTTGCTTTGAACTTAGAGCGTTGTAACTTTGCAGATGTTGTTTATGCTCAAACAGCAACATTACACACTAACTAAAGTTAAAAAAGTTCAATCATAATCAACCACCCCTTTAAAGGCTGACATTTGCCTACACTGTATGTGAGCGTCGTGTCAAAAGCAAATAGAACCTAATATCACTGATGCGGTCTACACTGATACAGAATACAGATGCGCATTCAGTCATTGAAATACTCCACGCACTTGCATCTGTTGACAACAGGAAAAATGGAAGAGTGAAAGAGCATTAAAGCTACAATATGTAATTTTTAAAATAAATAACAAAGGCGTAGGTTGATGACGCATAGGCCTAAGCGGAATTATGGAACTTGTCGGCATGCTGATGGATCTAATAATGTTTGTGGATGAGTGAATACATTGATGTTTTGACTGTGGTATAAAGAAGGGAGCGATTGCTAATGAAAGACAGATATCAGCGCCAGACGCGAGTCCTGCGGATATAAAGGAATAAAGACATTTCATTCTACCGAACTACACGCAAGTGCAGAATTACTACTCACACAGGTCAGTTTATTTGACGAATTAAACTTGTGAGGTAACGAAGCGCTGTTTCACTTGGTCTACACTATCACACTAAACAGCATTTGAGTGTGTTGAAAGTTATGTTATTTTATGTGTTAGTTTGTTGGCTGTATGAGACTATAGCAGTAAGCTAGATCAACATTAGAATAACATACTGATCATATTCTAACATTTCATCATATTAAGCTATATAACATTGATTAGTTTTATGTACATTTGCTCACCTGTCTAATAAAGTACATGGAAGAGCGACAACTCTTAAGCTACTCATGTGAAATAGCGAGTAGACATTGCTACTTTTTCCTATGCAATAAGATTGTTTTCTTGTGCAATTTATTATTTTAGAACAAAATTCACTTTTCTTAAAGGGATACTCCACCGTTTTTTCATATTAAACTATGTTATTCCCTTAACTAAGACGAGTTGATACATACCTCTCTCATCTCAGTGCGTGCACTTAATCGCTCTGGTGCGCGGTGACACTTTGATAGCACTTAGCTTAGCCCAGTATATTCAATGGTATCTAACAGCAATGAATTTAGAAGTGACCAAACACATCAACGTTTTCCCTATTTAAAAACAGTTACACGAGTAGTTATACGACCAAATAGGGTGACACAAAATAGATCGGATCAGGCGTGACTTTTTACTGCGCCGAGTCGAATTACTCCCAAAAGTGCTATTCCACCATACATTATAGTTATCCTTTTTAACCCGCTTAGAAAAGTGCCACGTTTTATTTTGTGTCACCCTATTTGGTCGTATAACTGTTTTTAAATAGGGAAAACGTTGATGTGTTTGGTCACTTCTAAATTCATTGCTGTTAGATACCATTGAATATACTGGGCTAAGCTAAGTGCTATCAAAGTGTCACCGCGCACCAGAGCAATTAAGTGCACGCACTGAGATGAGAGAGGTATGTATCAACTCGTCTTAGTTAAGGGAATAACATAGTTTAATATGAAAAAATGGTGGAGTATCCCTTTAACCATTTTATCACTGTTGTCAAGATCATTTTAGTGGAAAACCTAACAAACTTTCCTTGAGAAGTGTACTTTTGTTTTCTCTCTTTAAAATGAATGCCATGGGTAAGTGTACCTATTAAGCCCACCAAAATCTAAGTCTAGGGGGTTTTTTTTCATAGATATTGACATGGTTTATAAGAAAACTAATTTGTTAAAATGCAAGATTTATCTCTCATGTATTAATTAGTTGATGTACATTTTAGAATATAAAATTAAGATAATTTAGGAATGAAGTCAGAAGTCTGGCATGGGCTTAATTGGTACTTTGGCACCATATAAGCCCGCATGTGTTCCAAATAAGCACATATCAGCATTGATTCACAAAATATAAAAAGGTATTGATTTTAAAGAAGTAAAACATCAATATATTTATTCAGTGACAGGGAAGTATTAAAACAAATCATTTTGCTAATGTTTGATTAGAGCCCTGGGTGGGATGGGTAAGTGTTAGTTGCCGGTGGTCTGGAGCCTTAAGTCGGTTTGACTGGAGTTGTAGCTGGAGTCGAGCTGGAAGTTTGACCGGGTGTATCTCGGGAAGGAAGCCGAGTTGGGGCTCCATACTCTGGGTTTTCGGGGGTTCTCCTAGTGGGCCCCCCACACCGGGAGTTGGCCCCTATAGTTGCCCCCCCATGCCTGGAGTATGGAGCCTTAAGTCAGCTTGGTTGCAGAGTTTTGCTCGGTCAAAGCTGAGCAGAAAGTGGCAGTATCTCGGAGCCGGGCGGACCCAGGGGCTCAGGACTGTGGGGAATGTAGGGTCCCTCTGGGACCTCTCCATGCCCAGAATCTCAAACCTTAACTCTGCTTGGCTCCTGAATTATGCCCGGTTATACATAAGGGGCTTTAGGACAAAACGGGCTCTATCTCATTTGAATGAATGTGTGTAATTTGTAGGCCTATCTAAATATAGTTGTAAATTAAGGTAGTAGATAAGGTTAAAAGGTTAGTAAGGTAAAAGCACACAAAGAAATGTTATCATTAAACACTTTCAGGAAATGTATCAAAGTTTGCAATTAGAGGGATTCCTCATGGAAACACATAAGGTGGGCTTAAATGGTTCCACAGTGAGTAATGGTGAAAAAAGACAATGTTTTCCTTTAAAAATGAAAGATATGTTTACAAATACATGCATGGAGATTAATATACTGTGGACTAAGTATCATAGTAATTTTCATTGTGCCCACATTGAGAAATGTAAATTTTTTTCATTCAAGGTTAGCTTGTGTTGGCTTTAGTTTTAATGCGTTTTGTGGCACTGTACCATTTAAGCCCATCTTAAAAAAAAGTTAATTTATGAAAATAATCTTCTCTACAAAACAATTTATGATGTATTTATTTGTAAATTAATGTAAAATGAGTCACAAAACATTTATTGTTTGCCGTTCACATGCTTAATTCTTTGGCAGTCTTGCCTTTCTGTAAGGCTAATGGTTTGACCTAGAGATTAGCTTTGAACGCAAGCTAATAAAACTCATCTTTCCATTTAAAGGAAAATTATATAAAATGATAAAGTACTATTTTTTCATACACACAAAAAAAACCAATACATGTATCTCTTATTTGACATAATATCAATGTAGTTACCAAAGAAATGGCTGAAAATTGCATGTGTTGAATTCAAAATCATGTGTTGATTTCTGAAGGGTCCCGAAACACCAAAGTTTTGGGGGTGACTCTGTGTGAAGTCCCCTGAGACAGCATGCACATGAGTGGGGCTAAGCCAACATTGCCAAATGTGATTGGGTATGCAATAAAAAATGCCAGGGAAGTAACAAATCACTGGATTGGTTAAAATAATGAGCAGCATAAAATATTATTTTCTCTTTTTTTAATTTGACTTCAGAGTTGAAAGTGGGCTTCAAGGGTACATGGGCTTAATGGGTACACTTACCCCCTATATAAAATATAAAGCAACATTTTTCATGCATTTTTAAATGTAGCTGAAGTATCCAAATACGTTTTTTGTCCACTACTTACCAAATCGAAAGTGAATCATTGTTGGTCCTAAATGGGACCTTCACATCGCCTCCCTCATAAAATGAGCCCTAATTCAACATCAGTTTGCAAATAGCAACTTCCTCCCACTAAACAAAATTATCTATACTGATACATGATAAAACGTAATCATGGAATATTTACTCCTTTATCTCAAAATGCTGTATAATCACAGACCAGATAAGATCATTGGGGTTTTTCCTCTTGCTTAATTCTCTCAAGACAAGTTCTCATTCTTATTCACCCTTTATTCATTTATCTGGCTGCTTTTCTCTGGTGTGTAATGACCAAAAGATGCCTCACGGACAGTTTTAGGTTAGGATTTTCGTTACAATAACATCCTCCAGTGAGTTGCCTTGTCAAGGCTATCTGTTTAAACTTCACAAGGAAGTCTCGGGGTCAACCACTCAGACATATCTCTCATATTACGGAGACCATTCAGAAAAGTCCATTCACATGTCTAGAAACCTTCATTCTAGATTACAGATGATTCACTTAGTAAGGGTCAAGAACTAGCCTATACTTCTCAGTTCACTGCGGCTCTTTGAAGTTTAAAGATGTTCTTGAATGAAATTCTGAAGTATTATCAAAATGAAATAACAATAGAAAGTAAACAAATAAATACCCGATTCCAAACGTAAACCTATTTAATGAAAAACTAGATGGGTGAGTGTTGCATGAATGACAACGATTCAGCCTAGTTACATTCAAAGAGATTTTCATGGGAAAATTATTGTTTCTAGAATTCCATAACGGATTGAAATCCTTTCTTTGAAATCAATTCCAGCTGAGCCAGTGAAACATCCAAACACGCCAAGGTCTTTGTGCTATACCAGAGAACAAAACAAATGACTGTCAAACTATTTGTAATCATACAGTACATAGGCCTTTATAAATAGCCCCATAAAAACATCAGGGATGCATGTCCATGAATGCAGAAATACACTAGCAGCAATTTCACATGCCTTTCAGAACTATATGATTTACCTTGAATTTGCTTTGACTGTGGGAATCTAATGCAGGATGTTCTGCTGACATGTTTTAATGGCCTCTTGAGGAACCTCTGAGTTCCTCCTCTAAATGATGTCTTGAATTGCTTCCATGAGTCTGGGACGGAGAGTGCCAACAACGCTTGCCAGTAACACAGACGCCCTCGTGCCAGAGTGATTCCAAGAAAAGAGTCGAAACTCTTCCCTCGTTCTCTGGGAACTTACTACTCTCTACTGGACCGCAAGGGCATCATCTATTATAGCGCTTTAAAGTTCTTTCATCAGCTGCTGCAATGTGTATCAATACCGTTTTTGTCACTGTAGACATTGTCACTTTTTTCTATGTAACTTATAATAAAGCGTCAGTAAAAATGTAAATCAATTAGGAATTAATTTGGATTATCTTACAATTCGAGTTGACAGTATACAAATATGAAAATCCTATATATACTGTAGGTTTGGATGTATCACATTTCATCAAGCATGAAGTGTAAATAAACTAGATTATCAAGTATTCAAAATTATAGGCTAAAAAAAACATCAACAAAAGTCTAACAATTATTTAATCATTACATTTTTACAATGTTTCACATTATTCACACTACCACACTTCTGAATGTCGTATGTAGAGACATTTATTATTTTAGAACAA
Source organism: Leuciscus leuciscus (assembly GCF_965113295.1). Classification (NCBI taxonomy): domain Eukaryota; kingdom Metazoa; phylum Chordata; class Actinopteri; order Cypriniformes; family Leuciscidae; genus Leuciscus; species Leuciscus leuciscus. The sequence continues at coordinate 20,285,803 of NC_138744.1, forward strand.
AATTCACTTTTCTGAACCATTTTCTTACTGTTGCCAAGATCATTTTAGTGGAAAACCTAACAAACTTTCATTGAGAAGTGTGCTTGTGTTTTCTCTGTTCAAAATTAATGCCATTTGGTTTGATATTGTTTTATGTAAAATATAAAGCAAACTTGTTCATGCATTTTTAAATGTGGCTTAAGTATCCAAAAACGTTTTTTTTTTTGTCCACTGCAGTACTATTATAACCTAATCGAAAGTGAATCTTTGTTGGTCCTAAAAAGGACCTTCACATCGCAAGATCTCTGTTCCTCCCTAATAAAATGGGCCCTAATTCAACAGCAGTTTGCAAATTCTGACATTTGAAAGAAAGCCACTGTTCTCGTGACCTCCTGGTATTCCCCCAGCTTCTGACCCCTGAGTATCTATCCAATAAATAAAGTCATAAATTATGCATGGATTTATACAACATTACCCAGCTCCTTTTTCCCCTGAAAACTATCATTATGCATGTGCCTAAATTGCCCATTTCTGAATGTTAAACTGCTGTGGTCTACTAGATGTACTTCATGGGAAGTTACAGTTCAAGAAAGCAGGCATTGAAATTTGTGTGGCCTGAAAGCGTCATTCCAATTTTGCCCACTAGAGGGCCAAATGCTCACAAAATAACCTCACAGATTTCATTTTAAATAAGAATCTTATTTGTAACCTCAGCCTTGCCTTAAAATATTTTTTATTAAACACATTATTATTATTCAAATGAATTATATAATTCAAATTTAAATTATATATAATATAATTTGTATTTAAAGGTGGTGCCTCTCTTTACAAGATGTAATATAAATCTATGGTGTTCCCAGAATGTGTCTGTGAAATTTCAGTTCAAAATATTCTTTCATCTACAAAATGTTCAACTTTCAAATTTCAGTTCTCATCCATTCTCAGAAATAACCAGTAGCGGAGTGCTGCCTTACGGAGAGGCTCAGGAAGATGTTGCAACTTTTAGACGCACCTGGAAGTTTCTGAATGGTTAGTGGATTAATTTATGTAGTTGTTATGTAGTCTCTGTTGTTACATTGATTCATCTCATCGACTTGAATGTACCATCATGTTTAACTTTTACTCAAGTTGACAGTTCCCTGAGGTCTTTATAAGACAGCTGTGACTTTTTTTGGTCAAATAGTGTTCTCGTCTGTGCAGCCAACGACAGAACAGTCTGCATGCTTTGCTCAAACTTTTGCCACTGCTTTAGAACTGGTCACACCCATACACTGTAAAAAAAAATTTGGATGACGCCCCTTCGCTCTCTTCCATTGGTGAGAAGTGAAGCCGCCAGTGTCCCGATATGGCGCTGACATCTCGGGGCTTGAGTCTGCGCAGTAGCGATCTCGGGACCAGACCTGCGCAGTAGTGAGCAGGAAGTAAAGCCGCGAAATCAAGGCCCCGCCCTCACTCTCGGTTGTGAAATAATTAATTATAGAAATTTAGATATTAAATTTAAAGCTCCAATCTCCTCAGTCCTCCGAAGATCCCGAAAAAAAGTCAGTTGGTGCTTCAGTGACTACTTCGCTCAGAGAACCTGTCAATCACAGCTGTCAATCATGACGTCACACCACCGTTTTTATTGCATCAAATAACTAACTAAAAACAAACTTATTTTAAAAACAAACACTTGAATTTACATCAGCGTGATAACAACTACAGTAAATGACAGAAACCACCTTCGGAAAAAAGATATTTGAAGTGTAATTAAATTGTTTAGTTGGTCTCAAGTCCCGTTGAATAACACGGGGAGGCGGGGTTTATGACACATACTAGGACCAGTCACCGGGGGGCGATCGAGACGTTTTGGCTTTACTTTTCAGGGCTTGTGCGCCACGCTTGGTCACACCCATAGATATCATATAATAAAGGCTAGATGTCTTACGGCGGAGTCACTTCCGGCATGCCATCTTACCACAGGGAAGCTGTGAATTAAGGTGAGTGATCAGCACGCACACAAATCCTCTTATCTTGCTGAAATCTTGACGGATTTACAAACGGTTTGGTTTCTTACAAACGTTATTAACGTGGCTATAATTCTTTAATTTGGAAGTCCATTGTTATAATTATTCATATGTATGCAGTGTCATAACTACAAGTCTGACGCTTATAACAAACCAAACCGTTTGAAAATCGGTAGAAAATTGAGCAAGTTATGGTTATTTAAAAGTACACGCACCATGTTACGAGTGAGCGAGCACCCTGTGGTGAGATGGCTGCCGTGTGCGGACGTCGACCTCCATTGGCCAGCAGCGCGCACGAGACATCTAGCCTTTATTATATAATATCTATGGTCACACCACTGTCGCTTGTGAAACCAAATGGCGGCGCCGTGGGTGGAAACCAAGCGTGCCGCACAAGCCCTGAAAAGTGAAGCCAAAGCGTCTCGATCGCCCTCCGGTGGTTGGTCCCAGTATAGGTCATAAACCCCGCCCTCTCCATGTAGTCTAATGGACACAACGGAAACTAAACATTAACAACACTAAACAACAATCAAATTACACTTCAAAACAAAATTTTCAAAGATGTTTCCTGTCATTTTAGGTAGTTTTTATCACGCTGATGTAAGTTTAAGTGTTCGTTTTTTTAAACAAGTTGGGTCTTAGTTATACATAGTTATAACATATAACAGTTATTTGATGCTATAAAAACGGGAATGTGACATCATGATTGACAGCTTCACTAAACGAAGCAGTCACTGAGGCACCAACAGACTTTTTGGGGGATTTTCGGGAGGAGATTGAAGCTTCCACTTTAATTTCTACATTTCCATAACCATTTATTTCAAACCAACATAATGAGTTGTTCTGCAATAAACTGCAGTTTCTGCGAGAATGTGAGCGGGTCCTTGATATCGCGGTTCCACTTCACGTTCACTAATGCGCAGACTCAGGTCCCGCGCTCACTACTGCGCAGAATCAGGTCCCAAATCTGCGCAAGATGTCAGCGCTTTGATTTGATTAGATTAGAACTTTGGCGGCTACACTTTTCACCAATGGAAGAGAGTGAAGGGGCGTAGTCCATCTTTTTTTACAGTCTATGGTGGAAACGTACAGATAAAGGGGCGGTAATATAATAATAAGATCCCCTTCCTACGTCAGAAGGGGAGCGAAATCTGATCGGCTTATTTTTTGAGATGCTTGCAGAGAAAGGTTGTCACTTTTTTTTTACGTTTTCTGTGTTGGTAGATGCACCGGGATCCCGATTATAGCACTTAAACACAGAAAAAGTCCGATTTTCATGATATGTCCCTTTAATAATTTGTATTAGTAATAGTATTAGTAATAATAATAATAATTGAATAATAATAATTGTAGTATATATTTTTATAATTTAATTTGTATATTACCATGGTCTGTCTGAATACTCAATTCTGATTGGCTGGAAGGTGAGAATTGAAGCACACACACGTCACTCAGAGCCCAGAAACTTAACGCTGCCCAGCGACTTTTATTAATAAAATAGCTTTTCTGCTAAATCGCTACATTATATTTCTCATACAAGTAACCGCTGGTTTTGAAGTTAATACACTCATAGCTTTGTTAATAGAGAGAGACCCTGAACAGGCGCAGGTTATACGTATCTCTCGCTCTCTCTCTTCGATAATGAATTTAATAAATGCTATAATTCATTTATTAATTCAAATAAATGTAATATTTTGCACTACTTTATCTCTGTGTCTGATTCAAAGCGGGCAGAATGCTAAATCGAACGTGTCGTAACCAACGAAAATAACCATCATTTTAACCCTTCCAGTCAAATATGGCACTGTAAACATCAAAACCAGCTTGGCGTTGTCAGTGCTGGCACATGGCCATGGTATAAGAGGGATAATCCACGGCTAGCTGTGATTTAAAGGATTTAAATGCACTCCGCTTCACGTCTGGTTCTTTGCCTCCGTGCTTAATGCACAGCTAGCTGTGGATTTATTTGTACTGGATTTATATATACTATACTTTTTTATAATTTAACTGATATTTATTATTATTATGATACAAATTAAATGATAAAAATATACATTACAAATATTATTAAGCTACTATTATTATTAGATACAAATAAATTAATCTGAAGGCAAGTCTGAGGTTACAAATAAATAATAATAATAGTTTTTTTCTCTCCGCATGTTGATTTTGCATCTGGGATTTCATTGTACGTTATGTTCAAAGAATACTACCACTTTTACAAATGAACTTGTCTTAGCAACTTTATTCAGATTCACACTCAAATCGGTCCAATTCATTGGCCAAACATCACACATTTGTATTTTCCATATAAATTGGGAATGTATCAAGTAGAGATTATGAAAGTGCAAATACCATTTCAAGGATTAGATGTTTAACAATATAAAATCTGTAATGGGTTACAAAATGTGCTTTACTCACCCCAAAAACAAAAGCCACCCCCCTCCCCCAAACAATAGCCTTGACACTTTTGCCAAGAAAACATGATCTATTTTTATTATAATTACTTAATGCACAGCATACTGTCACATACAGGACAACTTTTGTCATTCACTTTTTTTGTCATGTTTGGACAGATGTTCAAAATCTACCAAATGCTTCTTTTGAACAGACATCAGCTCCACCTCCACCTTTGGCGATATACATTAGTCCGAAGAAATACTGCGATTTAGTGAGCTTAACTGATTCTGATCACACATACTGTACATACAGGGAAAAAAATCATGTGTGCACTCCTCCAAACTATTGGAATGATTCCAAAAAACACTTCGCAAACAGATTTGCCTTCATTTTCACTTTTGTAAAGTTTTATGCTATGCAATACTGCATTAGGACATAAGGTCATTTTTAACATACATATGACATCAAGCCCACAGCAAAGCATCAGGCGTCTGCTCGATCAAACCCACAGCTAAAACCGCCACTATAATGACAAACCTATGAGCTAAAATGGGTTATTCCAAGGCTGAAATGTGAACTAATTTTGTGCAATTTTTTTTGAAGTGCTTAAAACTCAGTGCTGCTCTGATTTAGCTGAAATGATAGTTTCGTCTGATGATAAGTTGGCCAGGTGTTCGCAAGAAAATAAAAGCAAATCAAAAACATTCTTTTAATTTATCTGAACGGCTTTAAACAATCATTTCAGCAGTCGCATTTTAAGTAATAAGCAGATATTGAAAAGTGGCACTGTGTTATTACATTTTGATATACACAACAAAAATATATATATTGGCGCTTATTTTTTTTTTCATTTTTTTTTTTCATTGTCAACCACTTTATCTTTATTCATTTTCAAGGACATTCAATTTCAAATAAATAGAAATTTCATTTCCATAATTTATTATCGAGAAATACCAGAGTTAAATTAATCGTAAAAAAAATGGTAACTGTGGGTAAGCTCCACCATGTGTAGAAATGTACTGTAAATCTGCAGCTAAAACAGCTTCTGGACACCACATTGAGACGTCTCAGCCTCTACCGAATGATCCATAGATGAGACCTTAGATATTCTGAGGAGAAAACATGGTTTCAAAAAGTGGTACGTCTTGAAAAAACGAAAGTAAAATACACATATTCATAATTTTCTATCAGAGATGCACCTGGACCACATCTATGGATTTTCTTTTTATCTGAGAATTAGATTTTTACACATTGTTTCCATGTGGATATCACATCTTAACACACAATGTATAGTATAGATGGATATAATCCGCAAATTTTATTATAATTTTTTTTTTACGTTGTTTTTTTTTTTTTTAATAATGGTTTTAAAAACACCCTGGGGGAAGGGGCCAGAGGCATGCGAAAGGAACCGAACATATATAAAAAATTTCTTTTAAAAAACATTGAGCTCAGTTTGCTTAAACGCCACCTGAAAGTACAAGTACAATGTGTATTGGAACTTCCCACACTCCGGGCTCTGAGCACAAGAGAGAGGCTATAAATAAAGAGAAGTTTCACAGAAAAGGCACTGTGATAAGTTGCAGAGAGAAAACGTTTTCCAGAGCTGGTGCGGTGCTCCTGAACCGAGTCGAACCTCGCAGGTACTTTCCGTTCGAATTAACCAATGACGGATTACAGTGATTACGTTTGATAGAAAAAGAAATGTTGTCCGCAACTACAATTACTGTTCATTTAGTTTCTGTTATTATCAGCCTCACAGCTCTTGTGAGCCTGATGCTGATGTGTACTTCTCTGATACTACAGGTCTAGTTTAGAGGAAGGATAGTGTACTCAATAAGGCGACTAGGCCCTCAGCAGCAGGCACGATAAGCACACCCTCCCCTCGGCGTGTGCAAGCCAGTGTTTTTGGCACCTACAGTATCTTTTACATCCTTTTTAATCAAAAGAACAGGAACTCGCACCCAATACTGTCCTGTTCTATACAGTAGATTTTTCTGGCTACCTCACTTCTTATCTCATCTTTATATCTCTTTCTAGTTCAGTTGCTGACTCTTTTAAAAGTGTTTAACACTCCAGGATTGGAAAGAGTTTTTAGGGAGCAAAGAACACATGCCTCACAAGCACAAAGGCCTGAAACACACGAGTACTGAATGAGTACTCAAAAACAACCTCTTTACATATCTCGGTTTCAATTTCTACATATCTGACAATACAAAGCTTCTCGTCAGGATTGATCTTGTTCCTCAGGTTTAGAATCCGGCAGCTACTTCGTCAAAAAAGTGGTTTAACTAGTGGGTGAAGTCAATATTTCATACAAGGTGTACTTGACCCTCCCATTCAGAGGAGCTACTGCTAGGCTGGTCGGGGTCTGAGTCACATTTTGGGGTATCGGAGTGACACGGGTTTGAACCACTCGGAGTATCGCCCAACTCGATGGACGTAAGAGGTACCGGACACATATCAAGACCTACTAGGTCCAGCTGTGTCGGCCTGACAGGCTCACGCTCTCCCGCGCCGATACCGGTGTCAAACTCCGCCTCTCTATCGCCCTCTGTTGTCCACTCTGGAATGACGCACTCGGTCTGCTCTGACATCATCCTCGCCGACTGAGCACTGAATTCCTGTTGAGTTGCACCGGCTGAAGGAACCAAACTGATATTCTGCGGATTCATGTCGTGAAACCAAGCCATGATGTTGCCTAGAAGGTTGGCGTTGTCTGAACCGAAATCAGAGGTTTCCATACGTCCCGAAGGATCTTGGAAGGGGCCCTCTGCAGACTCACGGGAAGGATTGTTGAGATTGTCGAAACGCAGAGGGACATTCTGGCCACTGATATTACCCAGCTTCTTTAGGCTGTCACCCACCTCTAGCAGCTCGGAGCTGCTCAGGGCAGCACGGGGCACGTCTATCCCGCACAGCACCGGATCCAGCCGCGTGGGCAGGGATGTTCCGATGGCCCCCAGAGATGCTTCGTTAGCGAGGATCTCTTGAGCATCAACGCCAGCATTTATCCCAGACTCCTGCAGGGACAGCTGGATGGCCAACAGGATATTTGGATCATCCTCATCCAGGGAACTGTGAGGCTGTAGGGTAAAAGATCAGACGTTACTGTCAGCTGAGGATAAACACCTGTGACATTCTACCACAGAACCTCTGTTAAAAGGGTCTCGACTCACCATGGGTAGACCCTGTCTGTGACCACCACCAATTTCTTGCGTGTCTGTAAGACAAGACAAATGGAAAATCATTTGTTCTGTTAGTTTGCTAGAGCAGTTCCACTTTTTCCTCTTTTTGCATACTAAGGAATAACCCTGAGGTCACCCTCTCACTACAAAATCATTGATATCAAGGGGGATGGTGGGATTTGCTACCACAGTGATTTCTGAGATCATACCTGCAAACTCAGAAGGTCTGAAAAAGGTGACACATTTTATAAGTACCGGTAGTATCGGTGTTACTGAGTACATTTGGTACCCACTGATAGGCGGCTGCTTTCAAACGCTCACGTGTGTCTGTCTAAGCACTGTGAAGAGCGTCAAAGGTTTCCATTTACAACATGTTTTTGAAGCGTTTACCATTGTAGCCAATCAGAGATATTTGTTGAGCGCGTGAACTCATTGGCCAATCAGAGGTGTTTAAGTTAGTCCGAATCCACTCAAAAAAATGTGTTCACCACACGCTTTAGAGTTCTGCACACTTGTGAATCTTTTCATTTTTACCAACAAAGTATAAATAAGACTCATTGTGCAGTGTAGACAGATTTTTTATTATAACAGGAGTTTTTGAAGTAGTGTAGATCATAGTGAGCAGGTGCAGAATGTAGCCTAAGTGATTAACTTCAGTCATTATAAAGGGAGTGCTCTTTGTTCACTTTCTGCTTATAACCTATATACAATTTGAAAAAAGTTTTGTTTTTCACGCTACTCAGTACACTGCAAAGTTTCTAGATATACAACAGTATTTAAATGCGCGAATTAATCCGAAATTGCAATGATTGACAGTGATATAACTATAGCAACAGACGGGACAAAACAATCAGATACTATGTCAAAATAGATGTGGATTAAGTAGTATGAGTGTAATAGACCTGTAATATGTAATATGTGTATGTTTCTTTGTCCTTCATTCTATTACAAATTTTTCACTTGATCCTTTTATAAGCATTATTTACTAAGCATTTGAAGGCTAAATGCTGTTTACATTTATTATTTACTTATAATTATTATCATCATAAATAATAAACCCATTTAAATCAATATTTTTATTTTCAAATAGTTCAAATAGTAAAATAGTTCCAATAATTTTTGCTCTGGTACCAAAATTGTTACCAACTACCAAGAACCGTGAAATTTTTACTGGTATTGGTACCGGCTACTGTAATTTTGGTATAGTGATAACACTAATTGACGTAATCAAATATTTGAGATATTAAACACACGCAATGAATGCACCACCGCTGTCTTTCGGCACAAGTGCACAGGACCGAGGCCAAATGAGGCCAGTCCGGTTATGGTGAATACATCATGGACGAAGCTGAGCTACATTATCTAGGTCAGTTAATCCAAATTTCCAATGAAATCAATCAACCTTTTAAAGTGCATGTAAACACACTTTATGTGAACTATTCCTTGCAACAAAAAAGTGTGCTTCATTGTATTGAATGCATTTGTAGAAACCTGCACAAAACTCTACTTGCAGATGTTATAATTTTAATAAAGTACATGTTCATCACTTCTATTTCAACCCATTTAAAAAGAAAGTGTACTTGTTTTTCACAAGGGATTACAGCCCCTCTAATGATCATTTGGATGTAATCCACCTCATGTAATCAACACAGAATGGAACACAAACTTTGGCTATAAACTGCTTAATTTGGATTCAGTCAGATTTAATGTATAGAAAGTGTTGTTAGTGTCATCATATGCAGAACATCAGGCCCTTCAGATTCATTACATGAATTTATGCTGCTTCATAAAAGCCAATATTGCAAAAGAAAGTGATAAATAGATTTACAGTGCTTTTTTTGCTGAGCTTAGTGTGGAAAGAACAGCAAAACAATCATGAAACTGTACTTGCAGCTGCTTGAACTATGGAGCACCAAATGCACACATGTGGGACCAAATATGGGCTCCAAAATGAGAACATGTTCACAAAACGTACCTAAAGTGCCGTGGCCTGGGTCATCAGGGTCGGGCGTGTTGCTGCGGAGGCTGGCCATGTCTCCTCTCCTGCGTTGCCTGTGTCTGCGTCTGTACTGGAATTCGGCATACTCCTATAACACAAAACCGCACACAACCCCATTTCAAAGCTGCTTCATGAGGTGTACCAGCCTTCCCACTGGACCCTGTGGATACAAGTCAGACTTTCAGAAGAACCCTACACCTCTCTACAGGAATTCTGTTGTGTGACATCAACGTTCAGGGCTATTGGCTTTATCATTTCACAATAACAGATAGACTTTTTGAGGAAAGTCAAAAAGCCTTTTAAAGGAATGGTTCAACCAAAAATTTAAATCCTGTTATTAGTACTAACCATGTTGTTCAAGACCTGTGAAGACCATTTTTAATAATGTGCAAAAATTACACAGAGCTATCATTTGAAATGAAAAGGGTGACCAGCATTACTAAAGGTTTTTCCTTCTGTATTTTGTGAAATTAATGAGACAAACAAGTTTGGAATGACATGAGGGAGAGTAAATTATGCCAGGATTTAAATTTTTTGGATAACTAATCCTTTAAGCTCCTCAAATCACGTACATATTCAAACAGTCTGTAATGAAATTTACTACAAAACCAACAAGATATGGCATTTCGAGTATATATATGTTCACAGATCATAACTGATCTATACTGTTCTTCTTAATAGGTTGACAAATCTAAACCAAACTGAAGCTGAATGCAATAAGCATGCAACAACGGTAGCAAACTCAAAAAAAATAAAAATACATACATTTAGACAAAACATTCCTGAGAGATAACGCTCAAGCATCAATAATAAAAAGTTGAATAAAGTGCATCACTATTATTCCTCTTTCTACAAGCCATAAATCCAGAGCAAAATGAAACTGCAAGCCTGCATACATGATTTCAAAAGAAGAGCAGCAACCAGCAATACAGACTGAAGTGGTGACCTGGTTCACCTTGGAATGTCTGCAAAAACCCATTTCTCATGACCTTTCATGGCATAGTCAAAGCAAAAAGCAGGAATCTGCCTTTTGAAGTTACAAGACCAAAGGCATCTTTTAGAAGACCATGTCGGGAAATATGAACAGAAAAGAAAAAGATCTCGGTTTCCAGATGATGTTAAAACAGCATCGGAATTCTTAATCTGGAGTGCACAGCAATCGTCTGAAATATAAACAGCGGCAATAGAGTATGAACAGAAAAAAAGAAAACATGCAACCAACTAAAAGTTGACAATGACACAAGTGATGGGGTGTACATGACAGGTGCCATTCCACGGTTCGTTCAGCCGTTCCAGAGATGGGGTCTAATGAGGATTCTTTAATACCTGCGGATGGCTTCCTGTATACTGACAGTGCTCTCTCGGATCAATTCCCCCGAGAAAGGCATGATTCCTCTGGATCTTTAGATTAGAACAAAATAGCGGTACACTGTTTAACTGCACATTACAGGTCTTACACATTCACAACTGCTGCAACAAGACTACATCTTGTTCTATAGGCCGGTATGCACTGGCAAAACCTCAGGCACCCTTCACAAACTAAGTTGGCCACAAATATACATTTAACAAAGACACTCTTACACAAACTATGGCCAAAGTCTCAAAACAAGCAAAACAAAACAGTTACCTCGGGAGAGGCGAAACCCAAGTACTCCCAGTCCCATGTTCCACCAGCAAAACTGTGGACGTAAACAAAAAAAGAATGAAGTTCCATGTGATCCTATACATTTTTAGGCTGCAGGTGTAGTTCTGTTACAAAGGAAAAGCAGCTCTTGGGAAATACAATGCTAGTGCTGAAAAACAATACTTAAATCAAAATCGACCCTATTTTCTTTCATTTCATAGAAATGAGTTTGCCATGTCTTTTAAAAATCTAGTTTAAAACACACGGTAAGTTCTTAGAAATGTACCCTGTATTTATGTTGTTTTCATATAGTTTTTTTTAAATGTGAAGACTACAAATGTGGCATGACACATCTTCATTATTATTCTTTTTTTTTTTTATTAAATACAGTTTCAAAGGTTCCCATTTTGCTTTTGTCCTCTATGCTGATTGCATCATATGGCATTAATTGGGTGGACAAAAGATTTTTAGATGCGTATAATATATTAACAAAACTGCTTCACAACTTTTTATCCCACAATGACACAGAAAATAAAAAGCTTTAACAACTATTTATTTAATTTAAGTGAAATTACTGAACTTAAATATACGAGCTTGATAAAAATGATCATTCTAGAAGAAAATTTCAAATGGCACTTAGAGGCTTTTGCATCTCAACTCTTCCTATATATATATATATATATATATATATATATATACAGGACACGGAGATCTTTTTCTATATATATATATATATATATATATATATATATATATATATATATTAGAAAAAGATATATATATATATAAGATATATATATATATATATATATATATATATATATATATATATATATATATATTAGAAAAAGATCTCCGTGTCCTGATTATATTGCCTGCTATATTTTCTTATTATTTATTAAATCCAGGCAATTGGTTGATGAAACATTGATTCAAATGAAGATACAATTAATACAAAACGAAAGTCACTTTAAAGAAAGGTTTTCTACAAAAACAAACTTAATGAAGTGGTCAAAATCATGTCTGCCCACTCCATTTGTCTCCCGATATTTTCGGGATCATCTTATCTTATTCATGCTTTTCACTTTTCATATAATCAACATCAAATTTTTTAAAAAAGATATTATTTTATTTAAACATGAATATGAAACTAAATCGTTTTTTAATGACTGGGCTACAACACATAGGCTAGGCCTATTAGCCTACAGGGCTACAGAGAAATGTAATGTCGGAGCGTCTTGCCGGTGAGCATGTGGGGGGAGAGATACGATTTTCGATCAATCATCGAATATTATTTTGGTTGATATTCCAATCCTTAATATTTGGTGTTTTAAATGCCTGTTTGAGATCTCTGTGAAAGTTTTAAAGCAGTCTTGTAGTGCCGCTTTCAGAGCGGTCACGTCCGTAACATTGTTTCTTCCTCATAAATGCGAACACGAAAAATAAAATAAAATGAATTATGTTCTGTGGAGAGCCAACCTTCTTCATCCGGTGGGTATATTACTTTTGGTTTGCGCAGTGTAATTCATAGAATTACTAAAACATATTTTACCACCTAAAAGTTAAAGATTTTTTGTGTCTTAACTTAAGTGTACTTCTCTCATATTAAATATAAAAGGCATGTGTATACTGATATTTTTCTAACGTCTGGACTCCTTTATTAAGGGAGTATAAACAGACGTTTCAATATATTAGTATTAAACGTATTTTCTGATCATTTATATTTCAAGTTTTGACTGCAAATGTCACGTCCATAACGCTGGAACTGCCCAATAGTAATGTAAAGATGTGGTAGCATTGGATCTGGATGGGAAGGATAACTCTGGGAGTGGAAGGGGTGTGTCGCGATTCTGCCTTCTCACACCGCGACACAGGTTCGTGGCCCTGAGTGTCGTGATTTCGGTTTCATTTCGTATATAGCCTACAGCCCTTATAGTCATAGATGACGCCACGGGTTTTTATTTAAAAGAAAGAGCGTAGCCTACGTTTGTATGTAGGCCTATGGGCAATTTATATTCACAATACTTACTAAAATATAATTAATATCATTTTATTGCATTTGTATAAGTCGTTTGAAGAGTAAAAATAAAAAAAATCGGTCGTTCTTAACGCAAGTTAACAACCGACAAGTCGATCGGACTAAAACATTTTTTATAAAATGAATTAATAAAATCCTAAATTGACAGGGTCGGTTGGGTTACGGCAAACAATAATACTTTTAAGGATGGCCTCACCTAGGCCACACGCATAGATTTGTGTTGCACGGACAGGATGTTAACCAGATTTTAACCAACAGCCAAAAAGCTATTTATCCATTGCAGGCAATGCAGCCTTTCTAAAATATCGCCATTCTTGGTTACAAATGCAGTTTTTATTTAAACTATTTGAAGAAGAGGCATTGGGGAAGAGGCTCTTACCTGCGTCGAGGGGCTTCAGGTGAATCATTGGGGGCCACACCTCTTGCCACAGATGCCAGAAACTCCTGCCTCTTTTGCTGCACCAGGCAGGCGGCACGGATTATCTTATGCCGAGGCGTGCGGAGGTAAGGCCGGTTGACTTTCTGTGCAAGATCTTCAGTCACCATTTCCAAGTCAGTCTAACAAGAAAAATAAGAGTGCTGTGTTGTCACTAACTCAGAAATCACACGTTAAGAATATCCAAAGACTATAGCATCTGTGTTATTAACCTGCATAAGTTCAAATATTTCCTTCTTTGTGCTTTTGGGCTCCAGAAAGAACCCATAAGGGTAAGAGCACTTGAGAATACGACGAGTTTTAAGTAGTTCGTGCACTGCATCTTCAATGAAAGTAGTGTCTGGAGGGCCTCCTTCTCCTGCAACAACACAGTAATGCGAAACAGGAGTTAAAATATAATTTCAAAAGTCTACAAGTATTAAACTTCAACTGCTGCTAAATGTAGAAGTTTACTCTCTACACTGTACTTCCAGTCTGTAAATTATAACAAAGGGAAAGGACACAAGGTTGACCATGCATTAACATGGCTTGGAAATAATTTATTAAAATTATACAAGTGTGGTTTTGCATCTTACTTCCACTCAGAACTTTGCTCAGTTGCTCCATCTTGTCTTTGGCCGTCTTAAGCAGGCGTTCTTCAAGCTGTAGGACAGGGTAATACAGATTTATACAGATACACTATTTTAAAATAAAGACCATCATGTCAGATCTAATGTCAGTCCACAGACTGCCAAAACTCTGCTCACTGACCGCATATTCTACAAAACTGGAAAATAACTTTCATGATCTGGCAAGCTCTAATCTGATAGGCTGTCTTTATGCAATATCTGTGAGTAAGGACACACAGGGTCTTTAACTAGTCACCAAGAAAAAGTCATGATTAATGCACTGGGGTTGATAAAACTAACAGTTTCACACCAGTCTATTATTAAGGTATAATCTTTTTCTGATAAACAGCATGTAAAAACAAAAACGATCAGACGGTCTATTCCAGTCAAGGCAGTACTTGGCCAGACTAAGCTGCATTGTGAACAAGACATAGTTGTGTTTAGTCAAATATTGTACATAAAATCAGGCTGATCTTTGTAGACTTTTACCTGGTAGCTGTGCTCGTGGTTCTTAAAGCGTGTGTAATAGTGCATGAAGCGATCCAACTCCTGGAAGTTGGTGTGCTTCTTCTCTGCCTGCAAATAATTATATAACAATAATAATATTTAAGAGTGTGTAAAGTGCAGGCATACTCATTAGTGAGATCTTTTTCTTTATTCAGTATTAAAAATTATATTATTAATCTAATAATGTTTATAAAAAAAATAAAGCCCTTTACATCTGTGTGGTGCTTTAAATGTATAGAACTAATTTAAAAGGCATGAGCACCATGAGTAAATAATGTGTACCTCAACAGTCATCTCTTTAGACTGCTCCTCCACCTGCTGAATGACCTCATAGCGTGTGCAACGGTAGTATCCTCCTGTAGAGGAACTGTGTTTTTTCCATTCTTCCAGACAGATCCAGCAGAAATCATACTTGCACTGTACAGACACACAAACATTCTTTATTAATAACACCTATGCTAAAACAAACCATTAGTCAACTTTCATTATGTCACTAGCAAATGCATTTATCAGTCTAGCAGGAGGCACACTAGAAGTTGTGGGATTCTGACAGCAGGGATTATGTGTGTTGCTAGGAGACTATCTCTCTCACTTTTTATTTTTGGAGTGCTAGTATTTGCAAAGTCTCTGTTTAGTAACCTTGTTGCAGGATGATCAAGATTGAATTTACAGTAAAGCATTACATCCTAAGGCACATATACGCATTTCTTGTTCTTTAATCAAAGAGATTTATCAAGATTTCCTCATCTATTATTCTTAAAATGATTCAACGTCAACCTGCTGTTGCAGAGGCAGAACTTTTAGAAACAAATCTTAATCTTTACAACAACATTCAATTATGATATAAAATGAAAGACCATAATGATAAGCGGCAAAGCTTACATTCAGCGCTTTCAAATAATCCTTCCAATCAGGTTTTCATCCAAAGTTCCACTTTTTTGGTCTTCTTGATTTACACTTTTCTTGGCTCACAGCCATGTCTGCACAATTCCCCACTGGTTTACTTCCTATTGGAAGATAATATTTAAACTCTACTGAGAAACATAACCCCCCAGTCAAGGTGTCCCCCAAGGTTCTGTTCTTGGCCCTCTCCTTTTCATAATCTATAAACTTTCTTTTCGTCAAATCACAAGCCATCATGGTCTTACTTATAACTGCTTTGCTGATGAGTTGTTGTTTTTTTACCACCTGTTCTGATACACACCCTCCCAACTCATTTTGTTCAGCAGCACAGAGAATTTTATTTTTTTTTAAAGCAGAATTAAAACTAAGTGGGCCATATTGATTTAAGATTTTGACAATCCCTTTTAAAATTCCTTGGTATCATGTTTGACCCTTTGTTCACTTCCAGATTTCACACCAACTCATTGCATTCTACACCTCTGAAAAACTCCATGTCTCCGCCCCATACTTAACCTGGTATATAAATAAATCCTATTATTGTTATTACGCAAATAACCTTGGCACATTGCATGTGGTTACAGCCTTCATTCTTCTGAATGGGAGATTTGCAGTTGGCACAAGATTTGGAGTTGGTGAGCAACCACAGGCAGTTGGCAGCATCTTCATACGCCTCACTTACACCTGCCACTGAAATGGAAAAAGACAGAAATAAAGATGCTGCTGGTCCAAAACCATTTTTGGACAGGTAGGAACAGCACTTCAGAAAATGTATCTGGGTGGTTACTGCAAAGAATACAGGAAAACATGCTTACATTCTTCTGGTTTCATGTCAGAGACTTTCTGAAGCCACATCTTCCAAGTTTTGCAGTCACATGGTTCATGGGCCTCTCCTTGGCACTCCCTGTGAAGAGAAACACCAGCATGATGTCGGGCCCAAGTATAAGGGAAATTCCATTTCTAGTGAATATCTTATTTCTGTTCAATGTATTTGAGTTGTTGGACGAATGGCTTTTTAGGGATAAATTGGTGTCAAAAATGAGCAAAAGATTAATCTATGCTAACATATTAACATGGAGTAACGTAACATTTTTTGATCTTTACCCTCCAATTTCAGGAGACTGTTCAAGTTTAACATTTAGAACTGTTTTTTCCTGCCATCCACGACCCACTCAGAACAGAACTGTGACCCACAAGTTGAGAACCACTGCTATTAAACAACATTGGCAGACTGTTGACCGCAAATGCCTTTAAATGACAGCTTCAGCCTAGGGAATGCTCTTCCATATTAGATTCAATCCATATTCACTCAGACAGATGAAATGTTTGTGTATGAGAAAGGGAGGAGGGTGTTTTGACTCAAATATAATGCTCAGATCTGGCACAGGCAGTGATGAGATACGAGCCCACTGTGTGGGTGTGTGTATGTGTCTATGTGTTTGTGTGTTGGGGACATAAGGACCAGAGCTGTGGGGAAGAGAAACACAGCCAGCTGCATCGGCAGAGATCACTGCGAGCAGAACATACATACTGTGACGGATCGACTGCCTCTCCCTAGTAACCAGCGCCACCCCATCCCTTAACTTACCGCCCTTCGCCAGGTTCCCGACTGGAGTCGGTGTGATTGGAGAGGAGGGGCGCTGAAGAGGAGAATTGGGGGTGTGTGAACCGCCGCTGTTAAATGCTGAGCGTGCCTCTCCTCGAGAGACCGGTCACTTCCCTGTGCATGCTCACTGGTGTCCTTGTGGGTCCAGGAAAGGAGCGCGGAGGGATTCCCGCACCTCCAATATGTGAGTCGCCGGACCCGTGGTCCGGAATGGAGAAACATGCGTAGGGTTGGGTATCGTTTGAATTTGAACGATTCCGATTCCGATTCCGATTCCTTGTTTCGATTCCGGTTCCTAACGATTCTCGATTCCGATTCTTTTAAGAGGCAGGGTCAAAAAAGTTTAGATCAATTTTAATTCTATGAACTTTTTACTTTTTATGAAATTTACTATGAATTTCTCACAGGGCTGTTTTCAACTACAATATAAATGTCAAATCTATTTTAAACAACTTTTTTGACATTTTAAATGAGCTAGCTAACCAACGGTCTTTCTGAAGGAAATAGTCTGACCTTCTCCATCAATTGAAATATAAAAAAAATTGCATCACAATAAGTGTATTGTATTGTATGTGATTGTCACTAACATTTTAGTTACTAAACTGAATTTTATTAGGTTTAGTGACAACATGTTACAATGTTTACATGGTACAATTTCTGGTAAGCTACGCTTTTTTATTATTTCATTTCAATTCAGTTATTGTGATTTGATTTAAAATTGACTCATTTGGATAAATATTAGGTACTCAAGATAGGCGTTAATTTTTCTCAAGAAAAAAACAACTCCCCTAATGCTGTAAACATACAGAGAGCCCTATCAGCTGGCAGTATTATTTAAGGTTAAAAATAACTCAAATTAAATATAATGTTTTTTTTATTTTTATTATAATAACAACTTTATTTAATGATATAAGTACAAATATAATAAATATGTAATATAGTACACATATTTAGCAAAATACTCTCTATAGCTCTTTTTTTCTTGCCAACTATGTGCTACAGCCTATATGTTCATTCAATTTCTTTCCTGAGGTAAATATGACATAATTGTTCTCCAGCTATGTTATTGACCTCTTCACGCTGATAAAAAACACTGATTGATCGATATTATGTATGAGGAATATACAGTTAGGTAAGTTGTAGTCTACTGTATCTTTCAACAGTGTTCGTGTTTATTTACTATTAGCTAGTCGAGATGATCGGTTCACGTGCGCTAGGGATCTGTCGCGTCACATTTACAAGCGCCAAAACGGTATTTATTGTTTGAATTTCGTAATAAAATTGACAGAATCTGAGAGCTGAGATTTTTTTGTATATCAAAGTAACTGCTCTGTCTAGTCTGTCGGTCTCCGTGTCCTCTTTGCTTCACGATTTTATTGTGCGTGAGAAAATGGATGTGTGGTGTGAGAAGTGTCAATTGCGTGTGTCTCACGGTAAATGCGTGAGAGTTGGCAGCTCGTAAATGTGTTTTCATGAATATATTTTTTTTTACGTTCGCCGGCATCGCGCGCAGTTTTCAAACGGACGAGCAGAGGACGAGAGAATATGGTTGCAACTTGCAAGATACCGAAGAATAAGAAAACATCATATGTACGTTTTTAAGGTTTAACGTCAGGGTTGTTTGCTCTGAATACATTTTATGAGACGCTGTGTGAGTTAAAAAGGCAACTCACACAGCGTCTCATAAAATGTGTCGGTTCGCAGTTTAGCATAACAATCAATATACGCTTACACCTGTGCTGTACACGCATTTACAAATGCCGTGTGTACGTTACAAATGTTTAACTAAAGTGTCAGCGAGTTAACATTTGGCAGTTTGAAATCGATTATGTAGTAGTTACTTCAGTTCAGAATAGGGCTAGAAATGACTTAGACAGCGGTTTCTTCTTCCGGTCGGCGGACTGTGAATCGAAACTAGGAATCGAAATTTAAACTTTTGAACGATTCCGGGAAAATCGCAAAGCTAGTCCCGGTTCCAGTCGATACTCGATACTCGATACCCAAGCCTAAACATGCGTGACACTGCTGACGGGCTAGGATGCCGGGCCGCTATGCCCCTCAGTTGCCCGGGCCTAGAGAGGACAAGCGCGATACCGAGTGCATCGCCTCAGACAAAACAGAGAGAAGCGCGTGCGACCGCCAGACACCGCCCCCTTACCTGGACCCATCCCATCTTTCACTACCCATCCTTCACGATTCCCTGGCACGACGAGGACACCAGATCCCCTTTTAATTTAACACTTTATTTTCCCCATTTTTGAACATTTTATGTTTATTTATTTTAATAAATGCCTCTCCGAGGCCTGACACTGTGTCTGTCGTTTGCTCCTCCCGCCACAATACAAACACGCATTCTTGAATATGAGCCCTACAAATCATGTTCTAGTGAACTGGAGTTGTTCAGAATCATAAATTCTCTCTTCTGGAACTATGGCTTAAGAGATTTGTATCAGTGACTGGCACTGACCAGCAGAAGAGATGGCCTTTTCCACAGTCCACCGCAGGGGCCTGGAGGCGAGGAAAACTGAGTGGGTCAGAGGTGCTGCCACTTGGTCCCTGCCCGGCCAATCGCACTGCTCTATCACAGCCAGCCCGCGGGCACCAC
Organism: Leuciscus leuciscus; assembly: GCF_965113295.1. Taxonomy (NCBI): domain Eukaryota; kingdom Metazoa; phylum Chordata; class Actinopteri; order Cypriniformes; family Leuciscidae; genus Leuciscus; species Leuciscus leuciscus. Next base: position 20,305,699 of record NC_138744.1, read on the forward strand.
CGGATGGCAGGATTATTCTCAACAAATGCCTGATGGAGAAGCAGAAAAAGAAGTAAAAAGAAGGAGCAAGGAAGAACAGAGGAGAGAGCAAGTAAAGGAGTCATTTAAAACATAAAACATTTCCTTATTCATTTATTACGTGGCTCTCTGCAATTCTCTGATTCCGATTGGTCAAATGCAGCATTGAGTAGTCAAATATTTTTGTTTAATGAGTAATAATATATAAATATATGCTAAATTATGAGATACAAAGAGCTAGATGAGATAAAATCTATAAAATGTTACATTGCAAATATCCAAGCTAAACGGCTTCAGATTAATATAAATGTATGCGTGATGGCCTCATGGGTAGAATTCCAACATGTAGCATGGTTTCACTTGCAACCAAGCAACCAGAGTTCAAGACCCGGCTCGTGGTCCTTTCCCGATTACGCCCCCCTCTCTCTCCCACCTCAGTGGCATAAATCCAAAAATAAATCTTTTTAAATCTCTATATATATATAGTAATATACACTAACGTTTAAAAAAATTGGGGTTAGTAAGATTTTTTTTTTTTTTTTAAAGAAGTCTCTTATGTTCACCAAGGCTGCATTAATTTGATATATTTTTTAATGTATTTATTGTCAAAGTTTCAGTCTATAGTGTCACATGATCCTTCAGAAATCATTCTAATATGCTGATTTGGTTCTCAAGAAACATTTCCTTATTATTATTATCAATGTTAAAAAAAGTTGTGCAGCTTCTTTTGCACGTCTTTTCAATCAATTTTGATCAATTTAATGTGTCCTTGCTGAATCAAAGTTTGATTTTCTTTCAAAAAAAAAAAATCTTACTGACCCCAATCTTCTGAATTTGCCTTAAAGTTTTGTTAATTGAACAGAACTAAGCTAAAATATGTTGTCCTCTAAGGTTCAACTAATTTGCTGAGTCTTGTCATGATGCCGGGATGCAAGTTAATTTTTACCCACAGCTCCAGAAGTCCGTCAGTACACTCGGACCCTGAAAATGGCTGCAAGGGCGCAGACACCCCTGTGGAAGAGTCAACATCACCATGGCAACACAATGAAAGGCTTGGGACTCCCCAGCAAGAGAAGTGTCATTATGAGACATTTTCAGATGAGAGCTGCCATTGTTACAGTTACTTCAATCCTCTCAGCTCCCATTTCAATGTTCCACCGTTCCGAACTGACTTCACAATGACATTTAACCATAAAACTCCACTGAGAACTGCTCTGTGTGACTGTAAAACCAGCTATGAAGGCAGAATCACTGGGTTTAAATCAAAACTCTGGCCGAATGCTGACTGACTGCTGTTTTTCTTAATTTATCCTCATGTTTAACTCACGATTTCACAAAATAATACAATTACAATGACATCTATCCACATAATTCAGACTAATGTGCATCTGATCATGTAATTATACCTTGATGTCAAACTGCAGATAACGTTTGTCCATCTCTCTAGACACAATGCTCTCAATGACCTCAACAGGAACCAGCTGGAAGCAGTCATAGGCTGGGCAGAAGATATTATGGGCCTCCCCCTCTTGGATCTTCAGATTCAGAAAACTGCCAAGGACAACGTACATATGAGTGTTACATGATAATAGAGCAGTAGTGAGAACTGACAGTGACTGTAATGTGACTAAAATGCTGAAAGGCTCTAATAAGGAAAACGCTCACCTTTCCCAGCATGCTCTGCAGAACTCGTGACCACATGGGATATCAACAGGCTCCTCAAACATGGAGGCTGCACACATACAAATACCGCACTGGCAGCGGAGAACAAAACAACCTTAGTAAGAGCAAATTGAATGTATACCTAGACATAAAATACATTATACATAGATGAAACAGTATAAAATGGATCAGAATAATAAAAGTTTGATATAATCACATTTAGCCGATTCATCTCATGACAAACTGCACTATACAAGAAATTTAGCCAAACTCTTCATACCTATTCAATGAATATCAAGTTAATTTCTGGTGTAGGCTTTCACTGGCTTTGTGAAAGTGGTGATAATGCACCGAAAGTAACCCGTTTTTAGACTACAATGTCTTCTTTATTGATATGTGAAAGAACTGATTGTTCACTTATGAACCAAGCTCACTTCACAAAGCATTTTAAAGGTCTTCTGAAAAATATAGATAATCCTGGGTGATATGCTGGTAAGTGAGTGTAAGAAAAGCTGACTTTTTTACTATTTTGTCATTTTAAGGCTGGTACACACCAAATCTAGGTAAAAGAACTAGCAGCGATGAAAGCCGACGGTTGTGACAGCTCACATCAGCTGTGTCTGGGCAAAAAAAGTTGTGCTTGAACACACTTCAAAAACTACAGCCGACGGCCAAAAAGCACGTACATTCATTCAAAAAGGGAACGTGAACTAGGAATGTGAATATACAAACTGTAAATAAAGCACCGCTTGCTTATCATTTTGAATATGAATCATGCTGATCAGTTTGTCTTCACTTATATTAACTGGGCTACATATGGCCATGCCGCTATGAAAATATTTGCATATTGGAATATAAAGATGTAGATAAATTTATAAGCACCTTCTTTGTGTGCCCACTTTTCTTCAGCGTTTGCTTGCTTTGTCACTTTCGTTTTTCTTTTCGTGCACAGGTTTACAAAGCTAACCAGTTAACCAACATGCTCAACCGGCCAGAATAAAGCCAACTGAAGTCCGACTAAAGCCGAAGTGCGGAACACACTGCAAAAACTAGCCCTTGTTGTGTCCCAGCCCTTAGATAACACTCCAAAAGCAACTTAAGGTGCTTTCATACTTAACTGATGTCTGCCATTCGGCTATCAAAAGCACAGGATGCAGGAAAAGCAGGTTCAACCCAACACTTTATACCCAAGGCACTTTATTTTCACTTTTCAAATATATTTTCTTCATTTTTATTTAAAGCTGCCGTCGGCAACCCTGGAAGACTGAGTGGACTTAGCCAAAATTTTGAATGTTTACAACTCTCATGCCCCTCCCCCACTATCAACGAATACCCTCCCATCGAGTTCGTGCTCGTCAGTGCGTGTGCACCAGATTTTCTGTGAACGCGCCCGTCTCATCAGCATCGATCAACACCATGGAGTACTCGGAGGTATGCTGCCCTGGCTAATCTACCCATAGATTGCAATTGCTAACGTCATTTATACTCTAAATGAGCTTATTTGATTTGTTAGTGTTTTGAAAGCGAGATACAAGTCTCGGATGAAGACTATGTCCCCGCGAACTTCAGGCGTGTGCATTTAATTGTAACGTGCGCGAGGGGGAGTGGGATCTGTGGTGTGTGCACGACCTGTGATCGACAGTCAGATCTCACACCCCCCTGCGCTGATTGGACCCGATGATCCGGGAGCGGTGGATTTTTGCAAAACAAATAACACGCTCCAGGTGGAGTTAGAAGCTCGGGTTTTTTTCTAAAACCACCTTATTTATGTTGGTCTGTCGGATTATAGTGTCGATTTCACTGAATATGATAAAAAAAATGTTGCCGACGGCAGCTTTAAAATAAATGCCTCTCTGAGCTGCTATTCGGTGGGAAAAGGGAGAAGAATGAGTTCAGAACACGAACTTGGGTCAGTTGGGTCGAAAGTTAACGCAACCTGCCTTACTCTCCATGCCACTGATCTGGTTACCAGTGGGATTTATTTTGTAATTTTGTCTGACTCAATCAGGTGGGAGTAAATAGCCTCTGCAAACAAGGCAGGTGTAAAAAGACACTCAAATATGTTATACTGAGAGGAGTGTTGGGGAAAGATGGTTTTAAAAGTAGTGAATTACATAATTGCATTACTTAGTTACTTATTATAGAAAGTAATGAGTTACGTTACTTTTATATTACTTTTTTTCATCTGGGCTGGTATTGCTTGTTAGTTTTTTTAATAACAAAAAAAACATCTATTTTTGGCAAATGTAAAGGCTATTTCACACCAAAAGAGAAATGAAAAAACCTCAGCCTAGGAAATGCAAATTCACACCTGTATAGCCTGTAAAAAGTACTCGGATGACCGAAAGTGTACACTTTACTATCCCATGAGGCAACAAGAAAGGATTTGTGAATGGCAGTGAAGTGATGCAACTGATGCTGGCAGGTCTTATGATAATGACAATATAGGCAAATGTAGTACGTCAGGATTTTAAGTACCTATTTGCAAAGTTATTCAAAATAAGAATCAACTCAGAGTATGCGATTTCGGATGCAGCCAACTACTTGAAGAAACACAAATGTGATATTTATCTAAAGTCATTTTTGCTTATTATTAGTATAATTAAATTGGGTCACCGAAGGTCAGCAGTAAAGACAATGGTTAATAAAGTGAGATTAAATACATAAAGTATATTTGTGCCATTTAACATATTTAATTATTGCAGGTCTGTGTAATATTTTGAGTTAGCATTTCACAGTTTTTATTCATAATGAGGAATACTGAATACTGATTTTTTTTTTTAAGGGTAACAATGGTAGCAGTTCATTGATTCAGTTTATTAGATTTACAAACTGCTACAAACAAAGTTCTACAAACTTTTAGTAGCCCCAATCTAACCCCATTGCTACACCACTCAAATTTACCACTGAATCATTTAAATTTTATTACACAAACTGAAAAAAAATGAAAAACAAACTATTGCATATCATCTCCACAGAAGAGGCTGTAGAATTAACTACAAATATTACTAATAGAGAACCAAATCTGATCTCTCACCAGGGAGCGATCGTCATCGGCAGGGGTCAGGCTGATCTCGTCCGGAGAGGTGATGGATGAGCGGGTGGTGCGAGGCGTACGGGGTGAAGGCAGGGTGTCCCAGGTGTTGTAACCTCTAGGCGGGGGAGTGGGCATCTGAACACCTGAGCGCTGGCAGCAGTCTTCAGCATTAGACATCCAAGCTTCCAGGAGTTTCTCCCTGTCCCAGTCTAAATTTCAAAGGGATACTTGGGTCAGTGTGCTTGGCAAAAAAACAACAATTGGAAGAGTCACACCAATTCTAAAAATATACATTTTCACATTTCAAATGTTTTGAATTAGCTGGAATTGACAAATAATTAAACCGTTTCAACAAGGCTGTTCCTCTGAGTAAAAAAAAAAAAAAAACCCCAGATGTTTAGTAGGTTGCTTTCCCACTGGATATAAGAAAACTTGATTGTCATCCAATTAAACCTGCCAGCAGGCACGTGCACAGGTAGGGCTCAACCTGTGCAGAGCACATACCCTTTTTGCTCTTACACTCCAAAATGCCCTTTTTTTGGAGGTGGTCGGGGGTTTTTTTCTTCAATAAATCAATGCTATTGGTCACCCTTTACTGTATGTCTGTTTATACAAATATTTAGCCAAAGAAAGCTCTTACAAAGAGCTTGTGTAATGGCGCTTTTTATTATTCCTGGTCCTGATTATATTGCCTGCCTGCTATATTTACTTCTTATTTATTAAATCCATGAATTTGGTAGATGAAACATTGATTAAAATTAAGATACAATTAATACAAAACGAAATTCACTTTAAAGAAAGGCTTAACAAACTTAATGAAGTGGTCAAAATCATGTCTGCCCACTCCATTTGTCTCACGATATTCGGGATAATCTTATCTTATTCATGCTTTTCACTTTTCATATAATCAACATGAAATAAAAAAAAAAAAGTATATTATTTTATTTAAACATGAATATGAAACTAAATCGTTTTTTAATGACTAGGCTACAACACATAGGCCTATTAGCCTACAGTACAGAGAAATTTAATGTCGCAACTTGGTCGGACTAAAAGGGGAGAAAAAAATAAAATTGGGTCGGTCCTAAATTGACAGGGTCGGTCGGGTTACGGCAAACAAGAATATTTTTAAAGCCACACCACGGAACTTTTGCGGGCGCTAGGGGCGCTAGACCTGTAACTTTCACGTCTAACGCCCCTAGAGGCCACAAGCGCCGCAGCACTGTCGCAAAAGCCTAGAAGACATCCACTTAATAAATTAATTGCACAAAAAGTGAACAGAAAATAATGTCTGATCAGGTAAGTCGCATAGACCAGGGGTGCACAACCCTGCTCCTGTCGATCGTCTGTCCTGCACAGTTCATCTCCAATCAAACACACATGTCTTTAATTTTCAAGCGATCCTGAATACGTTAATTGGTTGCTTCAGGTGTGTTTGATTAGGGTTGGAGATAAACATGTTCAGGTCAGGACAGTCGATCGGCGGGAGCAGGTTATAGACGTTTTGTACCTAAAACTAAGTTGTTATTGTGCTTGTTTTGGAGTCATTTTATCTTTAGATCGGACTTACATCGTTTTATTTGTGTTTTTCCTGTAGTAACCTATGAATTTGAATCTAAAATCATATAAGCCTCTAATAATACATACACGTTTGTATCTAAAATCATATAAGCCACTAATAATAATAATACACACATATATGAATGTGTAAAAGGACAAAGAAACTGAAGCCTACAAATAACGGCAGTAGGCTATGTTGTGACTTATATCAGTTTTGTTACACGATTTCCAGACTTCGCAGTAAATATTACATTATATATCCACATTTATGCCGATGTTCGTTTTATTGTCAGTCATTTTCTTCACCGCTTGAAGAATCTTCAGAGTCCTCTCCCGAAACAGGGAGAGGACGAGGAGGACGACGATGGAGAGTTTTAAAAAATTGTATTGCCTCAGCCATGTCCGCGAGCCGAGCAGGCGGGAAAATAGTAGCAAATGCCTTAGCTCCATAGCTGTGTCTGAAACCGCTCACTCGTTCACTCATTCACTAATCCCTACATAGTGAATGGCAGTTGAGTGCACTACATCAGCAAAGAGTGAACGAAAATGAGTGAGCGAATTCGGACGCTGACATAATCATCACGCGCCAGAAAGCTCGGACAATTTCGTCATAAACATTACTTACCCATCTTTGAAATTTCCTTTTTTGGCTGTATGAATTGTATGTAACAATTGTATGTATGTATTTTTCACGTTTATTGCGTTATTTGATTTAAAAAAAGACTTGCTTGTCATATTTATTTACTTTTTACATTTATATGTGAAAATAAAAGAGAACAAAACACTACACATTTGTTTATTCAAATAGATATAACGGTATATAAATAAATAAACACATAAAACTGTCCAAAAAACCCCCCTCCGTTATTTAAACATTACTTTCATTACTTTCGCGGGGTTTCCAGTCAGTCAAATGATTGTTAAGTGTCCTTCAAATGATTGTTTTCTATCTCGCGTGCGCCGTTGCTATGGTGACATTGTTGCCGTCTGTTATATTTATTTTTCATTCGCGCTCTAACGCCTTATCGTGTTGGATTGTGGGAAATAGTGTCTCAGCAAGTGTACATCGGATGTACACTCGAATTCAGAGAGGATTGTGGGTAAAAGTAGTGAACGAAAGTAGGGAATGATGTCGTTCACTCAGAATTCGGACACCACTACAAAATGGCCGACACCCTAAATAGTGCACTATATAGTGGATAGGGAGCGATTTCAGACACAGCTATGAGTATATCAGAGCCTATGGTCACGTGACGGCCGTAAAGCGATACGTTCTCCAGGTCACATGACCTGGCCAACGACGGTCCGTCTTCTCCAAACTTACATAGGCGGTATTTCAAGAGGGCAGCCCCGATCGGAGCATTAATAGTGTCAAACGCTGTATATTGGCCTGAGGAATCGGCCAGAGGCCATTTAAAATAACTCGTATGCGTCAACTCTTTAGGTCACAAAGTCCACGGTGTGGCTTTAAGGATGGCCTGACTAAAACACATATTTGTGTATGTGTAATGCTGGTAATTTAGACATACAAAATATTGCACATATTTTTCATCCGCTACCCGCCCGCAAGGAGTTCATTATCCGCCCGCGTCCCCGCCCGTGAATTTTAGGAATGTCACAATCCACCCGTTTTAGCCACTTTATGCGGGTACCCGCGGGTGCAGGACTCTGACTGAGCGAGCTGGAGCAAGCTGAGGCAATACTAAAATGTGACGTGAAAACACAGCAGACTGCTGATTGGTCAGAGAGAATCGTCACTATTCACTGCGTCATCATTGCACGTGCCAGATGGAGTATCCTGAATAAAAAACAGCAAAACAAAAACAAAAACAGCATACACTCGATTTCCTCCATTGTCCTGTGTGTGTGGGTAGCGGGTCTGTGTCGCGTAGAAGTCACAGCAGTTTCCTGCGGCGTCGCTATGACGACCAGGTACTATTGTGGAGGCACTATATATGCAATGGAAAACGGAGCGAAAAGCGAGCCGAGACGAGGCGAGTCGAGCTGGTACTGGTAATGGAAAAGCGCCATTAATCTTGTTTGATCCTCAAACTCCGCTCCCTCTATCTTGACTGAATGAACTGAAATTCCGCAGCAGCCGCACCGCAGACAGCAGCTGAAGTTTTGCAAGGGTAAACAAAGATCTTGTTGTTTGAATAAGTACTAATAGTGCAGCAGATTAGTAAAAAAATCGTTCACTTTGGTATAGAAGCATGAAATTTGGCACAGATACTCTCTAAGGGCCACTATTTTGGAAAAAGGCGTTGGCCACTCAAAAATTCAATATGGCGGCCATTTTTCAAAATGGCCGCCATTGCTATTCAATGCTTATTATATCAATTATTCAAACAGTGATCCAAGCATAACATTTTATACAAATACTCTCTAAAGGACATGTTAATAGAAAAAGATGCTTGTCCCTCAAAAATTCAAGATGGCCGCCATTTTTAAAGATGGCCACCGTTCCTGTCGAATATTAATTATTTCAAGTGTTCAAATGGTGATGCAAGCATAAAATTAGCCAGGGATATAAAATCCCTGCCGGCATAGGTCTCAGGTTCATTGGAGTACACAAGCCTCTCCACCACGGCAAGGTGTAGTCCACAGAGAGGAAGTGCCACTGTTAGAAAAAGGATACGCTGCTGGTACAGGTTGCACATACAGTGGGGAGAACAAGTATTTGATACACTGCTGATTTTGAAGGTTTTCCTACTTACAAAGCATGTAGAGGTCTGTAATTTTTATCATAGGTACACTGAAACTGTGAGAGACGGAATCTAAAACAAAAATCCAGAAAATCACATTGTATTATTTTTAAATAATTAATTTGCATTTTATTGCATGACATAAGTATTTGATCACCGAAATCAATAAGAATTCCGGCTCTCACAGACCTGTTAGTTTTTCTTTAAGAAGCCCTCCTGTTCTCCTCTTATTACCTGTATTAACTGCACCTGTTTGAACTTGTTACCTGTATAAAAGACACCTGTCCACACACTCAATCAAACAGACTCCAACCTCTCCACAATGGCCAAGACCAGAGAGCTGTGTAATGGGCTACAGGACAATAGGCAAGCAGCTTGGTGAGAAGGCAACAACTGTTGGCACAATTATTAGAAAATGGAAGAAGTTCAAGATGACGGTCAATCTCCCTCGGTCTGGGGCACCATGCAAGATCTCACCTCGTGGGGCATCAATGATCATGAGGAAGGTGAGGGATCAGCCCAGAACTACACGGCAGGTCAATGACCTGAAGAGAGCTGGGACCACAGTCTCAAAGAAAACCATCACACTACGCCATCATGGATTAAAATCCTACAGCGCACGCAAGGTCCCCCTGCTCAAGCCAGTGCATGTCCAGGCCCATCTGAAGTTTGCCAATGACCATCTGGATGATCCAGAGGAGGAATGGGAGAAGGTCATGTGGTCTGATGAGACAAAAATAGAGCTTTTTGGTCTAAACTCCACTTGCCGTGTTTTGAGGAAGAAGGAGGGTGAGTACAACCCCACGAACACCATCCCAACCGTGAAGCATGGAGGTGGAAACATCATTCTTTGGGGATGCTTTTCTGCAAAGGGGACAGGACGACTGCACCGTATTGAGGGGAGGATGGATGGGGCCATGTATCGCGAGATCTTGGCCAACAACCTCCTTCCCTCAGTAAGAGCATTGAAGATGGGTTGTGGCTGGGTCTTCCAGCATGACAACGACCTGAAACACACAGCCAGGGCAACTAAGGAGTGCCTCTGTAAGAAGCATCTCAAGGTCCTGGAGTGGCCTAGCCAGTCTCCAGACCTGAACCCAATAAAAAATCTTTGGAGGGAGCTGAAAGTCTGTATTGCCCAGCGACAGCCCCGAAACCTGAAGGATCTGGAGAAGGTCTGTATGGAGGAGTGTGCCAAAATCCCTGCTGCAGCGTGTACAAACCTGGTCAAGAACTACAGGAAACGAATGATCTCTGTAATTGCAAACAAAGGTTTCTGTACCAAATATTAAGTTCTGCTTTTCTGATGTATCAAATACTTATGTCTTGCAATAAAATGCAAATGAATTACTTAAAAATCATACAATGTGATTTTCTGGATTTTTGTTTTAGATTCCGTCACTCACAGTTGAAGAATACATATGATAAAAAAAATGCAGACTTCTACATGCTTTGTAAGTGGGAAAACCTGCAAAATCAGCAGTGTATCAAATACTTGTTCTCCCCACTGTATCTGCAAGACGGAAGGCGGAAGGACCATCATAATTGAGACTGGTTTCAACAATATAGGTGACCAGTTCAGAAAGAGCCATAGGAAAGATGGCTGGTTGAATCGTTTCACTCTGTGACTCTTTCTCAAGCCTTCTGAGGTTTCTCTCTGTTGTAAAGATGAATGAGACGCAAATGATGGTATTTCAGCTCCTGTGCAATGGCATCAGCACCACTTAGTTGAGACAATCATTTAGCATCATTCAGTGTTTGTGCACATTCATGTAGTCTGTCATTCAGTTGCAGTGTCATTACCTGACGTAGGTCAGATTCAGGAGATATGTTATCACAAAGAAAGCAAACCTGATCATCTAGACTTTTCTGCATCATGGTTCTGCGATGCTTTGTTTGGCCTTCATCTATCTCACTACATTGAGCATCGGATTGTTGCTTCTGGGCACGAAGTAACTTTGTGTTGTTGAACCGAAGTCGACAATTGTAGTGATACTTCGCTTGGTTCCTTCTCAAAGCTTCTATACCACCACCTTCATCCAGTCGTTCCGGGTCCAGGGTCATTGGCATTTTGTTCATCTTGTGTAAGAGTGGAATGTTGGTGGCAATCATTTTATAGCCATCATGTTGAGAAACATGATGGGTAGGTGGTGATTGGAGGGGTTCCTTTGTGTCTGTCTGACAAAGACAACATTTCTTCCAATCAGTTGGCCTCTTGGCTGACATGGGATTTTCATTTGCCATTTTGGGGGTTTGTTGTCTGATTAAGGCCGAGGGGTTATCCTTTTACCACCTCAATCATAGACATAGTACACATTCAGGTATGGGATACAACTAGGTACGGGTCACCTACACCTAGCCCGATCATTCATCCAGTGCCATTTAAGTCCCGTGTGATCTGTACACCTTCCAGGTAAGCATACATGAACAAGTCATGTATTGCCCCGCTTACCCTTGGCTCGGCTCTCCCGCGCTGGCACAACCAGTCAATTCAGGTGCGGCTATCTAACTACATCTATTACTAGCTAATTGATGAGGGGCTGGTAGACAGCATTTGGGACACTAAACTTAGCTATACTATTACTACTAGTCAAGAACTACAGTGTAAGTAAAACTAGATCAGCTGACACTGAACCCCATGCTGAGTTCCACAGCAGTGAAGTCACCAGTGTGCCCTGGCTGTGTAATGACGTTCACTCTATTAAACAAAACCTTCCTTAACACATTAAATTGAGCTCTGACAGAAATGGTGGCCATCTTGAAAATGGTCACCATCTTGAATTTGAGCGGCACACACCTTTTTCCATGATAATGTTCCTTGAAGAATATTTGTACCAAATTTCATGATAGCAGCACCATTTGAAAAAAAGATGTAAAGATTCAAGAGAAATGGCGGCCATCTTGAAAACTGGTAGCCATCTTGAATTTTTGAGGGACAAGCACCGTTTTCCAAAAAAACATTCTGAAGAGAGTGTAACGACAATGACTATGACATGCGGTCACATGCTGTTCAAATTAGTAAATCCTGATCTCCAAGTCTGCTTGAACGGTCAAAATTGCATCTTTGTGGCTCCCCCGAGGGACATTTGAGTCACATAAGGAAACCCTGTTTTCTTAGAATCCCCTCTAAAACCCCCATTTCAGCTCTGGACTCCCTGTGACTTTTACAACCTCACAGACTCGTGACATTCCAGAACACACACACACGTACACACACACACACACACACACACACACCAACATCCTTTTGTGTCTAACTTAAAATGTGTGTAACTCAGACTGGTATCTGAATTTCCTGTAGGTATGCGTGATTAATGTTGTTGTGATCATACAGTTATGATCTTCGAGTGTTTGGATCTGAAATGTATTTTTGAAGAATGTTCTCCCAGTAGAATCGCATCCCGTAACCCGAGCTCATTGGCAGGTCATAAAATTTGACCACAGAGCTATCCAGCCCTATGCATGAGATAACAGGGTCGCAACATTCCAACACACACACACATACAAACACACTCTGGACTGTGAAACAGAAACCCCCTACAGAAAAGGACTTTTACCCATAAAGTCACTCCTAAAGGTACTAAATATATAAATTTGTGTGTTAAGAGGTGTGTGTAACCCATAGGAAAGCATATGTCCTATTTGTGACCTTAATAGAACTGCTATTGCCTATACAAATGCATAATAATGTATCGTTGCATGGCTACAACGCCTAGATTCTATTTTTGATATCTTTGTAATCCTCTCCAGCTAACGGAGTTGAATTCCTATAACAGAATTCAGTGATGCGCATTGTTTTATAAGTTCATATGTCTGGAGAAAATCCTCTCCAGTTAAAGTCAATCATGACTCATTCGAGTGGGCGTGTCTAACCGGACAAAGGAATCTTCCCGCTCGAAAAATCTCGACAGCTGATTCGTCCTTCACGAAGGAGGGGACGGCACCTGGGACACTGATAAAAGTCCAAAATCTCTTCTCTTCTCTCTCATCCTTCCGCTTCCAACTCATCCAACTTCTCTGGACCCTCCTCCCCGGCGCAGCGCTTCTCCAAGGAACATCTGAAGGAGGCCCTGGCCTTCTCCATCGAACGAACCCATGTTCCAGTCGTAGCTGCCGGTCTCTGCAACTAAGATTTCCAGCCTCTCCCATCCCGGGAGACGAATCTGAACTTTCTCGGTAACATCACATTCAGTGAGCCTTTCAAGCTTCCCGCGACACCGGAAGACGCAGCAGAAACAGGACACCATCCTCGCTTCTTGCATCAGCTTCAGCCTGACCAAAAAGAACACTCGCAAGTATATTGATTCCTATAAAAGCTGTTCCAGGTGTCTAGGTCTTAGGTCTGTGGACTAAGTTACCCTCTATCTTCCCTCTATATCTTTCTTTCTTTCATTTCATGTTTTTGTGTTCGGTTAAATGTTTATTGGTTTGTTTGCATTTTTACGTACGTTTATGTTTGTAGTTTATATAATCTCTAGTGTGTGCCATTTTATTAATAAACCCATTTATACTTTTAATTGTCTCTGTGTTTGAAAACCCACCTTATAAAAGTCAATGAAACTTCAAGATCTAAGCTACAAGCTCGATATTGACTACCTTGAGTAGTTTTAATTCATAAACTCAGAAAGTTTGATATTCGCGGCCAGAAGATAAAACTTTCGTGGAGTTTAAAAGGGATACCCCTTCTTAACTGTAATGATCAGACAGTACAGAACAAGGTAATCTCGAAAATTGATAAAATAAATGTACATGCGACTTATGAATTATGACCATGCGTTATAAATATTAATATTCCCTATATTCTTGAGCTAATTCACATTTACCCCGAGTCGTTTACGTTACAAGAGTATTTTCACAAAATGTTATGCCTACATCACTGTTTGAGGGATTTTCATTTGCCATTTTGGGGGTTTGTTGTCTGATCAAGGCCGAGGGGTTATCCTTTTACCACCTCAATCATAGACATAGTACACATTCAGGTATGGGATACAACTAGGTACGGGTCACCTACACCTAGCCCGATCATTCATCCAGTGCCATTTAAGTCCCGTGTGATCTGTACACCTTCCAGGTAAGCATACATGAACAAGTCATGTATTGCCCCGCTTACCCTTGGCTCGGCTCTCCCGCGCTGGCACAACCAGTCAATTCAGGTGCGGCTATCTAACTACATCTATTACTAGCTAATTGATGAGGGGCTGGTAGACAGCATTTGGGACACTAAACTTAGCTATACTATTACTACTAGTCAAGAACTACAGTGTAAGTAAAACTAGATCAGCTGACACTGAACCCCATGCTGAGTTCCACAGCAGTGAAGTCACCAGTGTGCCCTGGCTGTGTAATGACGTTCACTCTATTAAACAAAACCTTCCTTAACACATTAAATTGAGCTCTGACAGAAATGGTGGCCATCTTGAAAATGGTCACCATCTTGAATTTGAGCGGCACACACCTTTTTCCATGATAATGTTCCTTGAAGAATATTTGTACCAAATTTCATGATAGCAGCACCATTTGAAAAAAAGATGTAAAGATTCAAGAGAAATGGCGGCCATCTTGAAAACTGGTAGCCATCTTGAATTTTTGAGGGACAAGCACCGTTTTCCAAAAAAACATTCTGAAGAGAGTATTTTCACAAAATGTTATGCCTACATCACTGTTTGAACAATTGACATAATGAGCATTTTACAGAAATAGCGGCCATCTTGAAAAAATGGCCGCCATGTTGAATTTTTCGGTGGCCAATGCCTTTTTCCCAAAAAGTGACCCTTAGAGAGTATCTGTGCCAAATTTCATGCTTTTATACCAATTTGAACGATTCTCTTGAAATATGCCATTAATCTGCTGCACTATAAACACTATGTATATAAAGGCTCATATTTTATTTTTTTTGCGATTGTCATGGGGTTTCTCAGATTTCGCTTGAGACCGGTACATACCTGTCAAGTATCCCGTTTTGGCCGGGAAAGTCCCGTATTTTACCCTTCTTTCCCGCCGTCCTCCCGTATTAGTATTTTCCCGTAAATCTCCCGTATTTTAACCTGCGTTATTAAAAAATAATAATACCCCGGGCCCGGGCGGAGTAAAAAAAAATAAACAAAAAAAAACATTCCCAATGCTCTGTCACTAGCCTCGCAATAACTGCCATCTGCAGTAGCCTAGGTACTGTCGGTGGCAGTTGTCGCGAGGTTAGTGTGTGAGTTCAGATGATGAGTGACAACGCGAAAAAATAAAATAAATAAATAAAAACAGAGACGGATGATGGACGCTACGACAGAGACGGAAGGCACTCCTGTAAAAAAAACAAAACCCTCATGTAAGTTAAATACCGCGAATGCAAAGTCTGCAACAAATTTGTACAATAACTCACTAAAAGAGTAAAGAAAAGTTATGTGAAATGAAAAGAAAAACTGTAAAAGAAAAGCAATATGAAATGAAAAGAATGTGTGGAATGAAAATAAAATGTAAATGTAAAGACAAGCAATGTTAAATGAACAGAAAATACGCAAATACGCCTTTAAATAAATGCTCTTCATATTTCATTTAGGCTATAATGAATGTTCACTGCATGTCAAGTGGTGATTTTAGCTTTCTTGTAGGCTACACCTGTCTTAAAGGGATAGTTCACTTTGAAATAAATTTTTGGTATGTTTTAGCTTACCTCAAGGGCATCCAAGATGTAGGTGTCTTTTTTTCCACAGTACGTGTCGTGTACGCAGACTGGTGCATAGATGTATACACTAGATGTCGGCTTAAAGACATTCGTTCCAATGAACTGCCGTAGACAAGGCGACATCTAGTGTGTATATTTCTATGCACCAGTCTGCGTACACGTCAGATCAGATCACTTCGACATGGCTGTGTATAAGAGGTAAAAACGATATAAATACTGTTCGTTTTCTCACACAAACCGCTCGTTTCGTGTCTTAGGCCATCAATGTGTACTTACGATGGGGAATTGTTTAATTTGGACAACGGGGAATTGTTTTAATTTGGACTCTGTGCATGCTCTTTGAGGTGGTGACCATCGACCTGCATTATATGACTGACAGACAAGAACGGTTTGACCTAAAAATATCAAAATTGAAACTACTGCGGAAAAAAAGACACCTACATCTTGGATGCCCTTGAGGTAAGCTAAAACATACCAAAAATTAATTTCAAAGTGAACGATCCCTTTAAAATGTAAGGGATACTGGAGCTTGGTTGGGGGTGGTGGGACTGCTCGCGGTGGGCGCCGGAAAAATTTCCCTTATTTTCAAATCCAAAACTTGACAGGTATGGACCGGTAAGCCTCGATAGTAGTCGTGTCTCCTTCATTGAGTATTTTTATATTTTGAATATATCCCTCCACTGCATACTGTAACCACCTTTGCCTCGATCTGGAGGATATCGCGGAGGTATTGCTCCAAAAAAGGTCACTGACACGCACGGGTATACCTCTTCCCGTCATGGCAATCTGTGGCGCTGGTCGTGTTTGACCATTTGTTTGTCGGACGTAGCAACAGTAACTAAGGGGGGCGGGGCTCGGCGAAAGGCTAATTTAGAGAGCGTTAAAGGGATAGTTCACTTTGAAATTAATTTTTGGTATGTTTTAGCTTACCTCAAGGGCATCCAAGATGTAGGTGTCTTTTTTTCCGCAGTAGTTTCAATTTTGATATTTTTATGGCCTAAGACACGAAACGAGCGGTTTGTGTGAGAAAACGAACAGTATTTATATCGTTTGTACCGCTTATACACAGCCACTGTTCGTTTTCTCACACAAACCGCTCGTTTCGTGTCTTAGGCCATCAATGTGTACTTACGATGGGGAATTGTTTAATTTGGACGTCGGTGAATTGTTTGAACCTTGAGGTAAGCTAAAACATACCAAAAATTAATTTCAAAGTGAACTATCCCTTTAATTTATATGATAATATTATAAACCAGGAAACTTGATGAGTATATAAGTAAAATATATCAAGCTTATGAGTTGATGTCTTGATTTGTGCTTGTAAGTGTAAGTACAATAATTCTGATTTAAAAAAAAGTATTTAAAAAAAAGACATGATCAGTAAACAATTTGGAGCAAATTAGTTGTTATCAGTTTAACTTGTGCAGCATGACTAAAGTTTTCATTGACTAAATCTAGACAAAAATACCCAGACTTTTAGGCCTGGTTTCACAGACAGGGCTTAGATTAAGCCAGGATTAGATCTTAGTTCAATTAGGGCATTTAAGTAGCTTTTTTAAACGTGCCTTACAAAATGTGCATCGTGAGACAAAACAATGGCACTGACATATTTTAAGATGTGTCAGTACAAGTTGCTTTCAGTTAAAACAGCTCAAACCTGCATTTTTGTCTGGGACTAGGTTTAAACCTGGTCTGTGAAACCAGGGGATAGTCATCTAAAACTTGATTAAACAAAAAACAAATAAAAAAGACATTTGACACAGGACTAAGAATAAGACAATAAAAAAAAGCTATTAAAACGCATGTCAAGACATTCAATCCATAATAAATCCAAAAAGACATTACATTCTTTAAAAAAAAACAAAAAAAAAACAGGAGTTTTGAACTAGCTCCAAGCTCCAGGTTTCTGCTAACAGAACAAAGGTTCCTCTTGTTCAAGGCTACACAATGGGACAGTGGTGGTGACATATAAAAAAGGACATATACTTTGATATCTTTGAATTAACTTATCGGTCAGCATCAATGAAGAGCACTAGGGTAAAAATAGATAAGAAATGCCACTTCTCAGAGGAAATCCTGGAGACAGTCCAGACAGCAAAAGACAGATAACACAGTCCATAGACCAAGGCTAAACAAATAATTACAACCAAATAAAATTTACTTCCAAAGAAAGAAGCAAGGTTTTCCCAAATGAAAATCCTCAAAATGCATTACATCAGCAAGCCCAATTGTTTGTACTCTACTGTGTTTAGTATCATAGTTGTAGGAGTCAAAACTGTGAATTTGGGTTTAAGATTAAAAGAAGGTGAGACTGCATATATTGAGCCTCAGCTGGTGGTCTCAAGAGAGGCTGTGGCAATAATAGCAGCGCACACGAATCAGAGCTCTGCCCTTTTCTCCCATGGGTTCTAGTCATCTGGAACAAGGCCTGCTAGACAGCCTGCTCACATAATTGGAGATTATTAAAGAAAGCACTGATCCAATTATGAGTCTTGTGCCAGAGAGTTTAGCAGCCCGAAACATGAGTGCTCTTGTAAAATTAAGGAGAAAGAATCTTGGTCTGCTCTGAGATTACAAATGCGTTTTAGATTTGCTGTAAAGCAAAATACCTTAGTTTATTAAACTTCTCCAGGCACAATACCATACCGGTTTCAAATGCACATGAAGCAATATTTTTCATGAGTTAGGAACTGGAGGGATAGCATCAGAATGAACCTAATAAGTAGACCAGCACTGAATATGCCTACATATTTACACAGAATTCAAACGGCCAGCCAACACAAAGTTCTACAAATTTCTCGCCCCTTGCATGTTTGTTAGTTAAATAATAGTCAGAAGCAACATATACATAAAAGTAAGTAGCACTGTATCCATTCAAACCAAATTACATGGCCCATCAGTTTTTAGTCAAGCGGGTTTTGATCGAAAAGATTTTTTTTTTAAATGCTTAACGGGTTAGTTCACCCAAAAATGAAAATTCTGTCAGTAATTACTCACCCTCATGTTGTTCCAACCCCGTAAGACCTTCGTTCATCTTCGGAACACAAATTAAGATATTTGATGAAATCAGTGAGCTGGCTCACTCCTTCATAGGCTGATAGGTAATTGATATCTGCCAGCCCAGAAAAGTTAGTAAAGACATTGTTAAAATTGTCCAAGTGACCACAGTGGCTCAACCTTAAGTTTATCAAGCGACGAGAATACTTTTTGTGCACAAAAAACCCCCAAAATAACGACTTTATTCAACTATTCATTTTCTTCTGTGTGGGCCTCTAATTGAGTTCACGTAGTGTAACAGTGCAGTGCTTCTGGGTTGTACGTCAGAACGTAGGCTCACTATTGGCTAGCATCACACACATGACTAGGGGTGCAACGGATCAAAAAACTCACGGTTCGGATCGTTTCTCGGATCAGAGTCACGGATCGGATCATTTTTCGGATCAGCAAAATTTTATTTTATTTTTTTATTAACACTTTTAAATTGTTAAATTAAAATATATAAAATCAACTTAAAGTGCACAAGGCATAATATCTTCTTTTTAACATAATTAATGAAAAACAACTTAAAGTGCAACATAAAAAGGCATCTCCTTCCTTTAAACATGGACCAATGCTTTATGTGTTTCCACTGTCATATAGGGCTGTCAAAATTGCTCAAAAATGACGTTCGAATATTCCCTCTAAAAAACACATAAAACACAATTATTCGAACATCTGGTTGCGCATTTTGTCAATGATGCGCATTAGGCCTATGTCAATAACAGGACAAATTAATACAAAGAGACATAACTACTTGTGTAGTTCATTTAAGTTTAAACATATTTGACAACGTATTACCTTGCTCGCTCGCACTCGCAGGCACTCTTTCTCTCTCTCTCTCGCCGTCACCCATGCTGCGTTCACACCAAACGCGAATAGAGCGTCTGGCGCGAGTGATTTCAATGTGAAGTCAATGTAAAGACGCGTTTACGCACGTCTGGAGGTTTTGCGGCGCGAATGAGGCGTCACGCTCTCTGCGGTTCATAACGCTCGCCATGACCACGCTGTGTGTGGACTGAACATGCGCACAACTTTTTTTTCATCAATCAATCCGCGGATCACGTGAGTGCCGAACCGAAGATATTGATCCGAACGGATCACGGATCAATGATGATCCGTTGCACCACTACACATGACCAGCGTCGTCCAATAGTGAGCCTACGTTCTGACGTACAACCCAGACGCGCTGTGCTGTTACACTACGTCAACAGCTTAGGAGAATGACATGGAAGAGAAGAGATGGTTGAATAAAGTAGTTATTTTTTGCGCACAAAAAGTATTCTCGTCGCTTGATAAACTTAAGGTTGAGCCACTGTAGTCACTTGGACTATTTTAACGATGTCTTTACTAACTTTTCCGGGCTGGCAGATATCAATTACCTAGCAGCCTATGAAGGAGTGATCAGCTCTCAGATTTCATAAAAAAATATCTTAATTTGTGTTCCGAAGATGAACAGAAGTTTTACAGGGTTGGAACAACATGAGGGTGAGTAATTACTGACAGAATTTTCATTTTTGGGTGAACTAACCCTTTAATGTCATTGAGTCAATGGGGTCCATCAACTGTCTAGTTACTGACATGCTTAAAAATATCTTCCTTTGTGTTCTGCAGAAGAAAGACATTTATACAGGTTTGAAACAACTTGAGGGTGAGTAAATGACAGAATTTTCATTTTTAAGTGAACTATTTCTTTAAAGTTACAAAAGTTATTCAGTCAAGAGCATTGAGTGATTTTTTTACAGTAAGTCCGTTGTTTGATTAACATTAAAAACACAGCAAGCAGCAGGAATATTACGCTGCTGTCACTTTAAGACGGTGCACGGATCCAATATACTGATACTGTTACACATGCATAGTCTTTCTCGACTGTTTACATTCACTTAAGACATAACCAGCTATGTTTACTAGGATACTCGCCAAGATGGGCATTTTGACACAATTTTGTGTGAAATTGTCCATTCAAGCGCAGCGGGTACCAAATTGAGTTCTCTTTCACGTCTCCTTGCGCTTGAATGTTTAAATTGGCAAGACTTTGTTGTTTGGATTTTACTGATGAGCACTTTGTTTATCCATAATGTGAGCTAATAGTTTGCAATGGAAGATTATACTCCTTTTTCTTTTTTTTCTTGTATGTTTGTTAATATATTCTGTCAATGAATGGAAGTTGTTTTTGAGTTCAAAAAATTCAATAAAAAAAAATTTGAAAAATTGCCAAGACTTAAAAACACGTGCAAATGATCCACTTTCAATTCTCTTTACATAGCATGTGTAAGCCTCTCTCTTTCGCTCACGGTGAGTGCCATGTGTGAGAGAAAGCGACAGAGGGCATCGGCCAATCGATGGTGCATAAAGCTATGAAGGCAATGAAATTATATCTGAGCTAAACTTTTTTTTTTGCCTCTTACAATCACATGCGAGTGAAATCATACAATTTACTAGCCATTGGCTAATTAGAGGCATTTTTAGGCGCCTGTCTTGAAATTTGGTATGTTACCTTGCATTGTAGAGGGTTGCCCTCAGAAAAACCCAGTTTTCAGCTACCAATATGTAGTTCAACACATAACAATTAAATTTGGGCCTGCGAATGGAGTCAAAATATTTTGTGACACAATCGTACCGTGAGCCCGAAGAAGAGCCTCTGCGGTGAAGAGAGGAGCTTGCAGCATGTCTGCCGTCTCCACTATCAGCATGTCCTTCAGTCTTCTGAGATCTTGCACTCTCAAACCTTCATAAAACTTAAAAACAGACAGAGTTACGTGTTAATCATTCAGTCACAGCGAAATCAGTATTCAGTCATCTGCAAAAAAATGCAGGTTAAAATCTGTCACATCTGGACATCAGGGCTTGAGGCCAATGTTAGTGTCCAGAAATTCCAGAGTTTATTTGGAGAGCTTACCTCCCTGCGGTCTAAGGCTGCATACTCTGCCTCGATATCCTCGGCATGGGGGTCAGTGGAGAAGACCATCTGAGACTCCAGACTGAGCGCGAGCTCCTTATGATGCTGCCTTTCTGCACAGTCACATGGGGTCTCCTTGTTCTCATTCTCCGCAAACAGGTCTCCACCACGCTTCACCAGAAACTGCAGAGGGGTTCGAGAGGGAAATACTGTTAATATACAGTTCATAATAAAAAGTTCCTGGATCTTTTGAAACGAGTGTTCATTGAACTATGAAAACATACTGTACATTTAATGCATGAAGATCAACACGAGAGAGAGAGAGAGAGAGAGAGAGAGAGAGCAAGTGAAGTCTCTCTCAACAGTATTCGGCAGCAGCGTCAGTAATAGCGAAACTGTAAGTTTATCTGCTCCAAGAACAGGGCAGTTATGATCTCGCTAGTGAGAAATTAATGTAGCTTTTAAGTTGTTAAATTATTTTACAGATAAAATCGTCAGAGCAGCGCTGACAACACGTATCTGTGCAAGTGTGTGTCCATACTGTATGAGTGTTTGAGTGGGAGAGAGAGCATGAGACAGAGAATTATGTGCTTTCCGTACAATATAAAACATAATTTTGTGGCAAAAAACATGGAAATAATTTGTCGTTTTTATCCTATTGTTTACTATATTTATTTGCTCGGTCAGTGTTTTTTTTTTTTTTTTTGGCTGTAAAGGACCTTTGAAATTACTTAAATCATTTGGCGAAGTGATATGGAACTGTAATGCAGTCAAGATCTGCCTGGAATTACTTCCTGAAAATAATTGCACACCTTAGAACATTCGTCAACCAATCAGTTTCGTCAAGCATGAAAACCTTTTCTAGTAGACCCCAAATACAAAATCAAATCTTTGAAAAAGTGCATTATAGGTCCTTTAATCTAATTTTAATGTAAATTTCAATATGTACTAATACATTAACACTTCAAGTTGTACAAATTAGTTAACATTAGTTAATCTGTTATCAACATGAACTAACAATGAACATTTTTATTTTATTATTTAACATTAGCTTTAAAAAAAAAAAATGTGATGTTCAATGTTAGCTTGATACCTAATGCATTACCGTGGAGAAAATAATGATTTGATCCCCTGATGATTTTGTAAGTTTGCCCATTTACAAAGAAATGAAGGGTCTATAATTGTTATGGTAGTTTATTTTAATGTATAGAGACATCAGTGAGTTTCACGTCTTTGTAAACGAAAGTTGAATGCGTTTTAGGAAGGATTATTCCAGTGCACCTATGCAACCATTGTGGAGGTGGGGGGGTGCTACCACAGAAACCGAAAATTCTCGGGCCAGCAGCATTTGTCCAAATTTCAATCTTAACCATTGTATTTCATCAGAAACGATCTGAAAACAGGGCTTTAAGTGTAAAATACCGAACTTGTCCTTTAAGGTCTTGGAGTGGCCTAGCCAGTCTCTAGACCTTAATCCTATAGAACCGGGCTATTCAATTGGCGGCCCACATACGGCCCCGCCAATCATCTCCATCTGGGCCAAAGGCACCCCAACCTCCCTCCGCCTCTTTTCCTGGCGGTGTGGCTACATTTGGCTAGATATGCGAGTGGCCGTAGTGGCGCGTGCAGCTGTACGTCTATACGCACTGTGCGTACCAGGAGCGCTCCGACTAACCAGAGAAACGTTTTCGCAAACGCAACCGTGTTGCTCTTTCAGGAAATGAAAAACTCTCACCAGTGCCACTGAATCATCTGAAGCTGTTTCTCGGTCAGTAACAACAAATATAGAACAAATAGCGCTGTTTTCAGTTTAGTTTCAGTTCAACTCGCAGTTTAGTTGACTTTGAAACTGCTCTAACTGAATAGCCCTGCTATAGAAAATCTGTGGAGGGAGCTGAAACTTCGAATGGCCAAGCTATAACCAAGAAACCTTAAGGATTTAGAGAGGATTTGTAAACAGGAATGGACCAAAATCCCCCCTGAGATGTGTGCAAACCTGGTGACCAACTACAAGAAACGTCTTACCTCTGTGCTTGCCAACAAAGGTTTCTCCACCAAGTACTAAGGCATGTTTTGCTTGGGGATCAAATACTTATTTCACTCACTGAAATGCAAATCAATTTATAACCTTTACATAATGTGTTTTTTCTGGATTTTTTGGTTGATATTCTGTCTCTATCCGTAAAAATAAACCTACCATAAAAATGATTGACCCATTTATTTTTAAGTAGGCAAACTAACAAAATCAGCAGGGGATCGAATAATAATTTTCTCCACTGTAACTAACATTAACCTTATTGAAGCTTATTGTAAAGTGTTGTCCAATAAACATGCACACTTTTTAGGAATTAATGTTCTTTGAATGGATTTCTTAGGCTTCTGCAAACAGATGATTTAATAATCTCTACTGTCAAAACAAACAATGTTCCAGGTCAGGGGTCTAAATATGTGACATGACGATATTAGATCAAGAACGATTAAAATTAAACGATTAAAATGTCTCCCTATGATCTGCCTATACAGAGAGATGTTAGGGACCGTTTAAATGGACAACACCCTTTTCAACTAAAAACTGAAAACTTTTTATGCGATTTGGCCGTTCATTTACATGACAATGGCATTTTGGGGGCCTGAAAACGCAAACTTTTGAAAACGGGTTTCAAAGTGCAAGTTTTTGAAAGCAATACCATTATCGTCCTCATGTAAACAACAAAAACGTGAATTCGTGAAAACAGTGACGTCATGCGCATGCGTATACCATGTTCAGTTTATAGGCGTGTAGCTTTTCTTTACAAAATGACATCGCTAACTACTGGCCTGGCAGCATAACACACAGCATTTTTAATAATTTCCGTGGATCCGTGTGAACGGGGAACTTTGTGATGTGAATGGGGAACTTTGTCGTCTGTACACACAAAAAAAAGCAAAGGAAAAATGTTTTTAGTACATTGTTGTCGTGTAAACGTACCCTTAGTATCGTGCTATACCTGTTTCGGTGTAGACAGGTACTGTGTGCAAAGACTTTTCCCTATTCTCTAGATAGTGTTCACTATACATGAATTGGGTCAGAAAAACAGTGTCAGTGCACATGCACATTTTGACAAATACAAGCACCTAGGCTACAATGTGTTTTACATACCTCCACACATGTCTTCATCCCTGAAGCAGCGGCATAGTGTAATGGTGTGTTCTTTTTGTTATCAGTGGCACTGGCGTCTGCACTCTCATATTCACCACGGTCCAGTTTGGCACCAGTCCACTTTAGGATCATCTGGAGGCACTCAGCCCGCCTGCGTTCATCTTCATAGGGCCGGGCCAGTCGCGGCTGCAGCGCCCCTTCAGATAGCAGGATATGCGGCCCCATGCACAACACATGCAGTGCGGACTCATTGTGCACGTTACGTTTGTTGGGGTTCCCATCCTTGCTGAAGAGGAAGGACCTGTGAAAAGATGGCATGATGAGTCACAAATAAATGGTAAAAACTAAAGCACTTAAATATTGCGAAATAAATGAGTAATCATTGGTTTCACTGAAGGAACAGATTTTGAGGATATATCGATATTAAAATTCTGACGATACAATAAGCTGATAATTATTTTGACATCACACTACCCTCAGATAGAACATATAGCTTTCCAAGTCTCTTTCCAAAAATTATAAATTGAGCAACACTGGCCTGCAGATTCAGACCCAGAATCTTCAGCACATTTGTAGTTGAAACAGCTGGTTTGCCTTAAAATAACTTTCAAAGCTTAGGTTCCTCACTTTTTAGGCCAAAGCATTTCAAACTGGACAGGAAAGACAGCAGATTGCAGAAATTGATTGTACATGACTTGAGTACTTCTAACAGTATGAAAGCATTTAAGAACAAATCATCCTTTATAAAAATCACGCCTGGAGCCTGGCAGATGGCCTACGAGAGTGAGATTAAATTGGTATGCGCACTATGCGGGTCAATGACATATAGGAGAGTCCACAATGATGGAAAGGTTTAAAACATGCCAAATTCTTCAAATTGTTTCCTCTGTATTCATGTCAAGAGCTCGATGGTGTTTTAGGCCCCCAATGGCTCCTTAGAGGCAGCTAACCCTACCCTCAACCTTAAACCTACCCATCCCCTCGCTGCCTGGAAGGCGCCGTTGGGGGCTTAAAACACCAAGTGCCATGTCAAGAGGTGTAACCATCAAAAAAGTAATATCATATTTATTTTCCTGTCACTTTGAATAAATCTGAGTCTTCATCATGTTTTTTTTTTTTTTACAAATATGGATTATTAATTCATAAATTTCATTATATCTTTAAGTTGTTGCACCACATGACATTTTACGAAATTTACAACCAGAACCGACCTTAGTTTGTCATAAAAAGGTTAAATTATGAGATAATTTAAGACACATACTGACCTTGACACACAGTCATTTGGGTTTTCATGATTATTTATAGTATTATTTATTGTAAAATGTTTTCATGTTGGTTGGACCACATGACTTGTATTTGGCAGAGAAGCATTTTTTTAATTTAATTTTATGCCCACCAAAAAATATCAATATTAATATTAATTCAGAAATTGAAAATATGCTCATCAAAGAATAGGTGTATCAAGTCACTGATAAAATGTACTTTGATAAATGAATGACATTTTTACAAAATAATACATTAGGCCTAATAGATGCTAAAACAGTGCCATTGACCCATAATGATTGCGAGAGATAAATAAAAACAAAGCAGAATGCCCAAATGCTAAATATTACTGGAGAAACTATGTCTTACCTGAGTATGCGTGTCATGGCATGTCTGGCAGCATAATGGAGCGGGGTGTTGTGTTGGTACGGTTCCCCATATGAGGTGTTTGGGTCTAGTGACTCTTTGAACTGAGGGTTGCCCTCGTAGAGCTGATAGGCCAGAACCTCATCGCCATTGATCAGTGCCTTACGGAACTTGGTGGCCGTGTTCCCCATCTCTCGCTTCCCAGCTCTCCAGAACGATCAGACCTCTTCAGCCTGTGGGCCCACAGATAGAAGACATGGTGTGCTTCCTGGGAACAAGAATAAAGCAAACAATGTGTCCAATGTACGGAGAACTTCATCAGATAGGCATTGGCTATATCATGTAGGCCAAACTCAGTCCTTGAGGGCCACTGTCCTGCAGAGTTTAGTTCCAACTTGCCTCAACACACCTGCCTGGATGTTTTAGTATGCCTAGTAAGAGCTTGATTAGCTGGTTCAGGTGTGTTTAATTGAGGTTGGAGCTAAACTCTACAGGACAGTGGCCCTCCAGGAGCAGGATTGAACACCCCTGATATAGGCCAATTACAGACTGTAGAGTTTCAGGAGTGAATCCCCTGAATTATTATTCTGTGTGTGAATGGAACAAGACTCACTCCCACAATTGCAAAGATTCCAATGTTCTAACATTTGTTATCCACTATTTTTGACCAAAGTAATATTACAGCGACCAAATTCTCGTTATTTTCCTACGATTTTGACTAAACCACTGTCAACAAACATCAAACGTTGTGTTTTGTTTATAATCGGAAGGCTGCTTCGGGAAGCATTCTCTTGAAGTTTTGCCATGTCCACTTAACATAAGCATTTTAGGGCTTGGCACATAAAACAATCAGGTTTATGAAGTTATTAAAGCAAAAAGGTGAGGGACAAATATTTGGTCTTATTTTCAATCTAAAGCATTTGGATTTATTTCCGTTTATTATGGGATTTTTCTTGTTTGGTGTCATTTCCAACAAGATCTGTCAACATGAATGAGTCAAGCCTCTTTCCCAGTGGTTTTCTTGCACCATGCATACAGAAGAGAGAAAGAACTCTGATGGGCGTTTAAATACATCATTAACAAATAGCCTAGTTGTTCAGTTCGGCTCCGTACACACTGCGTAGAATTTTTGTAAATGCAGTTGTTACTACCTGAATTTTTTGGGAGTCAATTCGGTTGTAGAATGTAGTTGATTTATGTGCTTACAGAACAGGATTAAGCATTAAAAGGCGAACTGACAACTGAATTTAACATCAGTGTCCACATGGTCATACCAAATATCGGAAACATCTAACTCCACCACAGAGCATGTTATTCGCAAAACTAGCCAAATAGAAAATAAATCCTATTTGAAAATCTATTAAATGTATAACATTTACAACCACGTTTAGTCAAAACCTGCAGGAACAGGCCTGAAGTGTTATTAGGAGTGAACTGACTCCCAAGTCGCCACCATAACCAAACAGCACTTACAAAACAAACTAATGCATTTAACCACAGAAGAGGCCTGACAGAAACAGATGCTAAACGTGTCCCGCTTCACATGTGTGCCCTTTAGAAGACCTGCAAGAGCATAGACGCCACTGAGAACTGACCTAAAACCAGCGCATCTTCTACACAAATCCTTGTCGACCATCCAGAGAGAGAAATTAAAACAGGTCTTGGATCAGAGGCAGACGGCTAATTGTCTCAACAACACTGACTCATTCTCTGTAGGAGCTTGTGAGGAAAGAAACAGACTTCCTCCAGGAACACTAGGGGCTTCCGGCTCACTCCGCCAACTGCTGTCGGCCTACTGCGAGCAGGTTCTGTCGAGGGGCAGGATTCAGCAGGGCAAAAGTTATGCCCCCACAAATGCCATCTGTCAACATGGACACCTGAGGTGTCAGTTGTATTCATATTTACACTGACATTATGGGTGTAGTATCTCAACAGCAGAAAAAATAAATCAGGCCATTTGCAAAAACAGACTCAATTTCACCACAGACAGGCAACCTCATGGGTAAAAACTCGACTGGCCTAGTTTCATGGCTAACCTCTTTGGGTGGTCTTGAGTTGGCTTTTATAGAGCTATAAGAGTGAACTATATTTTAAAGTGGGGTCTCAGTCACAACATTAAAGGGATAGTGCATGCAAAAAAATTAATTCTGCCATTATTTACTCAGCCTCATGTCATTTTCTTTCTTCTGTGAAATACAAAAGATATTTTGAAGAATGTCGGTAACCAAATTGTTTTGATTCCCATTGACTTCCATTGTATCTGGGGGGAAAAACACCAATGCTGAGTCTCAATTCGCATACTATCCGTCCTAAATAGTATGCGAAACTAGAATTAGTACGTCCCAAATCGTAGTATGTTCAAATGAGTATTCCAAAGATACCCGGATGGTCTACTATTTCCGGTTAGAATTCGAAGTGCAGATCAATGCACACTCTAACGGCTAATATTGCCCACAACCCATTGCGTGCGGGAGGGAGGAGCTTTGTGGTGATGTAAACATGGCAGTCGGATGCAGCAGCGGAGATGCGCCCTCAGTTTTTAAGTGTAAGAATTAAAATGTTTAACCCTAATTAAAGTTATATTTTATTGTCTCGTAATATTAATGGGTTTATGTTGTGCCAATAAAGCACCGTGTTTATCTTGTAGGGTCCGATGAAGATACTGAGCGCCTCATTGCAGGCTAAAAAGCAATAAATAAAAAGGCTCCAGTAAAGTGTCATGCAAGTGTCTTTTTTATGTATTTCTTTTGATGTTTCTGTCTGACTTATTTGTAGTAATACTGTGGCTGTACAAATGTTAACTTTATCAGTCCAACCAAAGAAACATGGTTACTACACTTTTACTATAGTAAAAGCATGGTTCATTTTCATCTGGGTATTTTTAAGTATTATACATAAGTATAAGATTAAGTATAAAATACGTTAAACAATAGTTACACTATAAACTTTAAATATTTTAACTCAGAAAATAAATAGCTTTCGTTACACACATTTGCACATGAACGTCAGAACCAGCCACCTCACACACGACCTGCGTTTGTTTGATCTACGACGACGCCCTGCTTCACTCCTACATTTGGTAAAACACATTGTAAATGTATTGTGGAAAAAAAGATGGGATTAGTAAATAAAATTATATTGGATATATAAGAATGAATAAAATGTAAAATGTTTTGTTAACAGTCGCGGTGTGCATAACTAGGCAACCACGTTCTCGTTTACGTTGCATGACGTCATCGAAGTATGTCCCAGAACGTGCATACTCTTTTGCTACACACTCAAAAGTATGTACTTTTTCATCACAAAAAAAGTACATACTTTTAGGTCGTAGTATAAGTAGGCGAATTGGGACTCAGCCCAAGACATTTCTCCAAATATCTTATTTTATACTCCACAGAAAAAAAGAAAGTCATGGAGTTTTGTTACAGCATGAGGGGGTACAAAAAATGAGGGGTAACCTCATTTTTTAATGAACAATCTCTTTAAGCTTCTCCAAGGCAAAATATACCAGAAAGCCACTCGGTTATGATTGCTTAACACACACATCATTTTATTCTTTCTATATCTACCCTTAAAAAAATATATTACCATGCTACCCATAGTTTCCACCATAAAACAGTTGTTACTCCCAATAATACTATGGCAATTTCAAAATTGTTCACAAAAATAAGTTTTTGTTTAGCAGCTGCATCTGTTTCGTACCAGCAGTACTTGTTGGTTTCTTGTTTTGTTCATTTGTATGCATGTTTTTCTCCATCACATTCTTAACTCATCCATATAATGGACTTTCAATAACTTTTGTGCTTTTATATGTCTGTTATGTAAAACATTAGGCCTATATGAAGTATTAGATGCATCTCAATTGCATAACTCAATTCAATTCACATTTATTTGCATAGCACTTTTCACAATACATATCGTTTCAAAGCAGCTTACAGAAAATGCATGCCTCTACATTACAATAATGCTAGTCATGTGGTGTCAGCATGGCAGCACCCACAAGTGGGCGACCCACTCCATGTAGAACAAAGCAGCTTTTTCTAGAAGCCTGATTTATCTGGAGCCTTCATTTTATGTGGATGTACATCATTTATGTGAAATTTCTCAAAAATGCTACCTTTGTGTGCAAATGTTTAATTAGCAAAAATTCCTGACTGCACCTTTAAGAGACAGAGAGACTGTAAAACACGATCTGAAGCAGACCTCATTAAATCTTTTATGGCTCGTCATCAGTAGCAACAACAAATGTAGTAACTATGGCATTTTGGAGCGGACACTATGGGCACCATGGTAACTTTTGTAAGGGTATTAAGATAAGTTAACGTTTAATTTCTCCAGTTGGAGAGTGAAATGCTCGGCATGCAGGAAGTCAGCTGTGAGTGTGTGTGTGTGTGTGTGTGTGTGTGTGTGTGTGTGTGTGTGTGTGTGTGTGTGTGTGTGTGTGTGTGTGTGTGTGTGTTCTTGCTGCTCCAGATTATTTGCGCTGTTTATAGCCAAACGTCGATTTCCTAGAAGGGGCTGGGCGACATGTTTACAGCCTCTGCAATTTACATACACATTACATAGATACACACTCGAATCACGAGGAAATCAACACTCGACTGTGCTGTCATGTATTGCAAAACATTATTTACACTGACGAAAATAGTCACCGGGGCGTGTTTTCAGCGACTGTTTTAATAGCTGGACGGTTTTATTTTTTCCTGCACGTTCCTTATTGCGCACAAAAGCGCATCTGTTACTTCTTTTTATAAAATCAATACACGAGCTGCTCGCTTATGTACAGATCAGTCATGATAACTGTGTTAGCTTGGCAACTTGTCAACCAAGATGTTACATCAAAGAGAGAGATGCAAACTGTTTATAAGCATAACTTATAACCATATGACACATACACGTATTAATAATACTGCATGTCGTTATAAACAAGTCATTTCCCCGATGGAGAACAATAATCTAAATAACCTACTTACCAAATTAGCACGACGATAGCGGCCGTTTTTTCTATTTCTGACTCCGAATGATTTAGCGGTTGTCTGGTGAAACTCTTGACCAAATAAAAATCTGCCTCTCGCCTTTGTTGTGAACGGGTCCTCCTCGGCCGCCGTGAAGCCTCCGTCAATCACGCCGATGCCTTCACTGAAATTCTGTTTTTCAAATTAAAAGTCCCACCAGTTGCGCTCCCATACTACAGTACCGAAAGGAAGGGTTGTCTTATTTTTAAGCGCGACTTTTCGTTACTACAAAGCGAAATATGTTCCAAGTTCACTGTTTATTAATCTTAGATAAAAAATTAAATAAAAAAATTGTAAATAAAAGACGATTATACACATTTTAATCTGTTATAATAATTTATTTTTCTGACACCCGTAAAATATTGTATGCCTGCTAAGTTAGCCCCGTTTAAATGTAATGACAATAATTTTGGTAGGCTAACTATTCTATTTTAGAAGTGGTAATGCAAGTATTTCTAAAAGAAAATAATCGTTAAACAAACAACTTTGCTTTTGCTTTGTATATTTTAAAAATTAATCAATTAGATTAATAAATTGACTTCCACTAGAGTGCAGCACAAATCGAACTTTTGCCAGTTTCCCTGGTGTTATCGAATTAATTAATTTATCATATTTTAAATTGGAACAACTGTAATCCCTTATCCCAGTTCCATGGTATATGGTTACAATTTCTATTTATAATGACATACATGCTGAGATGTGTGTTTACTGTGTTAAAATTGCAGTCCGTTACTGATTACAAATTACATTAAGAAAATTGTAGCATAATCTATTAGACATGTTTCAGGTAATGTACTTTTTTTTTAAATATAAATAAATGACTATAAATGGAATATTTGAAAGACTAAATTTGTTAGCCATGCAGGAATTGATTATATATGCAGTGTTGAGAAAACCAGCATATCTTCAAATGTTTTTTTGTTTTTTTTTATATCTGACATGACATGTGAAACAAGAAGAATTAGATAGAATCAATAGTTTATGAATCATTTTCTGTCATTCTGTAAACGTAACATTCTGTTGGTGGTGGTTGAGGAGATTCCCCCCTTCTATGTAAAGCGCTTTGAGTGCCGAGAAAAGCGCTATATAAATGTAATGAATTATTATTATTATTATTATTATAATCATTTAATCCATAAAAAGTAGGCTAACTGTAATCTGATTAGGAGCATTTTAAAGCAGAATATAGTCTAATTACAAGCCTATTTTTTTGGAATCTGATTACCAGTTATTGCATTTGGTTACACTTTATTTTAAGGTGTCCTTATTACGCTGTAATTATATATTTAAGTACTGGGTAATATTAATAAACTGCATGTGCTTATGGGGTTAGGGATTAGGATTTGGTTGAGGGT
Organism: Leuciscus leuciscus; assembly: GCF_965113295.1. Classification (NCBI taxonomy): domain Eukaryota; kingdom Metazoa; phylum Chordata; class Actinopteri; order Cypriniformes; family Leuciscidae; genus Leuciscus; species Leuciscus leuciscus. The sequence goes on from NC_138744.1 coordinate 20,338,430, forward strand.
TAGTTGCATGTAATCATGCATAATTTACTGTTATTACTATGCTAACATGTAACCTATGTAACAATGACACTGTAAAATAAAGTGTTACCTTACATTTATCATATTGTCTCTCATACAATCATATTGTTTTCACAAACTTGGAGTGATTCTATTCATTGTCCCCTTAGCAATGAATGGGTAACTATGGAAACAAGACTTTTATAGTGTCTCTTTGTAGGTGATGATTACAAATATGCTTAAAAGTTGCAAAATTTCTCTTTCATCTTTAATTCTTTATTAACTATTTTTGATACATGTCAATGTCTTTTAAATAGAAAATGTTTTTAAGGAATTCACCCAAAATAGCATACATTTTACATTTTGGAATTTACAAAATACTGAAGAGTATGACATCACTAGTACTGGGAAGCTCGACTAGTTATTGAACACGATAACAAGAAACGTGATATAATATTGAACACCAGGTGGCAGTGTTGTAATAAAATGTTGCTCCTCATAGCCTACTTAACGTTGCAAACACGCTTCAAGTTGCACAAATGAACTAAATATAAGTATTTAGTTATGAATATTATAGTTATAAATAACTATAATAAGTATTTTTAGTTATAAATAAACAAATATAAATGTAACTACTGTTTAAACTGTCAGACAAAGACGAGACTGCATTTGTAAAATTCCATATTGAATAAAGACAGATTCATATTTTAAAGACAGATGTTAGCTTAACTGTAGCATATAAACTCTGTCTAAGAGTTTACAGGGATCTCTGTTAAGCTAATATTTTTTGTATCTTTTGTATCCACTTTTCTCCTTTCTTTGACTTTTTTTCATACTATAAAAGTCAATGAGGCCCATCAACTGTTTGGTTACCCATATATATATTCTTTTGTGTTTAGCAGCAGAAAGAAATTCATACAGGTTTGGAAAAACTTGAGGGAGAGTAAATGATGACAGAATTTTCATTTTTGGGTGAACTATCCCTTTAATTACTTGACAGGCTAATTCAAATCCAACAGTTCGCTCCTGCTGCAGGGTAATATCATCAAATTCCATGACATTTTAAGCTGTAAGGGCATTCTTAAAAGGGTGTCCCTTATAAGTAAAGTCTCGAAAACAATGGACCATTGAGAGAAAATGCAAGGCTTCACACTCTCAGACTTAAACCTGTCTCATGACCCTATAAAGCTTACATCATTTGATATAACACTGCCTGAAGCCGTACAGAAATACAGCATTTGGGGATTTTTTTTAGAAGGATTATTATTAATATAAATTTTTTTTCCTTTTTTTTTCTGTTGTTAAATAATAATAATAATAAACAATATATAATTAGCTTATAATATATAATGATTATTATAATTGTATGTAGGAGAAGAATAATTTATGAAAATAACAATTAATTGTATATATTAATAATACGAATAATTAATTATGAAAATAATATGAAAATAATCATTTTTCATTGTGAACATTTATTATTGTAATGTAGTAAGTCCGATGAAAAAAGATAATATCAAATATAAGTCCTTTTATTTAAATAAAGTAAAACAAAACCAGCAATGAAGCAGCCTCGCGCCGTGATGGGTATCGAGGGAAAAGAGGGAGGAGGTTCTAGAGGTGGACGAGGCACCGGCGATGCTCTGAAAACCCATAGGGGGCAGATGGGAGGAACCAGGGCGGAGAAGACAGCAGGAGAAGCCATGGAGGAGATGACGGTGGAAGGGCCCATGGAGGCAGGGGCGCCGCTAAGGGGGGAAAAGTTAGGACGATTCTAAGGGCCCAGGCACTTTTGGGGGCCCCAGAGATCGATTTTATTAACGGAATGGGTGCGGTCATATCAAATTCTTATTCTTTCATAGGGCCCAAAATTGATGGTCGCGCCCCTGCATGGAGGAGTGGATGGTGGTAGGGTCCAAGGAGGTGCGGACGGTAAACGAGATTTCAGACTGACCCAGGAAACGGCGGTGATGGACGGAGGAGCCAAGATGGTAATTTGAGCCCAACCGACTAAGGAAGATAGTGAGGCCCAGGCGACGTCCGATGGACCTCAAGACCCAGCAACATTGCTTGAGTGGGCCTGGAAGACTGAAGGTGATGATACACGGGGCAACTTTTTGTGCAATGTTGCTGGGCATTAGCCACGTTTCCACTGTACAACGGCAAACGGTCGCTTTTATCATGTTTGTTTTGCGATCTCGCTGTTTCCAGTGATTTCTTTCTGATTAGTTTTCTGATAAAACTTCCATTTGTTGCTGAAATGATGGGTTTGTGTGACGTTGTTCCAGAGAGGCGTGTTACGGGCGTGTTTTAGTGAAGCGCTGTGGAGCTTCTGGCCCCACAGTGGAAACGCAGCGTGGTTTTGGGCTCTGTGCTACAGGCCCGAGGCTTTTAGCCCGGCACGACCCGTTTAAAGCCCTGGCTCACACTGGCCTGACCGCGGCTAATGTTGCCGAGCGATTGTTGTTTGGGCACTTTTACATTGAGAATGGGCAACAAATTGCTATCTGGATCATTTAGATCGGTCGTGGGCCCTGTGTCTCACCTGGTTGTCCGTTGACATTACCCAACAACATTGCTCAAAAAGTTAGCCAGTGTATTATTTATTATGTACCTTAAGGCGATGTCGGTGTGAGTGAGGACCCTGGTGAAGCCGGAGGGATGCCGTAGGGGTTGAGGAATGGAGCGCATTCGACAGCCCGGAAGTCCTTGGCATTGGTGGAGTGACGACTGACCAGTGCGGAGCTGGTGGGACGAAGGAGTCCTTTGGAGCTGAAGGGTCAACAGTCCGAGGTGAAGCTGAGTACTCAGAGGGACGAGGTGGGGCCATTCTTACTTATCCAGCTCCACTAAAACTCCCACAGGCACGGATGTAATGGCTGGCTGACACACCTGATTAGTTGGAACCTCAGGCATCTCTTCCGGGATGGACTCTGCAGCTGGCACTGTCTCCGTTGCGAGCTTAGCCTCAGGAGTGATGTCCATGGTGGGTAATGATGGGTCTCTGTCTGCGGTGTGCTCTGGCTCCTTATCTGCGGAGAGTGTGGTCGCTGGGTCTGGCCTGGTGATGGATGGTGAGTGGGGCTGGACGCTGGCGGCGGGATCCTCTTCTACCTAGCCCACAGTTAAAGAAGATCCATTTACCTAGAGGGCAAAGTTGATGTACTTGGCCAGTGTTCAGCAGGAGTTTCCCCATAGCATCAACAGCTGGATCTCATCGTCCAGTCCGATCCAAAACCCCTTCACGACATTGCAATGGGTGAGGTTACTGACATGGACTAATTCATCCACATACGTCTCTACCTCCCTGAAACATAAAAATCGTCCCGATGGGTCTGTTAGAGATCCCCATTGGAGCGAAATTAATGGAGGCAAGATCCAGCTTCATTTCTTTTAAGGTCTGGTATTCTGCAATGTAGTAAGTATGATGATAAACAGGAGAGGCAGATAAGATCAAATATATGTCCTTTTATTGAAATAAAGTGAAACAAAGTAAACTCAGGTAATTCAATGGCTAGAAACAGCAATGGACCAGCGTGTAGAACTCAATAAGAGTGAACACACAAACAATACCAGACAACTGAAAGGAGCACAAAGAGGAACTTAAAGGGATAGTTCACTTTGAAATAAAATTTTGGTATGTTTTAGCTTACCTCAAGGGCATCCAAGATGTAGGTGTCTTTTTTTCCGCAGTAGTTAAATTTTTTATATTTTTAGGTCAAACCGTTCTTGTCTGTCAGTCATATAATGCAGGTCTATGGTCACTGTCTCAAAGAGCATGCACAGAGTCCAAATTAAAACAATTCCCCATCGTCCAAATTAAACAATTCACCATCGTAAGTACACATTGATGGCCCAAGACACGAAACGAGCGGTTTGTGTGAGAAAACGAACAGTATTTATATCGTTTTTACCTCTTGTACACAGCCATGTCCAAGTGATCTGAGAGCGCGGGCGGGTAAAGATATAGAAGTCGCCTTGGCTACTGCAGTTCATTGGAACGAAACCGTAGCCAATGCGACATCTAGTGTATATATCTATACCCGCCCGCGCTCTCAGATCACTTGGACGTGGCTGTGTACAAGAGGTAAAAACGATATAAATACTGTTCGTTTTCTCACACAAACCACTCGTTTCGTGTCTTGGGCCATCAATGTGTACTTACGATGGGGAATTGTTTAATTTGGACGATGGGGAATTGTTTTAATTTGGACTCTGTGCATGCTCTTTGAGACAGTGACCATCGACCTGCATTATATGACTGACAGACAAGAACGGTTTGACCTAAAAATATAAAAATTTAAACTACTGCGGAAAAAAAGACACCTACATCTTGGATGCCCTTGAGGTAAGCTAAAACATACCAAAATTTTATTTCAAAGTGAACTATCCCTTTAAATACGCAGTGTGTCCCAATTCAGAGGCTGCATCCTTCAAAGGACTCAGACTTCAGAGGCTGGATCCTTTGAAGGCCACGAAGGTCGGACTGAGCGTTGTTTAGTGGGACGTTCTAGCCTACGGAGGACTGTTCTTGTCGCCTAGCAACTGTGACAGCTGCCGTTGATGAGCGGCAGTAACATTTGTACTGGACTTTTTCCTGACAGTCAAAGCGGCGTTACATCATGAAAGTGCGGACTCGTAGGAAGACCGCAAGTGTTTAGGGTGTCATTTGGGACAGGGCCAATGACAACATAACAAACAGGTGTGATGATCAAATGAGTGTCCATGACAACTGATGACTGGCGGGGAACTAGGGACAAAGGAAACACAGGAAACAACTGTCGAATGTCAGGAAACAGCATTCGAAATGAACAGGAAACAACTGTCGAACAACTTTACAACTGACGAATGTAAACTAAAAGTCTATGAAAATGAAACTAAACACACAAATGTTGTGTAACAATTAAATGAAAATAAAGAATGGTTTCCAGCAAGCTAATTAAAAGCATAGAAATGCACAATACTTAATGCCTCTCCTAAAATATTATTTGGTCAAAGTATACCCTAACTTGGGTCCCGATGAATGCACATTAATCCTTACAAGTAAATCAAAATCCTCTTTCATACCACATGCTTTAATATAAATTGCATTATAATACTCGGTAAGATTAGGATCACAGAAGAGGAATAAATATTTTAGAAGCAGAAGTTTGCAAGGAGTGCATGGTCAGCCACTCCAACTGCTAAAGTAGTGCTAATCCTGGGGGTATTGAGGTTATTAGACTCAGGAAACTATTGTGAACTGGACTGCTGAGGATTAACACATCACATGTTCACTGGGCACTATAGGAGGTGCTGATGAATAGTGCTCGGATGATATCTTTTTACGTATGTGATTGGATGTTAAGCATCTTGCCATAGCAGTCATTTGCGGTTTGAATTTTACGCCACAGATGAATGGAAATATGAATCATTTTGCATGGAAAACAGTATTGGGCATGATGCAGGCTCATAATGTGGCAGCTGTTTCATGGCAATTGATATCATTTTTATTCTAGAGCTGCAATGTTGCATTGGCTGCCTTTGAAATCTTTAAGGGGAGTCTGAAGAGAAAAGTGTGCAATAGCATTGAACTAGCAGAACTTGATCTGACCTTGTAAACTTGCACTGTAAAAAATTATATGATCAATGAGTTATTACAAGATGTGTTTTACATTGCTTTAACTCGTCAAAAAGTTAAGCCATTTTCAAGATTCAACTCATTTTTCCAAGTCAGTTTAATGTAATTTAAGTTGAAATGACTTAAACATTCAACTTGATTGTAGGCTTTAAGGCAGCAACTTTTTTTACATGTTGATTACCATTTTATCTGTGTCCAAATTCAAATGAAAGTGTCTACATTAGGATTATTTCATTCTAATTGTTTTAAGTTATGCTGTGTGTGTACTTAACTAATTTCATGTCATTATTTTCCAATTCTTTACCTATTTGCTCATATATTTTGTTATTATATAGGAAACATTTTTTTTATATCCAATCAATAATGAGTAAAGAGACATTTGATATTTTTTATTACTTTATTATGTTTATAAAGCAAAAAAAAGGTTTTTATTGCAACAAAGCAATTTATATATCATATCAAATTAAGAGTCAGTCATTAAAATCTAACAAAGTTTTTAATCTGTATTGAAACACAGTTTGATCCGGTCATGCATCTTTCTCATATGTCCTGATAGCGACCACATCATCCATGGTGCATTTCTGTACAGATATGGAAAAAAGGAGAGAGATTAACAATGGATGTAACACTTAAAAGCCTAATCAATAAAAAATATTATAATATAATTGTGTGTGTATATAAATATATATATATATATATATATATATATAATTAATATTTTATTTTATAATATAATTTTTATAAATATTTTCATAGGTAAAGAAAGCATTTGACTTGTACACATACCGCTATCATTTTGGTGTCCAGAACCTCTCTTTCAATTATTGTGGTCTTCCCCTCCCAGGTCTGCGTTTGGAAAAGTTTACCATCTGCAAGGCTCATAACAGTCTGAATGAGAGAATGAAGAAATGAATGACAATGAAAGGACACATAATGCTTAATATATATATATATATATATTATATATATATTATATATATTTCTAACACACATTTATTTATTTGTTTGTTTCAATGCCCTTGCCTTCACTTTTCTGTCATCTGCTGTCGTCTCATCAAATTCTTCATCTAATTTGAATTTAATTTCCAGGGTCTTGAAAGTAGTGACAGCTTTCATAGAGATGAACCCCTGGTCATCCAAAGCAATCGTCAGACTGGGCTTTGCTAGGTTAGCCATTTGCCGAGAGGCAAAACCAGCACCTGCAACCAGCAAAACAAATAATTACATTATGGTATTACAACAGGTGCATGACTGTAGGCCTACAACTGGACAAAAAGTTGCATTCTGACATAAGTGCATGAAAACAAAACATAGTAGGCTACAAACATAGTTATTATTGTGTATTTACAATAATATTAGTTGATTTCTGTCTTACCTACAGCCTTCATGTATTCATCAAAATTGTCACTTGAAGTCATTTTCCATTTACCAACGAATTGCTCAACCATTGTTACAGGATAATTACAAGACAAGACGTTTTACTCTTTAATATATGTATAGGCTATAAAGTGTTGCAAAAGTGCAGACCAGAGGGAGATTTAAAGAGTGCAGGGATAAGAGTCACCACCCGCAGACCAATCAGTGGCATTGCTGTGATATTTGAGAATTTGATTGGATAACAGATTTTAAAAGGGGAGGGCTTGATAGATCTGTATTTAAATACAAGGTCAAAAGTCAAGCCATATAAAAAAAGAAAGAAATTGTTTACTTCTGTAGAATAAATAAAGTGGGCATGTTGATCATGCTAATAATAATAATAATAAAACATTTAACTTGACAACTTCTTTAAACAAGAAGAATTACCATATGGAATGACCTGATGCAGTTTAGATATCACAGACTGCACATCAAGAGCAAAACTGAAGCTTTGTTCTTGATGAGCTTAACAGTTCAAAATTGGCACAAGTCCATAAATAGGTTAATAAATCTCGCTGGTCAAGTTTAGTGCAGAAAGGAAACGGTGACATCTACTGGTGATGATTAATAATAAAGCAATTCTGCAACAAAGAATAGGCGGCAGGATTATAGTCCTGATATAGAGTATTATAGTCACACAGATGGGCCATCAATAGGGTTTCTGTTTTTATTCTCTCAGGGTCAGTGCTGGAGGTTACACTGACATGTCAAACAGAGATAGTGTTCACAGTTTGGTATTCAATCTAAAATCACTGCAAGAAGTCTCAGCCCTGCCATCATAAGCAACATTTCAAATCCACAGCAATCCTCAGTCATAACTTACAATCATAATTCGTCTGAGAGAAAAAACTACTCTCAAATTTTATAAGCAAATTAATTCAGCAATTTCAAGCTTTATATTTTCAAAAGAATTTTACCTTAAAAAGTCGGATGATAAAGGTATTTACTTTTTTCCTGTGTTTTTGTCAGTACTAATACTAATTCAATACTAATTGACGACTCGACGCCTGTGAAGAGACGACTCGACGCCGGCGATATGTTATGCCCTAAATTAATACATGATTAACTAACTGTATTTTTCTATGTACATTTCTGAAATGCACTTTCTGTAAAGCTGCTTTGAAACAATATGTATTAATATGTGAATAGCGCTATACAAATAAATTTGAATTGAATTTGAATTGAATTGAATTAGTATTTGTCCTCTCAACATCCAAACCATGTACATGTCACGAACTGTCAGTTTAGTTTTCATTTTTATGGACTTTTAGTTTGCTCATCATTGGCTGTGTCCGAAAGCTAATAAATGCTGCCTTCGGAGAACGCATTCCAAGGTAGGAAGGCATCAAGGCACGTCCGAATGCAATGTTAGTTTCACTTCCTGTCTCCTGAGATACCTTCATCTGATCGATTTTTGAAGGCCACATAGATGGATCCTTCGCTGCCTTTGATATCCTACAATCCTGTACTTTCCATTCTGTGACAGTTGAGCTAGAAAAATAAAGATGGCATCTGAAATTTGCGGCTGGTCGTCAGTTTGTGTGTAAATGTACATTTTTGATCAACGTTTTCCCCTGATGTCATTTCTAGCGAGAAATTACTATTGTAACGTTAGTCATTAAATATTCACTTAGTTTCCACCAAAGTTCGCTATATTTTTTGGTAGATCATTAAACTGCTACGTTGCCCCTGAAGTCTGTCCGAAATCAGTTTCGTGAGGTACCTTCGTGCGCAAACACTGCCTGCAGATTCATTGCTTGATAGGGCAGTGAGGCAACAAGTCAGCTGCCTAAGTTTTTGGACGCAACCATTATTTCCTGTTGTCTTTGTTCACATTTCCCGCCACTTGTTTGTTACCATGGATATTCATTTAATCATCACAGCTGTTTGGATATGAGTTCGTTATCTTTGTATACTTAAGTTCCTGTGTTTCCTCAGTTCATTGTCGGTTATTGTTTGTGTGTAGACACGCTGTTATGTTGTGGATTATCTGAATTTATATCTTTATTAAATACATTTGTATTGGAACCTTTTGATAGTGGTGGTGAGATGAAGCCTCATGAAGCATTGAAGCTTTTCAGCCAAGTGGTTCACAAAAGGGTTAATTTCCCGAGGCTTCATTTGCTCACAGTACCACCTGGTGGTCAAAGAGTGTAAAACAATAGACATTACATTACAGATGACCTGATGTGATCTGTAATACACTGTATTTTGCGCCAGTTAAGGCTTAGAAATTACGGTGAAGAAAAAATCTATTTCCAAATAGACTAATCTATTTATATGAATATAATGTGTATTTTCTGGTGGTATATAATGATTGTATAACATAACTATGGAGAAATCAGATTTCGTCAAGCTCAATTTGAGGCTGCGCAGTACGCTCAGCCATCAGGAAGAGAGTGCTTCTAATTGACTTCACTGATCTCCGTCGAAGTCTATGGGGTCGCTGTGTCCATTTCTTTTACTGTCTATGGCCTCGATACGTGCTTCACTGAAAGCTTCCGGGATTTCTCGACACATGCTCCGAAGCCTCGGCACAAAACGTAACATCACTACCTTTTGACTCATCTTCATCTTTGTACCTTTATAATTGAAACAGAATAACCGACCACAAAAGGGATTATGCAGCTGAATTTGCTACGCTGGCCATGAGTGGCCAAAATTTATTGGACTGCACCCTTCAATTCTGCCACCTTTCCATTCGTTCACCATTTGATGACGAAATAATCAAACCTCTGTATTGGATCAGGGCGAACTACGAACATCAAGTAGATCTCCCAGACATGCAAGGACTCAGATGGAGGAATGCGATTCTGCTATGTCTAGAGAGGTTATACCCCCGGCCCATCTCATCACCGGACCCAGAGCCCAGTCCACTACCACCCTGCGACACGGAGCAACAGCCAGAGCTCCCAGCAGATTGAGTGCCAGCGCCTGGTACGATGGAGCTGCCAACGGCAATGGAAGTGGATATGCCCACCATCGCACCGGAGCCTGAGCCCCTTACGTCTGACCTGGAGTGCGAGACGACCACCGAGCCCGTGACAGAGTAAATACTAGTGGAGTCTGAGAGAATGGAGGAGTTCCCCGTCCACAACCTCATCGCAGTGAGTGCGTGCTGGACTGGGAGACTGATATGCTGATCCCACCTTCCCTCCCTTTTCTACCACCACCTCTAGTTCCAGCCCTGTCTTTGTCACCTCCTGTCTACCCCATTGTTCATCCCTTACCTCCTCACTGCATCAGGGATTCACCTGAGACATCCCATGAGCCATCCTCGACCGGGCTGGGGGATTCCCTGGCTCTGCCTCCGGCCACTGTCCCTGCTACTCCACCTCGGGCCGTTGCCCTAATTCCTCTGCCTCTATTGCTCCCTCCCTTGGCTCCTCTGTCGACCATCAGGCCCACAACTTCACCGGGCTCACTTGACCTGCCAGCTCCACCTGGGTCAGACCTCGCCAGCCTATCGCCATGGACTCTACCCCTGCGGCTCAGTCTGGCTCGACCATCAGGCCCACAACTTCACCGGGCTCACTTGACCTGCCAGCTCCACCTGGGTCAGACCTCGCCAGCCTATCGCCATGGACTCTACCCCTGCGGCTCAGTCTGGCTCCAGCGTGGAGTGGAGGCCCTCCCTCAGACTTCGCGACAGTCCTCAGTCACACCGTTTCCGACGCAGACCTCTGGATCTTCATCTCAACCTCGGGGGGTCGTTGTGGCAGATCCATCACGGTCGCCGATGCCATCAGTGTCGTGCAGATCCGTCTATCCTCCGTCTGCACCCAGGGCTCCTTCTCCATCAGCGACGTCCTCATGGTGGTGTTAAACTCCGTACCACCATGGTTCCTCTCTCCGGCAACGTCGCCATGGGGAGCTGGGAATCACCCTTTTATCACATCACTCTGGCTTCTACCACCTTCTGCTCCGTCCTGGTCACACCCATCATCACATCCCTGGTTTCTGCCACCTCCGGTTCCTACCTGGCCTCTCCTGCCAACCAGACCTCCAAATACCAACCATTCGCCTGCTCCTCATCCGCCTCCTAAACTGCCTCGTCTCCCTTACCACAGCACGAGGCCACGCCTTCTCGTAATGTCACAAACTGTCAGTTTAGTTTTCACTTTTCATGGACTTTTAGTTTGCTTGTCATTATTTCCTGTTGTCTTTGTTCATGTTTCCCGCCACATGTTTGTTACCATAGATATTCATTAATCATGACAGCTGTTTGTACTTGAGTTCGTTATCTTTGTATACTTAAGTTCCTGTGTTTCCTCAGTTCATTGTCGGTTATTGTTTGTGTGTAGACATGCTGTTATGTAGTAGATTATCTGAGTTTATATCTTTATTAAATACATTTGCATTGGAACCTTTGACTCATCTTCATCTTTGGACCTTTATAATTGTGACAGTGCAACACCCCCCAACTCTAATGCAAATGTTCAGTTTAATTAAAACAAAAATAAAATCGAAAATCAATTTACAAATATTCCATTTAAATCATATGCCAATATTTTTCATTAAAAATAAAAGTCATTAGAATGTATTTAACATGTTTATCGATTCTCTCACCATTTGAAAAACATATGGTGTCATGATTGCATCCTATACTCATTTCACATCAATGAATCTATTATTAAAAATCATGAAGACTTTCATATTCATTTTTGTGCCTTTCACTGTAAACCCAAACATGTTGGCAGTGCAGGTGCATCGGCATCAAGCTCACCTCCAATTATTAATTTATAAAACACAGACATTAATTCCCCTTAATTAGTCATGCATACGTTGCTGTTCAATCTCTGACCTATACCAGATAACTGCTATTAATTAATTACAACCAAATGTGTTTAGTATTATAAATAGTAATTTACGAAAAAAAGTTGCATGTGTAGTAAATAATATTTACTAGTGCTTGTGTTTGTGTGTCAAGTTAATCTACTCCCTTCACAAACAGTGCAGCACATGAAAATAGCACTTTAGGGGACTTTAGGGGATCACAATTATGTGGTTGAAACCGCAAATACAGAATGAAGCAAACCATAATGGAATACACAATATAGCACAAAGGTCTTTTGAGTGTAAATATCTGCACTCAACAAAACAATAATTAGTTTTAGGAATCTGTAGAGAGCAGAACGAGGGGGAAAATAAGAAAATGTAGGGCAATAACAGGCTTCTTGCAGAGGGATGATTATGTTATTGCTTGTTCTGCTGCACTAGCATCAATTACTGCCTTCCGCATATTTTCCCACAGGCTGAACCTGCTCTCACTGCTACTGAGCAGCTGGTAAAGTGGAATCCGTGTGGAAAGAATGAGACAAACTTTCTTGTCAAAAGGGTTTTCTTTTTTGCCCTCTAAAATGATATTTATTAGGGTATTATTAACAAGCCTAAGACTGTTGCACAGTACTGTATATATATATATATATATATATATATATATATGTTGGACCCCCTTTTGCCTTTAGAACTGCCTTAATTATTCGTGGCATAGATTCAACAAGGTGCTGGAAACATTCCTCTGAGATTTTGGTTCACATTGACATGATATCATTATATTATGATGCGAATCTCCCATTCCACCACATCCCAAAGGTGCTCTATTGGATTGAGATCTGTGACAGTGGAGGCCATTTGAGTTTAAGAGCTTCCTATTGGTTTAAGAGCGCATTTTAAAACTTTAGTCATAACTTACTGAGCCTTGCATGGTCAAGCACCCTACATCCAGGATTTATTACATGCACACACGCCTCGGTCTCTGAGGTCTTCAGGCCAAGACCTTTTAACTATTCCCAGAACACATCTTAAGACAAGAGGTTTTTTAAACCTGAAGACACAAGCTTGGACAATGTCTTGGACAAGCTTTTTAATTAAAAATATGGTTTGGCATTTATTACATTTCTATGGTATTTGTACTGCTGTTATTTGATTTGTTTTGATATTATTATTTTTTACTGTAAAGCACTTTGTGACCCTTCCTTGTCTGTGAAAGGTATTTAAATATACTTACTAATGAACTCACTGTCATGTTCAAGAAACCAGTTTGAGATGATTTGAGCTTTTTGACATGGTGCGTTTTCCTTCTGGAAGTAGCCGTCAGAAGACTGTCCACTGTGGTCATAAAAGGATGGACATGGTTAGCAACAAAACTCAGGTTGCGTTTAAACGATGCTCATTGGTAATAAGGGGCCCAAAGTGTGCCAAGAAAATATCCTCCACACCATTACACCACCACCGGCAGCCTGAACCGTTGATACAAGGCAGGATGGATCCATGCTTTCACATTGTTTACGCCAAATTCTTACCTTACCATCTGAATGTCGCAGCAGAAATAGAGACTCATCAGACCATGGCAACGTTTTTCCAATCTTCTGTTGCCCAATTTGAACTTCAGCAGATCGTCTTGACGATGTCTGCATGCCCACATGCATAGAGTTGCTGCCATGCAATTGGATGATTAGATATTTACATTTTCGCTTAGCCCATGTTACAATAGCTTTACTGTCATCTGCTGGTGAAGCGCTATAATGACATTACGAAAAGCTATATAAAAAAGCAAACAACAGTCTACCATGTTCACAGAACCCCAAACCTTTATTTTCACCAAAGTTTGCACACACAGAAATGAGAGGGGGAAAGACAAGTTTGGCAGCCGGAGACACTTCAAGCATATTTATAGAAGAGACAGTGATCTAAAAAAAGAAAGAAAATGAATCGAAATAAAATCATAATCATTCAGTGCATATTCTGCATCTGCCCATCACTTCACCTCTGGAGAGAAAGGACACAAATGCTCGGTCAACCTAACATGGACACACACACACACTTACAGTACACACACTCACTCCAATCTCAACAAAATAAACCAAATAGAAAATAGTCACACGTCAAAGGCTGTAGTTGGGAGTATATGGGGATACATTCAGCTGGTAAAGATGTTACCTATTTTATCAAGCCAAACACATGTCAGAACATTCGGGGAGATACAACTCCTTTAATTACACCGCTGTACTAATGAAGATGTCCTGCTAAAGACAGATGACAAACATCAGCCTTGAGAGCCGAAGGCCTGAATCAATGTGTGGGTGTGGAGCAGGCCACCAAATAGAGCAACAGGATAGGAACTGGCTGGTTATTCTTTCCTTTTCTTTTAATATAATGCAGGCGATATCAAGCTGTCTAGTCCAAAGGGTCCAGAAAGGGTGCAGTGTTTCCAATCGTCAGCCAACAAAAGAGTACGTTTGCAGATGTCGACATGCAGATGTTCATAACATTTCAAGAAAGGGATATTTCATTTCACAGAGGTTAAGCAAAGGAACTAAAATACAGAATTTCAAATGAGACACTGTGAACATGTTTTTATTCGTTTCAGTACTCATATCTCAAGCTATTTGGTCAGGAAAAAGTAGCTATGTCTTGATCATGCTGTATATAAACTTAAGTGCAATATATATTTATGAGTCTTGGGGTATGTTTGCTTTTTAAAATGTAAATCTAACTTGACCTGGGGCCTGAGCACTGAAGCTTTTTGCATTCTTCACAATTACACCAAACTTCACATCATTTAACACTGCAAACGTAAGCGAGCAGCTTTCTCACAACACCAAAAACCTTTCACATGATCAAACCAGACGTGCCTGAATCGAAAAAACAAAACATAAAAACTGAGAAACTGACTTACAATAATAATAAAAGAATTAACAATGTATCTTGTAGATTTGATACATTTGATTTGTTATCATTCAATCTGATAGATAGATAGATAGATAGATAGATAGATAGATAGATAGATAGATAGATAGATAGATAGATAGATAGATAGATAGATAGATAGATAGATAGATAGATAGATAGATAGATAGATTAAAAAAAGATGTATTTACAAAATAATACTTGTGTCTTCCCATTACTCTATGAAATCAAGCAAGACCGTTCAAACAGTATACGAGTGTGATACTAGTTGTTTTGACTGGTTTTGACCAGTGGTTGTGTGTGAGTGTGCGTAAGCAGGATAGGATGACAGGATAGGATGACAGGTTGGCTGATGAAGAGTATGAGGAGGAGGAGGAGAACTTCATGCTATTAGCTCTTCCCTCAGCTCCTTGTTCCTGCGGACAATTGCAGCATGTCGCTCCTGATAGGACCAAAACAGACACATGGTATCACATACTATCATACTGATCATTAATTTAAGTATACATTAGAATAATTAAAGGTACACTAACTTTTTTGTTGTTCAAAATTAACAAAATTTAAATTAGTCAATACATCAATACAAAAATGTTTTTGTCTTACGCTGAATCACAATGGTAAGCCTATTATAAGTGTTTATATTTTAGACTGTGATGGTTTTCGTCGGAAATTGCGTACATATGTCACTCGCCGTGTGAATCGAGAAAAATTGCTCTGGCTTCTTTGACGCGTGTGTGGTGTGGGAAAGGCATAGGTTAGTTGTCACAGCGAGTGAGAAAGGTTGACATGAAGCAACTAAACCTCGGAGTTCATTGTAAAGCATTATCTATTGTGAAGGGTCATTTCATTAGGGTCGTTGTAACGCTGTGCTGGAATTTATTTTTCAAGGAAGTACCGTGTCTATTAATGGGTAAAGCTACAGCAATGTCTTAAGCCAGCTTGAGATCCCTTCCATCTAAACTGATTATATGTCTTAGAGGAACACGCCACCGTTTTTTTAAATAGGGTTATTCACCATCTCCCCTACATTTAGATAGGTAGGCAAACGCATTTTTGTCTCAGTGCATGCATTGTCTTAGTCTGGCAGCACTGCCGCTAGCTTAGCTTAGCATAATAAATGGAATCCTTTGTTGCCGGATAGCATGTCGTGAGTAAAAGTGATAAAAAAAAAATGTTAAAAGCTACTTGGGCGCAGAGATATCAGATATCTTGGGCGCAGAGATAGCGGATTTCAGCGGATTTTTGCAGTGCTTTGCCTGTGCTTCCCCCTCAATATAGTCCCAAGTCAATATCTGCTTAGGAAATTGCCTAGTCTTAATCTGCATTACTATTTGTACTCGTTGTGAATACGCAGGCCACTATAAGCCTATAGTGAATGTTTTATTAGCAGTAGGATAATCTCTCTCTCAGTCACACAGAGCTGAAGCACAACCAAAACAATGTCCTTCCACAAAATGAAGAATTCAGTGTACCTCTAACTAACAAACTAATTTATTATTATTTATTATTAGATATAATGCAATAGTATAAAAAATAAGCAATTAACTTACTATATATATAATATTTTAAATAATTTTATATATATAGTGTGTAACGATTTTGCTCACCTTCTCATGCAAGCGATCCATCATGGCTGCCAGGTAAGCCTCCCGGTTTTCCTTGATCTGCTCCATCTTCAGGATGAGCTTTTCCTCTGCCATCTTGCTGAAGTTGCTGTTCTCCTCCATAGCTTTGAGCAGCACATCTCTCTCATGCTCACGTTTCTCAGCCAGAGCTTTGAGCACCTGAGCTTCCTGGGACTGTTGATGAAAGTCATTATATACATGAGCATTCAAGCATTAAGGCATGGAAGGGCATGCATTTCCTGAATCCTGAGGGTTAAATGGATTTCAAAGTGGTAGAATAATATTTATTGATGCATTGATTCATGTACACTTGTCTGTGTTAATAAAATTCTAAGCTTTATTGCTACAGCTAAGCAAGCTTCTATACATTCAGTTCCACTCACCCTCCTGCGGTCCTCAGCAGCCTCCAATTTCTTCTGGATGTCTTCCAGTGACACATCCCGCTTCTTTGGAGGGGAGGTGATGCTGTGGGCCACATCTGACACAGGTGAGGGCGGTTTCAGGATCACCTCGAAGGCCTGGCCTGATGCCCTTTTGTTTATGGGCTTTACTTCCATATCTACAAGACAATGACCAATGTTAAATGACCTCACTTAATAAAGCAGGCATAGATTCAATGAATGCATGTCAGTTCATTATGGAAGCCCATTTCCTCCACATAAGAAAAAAAAAAGATAACATAACTGAGATACTAAGTCATAATCATGAGATAAAGTCAAAATTGAGACATACTAAGTCATAATTATGCCAAAAAGTAGAAATGATAACATAATAATGAGATACTATGAGATAAAATAGATACTAAGTCATAGTTATGAGATAAAAAGTTGAGTTGACATTAGTCGATTATGAGAATATTAGTAGAAATTATTACTCTAATTACTAATTAAGTTACAAAGTCATAATTATGACAAAATGTTTAATTTTGTCTTTTTATCTCTGAATTTAGATGCTTTGTCATAATTTCAACTTAGATTGTAATAAGACTTTTTATATCAATTAGAAATTTTTTCAGCTTTTTATGTCATAATTTTGATTTACTAAAGGATGATTTTTTTCTTATGTGGTGCAAATGGGCTTTCAATTAATTTATTTTTCATAAATTTCAGAGCATAATTAATCAAGATTCTGATCAAGAAATTATCAGCATTTTAAATATGAAGAGTTCAGATGCAAAAGCCTCTAAATGCCATCTGACATTTTCTTATAGAATGATCATTTTTATCAAGCTCGTATATTTAAACTCAATAGTTTAACTTAAATGGCAATTAAGATTACCTATTAATTGTCATTTAAGTGAAATTACTGAACTTAAATACACAAGCTTGATAAAAAATGATCATTGTATGAGAAAATTTCAGATGGCATTTAGAGGCTTTTGCATCTGAACTCTTCATATGTTCTTATATTTATCTATTTATATTTATTATATAAACATCTTATATTTCCTTATATTTATTATGTCAAATGTATTTTTCTATATTTTTTTTTTATAAAATATCATTACCACTTCACAACAAGGCCCTAGCTAATGTTAACTAACAACATTGACAACAAATTTTACAATACATTTGCTACAGTAGTTATTAATCTTTGGTAATACACATTTGGTAATAAAAATACAACTGTTCATTGTTAGATCATGTTAGCAACTTGATTTTAATGCTAGCAACAGAGACAACTTTTGATTTTAATGTTTTCGTAAATGCTGAAATTAACATAATAAAAATTAATAAAAAAAATTCATTGTAAGTTGTTAACTAATGTAGATGAATAATGCTAACAAATGGAACCTTATTGTAAAGTGTTACCAAAATAGCATACAGCATGCATTTCATATATAATATTATATTGCTTCAAATGAAAATTAATTTGTTCTCTCGCTTACCTTCAAACTCACAGACGAGGTTGTTGCGCGTCTGTGGGCTGAAGCAGGAGCAAATGAGCGAGAGCATGGACAGCTCCTTCATCTTCTCTTTGTATGCTGGAACAACACAAAATTGGCCCCTTGTTAGTCATACACACATCCACTATAGGCTACTCAAGCACAAATGTGCTGAAGTTTACAGGCCCGAGCATATCACCCGGTCTCTAGAGGATTCAATTGGGGGCTATAACATACCCTGTACTTCATCTCTGAGTGTCTGTCTCTATGATGCTTCAACTGAGTGACTGATTGACACTGCTACTTTAGCTACATTAGCTCTTTTCAAAAGCTTATTATTATCATCATTACAGCCATGAACAATGAAAAAAGTAGATTCGTCTGGAATTCAGTGAACATACTAGAACATACATAAAAAATATGGGACATTTCGAAACACTATCACTATATATACACACTGAAAAAAGTGTAGGATTTAAATTTTTACTTTGCTAGTAGATTTCACAAATACAAAGAAATGGCAAGCAACATTGCATTAAATGTGAAATTTCGAAAAAGCATTTTCTTGTAAAACATACTTCAATAATCTGTTTCATTTACAATTTAGAAAAATCATTTTGTACAGCTTAGTGGATAAATGCAATACTGAAATACAACAAAGCATAAAAATGGAGTCTACTGAGAGACTTTTCTACATTCGAACAAATGGAGCTGGCAGACTCATGAAAAATGCAGCAGGCACACTAATGACACTTCCCATTTCCTGCCCTCTGTAGCGTTTTACAGATTACAAGCACATTAGCTTGAAAATTACAGTCACACATCAGTCAGACTAGGAGACAAGTATAAGAAAATAAAGTAAATATGATAGTCATCAAGTCGTTCTAATCTAGGATGAGCTACATATCCCATACTTTCAATGTCCAAATCACACGCAGGAGCAATTTCCTCCCAGGGTCACATACTGGTGTCCAAAATAGTGTCAATACTTATTTGTCCGGTGCTGCAAAGGCCACCATGCAGCATCCCACTGCTGCAGGGCTGGCCGGTCTCCCAATCTACGTCTCCTCGGCCTCCTGCAACTCTTAACAATATCAACAAGCAGGCCCACGGCTCAGGAGCCTTACACTGATCAATGCATCCTGACAGAACAGCCCACGATATATTCGGAAAGTCGACTTTACTGCTTCAGTAATTCTACAAGATACCCAGAGCCCGAAAAAAAATGCACAGTGAAATCCGCCCATGCCATCTGGTCATGAATTGCATGGACCAGACTCCACAACAAAATAGAGGCTGATTTTACAAGGGAAATAAACACAATAGACCATTTAGATTTGTATTTATTTATCTATTTTATATACTAAAATGAGCAGAGCAATATCAATGTTGTTATAGCCTATAACAATGCATGTGATGAATGAGCCAGGCCTGTGTGTTATATCTCTAGACGAGCCTTATTAGTCTGCTTTCAGTTTATAAATGCATAAAGTGGCTATTTTAAAACATAAAATGGAGTGTGAATGAGAATCTGTCACCTTATCTTTGATGCCAGTTAATGACAGCACTCAGACTTCATGACTATGAAACAAGGACGATGACATCCATAACAAAAAAGCTGCTCTAATTTTCATGATTACTCCATATTAAGCAAGTATCGCTGGTTAAATATGTCTTATTAAGGTAAATGCTCCGTGAGGAGGAATGTGTGTGTGTTTTTATGGCTATATTGTCTGGGCAGCGTTTCTTGGGTGCGGTCTTTCTGCATTATGATGCGAGGCAGCAGGAGCAGGTGCGCCATCGCCAATCATCTTCCTTACATGCCACTATATTCCGAAATGTACGAAGTACGCCATTTATTCTAATTCATAATGCAAGTTACATTCACTTCACTGAATATTCTAAACTATATTAATGGGGGAAATGCCAAACGTACCTTTATAGGATGTCTCCGATCATGTAAACGTAGACTCTAGTCGCAGTTGCTTATAGCTGTACAATGTGTTTTATGCACGAATAGGCTATTATATGAAAAATATTTTAATATAGCATTTTTTTAATATAGTCTATATAGATCGTACATGGTATAACGCGCAGTGGATCTTTTCATAGACATATTCAGTCTCCATTGACGCGTTTCCAAATGCAACAATGGAATAAGATGACAAGTGAAGAAATGCGCAGCACGTACCGATAGCTGTTTTGGCCATGGTGTCCTTTCTTGAATCCGTGTTATTTTCCACAATGGTCGTGGTTTGTGCCAGTGGCGTTGAGAGCGGATGATGCTTAAGGCACTGAGTCAGCAGAGCACAATGAGGAGCGCGGAGAGATGTGAGGAATGGGAGCGGCTGACTTATGATCCAGTCCGCGCGCAAAAGCAGATTGGCCACAGGCAGCACTTCACTTCACTGACGTGTGTGGGAGGAAAAAAAACTGGCCTGCATCTCATCGAGCGCTAGATGCTGTAACCATCGCGGTCCGCTATATTTTAGCCATGTTCTTGGATCAAATACACCATGAAATCAATCGACTATATTTTTTATGGAATATTGTAGTAGCCTATTCTAAATAATTTATCCGTTCACATAATTTTTTGTTTTGATATGCCACCGTAATCTTTAATCAAAATAACTTCCCCTCCGTCTTGCAACGAAATCTCTTCTCCGATGACGTGTTTACTGCCGCGGGGGCGGGACAACCTGTCACTCATATGACATCACAGCAATAGCAAACAACAATGATCCATTCAATTTCATTAATCCATTACAAGGACAAAATCAAATATTATATTAGCTGTAATATTAAAAAACCCTGTTACAAATGTTTATAATTCTAATTTCTGTAATTTCGTAACAATTAATAAACATCAACATTAAATAAACTAAATCATAAAAAAGGAAAAAATTGGAAACAGAGTTTTTATTTTATTAAACTGCCACTTTGGGACCAAATGTTGGTTTAAGAAAGATATATAACACATCACTCTAATACTGAAGTATTAGATTTTTTTATTTTGTTGATTTTTCTGTGTGTGGTGTCAGGCTCTGGAATAACCTGAGAGCCCAACTCAAGCAGTGCCCATTCATTTATCAATTCAAATCAAAGTATAAACAAGTCATACTGTCTAAGTACTGGACGGAAGAATGTTAATGAAAGGGAATTAGCTGCAGAGCAATCCATTTATGTTGTATTTTAAATTATTTTTTGACTGGCATACTAAAAAAGATAATATAAGATAATAAAAAAAATTTAATTAAACTATTTATAATTGTAAACAATTGTGGCCATTGAATGTATTGAATTCATAACAATAAGGAACAAAAGATCAAATTAAAAGATTGGTGACTAGTTGTCACTGGTAATGATGGGTCTTTGTACTTATTGAAGAGTCTTCTTTCCTTGTCTTGGAATCAGCAGAATGATTGTGAGTTAATATTGTTGATTGTATAGTTACTGGAATTGGACAACATAGATATGTGTCAATTGTCTTCTTGATTGTAATAAATGTATCTACTGCTCAAATGTATAAAATGGGGTAGGCGTCAATAAGCTTAAGCTTCTGCCTACTCCTTTTGAGCATCATATCCACATTGTTATTTATTTACTTATCATTTGCGCATGTATCCTTCTTTAGTTTTGCCTACTGTGCTGAAACTTGTTACTACGTAGAACTTTGTGGAACTCAGATGCTCAAATAAATAAAGAAATGAAAAAAAATGAAATGAAAATGTTAAAATCCTTATGCTCACATATAAGGCACTGCATGGTCTGGCCCCTCAGATCTGTCTGCGCTTATAACTTTATATATTCCTAAGCGTCATTTGCTCATATGTTCATAGACTCTGGAACCCTTCTCATAGAGATACATAGCTTTTTTTTTTCTTTTCTTTTATATTTTGTTGTGTTTTTTTGTTACGCTTTGTTTCTCTATCAGTGATTTTTTTTTCCTTGTATTTTTTATTGTGTAAAGTGCCTTGAGAAGGTGCTATATAAAATAAAGCCTATATAATTATATATAGAATAGAATAGAATAGAATAGAATAGAATAGAATAGAATAGAATACCACTTTATTGTCCAGCCAAGGCTGGAAAATTTTCTTTGGTCTCACCAGACCTATAAAAACATCATTGTACAAACATAAACATAATATAAACATACCAACATCCTATCACATCGGTGCCGTACATCTCTCCGCCCATCACATCACATCACATCACTGCAGTTTGCCCCATACACATCGTGTACAGTATACTTTCTCTCCAGAAAAATACCATTTAGTGTGGTTTATTCATTAAATGTATTGCACTAGGTATAAAAGATCGCTTATAGACATTCTTGTTTGCCAGAGGCACTCTGTATCATCGTCCTGAAGGGAGCAGCTCAAACTCAATATGGAGGGGGTGTTTTTTGTCATCAATGATGCTCAGGGCCTTTCTATATAGAGCTGTACCATAAAGGACATCCAGTGACTTTTGTTGCCGACCTATTACCTTTCCTGCTGTTTTGACTATCCTGCCCAACTTATTTTTATTTATAAGTGTTAAGTGACCGAACCAGACCGAGATATTAAACACGAGAATACTCTCTATCAGGCTGACATACACTTTCTCCAGAATGTTTTGACTAACACCGAACTCCTTCAGTTTCCTAATTAAAAACATTCTCTGCCCGGCTTTTTTACAGACGCAATCAGTATTTTCAGTGAAACTTAATTTATCATCCACCTAGATACTTAAAACTGTTTACTATCTCCACTGTTTGACCACAGAGAGTAAGCGACAGGGATGGTTCTGCATGATGTAAAATCAGCTCCTTTGTTTTCACAGCATTGATTGACAGAAAGCTAGACCTACACCATTGCTCCAGCCAGGAAACCTGAGCAAAATAATCAGACACAGCATCAATAACACATCACTCTAATACTGAAGTCCTTGCACTGGCTCCCAGTCAGGTTCTGCGTTGATTTTAAAATCCTTATGCTCACATATAAATCACTGCATGGCCTGGCCCCTCAGATCTGTCTGCGCTTATAATACATTTACATTACATTTACATTTATTCATTTAGCTGACGCTTTTATACAAAGCGACTTACAATTGCTATATATGTCAGAGGTCGCACGCCTCTGGAGCAACTAGGGGTTAAGTGTCTTGCTCAGGGACACATTGGTGTCTCACAGTGGATTCGAACCCGGGTCTCTCACACCAAAGGCATGTGTCTTATCCATTGCGCTACCACCACCCCTAATATTCCTAAGCATCATTTGCTCATATTTTCATAGACTCTGGAACCCTTCTCATAGAGATACATAGCATTTTTTTCTTAAATTGTATGTTTTTAAATATATATATATATATATATTTTTACACTTTCTCTGCTTTGTTTCTCTATCAGTGAATTTATTTTTTATTGTGTAAAGTGCCTTGAGAAGGTGCTATATAAAATAAAGTTTATTATTATTATGTGCTTTTTTACAATAACTTAATTTGTGAGAGAAGGATGTAAATTATGTTTTGTCGCAATTTTAAGCAATGTTACATTTTTGTAATGGACCCTTTTCACAGACTGTGATGACACGTTTTAATGGTCATCAGCAACGTAAATCCTGCAAAAATCCTTTTTTTACATTTATGTACATTTATAATATAGGCTACTATACTTTGTATTATGTTACCTTTGCAATAAATGATAAAAAAAAAAAAAACTAGTTAACGGCACTGGGTGTTTTTAATACAGCGTCTATGGGAGTGAAGGTAAAATCGACATCATCCTCTCTTCTGACTGCCGTTTTCAATCTCCATCTATTTTTTACTCTTTTTGAAAGGTGTGAAAACACTATTACAGAGTTTTTCTTTTGCTATTTGAGCAAATGGGAACACAAAAATATATATTTAAAGTTTACCCAACTATGATGACTTCCGCTTCTGAGAAACCCGGAAATGTGAAAAGGGTTAATAGAGAAACCAAGCATAATTAAACAAATGAAATAGATGTAATATGCTAAAATTGTGACATTGTTTCATTTCAAATGTTGGATAAAGTCATAAAGGTCTAAACCACCATGCTAGGTTAATTTTATGTTAGTAACAGTAAATATACAGTATATATATCAAATATATCTAAAAGGCTTGCATACAAACATAATTGCTGTTGAGGCAACTCAGTAGGCTCCGAGACTCAGTCAGACATTTCTATTAATATTCTCTATTACATTTTCATATTTTAATATTCTTCAAGTCTTATTGGACTTTGATGTGCATAATCTTGTCACATTGTTAACACTTGTTTTTTTGCATTTATGAGACAAATTAACTTCATTCAACTTTCATTTATTAAATTATTTTTTTCTCAGAATGGTGTAAAACAAAACATTCAGAGACATAATTAAAATAACACTTTGCATGTTAAACATTGCAAACTTAATTAAATATTGCATAATATTTTAAGACGATTGTGATCATTACAGTAGAATTTTACAAAATTTGTTTGTAGCAAAACCATACAGTGACAAAAATAAGCAAGAGAGATTTACTGTCATTTAAAAAGTCTCTTTGGACTCTTATAAAGTAACTATT
This sequence comes from Leuciscus leuciscus, assembly GCF_965113295.1. Taxonomy (NCBI): domain Eukaryota; kingdom Metazoa; phylum Chordata; class Actinopteri; order Cypriniformes; family Leuciscidae; genus Leuciscus; species Leuciscus leuciscus. Next base: position 20,363,241 of record NC_138744.1, read on the forward strand.
GCTAAAACTGCTTAGTTCTCTCTCATTTCTAAAACATTTTTCCCTTTTACACAACTACTTCATCAGGAGTAGTTTAAATACAGCGCATTTTAAAACAATAACAAATAGCCGGTATTTAAGACAAATCAAACCGTCTAGAACATAAAAAACATTTTAAAAAAAGTAAATGAAGCTATTATGTTCAAAACATGATTTTATATGAGCTTGTAAGTAACTGCAGTGTTAAACCGTATAAAATTTTTACGATATTTATGTTACTTTGGTCAACTTATAAGAGCTGCGTTTTTTCTTTTTACCATATATTAATATAATCGTTGTCCTGATCAAAACTGCACTATACTGTTCCCTACCTTCAGCTCAGGACTGTTCTGAAAGTTTGCTTGGAAAGCTTTCTGACTAGTAGTGAACTAGCTTTTCTTGGAGTCTTTCAGCTTCTTTTTGATGTAATGTCCGACCAGGGCCTGAGGTCGCTCCTGGTAGTTTTTCAGGACGTCATGAGAGCTGGTCAGCTGGTCTCCTTTCAGTCTGTCCAGCAGTGTTACACAAACAACCGCAGCTGAAAATAGAGGAAAAAAGCTCTTTCATATTATCAAATCTCAACCCATCCACAATAAACAACATTAGCAGGCTTAATGCCTGACAAGAGGTCAAAAGCAGTCAGCTCAAACAGACTAACTGCAATAAAAGATCATAAACCTCTAGCACCCATTTCAAATGCATAAACGCCCATTTGCATTAACCTAAACAACCAATGGAACAACACAAACTCGTGGATGTATTACTCATTAACTTGAAGAATTGGTGTGTTAAAGACGACATACCTCGAAGATTGCTCAGTTTGCACATGGCCGCAAACACAGACGACTCCATCTCAATGTTACGAACCCCAGCGGCATAGGCTTCAGCAAGATATCTCTGTTTATCTTCTTCGCTGTACGAGCAGAAGGCCCCATCCAGCCGTGCTTGACCTGTACAAAGACAGCAAACACCTCAGTGCAAAATGATCATAATATTCTATTATATTTAAGAGTGTATTTGAAAATAATTCTACCTTCGTAGAAGTCAAGGGTGCACATTGTGTTACCAATGACGGTGTCAAACTCTGCAAGGTCTTTGCCACACTGAAGCAGCTCCTCTGCAAGTTCCCCGTCGAGTTCTGTGCTCCTGACCACTGGTTTACCCAGGATGATCTGCTCAAAGCGAGGCTGAAACACAGAATCCACCGACTCTTTGGTAATCAATACAGTCCCTGGCTTTAAACCTGACAAAAGACAGACAAAAAAACAGCTCAAAGACAACTCTGAGACTTAGGAAATGATTCACAAAAATCCCCTGGTTTACAACACCACGGTGAGGTCAGAGCTGATTTTGAAAGCATGGAAACACCCTTTTGATTAAGCAGTTCAATAGTAAATGCAGTGTACCTATTCCACCTGACGTTCCGATGCGCACTACGGTGACATCAGTGCAGCGGGCATGGTACAGGAGCTTGATAAGCTCATGCAACATTATAGAGATTGATGGGATGCCCATACCATGCTAAAACAGAGAATATTCAATGTAAATATTCAGAAAAACTTCATTTGCAATGACAGAGCGCAATCTAAATTTAATTACGGCCTGATTGAACGGGATGGTGTAGACCTGAAAAAAAATTAAGCACGTAAACGCCTGAACGTGATTTCTCAGTCAGATTCAAAATTATCTTGTGCACATTCATTTCCATTAAAATGAGTGCATGTAAACATACTTAGTTTCACATAATCCTTTCAGAAATCATTCTTATATGATGAGTTGGTGCTCAAGAAACATTTACTGACCCCAACATTTTGGAATAGTAGTGTGCACATGGACGAGTTTGAGTTCACTCACACTGACAGACAGCACAGGCCCAACTTTGTACATGGCGTAGCGATCGGTTCCTGCACATATATTTGGATATTCTGCATTGGTGCCTGAAAGCCCCAGTTCTTTGGCAATGTATTCAGTGAAAGACTTCATCCTCCATGGACTTCCCCCTACGCACACAAACTGAGACAAAAAGTCCAACCAAGTGAGTTAGACAGACCCAGATCATTCTGAAGGTGTCATGTTTTAGAGTGAAAAGGAAATAAAGTTTACTTTAACATCTCCGAACATCGCTGGCAAGTCGTGAGTGGATGTTCCCAGGTTAAAATGGTAAAGGATGTCATCTGTCATGGAGTCTAAATGGGGATTGTTCACATATATTGACCTATTCAGGTAAAATACAAGTTTGACAGTTAGGTGTGAAACAGCATAGCTGTTGGTTATTGTCCCTAGTATTACGAAAACGGTTTAAAGTAACTCTTTAACAACACACCATAACATTAACAGTCAGTCAGGAGGACTATAACCCAGGGGTCGTGAGAGAACATCATTTCCGTTTTGTATCACTTCTCAAAACTGAATCCAACGTTAATTTAAACGTAACATTTGTGTCCAGCGAATGAAATCTGTCATTTATCCAGTGCGCTATACAATGCTTTGAGTTGGGTAAAGAATATGAAATATTTACATAAATCATTCAATGGTATATCAAACGGAAGGGCTGAAAGCCCATGACAAGGACGTAAATTAACACACTAACACATTAGATTGATTCGTACCTGACGCATGCTCCATTCTTCTCTTCATCCAGCGGCATTTTCAGTTTTCTCCTAAGATGGACACATCAACAGATTACTTTTCCACGTAAAAAAAATCGTCTGGTATAACAAATAAATATTAAGTTACATCTATGCAGAATTAACTTTGTCGAACAATAAAATGTACTGAACAGCATTCCTAAAAGAATAGTCTCTCTCAGTGAAGCTCAGTGTTCGTTACCGTTAGATGTTTATAACGCCTCCTGACTCAGTGTCCACCGGGAAGGTCACTTGATAAAATACGGCCAGTTTCTGTCAGTAGCGGTTGCTGTAAAACATCCGGCTGTGCCGTTGGTGTACGTGACGCCACAGCACGAGTATCGTGTTTTTTTTTTCCACGCAAGACCCGCCTCCTGCGGCAGGATGAGCTCGATGAAGCAACGGATTGGACAGTTGAGAAGTCCTTCATAGCAACTATCAGGATAAGGGCGGGGCCTCGATTCCATAGGCTGGATACTGACGCCGTGACGTCATTCAAAAATCACACAACATTGGGCTAATTTTTCATTTTTAAGATGACCGTCACAAGTTGCTTAATTTACCTGAAATCACGTTACATTAACTATAGATGTGTTACACTAACTTTATAATAATTATAATTTGTATTAATTAATATTTTAATTAATTTTGAACAACAGCTTTTGTTTGATATGCAATCAATGCAATAAAATGTGTACATTTAAAATATATCACACACGTTTGGAAACATTATTTTTAATGCTTTTGAAAGAAGTCTTGTACGCTCATCAAGCCTCCATTTATTTGATCAAAATACAGAAAGAAAAAAAAAGAAATATTGTGAAATATTACAATTTAAAATAATGGTTTTCTATTTTAATATACTTTGAAATATAATTTATTTCTGTGATGCAAAGCTGAATTTTCAGCATCATTAAATCAGTCTTCACGATACTTCAGAAATCATTCTAATATGCAGATTTTTTTATAACCTGTGATACTTCGTTCTTTCGGTATTCTTTTAATGAATAAAAAGTAAAAAAAAAAAAAAAAAAAGATTAGTATTTATTTAGAAGAGAAACCTTTTGTAACTTTACACTACCATTCAAAAGTTTGAGGTCAGTTCATTTTTTTTTAAAGAAATTAAAACTTTTATTTAGCAAGGATGTGTTAAATTGAAAAAAGTGATAGTAAAGATTTCTATTTTGAATAAATGCTGTTCTTTTTTACTTTTTATTCACAGGGTTATCACAGGTTCCAAAAAAAATTAAGCAGCACAAATGTTTCCAACATTGATAATAAATCAATCAGCATATTGGAATGATTTCTGAAGGATCATGTGACACTGAAGACTGGAGTAATGATGCTGAAACTTCAGCTTTGGATCAAAGAAATAAATTATATTTTAAATTATATTACAATAGAAAACAATTATTTTAAATTGTAATAATATTTGGCAATATTAAAAAAAATGCTGTATTTTTTATCAAATAAATGCAGGCTTGATGAGCATAAGAGACTTCTTTCAAAAACATGAATAATAATAATAATAATAATAATATTATTATTATTATTATTATAATAATATATATATATATATATATATATATATATATATATATATATATATATATATAAAAATGCAAGAAATTCAATAAAACAATAAAGCACATCCTTGCATAAGATCCAGAGTGGTTGATTATTTTTACATTTTTAGCAACCCCTAATAACACAATATTAAAATACTGAAAGGGCTACAGTACTGTAACAAACACTTATTCTGTGCTCTAATCCACTTTACAGCAGTGAATTAAATACATTTCAAACATAGGCAAAGGCATATGTAAACAAAAGAGATCTATTTTCGAGTGTCATGCTTGCAAAAAAAGAGAAAATAACTTACTGTACCTTAAAAAAAAAAAAGCTTATTATTACCCATCCACAGGCTCAATAATTGTCAAAAAATTCTGTTTTGCTTGCCATAGTGTTCAGTGTTAATACAATTAAGCAAAGTGAACAAATTCCCAATCTGACATATGAACTTGCTAGAAGTCAAACTATAATTCAAAGTGCACTTCACTTCAATCTTAAACACTTCAAGTCCAAATATCCACAATAATTAAATCTTCACACAGCAGATCATGAAACTAGACTAGTAACACAACCTATATTAGGCAAGGATCAAAAGCCTGAGTTCGACATCAACACCGTCAGATAAGGTAAAATGAAAGTCAAGAAAGGACAAAAAGTGAGTTTAAAACAACAAATTAGGCTGTGGAATCTTTTGCAAGGATAAAGGCATCAGTCCTGTTAGTATCATTTAACACTGTACAGTGGACTGGTCAGGAACAAGCATTGCAACACCCACATAGAATACAAATGTGGTCAAGAATTCAAGGACAGTATTTTTTTTTCTTTCTTTACAAAACCTCAGTTGTTTTTACCTTTTATAACAATGAAAGTTAATAAATTAACTTTTTTTTTTTTAACACTTTCCACTTTGGCCCCCATGCACTGCAGTTTTAGACCATTGTATAAAAAGACTTAAGAAATTCCACATTAGGCAGCCCTGTGTAAAGAAATGTAAATAGATAAACTGTTAATCATCCCCTAAGTGAAACCGTTAATATGCAACACACAAAATACTCATTTCAACTCTTGCATTGGTTGTGATCTTAGTTTGATGAATGCACTTACATGTCCTCGTCGTCGTTGTTGTTATTGTAGTTGGTGAAGAAGTATCTGGGCACGGCATTGGTTCTCTAGATTGGGTGAAAAGATGATAATCGGAAGTTGTGCTGTGCATTTTCATTATCACACACACCTATAAAACCATTTTCTGACAAATAAGTGCTTCAAAAAATCTAAATCAAATCAAATCTGTGGATAACTCACTCCATTCTCCAAAACGATTGGATGTTCTGGTAAAAACTCAGGTTTCTTCTTAGCCATTGGACAACTTGCCATCTTGATGAGGAAGTCCCGAGTGTAGCAAATTCTTTCGGCTACAGTAAAAAAAAAAAAAAAAAAAAAAAAATAATAATAATATTATAAGGGCTACTTTAGTAAAAATATTTTAATACTTTAGTTAAATTAAAATATTTAACCTGTACTCATTATTATCATCCCACTGTTTTACTTCTAATTCCAGAATAGTCATCTCCCTAATACTTCTATAAAGTTTATACACTCTTAAAAATAAAGGCTCCAAAAGGCTTTTGCACCAGAGGAACGGTTTCATGGTTCTTATAACTATTGGCAGAAGTACCAGCTTTTTGGTTTGTTCACCCCGCAGGAACTGGGAACAATATAAGTTATAGGAACGCCTTTCAAGTGGTACTCGCTGCGGAGTCAAATGACGTCCAGCTCCACCTCTCTGGACGTCTAATGTGGTGGAGGGACAGAGTTGTGAATAGGGTTAGGGTGTGGTTGGATATTCTAGCTCCACTCATTAGACCCAAATTACATTCGCTCCTCTTCGCTGGACGTCTAGCGAAGGGGAGCTAGATGTAAGCTCCACCCATTGAACTCAATTAGATCCTACTTCAGAGTAGGGTTCGTCCAGGCAAAATAGGAATTTCCAGTGACAGATGGACTGAAGCCAAAGTCCAGGTACTCCTCAACCTTTACACTAGTTGTAGAATACCGCACTTAAATGACGTCGCTGTCGGACGGTTTACATCATTTCAGATTTCCAACTGGTGGTGCAAATGCAACAAGGAAAATGGCCCCAGGAGAATATTTAGTTCTCTGCCCTGCTATGGTGTAAAGGTCCTATAACTACCCAGTGCGAAAGCCCCTAGTGATGCCATATGAGAACCATTTTGGGTTCCCCAAATAATCTTTCATTAAATGGTTCTTAAAATAGTGTGAAGTATATTTTAAATAATCTAAATAACCTTTTTCTGCTATAAAGAACTTTCTGTGCAATAGGCTCTATGCACGATCGCTTCCGCGGTTTGTCTCAGCCCGCCCAGTTACATCCGGTGCTGCGTCGGAAGCCGTTTTTGCATTAGGTGGAGATAATGGCAAATTACACTCGCTGTTTACAAGAACTTGCAGCGGTTAATGTGAATGATGTTAACAATATTGTGAGGCAGTTAGCTGTCACACATAAGAGAAAGAAAGAGAAGGGCTTTAAATTATAAATTTCGAGTTACATCGACAACTTTGAGGGTGAGTATTCTCTCATATCGCGCGAAATCCGACTAGCGAATCAGTTTCTAAAATCGTTGTCTCCGTTTCTGAGAAAATGAATTTTATTAAAGTTTTGCCGCTATACACTTCGCTATAGAATGCTCTATGTGGAAGTAAAGACACTGGCTGAGATCCTACCGGAAATACGTCAGCAGCGTTCGTGCATAGAGCCTATTGAAAGGCTCCATAGATTTTTTTTCCATTGGACCATAAATACCAAATAGAGCACCTTTATTTTGAAGAGTGCTTTGAGGTGGACACATGCCTATCTTCTTTGGTTGAGGACTTTGAAGATGCAGGATTTCATAGAAATGCTCCACTTTAATAATGTTGTCCTGTCAACAGTAAAAACAGTTACCTGACAGAAAAATACACTCTTTCTGAGAAATTTGATAAGAAAAAGAAGAGGCCACCAGCTACAATTAAAATCCAAAACTTGACAATATTATCTTAGGACAATAAAAGTGGACTTACTGGCATAATCTCAGTACAGCTTTGAGGCACTATAAGTGAGATATCCAAAGAAGCATACAAACACACCAACACACACAGAAAAAAAACACATAAGAAATCAAAATTGGCATCAAATGAAACAGTGACACAGTGTTTTGCATTTTTAAGAATCAAACTTAGTGAGAACATTCACATTTTGAACCTTGACGGCGCAGTGGCCTTGCTGGTTCCAGATGTTTTACAATCCTCTTGTCCATTCTTCTGCTTAAGGACAAACATTTCAGCATATTAATGTGTGACAAACATTCATGAAGTAATAAATGCATGTTTTCTCATTTGCATTTTCATCAATTTCCATTGACAAGTAAATTCTGGGCATTTTCCGACTCCACATGGATGGACGAGATCAACTAGAAGAATTAGCCACAATTTTTTCTTTTCAAATTATTCTGTCTAAAAGCCATAACATTATAGAATTAAAGTTCAGAATGTTTACTCAAGTACTCAAATGTCAGTTTTCTTCCCACAAAGAGCCCTCCCCTACTTTTAAGGATCAAGTCTGAGTAAAACTGGAATTTAAGCTCATAAATAGCTTTATATGACTTTATCAGAATATCCTTTTCATGCCCTTGTGAAGTCAATTAGATCGGTTAACATGCTATTTGGATTACCATCATTTATTGTTTAGGCTAGCCTATTTAAATGCAATTTTCAAGATGCCCATAAAGGGCATATTTTAGTTTAAGTAAATATTGGTTATTTGTAGATCACCAATAGCTGTTTTCTGGGCTTCTGTTATCACGGTTTAACTGGGTATTATCCTGATTCACACTCAGACAAATAACCTGTCCAGTGTGCATTACAACTGAGGCAGATGGTCACCAATCTAGTGCAAGGTGGTGCATTCAGATCTGTTGCTGCATTTTTAGCAATGCAAATACAAAAACCCCTGGAAAAGTTATGATGATAGATTATAAGCTACCAAACGCAAATTTTATTCAGCTTTAATTCAGTAATATTTCACACGACGCATAAGTCATGAAAAAATACTTTTTGAAAACCATCGAAGTGTCCTGCAGAGCTGTAAAAACTAGAACGGCGCATACCATTGTTAAATAAAACCGACATACGTGTAAAATATAAAAAAATAAAGGTGGCGTGAACTTTATCATTTGACTCAATCGGCATCAACGGTGCTGCTAGCTGCTAGCCACCATGACTGCGAACTTTTCCCTTGATAATCACATTTTTCTCTCTCCACATAACATCTTTACGATAGACAAAAATGTAAAAGAATTTTACCACACAATCAGTCTAAAATAAACGAGTAAATATAATAATGGCAACTTACATGTTGTTCTCACTGTAGCGTCCAGCCTCAGTCACCGCGCTGTAGATCTCTGTCATTTCCAAACAAATTCATTCCGCCTGAGCTCGTGACTCCATCTGTGCGTTCATTATCACTGAACTCACCCAACATCACATATAGAAAATAATAATAATTATTATTATTGTGCTTATCCACATCTTTGATTGTCAGCAAGTTTTGCAAAAAAAAAAGAAAGAAAAAAAATTGTTTATTTTAATACTTTTTTTTCAAGGTCGTCCCAAAAACAATTTTATGATATGCAAATGCAATTATTCATAAAATGTATCTAGTACACCCACTGATATAGGTATAAATGAATCCTCGAGGAAAGGTTTTGAGTTATGATTTGGTCATGAGGTTTATAAGCATTCACTAAGGTAAACTGTCCAGAAGGCAAGTTCTTCATTGAACTAGTAGGCTAGGCTACCTGATTCTTGGTCTGGTGAACTTGTGAACTCTGGTAAGAGGCCAAAAACACTGGTTCCATGGTCTGTTGTTCAAGTCAGTTTGTTTAGTTGGAAGCCCAAGCTTTGACTGCCAGCCTGCTGAACAAACTTTTCAAACTAGTTTTGAGAAACAAAGGCTTATTGTTCCCCCTTTTCACCTGTGCACCAACTTCTCACCCAGACCTTTGCTTTAGGTTTACTTGACTATGCACAAAACCTTTGCACTGGCCATTTTGACCCAATAGTATGACCTCAATACCAACCTGTTGCTTGTGCACTTGTTTCCTGCAACCCTTCTGTCAATATCTGACAATAGAAATCACAATGATGCACATAGGCCAACTAGCTCGTTCTTTGCGTAAAATCTCTGAGTTTAACTCCTATAATTTATGCCTTTTTGGTTGCACCCTACATGTGACAATATGACCATTGTCTTTAGTGTATTATATGATTTTTGCACCCTTTTCACACATGGTGTCCCAAACTCTTCAAAATTATTACGAACCATCTACAGGATTTGCATTACCTTCTTACTTTTCTTTTTTAAGGATAAGGCCCACTTCTACCATAGCAGTGTTTTTTGGTTTGTTTTTTTGGTTTGTTTTTTACAGGATCCGTTGTGCTGCAGTTCCCTCTAGTGGCCTCTTCTTTTTCAGTAGATTATATGAGTATGAAAAGCTGTTGTGGGTTGTATTTGACTGTTTGCTGTTAAAATTGCTGTCAACTGCGGTTTGAATTACCTGGAAAAATGGCCCCATGACAATGAGCTACAGTTTGTAAGGCAAAATGAAAAAAAGCCTGAATGCTGATAAATAGTTTCACCACTTGTGAACAGCATGCTGTGAAAAAACTAAATGGAATAAGCATAATATAATTTATACAATCTACATATAAATAGGCATATACATATAATTCATTAAATACTGATTCAGTTGCTTCAAATAGACAATTGATGTTGTGATGCTTAATGCTGCATGGTACGCCTACAGAAACCTAGTTATGTGCAATTTTTTATTATTTCACATTATTAGTCACAGTAATAATGTGAAATAATGTGTGATCAGTATGGCATTAAAACACATTTTATAGGCTGCATCCAAAAATCAGAACATTAGTGTTCATAAAAAATCCACGCAACTCAAAAGCAAATAGTCCCTTTTTCTAAAAATAAGGATATTCTTATAATAAATAATAAATATATTCCTATATTTACATATAGCCCACTCACAAAACTTTGCACACGCGTCAGAAATTTGATGTTTCACTATGAAACAGGAATTTGTTGTAACTCGGACATACAGTGTCCGATCTGCCCCAAACTTCACATGTTTTATTAAAGTCCTGGCCTGAAGACAACAGGAAATGACACGTTTTACACTGTGATTAACTCCTTATAGAGATTTAACCAGTTCAGCATCATATATGGTCAGTCTAATCTTAAGGCCTTAGCGGTGGTAAATTGTGAAGATCTTGAGTTTTCGCTGAAGGGTGTGTCCGACCTTTACATGTTTGATAAGAGTCCTGTCCTGAAGACAGCCACATGCCAATATTAAGCTATAGTAATAGCGCCACCTGCTGGTGGCAGGAAGTGTGGCAAATACAAATGACTTTGACATAGTCCTCCTATATATCTACTGCCCACCGTGCTCTGTTTTCCTAAAGGCGCCGGGTGGCGGTGGCATGGGTGCGAGGGCCCTTTTCATCGCTGCTTGCAGCTTTAATTTAAATTCCTTTTTCTTTTTTTCTAAAAATGTTCCTTAAATTTACTTCATCACATCAACAAATGTTATGAGAAAACCTTTGAAACATGGAATAATAATAATAAATATATAATTACACATTATGTGGTTTAGCTGTTGCCACCAGATCTTTCCCTATCCACCTTAGTTTTTCACACAAAATTAAACTATTTCCTGTGAATCTTTGAGACTTCTGATTCATTAACTACTAAACTAGAAGAATAACAAAGTGTCGTAAATGGTGAAACTATTTGCACTACAGTGTTTATATGATTAAGATTAGTTCAAATATGATTGCAAATACCAGTTTGCTGCATCGAGCACTGCAGCATAATGGACTTATTTTGTACAGCTAAAATAACTGGAAGCAGCTGGCACCGGAAGCCTTGCACATTTCAAGGTAAAAATGGCTGTGTCCGTGCTTGTGTTAAAAAAATGTGGATAGATCAGGGGTAGCCAACCCTTCTCCTGGAAGGCTATCATCCTGAACTGGCTAATCAAGGGCTGCATCCGAAATAACATGCTTCCAAACTACATGGTAGGCAAAAACAGTAAGCCTATGTGACTAGTAGTATGTCTGAATTCACAGGACTCATACAAGAGTTGGCAAAAAAGTACTTAGTTGACCTACTACTTCTGGCGAGATTCTGAAATGAAGCCACTGGAGAGGATTTGTGAATGGCAGGGAAGGGACGCAACTGATGGTGATAGGTCATTTGAGTTAGGGTTACATTCATACTACACACATTCAAAATAACTTTAAAAATTACTTGGTTACCCCTAATAGGAACATACTGAGAGAGCGAGCGCTTTCAGATGCAGTCTGTGTTCAGGATTCCGTCTTGTTAATAAAAGTCAAGTGAGTTGGAGCAGGGTTAAAACTGAAGTCTGAAGAAAGGTAGCCCTCCAGCTGCTGGGTTATTCAGTTCTGGGTTAAGTATTCAGACTTAATGAAAATATTGTTATTACTGGATTGCAAATTAACCCATACCAACTGTGAATAATAAACCCGCTGGGGAGCACCGCAAGAAAAGAAAAAAACACACACTTAGAAAGAAATCAGAAGAACAAGCTGATGTCTTTAATTGCATTGAACACGAAATTACAGTTTTTATGGTTGTAGGAGGAAATTCACAATCTCACAATGTTAAGAAGATTCTTTTAAATCTGCTTTTATCTGCAAACCACACATTACTGACATCTGTACAGTGAAATTTCATTAGATTAGAAAAGTCATTACTCTTTCATTACTCTTTATTCTTTCAAAAGTCATTACTCTTTATTTAACAGCACAAATAATACTGAGTCTAGATACTGTCACTGACATGCATACAAATGCATAATTTCCGAATAGTCAAGATAAGGTATGAATCTAAATTAAAGCAATATTTTAAAAAAGAAAAGAAAAAGAAAACAAGCACTTGTCAAATCACTGAAAATGCACATACAACTTATAAGAGAAAGAAACAAAAGCACAAGTTTCATCAAAACTGTAGCCCAAAAGCATATCTAATCAAACACAATCTGAATCTTCCTGGTGCCAATTGGTCTTCCATTCAATTCTTGAAGAGCAGTGAGCGCCTCCCTGTAGGATTCGAACACTACGGTTGCAGCACGCCTGGGAGCTCCATTTCTGTCATACTGCAATGAAGCAGATCCTGGAATCAATCTGTATCCATAGAAGAAATCATAAATCTCATCGATCCTTATCTGAGAGGGTAGATTGAGCAATTTAACACCGGTCGGACCATCAAGTTGTTGGTCAGGTGATCCATAACGTTGACCTCCATTACCATCCAGTCCGGGCCCAAATGCATTATTGCGGCCAAAATTAGGCTCAAAGCGATCATGACCTCCATAATCCTGGCGCAAATTAGGCTGCATCTCACAATCATCTCGAGGCATCTGGGTGTTCGAAAAACGAGGACCATCATTCAAAATTTCGTTCCTTTCTTGTGGGCTAACCGTCAACTGCTCATTCACACCAAAATTCTGCATCTGGGCCATCGTTATGCACTTAAGCATGACCTCGGATCCAAGAAACCTCTGTCCGTTTAGGGACTGTGCCGTCATGGCTTCCTTCTCAGACTGGAAGATCACCAACGCCTCACCGAGCCCAGCTCCTCTTTCGTCATGCAATAAGACAACCCTATCCTCTGAAAGTGGAAATCCATGAAAGAAGTCCATGATCTCCACCTTGCGAACATCAAACGGGAGATTGCGTACGTAGACACACCTCAACTGAGAGTCAGGAGTGTTTCGTTGAGGCTGGGGCACTTCAGCTGATCGTCTCGACCCTTTCACCTCCTCTCTCTCGTCAATGGACGATTCCAACAAGGTGACCATTTTCTCCTTGGAGATGGGTGACACGTACACTACCTTATGCAGCAACAATTCCTTATTATGAGCCAAGCCAGCACAATAGTCTGTGAGATTTCTAAACACCACAACAGCCGATTTGGTCTTATCGTCCTTTTTTTGGGAAAAGATAATAATCTGGTCATCCTTCAAAGTAACCGGATGAAGAAACATCCTCAAATCCCTCTTTTCAACCGCATGAGGCAAGTTCTCAAACATGACACAGTATTCTTCGTGAGGGGGCGAGCGTGATCTAGACCTGAAGGAAACGGGAGATCGAGATCTCGTTCGCTCTAAGGACGGCCTTTTCCGAATGTCCTGTCTAGGGACACCTCCTGCTGCCAGCCACTGCTCCTCGGAGCATCTTGATAGTTGTATATACCGTGCCCCCATGTATAGTCGATCCCTTTTCAGACCTTCGATTACATCCTCTTTGGAAGCCAAGCGCACAATACTTTGTCCATTGAACGTTCCTCGGGGGTTTCTCAAAAACAGAACATCTTCAATCTTTATCCCACTGAAAAATGTATGGACGTCGTCCTTTGTTGCAGAGAATGGCATCCCTGTCAATTTTAAGTAAAGATCCGCTCTCTCTGGCACTTCTGCTTCTCTCTGGTGTCGTATCTCACTGAATGAAGATGGAGAGGGCCTGTTCCTTGTGTCTTGATGATCCGGCCTTCGTACGTCTACTCTTATGTCTTTATTGAATGGCAGAGGACCTCGTTCCGCAGAAGGTCTTTTGACACCCTCCTTGTACATTCCCCTGCCTTTTAACTCAGACCTTCTAGTGCTTTCCTCGAGAACACTCTGCATTTCTGACTTGCTACTCAGGAGCAAGTTGACAGGAGAGCCCTTAATGCAGCCCCCTGAGCGCGCCATCGCTCGTCTTGCATCTTCATCAGATGCAAATATTATAAAAGCTTCCTCAAGCTCCCCACCAATTATATGAACCCCACCATCAGGGATTCTGAGCCCAGTGAAGAAATTGCGAATGTCCTCAGAACCAGCCGTGATTCTGAGTCCCTGTAATCGGATGACCACAGCCATGATGGAGCACACACAACAGCACCTGCAGACAAAAGGGGTACATATAATAGCGTTATCGCTGACACAACCATTGCCTCCATATAACAATTTTCAAACCGAGGTTAAACCACAAAATTAGGAGAAACAAACCTCTCACGGCCAATAAATATAGCTAACAACAATAACAGCCAGTTTGCAGCAAGTAATAACGTGCTTCTGATCCAGAAAAACAAGATAACGTGCCTCGGATTAACAGGAAAGACTAGTTTTCCAACCTTTAACCTCGTTCTTTCAGCTTCCGCATGCAAATGTGCAAGTAATATGAACTCCATTCACAAATACATCAGCTGACCGCACTATCAAGAGAGAAACATCATAAAAAATGTATACAAGTAACAATAAATTACAAATATCACTGCTAGCATCCATACACATATTGCAGATGCTTAACTGTAAAATACTTTGTCCTTTTAAATTCTATTAGCTACTGTTTTATATATCCACAATTTCCAACAGAAACCGATCAACAGCAACTCATTAAGTATTTAAAATAACAAGGCACTTTACATGAAGCTCAACAGCCACTTACAAACTGCACAGCCATCAAACCAAATAACAAAACAACAGCCCAATACATCACACACACAATTCCACTTCACCGGTGTGCAAACTGTGAATTATAAAAGCTTTTAAATCAGTGGTTCTCAAGCAGGGGCCTGGGCCCACAAGGGGGCCTCAGCAAAGACGACATAGATTATTTGTGCTATTCATGCCATAAGAATGAGGAAGGAAAGAGGGGAACAAGATCGGCAAAGGACCACAAGCTAAAAAAAAAAGTTTGACTCAAGTAGGGATGCATCGAAATTTCGGCCACGGAAAATTATTGGCCGAAAATGGCTTTTTTCCGGTTTTTGGCCAAAAATATATGCTGCAACGCCCCTCAGTGTTCAGCGCCCGGGTTTCACTCTCGCTCTAGCCGTTATCACTGCGCAGTGTGACGCTCTTCTCAATATTCCGCTATATGCATGCTCGTCAGGAAAGCAAAATCATATAGCCATTCTGGGGAAACCTGGTAAAATAACGCCACCCTCTCGTTCACTGATCCACTTCCTGCTATGCTCTGCTCACATGCTCTGATAACAATTGCTTTGTATGAATATACATTATTTGGATAATTGGTAAAAAATTAAATAATGATAAATATGATTGTTCCATAAAACTGGATAAAGAATAATATATTGATATTAAATAAATATATTTTCAGTTCAATTTTAGACTAACTTTTTTAAAATAAAAGTGTGATTATTTTATTGGCTTGCATTTTTTTAAAATTCAGTATCATTTTTTTTATTAAAAAGTATTATATTAATAAAATTATCCCCCCCAAAAAGCTCATTTTAAAAAATAAATAAATATTTTTTTAAAAGCATTCATGTGCATCCAGAACTTTTGTCACAGAATTTTCTTTTCAGGGCATCCCTAGATTTAAGTCATTACAGCAGAAGAATTTAAAGAAATATCAGCCTTCACTGTTTTGCGTAATGGGGGCCCTTGGGGTAGAAAAGAGTGAGAACTACTGTTTTAAATGCGAATTATGAGATTAAGAAATGCAATACCCTTCAGCAAACTTGCCATTTTATTGCCCATAAAACACACATACAGCTCACACCACATTTACATCTCAAGTATCCAGGAAAAAATATTTTCTACAAACTTCTCTATTAGAAAAAAGTCAATTTAAGACTGTCAATTCCCAATGTCACAGAGCCCATCCACTAGGAACAGTAAACAAGTCCTATTTTCAGTTGCAATACTCTTCAGATAAAAGAAAGAGGTGTTTTTACAACTCGAATTCACAACCAAGTTTCCCATTTCGCTGCACTTCTTTATGTAACCAATACAAGACTGAGGGCGCATTTTCACACACACAAAAACCAGTGTCTGTACATGGCTTCCGCTTTCTCATCCGGTAAAAATAAAAAAATCCGTGGTGCATAAAATCCCCTCTTTAAATTCAAACGATTTTATAACACTGGCTACAATTACAAACTTATTTTCGACAAGTAGACCTCTGTAGTATCCCTCGTGCTTTCTATTTGTGTTGAACCGCGAGCTCTGTGCTTTCAGAATCAAAACTGCGCCGAATCAAACAGCTAGCATTCACGAGCGTCGTCGAATACAGCCGAACCAACCAACCCAACTGTTTTAATAAGTACAATATAAGTTTATACACAATGACGAACACTCGGCAACAAACATATGACATAAAGAGCAACGTCAATTCCGTCATAACAAAAAAACATTGGAGTAAACAAAGAGTGCAGCAGCTGTCTTCCGTAGTATCGGCAATGCTAAACGTGAGAGGCCCAGAATGTGAAGCGCACAATATTAATCAAACTTACACAAAACAAAGATATCAATCCTTTCCAAATATAAAGGAATGCGAAACTAATGCCGATCTGCGGTGTCGTATATCCGATTCCAATCGTGACTAAACAACAGTTTCGATGTTTGTTATATCTGACGCAAGGACGAACCGAAAGAAACTAGAGCATCCGCATCTCCTCCAACGCCATCTGTAAAACTACGGAAGCCCGGAGGCGCTGAACACAAAAACGCAACCGAGAAACATAGACGAGGCACAATAGACGCCTGTCTGATCATTCTAGAATATCTCCAATATCTTCAACGACCCATTTCCTACGAATAAATGATACCTCTCAAAAGATGTAGGCCTATACAAAATTGCAGACTACAAATATATTATTTATTGAACGTTCTATTTATAAAATGTATATTTAATGGCTATAAAGTGTAATGTGGTGTAAAATACATTTTATTTCATCTTGAATACCAGTGTATACAACTTTATATTTACAGATAAGTTCAAACTGTATTTGAAACATATTTTTTTAACATCTCCCTACACCTGGACAAAACATGACATTTAAAAAAAAAAAAGTTGAAATGTGATATATAAAATGTTTTTTTTTTTAAATTTAAAAAATAAATAATGAAACATTATGCCAAATTCTATGCTTACATATACTAAGCCTACGATTATTTAATTTTCTTTTCTTTTTTTAATTTCTGACAGTTACACAACCTAGAAATTTTGACTAGCTTATATTATATTATCAACTATTGACTATATTAATATTACACATTTAAAAAATATGCTTTGATGACAATGGAAATTCTCTTTTTAGGGACATATGTTTACACAGGTTCTGTGGGTTCCTGCTGCCATAACCATGTCTTGAACATGGGAGATGGTGACCTATGACATATTATGTTGAATATCAAGTTTTTTTGTGTGCATGTTTGTTAATGAGGGATTTGAGTGCACATTGTTTTAGATTTATGGAGTAAACATATATTTTTTTAATTTTGAAGTTAAAAGGAAAAAGTAGACCTTTGCGGTAAGATGGGCTAGTGGTGGTGCCGTCTATTTAGATTCCATCTAAATATGGGCTGTATTTAAGTCATAGAATAAATGTAAATTTCAGATGAATCTCTTTTAGAGCTGGGATTTGGCTTTGTCTGTTTTGATCAATTGTTCAATTAAATGTCAAACCACAATTTTAAATATAGTTGATTCAGTATTTTATATTAATTACATTTTATATTGATTCTGCAAAAGTTTGTCTTAGGAGGCCCTTTACACGTCACCATTTTCAAATTAAAACCGGAAAAATGTTTATGCATTTTGACCGTTCATTTACACGATATTGGCGTTTTGGGGGCCTGAAAATGCAAACTTCAAACATGAAAAGCAGATTGGCCCCCCTTGTCTATACTGGTTAAACGACCCTATACTTGTTTCACGGTTGGTACAACAACAAGCAAATGACGCCTGTAATCTAGAAATTTACAAACAACCTGATTTCAGAATAGTCCTCTGAGCAGATCCCTTTAACTGAGATAGGGCTACAACAAAGGGTTACTGATTCAGTGGTCCATTGAACACAATGATGCCCTCATTTTAACCTCTGTTAGGCTTTAGAAATGATAAAGGGGTTGTGCTGGTTACCCTGTCCAGCTGCCAACACTGCCTAAATAATCATACTGAGCCTGGTGCTGAGATACCATATTCACAAATAAATAAAAAATGATAGAAAATCAGGAAAAAGGTAGCATAGATAAAACACAGGAATTAACTGAAAAAGAAAATACAGTAAATGAGTCAAAAAAGGTCTGTCATCAAGTTGGAATTTTGAAGTGTTCTCACTGTGAACTCTCACTAAAGACAAACATACCAAACAAAATATGTTTAGACAGACACGGCCATTTGAAGATAACAACAAAACATCAGACCTGTAGAAGAGAGAAAATGTACAGAATTACAAACAATTCATCAAGTGTGAGACTTTTGAAGACAAGAAAGAGTCCTGCACAGTACAAGATGGATTAGGCAGGGCTATTTCCACTACGAGGCTCCACCTGGAACTGTCAGGATGTTTCCCACTGGAAACTCATCACAAATTTCCTCATGAAGCTAAGAGCAATGACTGAACAGTGAGATAAAGCAGACACAGATAACCAACACACTTTACATTATGTACTTCGATCAGCAAGGCTTGTGCATCATCACCAAACCAAACACCATGTTATTACAAAATAATCCTGCTACTGTTTTTTTTTATATATTTTAATCTTTTTATGAGCCCAAATATTTTTACATTTCAGCTGAAATTGGTAATGAAGTTACTAAGTAAAGACGATAGACTCTCAAGCTCTAAACACAAACTAGCAAGTTAACCATGTTTGGAAATGAATAGACCCCAGAAGAGATAGACATCAAAATGTTTAAGACATGCCTTTATTTGAAGAGCCAATGTCCATACCTGTGGCTTGAGATCTCTGCTAGTAATTCTGTGTGAGAATATCTGCCTTTAATTGTTTTATTAGTAACTAAACTAACTGAGTGAATTGCCGACCACAGAAAACATCAAACACAACAGCTATTGTGCAATTAGACATTTAGTTAAAAATTACCTACCAGTAGGTATCTGTGGCATCACTATGCAAAGCATTTGACAATTTGTATACACTGAATGTCTTTTAAAATACTTTATATATAGTCTGAGTGCAATGATAAACCCTACTGGTTATTTTAAAGACTGGCAAAAATGACAAGGAATGGTTCAAAACGAGATCACTGGAAGGGCTTTTCATAAAACCAGACACAATATATTATAAATTAAATATTTTATTAAGATACTGCTGAATACAACAGATGGAGAAAAGTCAGCATTTCCAAAGCTTTTATCTGCATCCATATAAACCACAAGCTGTTTAACATTGATTTCTTAAAACTAACAATTTATATATTATTGTATATAGTATTTTATGTTACTAATACTTATTTTAATTACTAGTAGTTAGTGATCTAATGGTATTCAACTAGTCACTAGTATTATTCATATTATATATTAGAAATGGAAATAGTAACAAAGAAACAAGTACTAACAGTAATGAATGGTTTGGTAAGGCAAGATAAAGTGAAACAAGCATCAGAAACAACTGAAGCATTTACCAGTCTTAAGTGAATAATTGATATCTGGACCACAGCTAAAATATGGCAAAATTAGTAATTTGATACTATTAAAACTGAATAGTCATTTGCTATTATTTGGAAAGTGAGTAGTAGCAAAGTAATAAATGCAAGTATATTGATTAGATAACCTACTACTATTTATTTCTTTGCTACAACTTTCCCAATAGCGACAAATGGGCCTATTCAGTTTCTAGTGAAATTAAATTGAAAAATATATAGTCACAATTGGATTACTTACCACTGGAACTAGTAACATTAAAATCGATTCTAGTTTGTGTTAAATAATAAACTGCTTGCCATATACAACTTGCCAATTTTCCTCCGAATTTCACATTTCCCTGATACTACTAAAGATGCTGAACTGACTTCTTGGGGTTCCCACACCACTGAATGCCTATCCGGGTTCCATGTTGTCTGTCTGACCAAAAGCATTGCACTAAATAGTCTTTAGCTGAGCCTGTCGCGCGTTCTCTTTGCATTAAAACTATTTGATTCCACGTTATCTAGTAATGGAAGATTTCGTAGCTTAACAAAGGCCCCAAGATCGTCGACTAGGATCGTCATCAGTCCCTCTGGACAGCAGAGACATCAGTCGACCTTCTTCTTCACTGCATGAGCTGTGGCTCGCAACGAGAGAGGAGGAGCCGCGAGTCCCGCGACCGGTGCATCGCATATCGACTCCGCCAGATCATCTGAGGCTGCCCTACTACACCATGAAACAAAAAGGATGGTGCCTTCCACAACCCGCTTCGTACTGATAAACCAGTAGTACAGTACAGAGGAGTCGTCTAATGTGTATTTATTTGATCACCGTGGACCGAGCATTAAACGCAAGCATTTGGATCTAGCTGCATGCTATCTAACACCAGGCGAATTGTTGACCCGTGTGGATTTGACGTCTGTGTTCTGCTGGATGTTTAGGGAGAAAACAAGTGAAAGAAACTGCCATCATTGTCCTACAAGATGGAGTGCTTGACCGAACTGGAGAAGTATACGAAGTAAGTACTTTACAGCTGCTGTGCGTTTGTTTTGGTACATAAAACATACCCAATGAAAACCTACATGCACTACAGATTTTAACCAGTTAGCCATTGAGCTATCTATATAGTCCCTTTACTGCTAACTCGCTAACCGAACGCTCACGGTGACCCGTTTTCATGGGTTCAGAGCATAAACCGTAGGTCAAACTGTACATTTTGGTTTGTAGAGAAAAGGGCATTGTAGATAACCCGTTAAGCTTAACAAATTGATTCGGTTATGAAAAATAAACAATCATAGACGTTTCAAATGGGTGACCATAGCGACAGTTCACTGTTAGCCAGCGAGCCGAGGGAACTAACGTTACTACATGCAGGGACCGATCAAAAAATGTAAGTAAGATTATATAAAATGTGATGGTCTTTGCTGCTGGAAATTCACAGAATGTCTAAAATATTATTAGACAATATTGTAATGTCAATGTATATCGAATGTCCTGGATACACAAGTGAAAATAGATGCAGCGAGGCCTCCGTGTAGGCCTCATATCCACGAGGTAAATTTTTTAGCTGCCCGCGCGCGGTTTAGGGCCAGCTCGTTTACATTATGAACCAGACAGTCATTGCTGGAGTTACTGGTAACTAACCGAAGGCCGTGTTATTAAATAACCTCAGTTTCGTTATGGTCGTCCACAGCAATAATTGAACTGAGACATCTGTAGACAAAACATTGCTATGTTGTGCAAACAAATGTCACCCACATGCGCTCCTCTGCCGTATTTAAGCATTTATTTTGCCACTTAACCACAACATGTCGATTTATAATCCTTTATTATATGATCAACGATCAAGCTATAATTATTGGACATAACAAACGACATAATCCAATCTTACTCATTTATGTCAGAACCCATATTGTGCGTCCAGGGCACGTAGTTTACCTTTCACATTTGAGACAAAAGGCAGTTTGTCCTGCTGAGCCAGATAAGTGCTCTTCCCTCCACTTCTGTCTGCTGCTACAAGCAGCCAGATGACCATTTCAATTCTACATTTTCTCGTTTTGACAAGCATAGCAAATCTAAGGCTTTAACTATTATTATTCTTAAAGATATTAAAAATCAAACTTGAAATTAATGAATAGCCTATTACAATTAACTGCATATGCATGAATATCCTTTCATATGCAAAATGCTTAATATGACATGTAGGCTGAATATGAAAAGTCATTTTGTAAATCCATGAATAACACAGAAGTAATTTACCAGCCAGAAACATGGAACAAACACTAGACCAAATATTGTTTTACTATAAGCAGCCATATTAATATTCAAGACAAGTGACAGATTAATTTGCAGCAGAATATTGTAAAGATAGTTTTGACAGCTAAATGAAAAGTGTTTCCCTTTTGAAATGTCAATAAGCTTATTTAATTTACTGTCTTAAAGGGATAGTTCACCCAAAAAAGTCTCATCATTTACTCACCCTTATGTTGTTCCAAACCTGTATGAGTGCCTTTCTTCTGCTGAACACAAAATCTGTTTTGAAGAATGTTGGTAACCAGTAGAGGGTAGCCATTGACTTGCATAGTGTTTTTTTCCTACTGTGCTAAGCGTCAACTGTCTTGTTACCAAAATTCTTCAGAAAATCTTCTTTTTTGTTCAACAGATGAAAGAAACTCATACAGGTTTGGAACAACGTAAAGGCCCCGATATACTCACAACAAAGTTCTTTTTCGTTTTTCATTTAGGGGTAAAACGAAGTTCGAAATACGTGTGCAGCGATATACTGTTATCAAACATCTGACGCCGCCGACTCTGATGAGAGGAGAACGCTGTTTAGATGAATATGTAAATATGTGCTGCACACTATCCTCTCAATCACAAAATTAATACACAACAAAATTAAGAAAACAGCAAGCATTTTATTAAAGCATAAGAAAAGCATATGATCATAGCATTGTGGATATTTTAAAGTCACGTTTATTTACATATCACTTTATACAATAGATTAAAATCCAGCAGCTTTACCGTATTAAACATGATAACAGTGTCTGTGTCTCGTTTCATCAGAAGTACAACTTAATTTTTTACTGTAAAGCAGCTCTCCAGGGTGTTCATGTTTTCATTCAAGGACGTCAGACCGTGAGCGACTGAACAGGCCACATGTCATGAACCAGAAAAGATTTGCATGTGAAAGAAGGCGGAGCATCCGAGCACACCTACCTAATATGTAGACCAATGGTAGCCACAGACCAATGGTAGCAGGAAGATGTTTAGCAGCTGTTTCAAACTCCAAACGAACTTCGTTTAGGCCCGATTTTGTTCGAAATGACATCACATCAGTTTGTTCTTCAATTTCGCTTGAAGTATATCTGGGCCTTTAGGGTGAGTAAATGATGACAGAACTAATTTTGCACAATTATATAATTAGTTGCTTCTTAAAGTCAACATGAAATGAAAATTGAAAAATGTATGTTATACAGTAGGTAGTCAACCAGAAGGCCGATTACCGCCTATTATTATATTATAATATATCTCTGTTTGTAGGTTATCTGTTTATAAAAAATAAATAAATAAAAAAAACACACAGGTCTTGTAAAAAAAAAAAAAAATTTCATTATTTCAACAAGAACGAGAAAAAAAATGACTTAGAGGCGTTCAGTCATAATCCCGCAGATGGTAGCTTCGCACCAGTGGCTCCTCAGCCAAGCACACGCACCAAATGTCTGAAAAAACGTTTAGAAAAAAAAAAAAAAAAAGTTTTAGCCTATATTTCATATTGTAGATGTCGGTGGGCAACAGAAGCCTATTCCTCTGCGGAGCAGCGCGATAACAAAAAATACACCAAAAGACCATTATCGGCATATCTTGCTGTCAGTGAAAATAAATTAGGTGCAGTGACGCTGATTATTTTTACTATTCTATTCTAGAGAGCGCTCCTCTCTCGTGTGAGCGAAACAACCGAACTTCAGGGCTTTCAAGTAAATTCGTGGTCGAATGGTAGAACTTAGGTTTCAATGATTTAGATGACACGGATTCAAATCCCGATCAAACATGGGCTACTGTAATTTTTTTTTTTATTAATGGAGAGAGATATGTCTAGTTCTATAATTCTGTTACACCATGTTTTTTTTTTTTTGTTGTTGCTTATATTTATAAAATAAAATGACCATGCATTTCCGTTTTACACTAAGGAACAAGTATTATCCAACAGAATGACTGAATTTACATTTGTATAATAATTCCAATCATAATTTCAAAAGCAGTTCTGTTAAAAATAGAAAGAAAATGTTCCCTATACAGAAAGAGTAAAAAAAAAAAAATGGTTGTAAGCAAGGTGCGATTTGCCAGGGCGAAACATACAGAAAAAAAAGTATGAAGCTGGTAGAGCTGAGATTTGAACTAAGACCGTCTGAAGCGTTGACCACAGAGCTATCGTCTGAACGCTGTCTTATGAGCATGAGCTTAACCTCTTATGCTTACGCAAAGCCTCATTGATGTGACATTTTTCTATTTGCAATGTTTGTTAAATGTTTTCATTTATTTATTAAAGAAAATTATGCTAATCATAACAACCTACTTTAAGCCTATTTAATTCTTAATTAATGCTAAACACAAATGCTGCCGGCTAACATCAGTTAGCAAGTCCTGACAATGTTTAAATTTTATGATCATTTAGTTTAATTCATTTCACTGTTGTGTTTCAGTTCATAAATCTAGGGCTACTAACAAATTAAATTAACACGAAGTATAAGACACGTAACCTTTACATGCATTGCCTTTCTAGCTATAGAAAAACTGGGCACACAATGTTAACGTGTGTACTTTGCTTAAAGGGGTGGTTGATTATGATTTCACTTTTCTAACTTTAGTTAGTGTGTAATGTTGCTGTTTGAGCATAAGCAACATCTGCAAAGTTACGATGCTCAAAGTTCAAAGCAAAGGGAGATATTTGCTTTTACAGAAATCGATTTTTAAAGGACAACTCCAGTGAAAAATGAACCTTGGGGTAATTAACACATGGTTACCGAGTCGATCGTTCCCTGGGGTGCGTTTTCATGATAATCGAATGTAAAGAGTTTTATTTATAAAAACAGATTAGCTCATAACACTAGTATATGGGGCAGAGTGTAAGTAAAAACAAATCGCAAGTTAATACCACTAACAAGGCTCAAAATAGCCTCACACTAACACGGTAGCATAATGAGGGTCCCTACATACAAAACGAAGCATTGAGAGTAGGGATGCACCGAATCCAGGATTCGGATTCGGATTCGGCCGAATCCTGGGCTTTTTGACAGGGTTCGGTTTCGGCCGAACCTTAGATTTATTTTCCACCGAAACCGAACCCTAGACTTGCACTACGCTGGTCGACGTCACACGGCCGTTGATTACGTGAAGGTGTTTACATAGGACCGTTCGAATGTAGTAGGCTGTAAGAATCTGAAAATGGAACTCGTAAGCAAAAAAAGTTTTGTTTGGCAGTACTTTCAACCAAAAGAAGGCGATTCAAGTCGAGCTTTATGTTCAATTTGCAATGTCGATTTGTCTCGTGGTGGCAAGGACCCTAAGCAGTAAGGATGCGAGTAGGATTCGGTATTCGGTTTCGGATTCGGCCGAATCTTAAACAGTGGATTCGGTATTCGGCCGAACCCCAAAAATCTGGATTCGGTGCATCCCTAATTGAGAGCGTTGTAAGTGTACAGACAGTTTAATAAGAAGATACTTTATAAAGCCAGTACATTACGCATTTACAGGCAGGATTTCTTGGAAAACAGACTCGATTAATCGAGCCACGAACGCCCTGCTACGTGAGCTGGTCGATAGGAATTACGTTTGTGAAATCTAATGTAGCAGGGCGTTCGTGGCTCGACTAGTCGATACTGTTTTCCAAGATGGATCCTGCCTGTAAATGCGTAATGTACTGGCTTTATAAAGTATCTTCTTATTAAACTGTCTGTAAACTTACAAAGTTCTCCATGCTTCGTTTTGTATGTAGGGACCCTCATTATGCTACCGTGTTAGTGTGAGGCTATTTTGAGCCTTGTTAGTGGTATTAACTAGCGATTTATTTTTACTTACTCTCTGCCCCATATACTAGTGTTATGAGCTAATCTGTTTTTAGAGATAAAACACTTTATATTCGATTTTCATGAAAACGCACCCCAGGGAACGATCGACTCGGTAACCATGTGTTAATTACCCCAAGGTTCATTTTTCACTGGAGTTGTCCTTTAAAGGGATACTCTACCGTTTTTTCATATTAAACTATGTTATTCCCTTAACTAAGACGAGTTGATGCATACCTCTCTCGTCTCAGTGCGTGCACTAAATCCCTCTGTCTTGCGGCGAAACTTTGTTAGCCCACTTCATTTAATATGGGCCAAGCAGAGAAGCTACCAAACACCTCCACGTTTTCCCTATTTAAATAGTTACTCGCGAAGTGTAACTCGACCTAGGACGGTGACACAAAACAAAACGTTGCGCTTTTCTAAGCGTGTAAAATGGATAACTATTTTGTATGGCGGAATACCATAGCAAGTGCTTGTAAGCACTTCGACTTGGCGCAGTAATATCTTCACTAGAGGGAGCGGGGGCCGGTGAGAGGATTTTTCACGAGTGAAGATATTACTATAGCAACTTTAACATGCTATATAAAAATATCTGTGTGGTATTTTGAGCTAAAACTTCACATACACACTCTGGGGACATCAGAGATTTATTTTACATCTTGTGAAAAGGGCATTATACCACCCCTTTAAATTTGATGCAATAATAGAAAGCTACATTTGTTTCAGTTCTAAATTTGTGCTGTAATTTCAGTATTGGGATTATGAATTCGTTTAACTACAAAGTTTCACTTGAATTTATCTGCTGGCCAGTTCTCAACGAGCCGCGTCAGATTACGCAATAGAGAGAATAAACTGACACTTTTCAAAGTCGGTGATTGTAGTGCCTCTTAGCAGTAAAAGGCAGCAAATACTAGGGCTGTATGATTAATCGCACTTTCCTTGTAATCGCAC
This sequence comes from Leuciscus leuciscus, assembly GCF_965113295.1. Taxonomy (NCBI): domain Eukaryota; kingdom Metazoa; phylum Chordata; class Actinopteri; order Cypriniformes; family Leuciscidae; genus Leuciscus; species Leuciscus leuciscus. The sequence continues at coordinate 20,390,012 of NC_138744.1, forward strand.
TTAAATCGAGATGGCTTATCGCCATTTTAAAATCGCAAAGGCTGCGATTATTATTTTATATGCGCCGCTTGTCATTGATGTACGGCTATGGTTTAGGTTTAGGCTACGGCTTTTAGCTGCTCCATCTGAAAGCACTGTGAGTTTGAGTCACTTATAACGTGCATTTGAAAAAACAACACGCGTCAAACATTTTTCCAAAACATGAAGCATTTATGAACCTCTTGTCCAACAACAGACAACATTTAATAACATGCATTTACTCCAAACTCACTTCATAACGACAGTTGAGCATCCTTCTGTGAGATGATGTGCCTTCTTACACAGAATAAGGCAGTCGTGTATTTATAAGTCATGTTTAATCAAAGCGTTTCATCTTCTGTTTATTCAGCTACAGCGATAGGGATTTCCATAGACAGTATATAAACTGGACACAGCGTTGGATTCAACGGAGACAAGTGAAGTCAATTAGAAGCACTTACTTCCTGATGGTCGAGCGTACTGCGCAGACTCAAACTGAGCTTGACGACGTAGATGTGACGTGAGCAACCCGTCTGTCTTCTAGTAGCTGTGCCAAGAGAAATCTGAATCATTCCCTTCTGAAACTTGCAGAGACGGAGAGTGTGAGTAGGAGGTGTCCATGAGCTAGGAGCAGGAGCAACTTTTGCTTTGTATTCTGATTAATTATTTTGTCACTTTGCCTCCACGTCCCCCCGATTGCGCGCGAGCTTCTCCTCCTGTCCATACGGTAATTCTCTACTGTGCGACAGAGTCGCGTGGTTATGACTAGGGCTGTAACGATTCCTCGATTAAAGTCGAGTACTCGATTTAAAAAAATCCTCGATTGCAATTTACCCGTGTCGAGTAACCGGCAAAATACCGGAAGTGGCGCATTCCACAGACGAGAGTCCATGAACCGCATTACACAGTTTTCTAAGGCTACGCGATATATTTAACTGTTTACAATCATGATATTGTGAAATCACAAAGGCTAAGATTAAGTTAAATAAATATATGCGCTGTTTTTTTTCTCCCACAGAGAAGCATGACGGTTGAATTATTTACATGCGTGCAGATTGTGTTAAAAATAGGCCTACCTCAGCTCCGTTCACAGTAAACGCTGCTCCACACGTATACTCAGTCTCTGCATGTGCTGTTTGTTTAAGTTTCCAATAATGTGCATTTGGGAACGCAAAACCCCGGACGCGTGTTTCATAGTAACTTACTGTCATCATTTATATGCATGGAGCGTCTCGGGTTTCTCAAACTCCATCTTTGCATGCTGTGAGTTTGTGTGGCTTATAACGTTCATCTGCACGCAGTCTGCGCCGTTTCACAAGATTCGTAACGCAGCTCATTTATAAATCTTCGCCAACACAGGAGAATACATAAGTATGTTTCTGAATATATTCAGAAATATATTCGCAATCGCATATATTCTCATGTGCGAATTGTTGTTCATCGCGATTTCAAAAATAGAAGTTTAACCCTTGCACTGCTTGCATGTTTTGACGTGCACATGTTCTTTTCAAGAAATTACGGCAGCTGTTGCATTTCTATCGTACAGAAGTGACCAAATATGAAAGATTAAGTTGACATTTGAATTAAATGTTATGTTTATTAGTTATCATATATTTTACATGGTGTATTTTAACAGCGTTGTTCAATAAAACCCATATGATTACTTTGATACTTTATTTGAACCAATAATTATTGCTTGTTATTGTTATTTGGGTAACACTACAATAAGGCTCATTAGTTAACATTAATGTATTAATCAACATGAACTAACAATGAACAATAGCTACATCTGTAACTAACATTTGTTCATAAAAAATAAAGCTGTTCATTGTTTGTTCATGTTAGTTCATTACATTAATGTTAACAAATACAACCATTAATTTTAATTATGTATTAGCAAATGTTGAAATTAACATGAACTAAGATTAATAAATGCTGTAGAAATAAATATTGTTCATTCTGAGTAACTAACGAACCATATTGTAAAGTGTTACCTATTTGTCTTTAAGTAATTTTAAAGGCTGTTGTTCACTTGGATCTATTTTTATTACCACAATTTTTTATCCGATTACTCGATTAATCGATGGAATAATCCGTAGAATACTCGATTACTAAAATAATCGATAGCTACAGCCCTAGTTATGACGCAATCGTTAGCCTATTTTTACAAAAATTGCTTCTACGGGACCATAATGGAAGCTACAAGGTAATGGAGCCTTTTATATATTTTTGTGTTTCTTTCGAAATAATGGACAAATGGAGTCTTTAAACGCCTCAGATGTGAAGTTATTCGCTGTCAAAGTGACGCCAAAATGAATGGGAGTCAATGGGATGCTAACAGCAGGTGGGGGTCCGCTAGCCAATGGCGGCGCCCGGGGAAACTTCAAAATAATATGAAACCCTGCCCCCCTGGGGATTTCCTGGAATGATGAGCATTATTGTACTTGCCGCAGCGGGGCATATTTATCGTGTTTGCATGAGAGCGCCCTCTGGTGTTCAAATGGGGCAGTATTTACTACCAATCAGCCGCACTCCACTGACAAGCTGCGCATAAAATAATCGCAGCCTTTGCCAAATCGCGTGCGGTTTTATTGCGATTAATCGTTCAGCCCTAGCAAATACCCCTAAAAGCTACAGAGCAGAGAAACAAATGGAATGCTGCAATTCATAGAAACAACTGGACTCCAGGCAGCGAGTTACCATTTTGTGTTAATATGCTGAATTTAGGGGTAAAATCATACCCTATATTGTATTGTTATATATTGTATTGACAATTCATCAATTAAATATTTACCATCGTACATTCTGCATAATTGGATGTTTTTAAATAAACACTGACAAAAAACTGAAAAAAAAGGTTTTAGGGCTGGATGATACATATAACATTGATATAAGTGATCACCCGAATTTAGACCTACCTATATTTTATTTATATAAAGCGTTTACGGGCAAATTTGCTTTATGTATTTCCCCCACGTCGAAATCAAGCACATATAAATGTCAGGAAAGTGATTCCTGGCTGCATGTCAATATCCATGGATCACTGGATCTTTGGTAAGTTGTAAGGAACCCTGTGTCAAATCCAACCTTTAGTTTAAACTGATAATCGTTTGTTTTACCCGCTTTTTCGCAGTTTCGCCTATTCAATCACACAACAGGCTCTTTTGCCACTCAGTCCGGCTGAGGGGGCGTGTTCCGGCAGGAAAGTGACGTCAAAAAGGGATTCGATTATTAAAACGATTCTCAGTGCATCACGATGATGATACAAAAGTTATTCTGTCAAGAGCAGTGGGTGATTCCCTCTTTTTATTGTTTTTGTTTGATCAACATTAATGAAGCATGCAGCAGCAGGTTTATTATATTAAGACATAATGCATGGATCTAACATGTTACACGTCAGATTTTTTACAATCACTTACGGCAGTTTTGGAACCACTTATCAGTGGCTGTTGTCGTGGAATAACAGAGCACTACACGGCCCGATTGAAGAATCAGAATTGAGTATTGCCGTGTAAAAATATAATGGACAAGTTTGTGAAAGGACTGCTAGTGCCAGGTAAAGGTAAAACAGATGATGAATTTGCTTAAAACGTCACAACTAGCAAAACAATGTGTCTACACCAGAAGCAAGTGGTGGGACAACACAAAATCAAATTGAACCCATTATAATCAGCGATGCGGTCTACATGTGGCGTGGCGCAACATGACACACTAAATTCCTGACAGTACTCCAAATGCTCTCGCTACTTCTGACACAAAGGACAAACGGACGGTCTTTCTGTGCACACGCTTCAGGTGTGTCAGTCAGCGCGGGTAATGCATTGAGATCTTTTTCGTGCCTTATTGTGCTTAATAACTCCTTTTAACATCACTTAATTTTCTCATTCATGCATGCTCTTTTCATAAAAGCCGAAATGTGCCCAAATATCTGCTTTCAAGAAGCTTGGTACATTATCTGCCAACATCAGATGCAAGTGCTTTGCTTCTGAAGGATGCAACCATTTGTATTAATACATGAGAAGAGTACTTTATTTGAAATACACCAGTGTATTAGTATGTTTGATAGGCCTATTTAATTACATTTAAAAAATGTATTAGTTAGTTTTCATGCATCAATTCAGAATCGCTCACATCAACATTGCAATGCATCGTAAAAATGATTATATTCTATAGCTCTATCCATTTCATTGCAACTTTAAAATATATTTTAGCACTTATAGAAACATCTAGTGATGTATCTGTGGAGGATTTTTTTTTTTACACTTAGATACCTGGAAGCTTCATCTGTAGACAAAATACTGTATGTTCAAATGTGGAGAACAAATATATTTGCATCAGGGGATCTACATTGACTAAATTAAGGCATGCTGTCTCTTCTCCATAGGTGTGACATTTTGTCAGAGAGCATACTTCTCTGAGTTGGATTGCCCCAGTGTTGCAGCTTCCTTCAAGCTGCTCAGCATCAGATCTGCCTCAACATGGATGCTCTGTTGAATCCCGATCTCAGGTAGGGTGCATTATACTATTTGTTTAAACTGCAAGCAAAAACAAAACTTTCACTTTTGGCTGTTAATAGAACAGAGGCTTTGCAGTAATCTTCAATTGTGTTTCAGTGAACATAACTTGAATTGCAGAATTCAATGTCCAATTTCAATTTGACATGGGCCAATAGGCTATATCTTTAGCTCCTTATGTCAACGGACAGTATGCAAGAATGTTAAGCCATGCATCCCCGCAATATTAATCCTGCTTCTCCAGTTCCAGGCTAAATTTGGTTTTGCACTATTGAGGGATTTTAGATAACCGAGTGCTTGCATATATTATGTAGGCTTAAAAGATTTTAAAACCTTTTTGCATTTCACCTCTCAGTCTGCCCCTTAGTTATTTTAAAACAAACTTTAGAGAAACGCCAAAGCATTTTTATCACAATATACGACATCATCATCTGGAATGTGTGGGGCCATGGGCTGTATAATGTATAATCCATAAGTAATTGTATTCAAACCTGAATATTGTGGGCTAAATTCAGATTAGACAGTACTTTTGTTACTCATTTGCTTGCCACGTTTATGTGCTGGACTTGCTTGAAAATGGCTGTATGCATTTTTAACAAACAGTGTAGCACTTAGCTTTTGTGCAGTGTTCAGTATTTGAGCTCATGTATAAAATGAATTTCACATGCCTGATGTTTCAGTTTATTTTATGCTTCTAGTGAGTGTCATTAGGGATATATTTTTTTTAGCAGTATAATTAGAAATGTTGCATTAGAATGGCTAAAGTGGGTCACACATCAAAATGCTATTCATTCTATTATACCTGATTCTTGATGGTTCCATTATAAAAAAAAAATATTAAATAGGGTCATGGTAGATTAAAATATTGCTGACAGATATGACAAATGAATGGCATGAGATGCCCCTCCCATAACTACTATTATCATTGTGGGGCGACTCCATTATGAAGGTCAGATGAAGAAAATGGGTCTCAGAGGAACATGCAACCTAGTTGTTGCTTGGTAGCTTCATTTAGGTTTCATATTAGAACTAGCTGTATGCTTATTTGTTGTTGCAAGTGTGTCAGTTTTGTATGATATGAAGATATTTAAAAAACAGGAAGAAAATATAAACCATATAATTGTGTGTCATAGACCTTTTTATAACTTTTAGGCATTGACGTTTTGGATAAAATAATGTTATTTCACGAAAGGGGCTGGTTGTATAAACTGCTATAACTAGTATAACAAGTTAGTCATAATTTGTTTTGTTTTAATACTGTTCATAACTGCCAGTTACATAAAAATACTGATTGCCATTTGACTAATTGCTTGTTGGTTATGCAACTGGCTGCAGGTTGTTAATTTTCTTTAAAATGAGATTTTAAATTGGATTAATGTTCTGCTTTCTTTCTTTCATGCTGTTCATTTGACAACAGGGAAGATGTAAACGATTGTTCGGTAGGTCTTTAAGTTTAGATATCTTTTTGTTTGTTAAATGTACACACTCACAACATGGTTATAAAATGCTAAATTCAATTTTTTTTATATGCATCACTAGATCAAGGTTGAAAGCCTCCCGAAGCAAGTCATATTCAAAGGCCTTGCACCCAGGGTCGTATTGACTAACCATCTCCTGCCTAAAGGAAACAAGGCGAAGGTAAACCTTGAGGAACAGGGTCGACAGAAGGTCTCCTTTAGCTTTGCACAGACAAAGAAACCACGTCAAAATGTATTTTTAGCCCCACCAAGCCCAGAGAAATCTGCAAGTGAACATTCTTCTCCACTGCAAGTTGGAGCTGTACCCACTACAGATCTAGCAGGACAGACTGATGAAACCAAGAATGTGGACACAAGTACTCCAGCAGTGGGGGAGAACCAGTCTGCACCTGCTCCAGTATCCATCCCACTCAAATCAAAACATGTTCTTGGAAAGATGCATTTTAAGAAACAGTTTCTCAGCGTTAGTGTTGTTGAGGATAACTCCATTGTCAGCATTGCCTCAGCAGATATTTCAGAGCCAGTAGTCCCACCTGAGTCAGACAAAATTAGATCTTCAGCCAAGGTTGAAACTGACACCTCAGTGCAACAGTCTCACAAGAACTCTGTCATTGATAGTTCCTCTGAAATAGTTATCAAAGAGGAAAACCCTCAGGAGAAATTAGACTCATGCCTTAAAGGTCCTGTTTCTTCCCATATTGGGAAGGGAGATATGGACTCTTCCAATATTTCTGAGCATGAGGAAAACAGAAAATCCCAGCCACGATCAGAAAGCACACTTCCAGGTTCGGAGTCTGATGGGGATTCCATTCGTACATCATCTAGCCAGAAATCTAGTGACCACAGAAATAAAATAAAATTTGAATCCCAGATAAATGAAGTGAAAAGATCCTCTAATTTCAAAACAGAGGAATTAGAAAAGCCGAGGCCTGATAGGAAAGAAGATGAAAAGGGGTCGAGTCGGACAAAGTCTGAGCGTGACTCCAGGCACACGTCTTTAAGATCATCTCGTTCTGACAGAGACAGAAGAAGGACCAAAAGTCGTTCACGGTCCAGATCTCGAGGCTGTCGAACAAGTTCTTATTCCAGATCTGAAAGGTCAAGGAGTGAGAGACAGTCAAGGTCACATTACCATGATTCTGAGCGGAGGTTTCATAGAAGTTCTCCTCATCGTGAAAGGAGAAGCTCGCGGTCTCGAACTGATGGCAGGTCTCGTGACAGCTCTGACTCGGAGGATGACCACCGGCGGACAAGGACTCGAGGTAGTGACTCGAGCCGATCCTCTACATACTCTAGCTCACAAAAAGAATCAAAATCATCCACTCACTCCAGATCCCACAGGGACTTAAAACCCACAGATTGTTCTCGATCATCTGAGTCAGACAAAAGAACACCGCATTCAAAATCAGAACGATCTAATTTAAAAGCTGGTGATTCTGAATCCAATAGAAAGAGCTCTCCTGAAGCAGAAGCAGTTCACAGGAAATCCGGTGCCCACTCAAAATCGGAAATTAATGCTAAAACCTCAAATTCCAACCGAGCTACCTCATCTCGAACATCTGAGAAAAAGGTCCATAAAAACAGCTCTGACTCTGATGAGGAGCACAGAAAAAAAAATCTGTCACAAGGATCAGACAGATCATCTGGGTCTCGGACTTCATCCAAAAAAACAGGTTCAATGGATCACAAGACTTTAAATAATGTTACTGGAACAGAGAGACAATCAACAGACAATAATAACACAAAACAGTCAGAGTTAGTCCCCAGTTCAGTTACTCCTCAGAAGGAATGCAACAAAATTGATGACAACTGTACTCTGCCTAAAGCTAAATGCATTTCTCAACAGCTGCATGAAGCTACACTCAAAGTTAATTTGTTCGAAACAAATCAACAAACCGAGCATCAGCCTCCAAACCAAGATCTTAGTAGTTTGGAAAAGTGCACAAATGTCCCTGAGAGTTTGAAGCAATCCACTTCCACAACAAGTAGAAGCCTTGAAGTTAGAAGTTCCACTGAGGCTGATAAACCTGGAATAAAAGATGAGATTCCAATCCAAAGCGAAGCTCTGACGGAAGAGCCGGCCGAGTCATTTTGCGTAGGCCACTCTCCCAGTCAGGATTCAGTAGGATCACTGGCAGACCATCTTTCTCTTTCTGTGAAAGAATTACCAGCTGGAGGATGCTTGAAATTAAACACTAAATTGGATGGGTCATCGCTAAGCATTAGTACAATCAGTATACCTGTCACACCAAGTGCTCAACTTTTTGAAAAAGATTCTGAGCAACTTAGCGTGAATTCTGAACAACCTAGTGAGATTTTGAAAAAGGATGGTAGTGCTAAAAAATCCAGATGGGACATTGTTGGTCAAGTCACGTCAGAATATCAAAGTCCTATGAAAATAATGAATCCAGATGTGAAAAAGGTAATTTTAGTAAAACAAATAGAGTTCAACAATGATACTACCCCTGATGAATCTTGTACACAGAAACAGGATTCTGAATTACCATTTGAAAAATCTGTAGAAGGACAAATACAGGACAAAACCTCAGTTGAATCTCATCACAAAGTAATTCCCCACACATCTGACCTTGGAAACCAATATACCCATGGTGAATTAGAAAATCAGAGTGTTGAAATTCCTCAGTCAACAAATGCCGCGGTTTTTAGTGATCTTCCCCTTAATTGCCACTCTACTGGTAAAGAGAAAATCGATGTAGACAAACCAAGGCCTGAAACTCAAGACCCTGATTCCTTAAACCATGATGGTAAATGCCACAGTGAGGACAGTGAGAGTGAAGAATCGGACTCTGATTCAGATGATGAGCGGGTCTCCTTAAAACGGTTGCACTCTGTGGTGGTTGTGCCAAAAAATTCAACCATTGCTCTTGAGACAAATGATTTGACTGAACCGTCTCCTGGGTCCTCAGTGTTTTCTGGCCAGCAACTGACTGATACACATGGAAGCATTAATAGGGAATTTGCTTATGGCTTTAACAACAAGTCCAAGCTTGAAGAATCATCAGCTGCACTTTTTAAGGCCGGCGCACAAGCTGCAATTCCAGATGTTAAAGGTGTCTCCTACCAATCGCAGAGCAACATGATTGATAGCACCAGCCATTCAGAGGCTACCAGTGCTCATGTGGACAAGAACTGGGGTGCCCAAGAAAGACCAAATGTCTGTGCCCAGGTAAACCAAGCCTCTATTCAGAGTTTTGAGAAGAATTGCAGGCGACCCGAATCAGATCACCATCAGTACCATGATAGACCAGATAGCTGGAATGGAAGGAAGGGAGGAAAGCAGCAATATGGGGACTCAAATGACTTCAGCGGTGGGAAGGGTTATTGCTTGGCCTGGGACTTCAATCAGTCAGAACAGCCCAGCAGTACATTTCAGCAACCCGACAGCAGTCATGGCACCGAACGCCCTTCTCAGCCAGGAATTGCTCTGTTTGATAATGTTCACAGACAAGTTCCATGGGCTCACTCTGCCATCTCTGAAACCAGCAGACTAGTCAACACGCATGTGCCTTTTCAGTATCACAATTCAGTTAACCAGATCCATCCAGACTCTCTGACCAATGACCATGATTACGATAGTGAGAGAAGGGTAGTAGGGATCAAACAAGGATCTATCCTGTCTTCTGATCTTCCAGGATCATCCCCATTTGTTCAAGCCCATGAGATAAGTAGCAACTGCAGCTTCACCACAGAAAATCAGAACATCTCAGAAGCCCCTCGAGAAGACAACCAAAAGCCTCATCGAGGTAGGGGCCCACCTAAGAAGAGACGTCAAGATTTTGAATCTGAATCAGATAATGAGGCTGAGCCCGGTCTGACCAGTAAAAGGGATAGTTTGGATGAGAACTCAAGGAGTTTGAAAGATAGTAAGGAATCTTTCCATCAAATTCAAGAGGTGCAGCGCCCACTGCTCAGTCTTAACAACTTCCGGGATCCATCTGTGTGGAGGGAAAAGGCAAAGCAGAAAAAAATGCCACCCTACTTTGACCTCATCGAAGAAAATATGTATCTGACTGAACGGTAAGTGTCTATTTTTTTCCCTTTTACACCCATTTTTGTCCCTGGCAAATTAATTCATATTCTTTGTGTTGGTAGTAGAGCTGCACGATTAATCGTTAAAAGATCGCGATCTCGATTCAACCCCCCACGCGATCTTAATCCTGCATTTCTACGATTCTGCCAATGATATTCAACGAGATAACGCGCTAGGGGTGGAACGGATCGCATTAGATTCGGTTCGGCACGAATGTGATTTGCGGATTAACTGCTAAATTTAACCATCATAGAGTGAAAGTTCATCATTTGGATGTGTATCGACTTGCCAATTTACACATTCAAACAATTTTAATCGCGGAAGAAGAGCCGAAAACCGGGACTCGCACGTTATCTGTGCGCACAGCCACACACACACAGAGAGAGAGAGAGGCTCATTTCAGACAGCGCTCAAATGGACACATAAACACAACATTTTCAAAATACCGGTCTAAATGACCGTCTCGACAAGTATCCTCTCGTTTATGTCATATGTGAACAGCTGAGATAGAAACGGATATTTGTCAGTTTTTTTCGGTCCGTGCAGTCTTAAAGTGACATCACACACTTAATATTATATACTGTTTTCTGTGTCATTGATATAAATAAAACAATAAAATACAGCTTTAACAAAGATTAAACTATATTTAATTTATAGTGACAAATAGTGTTATTTTACATTTAAGTTTAATTATTAATTTCTGTATCTGAATATACTGTTAGACTTTGTAAACTTTATTTAGTATTCATCTCTGCTTGTAATTTGTGTATTTGTTCTTATTTTATTACTGACATTTCACTTGTTTTAAATAATGTGTGAGCTTTATCAGTTAGGCTAGTAGTTTTTAATGTAGTAGCTATCGAAAAACTTCAACTGAGCTTTAAGTAATAAATGTAGTGGCAATGATGGCAAAGTTAATATAAACTTATCTCAATTAAACACTTATCTTAAACTACAGTATGAGATGGTTAAAAACAAAACTGCTCAATCACAAAGTACCAGCGGCCAGACGAAACAAACGTCTATAAAAGCAGCGCTATTCAACGCAACACCATACCCAAAAATGTTGATAGTGTTTCTTGCTAAGAATCTTTAATAGGTCTAGTCTGGCTGAATGTTGAATCTTTTAATGTTGTCAATGTTTAATTGTCATTTTTTTTATTTATTTAAATATTACATTCTTTTTGTTTACTGCATTTATTTAAATTTGACTGAAGCAAGAGTATTATGTCTTATTTTGTTTCTATCTTGTTTGGTAACCTAATGTTCAGGATTTGTAGATCTTTAAAATAATAAAGCTTTTCAGAATCGTGAGAGAATCGTGATCTTGATTCCAAGCAAAAAAAATCGTGATTCTCATTTTAGCCAGAATCGTGCAGCTCTAGTTGGTAGCACCATGCTCTACTGTTTTTGATTTTCTAAGTGTTTGTCCATTTAATTTGAACTTTCTTAAAGCTCATCAAATCTGATCTTTGTCCTTGCAGCAAAAAGAGTAAGTCTCATCGTGACATCAAGCGTATGCAGTGTGAGTGTGCTATCCTCTCAAGAGAAGAGCGAGCCCGAGGGATAATGGCCTGTGGGGAAGATTGCCTCAATCGCTTGCTGATGATTGAGTGGTAGATATCCTGCTACTACATCATAATATTTGCTTTCTAGCAGAGATAACCTGTTGAGATAGACTGTAATTAATATATTGTGTTTATGTTACTGGCTTATTTTATATAACTGGCAGATTGCGGTTGTTGAGACTGGAATCTCCAACTGGTTAAACTTTTTCTAATTTGCAGAAAGAACATGGAAGGCAAAATGATTATATATATTTTTTTTCCTTTTTCTTGTTCTTTCAAGCTCTTCCCGGTGTTTAAATGGGGCATACTGCTCCAACCGGCGCTTCCAAATGAAACAGCATGCAGACTTTGAGGTAATTTTGACAGAGAGCAAAGGTTGGGGTTTACGAGCAGGCAAAGACCTACAGCCGTAAGTACTATTTGCTTCAGTTATCAAGTGCTTATTAGATATGTTATTTTGTCTTTTATGTAAGTTACCTATTTATATATAATTTTTTTCCAGGAACACCTTTGTTTTAGAATACTGCGGAGAAGTTTTGGATCACCGGGAATTTAAAACACGGGTGAAGGAGTACGCACGAAACAAGAACATTCACTATTATTTCATGGCTTTGAAAAATAATGAGGTGAGTTAGTGTCATTGGTGCAAAAGATGAAAATTAGAAGTGTTGTTGCTAACTTTCATGAATTAAGTTTAAAAAATGTATTGATGAGCATATGTCTCCATTATGTCTGCAGATAATTGATGCTACTTTAAAAGGAAACTGTTCCCGTTTCATGAATCATAGCTGTGAACCCAATTGCGAAACTCAGAAAGTAAGTGCACTTGAAATGATTAGGCTAGTCAATTATCAAGGATGACTACTTGATTACTTACTAACATGCAGTAAATGGTTATTTAGCCATACTTGTTCTATAACCTAATATCTGTTTCATATATCCAAATATTGCTAAGAAATGCATCTGATTGTGTCTGTTTTGCACATCCCTACATGATTTTGCCTATGTAGGAATAAGTGCTACTGGAACTCAGAGCCTTTGATTTCCATGTAAAATCTTTGTTTTGAATTTCTAATCCATTGCACCCTTTGCAGTGGACTGTTAATGGCCAGCTCCGTGTTGGCTTCTTCACCACCAAAGCTGTGACAGCTGGGACAGAGCTCACTTTTGATTATCAGTTCCAAAGATATGGGTAAAAGATCTAATTATTACATATGGCCTTACTGTTCTTGAAAATGAAACAACATAAATGTTGACCATAATGTCACAACTTCCTTCTTCTATCAACCAGTAAAGAGGCCCAGAAGTGTTTCTGTGGAGCTCCTAGCTGTCGGGGTTTAATTGGTGGAGAGACTCGGGTCAGTGTCCGAGCAGCAGGTGGGAAGAAACAGAAGGAACGCTCACGGAAGAAAGACACTGACAGTGCACTTACCACGGTGAGGAAGAGGGCGTAATTATTGTGCTACATCCAGCTTTTGGAAATAACAGGAGAAAGACAGAATGAACCCATGCATTGACAGAAAGTCTTTTACATGTCAAGTCCCTCTGATATTAATCTGTTATTTATTCAGACACATTGTTAGTTATTCACAACAGTTGTGCTTGAAGAATTATGTGTTAAAGCTAGACGCAAACAACATGGCCTGCTAGATTTTCAAATCGTTGTAGGCAAAGCGTAATCTTAAACCAGCAGTACCAGAGAAGTGATCTGTGGTTGAATTGGGTCAGCTTTGTTCTTGCTTGCATGTTAATTGCTCTGAGACTTTCAGGACCTGTTCCAGTCTACAAATATCGTGGCTAATATATTTTGCATGCATTCAAGCTAATTGCATTTTAAGGATTTTTTAGTTTGTTTGCACTCTAGCACTCTTCATTTCTGGCATAATATGGAAACGTCCTCCTCGTACATGAAATGAAATGTCTTAAAATTGGAAGTGAGCTTTTGCTACGGTCACAGTTTGATCGAGAACAAGAAAGTTTTCCCCTGTGACGCTGCTGGTGTCTAAACTGGTTGACGTTGTTCTGCAGTTGGATGAGGAACTGGAGGCTCTGCAGGAGAATGGAGAAGGCTTATGTGGAGAGAAAGATGTGATCGCACTCTGCAGACTAATGGTGCGAGTGGAGACGATGGAGCAGCGACTTACCTGCCTTAAACTCATCCAGGTAAACTACAACAATGTCACATTGAGATGAATTTGATTTATTAGATTGCACAGCATTGCAGTGTTTGAAGACATTTTGCTGCATGTTTTTGCGTTAAGCATTTAAAAATGAGTTTTTTGCACACCTGTACAGAATACCCAGAATCCCTTGTGCCTGAAGCAGTTTTTGGATCACCACGGCCTCTCGCTGCTGTGGATATTTATGGTTGAACTTTCTGAGGCTAAGAGCAACTCTGTAAACAACATTAAACTACAGATGGAGGTAAAAGTTCAATATTTCTGCTGTGTTCCTTTAGCAAACTCTAGAAATTCCTTGTGGCCTGATATTTTAGTAAATGTTGCTGAATTATTATAAGGCTGTATAGTTTTAAACTCATACATAGAAATTTAAGGTGCAGCCTCTTGAAGGTTTTTTTTGTTGTTGTTGCAAATTATTTAGATAATGAAGGCTCTGGCAGTGCTACCCATCTCAACGAAGAACATGCTGGAGGAGAGCCGAGTGCTGCAGTTTATCCAGCGCTGGGCTCAAAGCCGACCACTCAGCCAACCGGCTGAACAGGATGGTTATTCCAGTGAGAGCACCTCCCGTGCCCAAACGCCCCTTAACACTCCTGATGGTCCACCGGCCAAGCTGGTCACTGAGCTGGACGGGGACACTCCCAAGCGAGCTGTCTATCGTAGGTTGAAGATCATCAGTGAAAACAGTCTGGACAGCGCACTGTCCGATGCTAGTAAAGCTTCAGATGGAAAAGAAGAGGAGGAAGAGGAAGAGGAAGAGATGGAGGATGAGGCTTCACGGTTGGAAGCCACGATTGAAAGGGAGGTGAAAGTAGAAAGCATTGAAGCACCTTCTGAAAGTCAAGCTGAGCTTGAGGCAGGATTGAAAGAGGAACCCCCTGAAACTGTAGAAATCTCACTTTCAATACCAGAGGCCATTGTCAGTGAGGGAGAGACACTTGTAATGCAAGAACCTGAAGAACAACTCATCTGTAAGCCTGAAGAACAACTAGAGGATGAGAAGATGGTGGAAGAGACCAAGAGTGAGGAGCCATCAGAGATCCAGACAGAGTCAGTGACCGTTGAAGACAGTGTCCCCTCAGTCACAGACACCACATCTACACAAGACGTTAGTAACGATGTAGTTGCTGATGTGGAAACTCCCATCACTGAGACCCAGGTGGAGAATGCATCTTCTGAACAGTGCAGCTCTGAAGGGAATGAAAGTTGTAGCATGGCAGAAATCACACCCACGCAACCATCAGAAGTTATAATGGAGAGTGTAACCTCTGATTCTACAGCTGTTGCAATAGAGAGCACCCCTACAGAATCTCCATCTGTCTCTTTGGAGAACATTCCACCTGTTTCTGCTACTGTTTCTACTGAAAACACATCATCAGAGGCTGTTGTAGCTGCAGAGTCTGCTGATGCATCGGCCCTGGCTGTTGTGGCTGTTCCAGCCGAGGGCGCTGCAGTGGGAACGCCCTCTCAAGATGAGGAGGAAGGCGTTTCTGACGTCGAAAGCGAGCGCAGTCAGGAGCCACAAGTTCGGGCTTCTGATATCTGTGACATGGCCGCCCGGCTGCTGGACAGTTGGAAAGACTTAAAGGCAAGACTAAGATTTGTTAAAAGCAGATATAGTTTTTTTGGAGGCCAAGTGCAAATACTGATTCTTTTTGGTTCTCAATAATATCTGTATTTTTTGTAATGCTGTAATTTTTAAGTACAATACAGTGGGACTGATCATTTGAGGTAGCGTTTAACTTAAAGCCAATACTAGAAAAGCCGGGAGTACACTTTAAAAAAAAATTTTTACGTGTATCCTAGGGTATGCATACAGTGCGTTTGTTATTAGCATAGTAAGTGCATACTGTACGCACACAGTCTGATTTTTCTAACCACATTTACTCTGTATGCTAAGGTCGCACCCGCGCATTGAATTTTTTTCAATTGTAGTTGTAGTTCCAATTGCTTGGGGCACTACTATGATAGCATCAACAATCACTATTTTTAAAACACTAAGAAGGCTCGACACAACATGAAACTTTGCTCGAAGTATCACCAGGGGCTCTACACATGAACTCGAGCATTGAGAATATTGTTTATGTACACAGGTTACTAAAAAAAAAAAGATTTTGAACAACTCACTGTAGCTGTGTCCGCCAGCATTTTGTCAGTCAAAAATAGTCGAGCCTTCTTAGTGTTTTAAAAATATTCTAAAACATAATAGCGATTTTTGATGCAATCACAGTAGTGCCCCAAGCACTCCCATTCAAAAGGCAATTTGACAGAAAATGAAAATACGGTCAAACTTAAAAGTGACGTTTCCATTCTAATTATGCTTTTATACGAAAGTTTGCCTCGAGTAGATTAACAAAAAGACCCTAGGTAGCATTTTGGCGAGAGTTACCCTTTAAAAGAAATAGTGTACTTGAAGACTAGATAATGATTGGTCACAAATAAACAAGCTGTTTTATTTCACTCTCAGGAGGTTTACAGGATACCAAAGAAGAGCCAGGTTGAAAAAGAGTCAAATGGTAGGTCAAGAACGCATCATACTCTTATCCTACCCAGTTTAATTTAAACCATTTCATACTTTTTTGTAATGACCTCTGATCCATTGTTTTCCTCTTAACAGATCGCAGTCGTGATCGGGAAGCCCTGATGACCCCTCGCACTCCTTCGAGCAGTCGAGAGAGAGAGCGGGAAAGAGAGAAGGAACGTGATCGGGATCGAGACAGAGACCGGGACAGAGACTGGGAGCGTGAACGGGACTGGGACCGTGAGCGGGAACGGGAACGGGAGAGGGATGGAGAGAGATCGTCCCTTCGCAGTGCAGATAGGAAAAGACGACGAGGCTCCACTTCCCCTCTTCCACCTTCAGCTTATGAAAGGGGCCGCAGAAACGATGACCGGTAAGATTTACGGCACAATAAAACAAATGCATACAATTCTGTAATGATTTAATCACCCTCATGTTGTTCCAAACTTGTACAAGTTTCATTCTTTCCTAGAGAAAGTGTTTGGAACAACATGAAACATGATTTTCATTTTCAGACAAACTATTCCTTAAAAAGACATGAGAGATGTTCAAAGTCTGGTTACCGGCACTTAGATCTTCTTGTATTATTTTCTGTAGTTATGAGCAGGCCAACAGCAGCAAGAAGAAACCCCACACCAAAGAGTCTCGTAACAAGCTGTCCACTGAGGAACGACGAAAGCTCTTTGAACAGGAAATGGCTCAGCGTGAAGCACAGAAGCAACAACAACAACAACAGCAGCAACAACAACAACAGCAGCAGCAGCAACAACAACAGCAGCAACAACAACAACAACAACAGCAACAGCAATTACAGACGCTTCCGTTTAACCCACTGGCCTACACCTCCAGTCCAAGCTTCATGGCCTACCCACCTGGATACCCTATCCAGACCTATGTGGATCCCACTAATCCCAATGCAGGAAAAGTGCTCCTGCCCACACCTCCTGTAGAGCCTCTTTGTGTCACCCCAGCTGCTGGTCCCTTCGAACAAACACCTACTCAGCCCATCATATCAGATCTCGGTCTAGCTTCACCCTCTTCTTCCACCACCACCCAGGCCTGTCCTGCCTCCAGCTTGGCACATATCTCTGCCTCTCTGGAGCTTTCCTCTGGCACACAGTTCATCCAGCCTGCTGTGCCAGCACAGGACCCGAGCGTGGCCGTCCTGTCGGTGCCTGCACAAACAGCCAACACGCAGGTCCAGAGTCAGCAGGGCTACACCACGCTCTGGGACCCCAACACACAGCAGGCGGTCACGGTGCAGACGCAGCCCACCCAGCAGTATTCTACCACGGCACAGCCTCAGACGGCCATCTACTATCAGGGCCAGCCCTGCCAGACCATCTATAGCATTCCTGCAGGCTACCCGCAAACCAGCACTCCTGTCATACAGGTTGGATACCAGTACTTCCCTTTTAATCATTATTCTCACATAGTGGTCAACTGGTAAACGCTTTTCATTGCAGATATCTCGAGAGCAGAGAGGTATTTTTGTAAATACAAAATATGATGCAATGCTATTCCATAAAATGATAGCAAATGAGGCATTTTACAAATTAAACATTGTACATGCAAAAGGAAAAAAAAACTAGGGATGAAAAAAATATCTGTACAATATTGGTTACTGGCAGATATTACAGATTTTATTTTAATATATTGCTAGTTTCCCCTATTTTTTACATTTAGTTTACCTTTAATAATATTATTCTCATTTAATAAGTGGTAATCTTTAACAAATACCACAATAAAAATCCTATTTTATACTGTACATTATAATGTAATGCCTAAATAAATTTTGGAGCTTTGGAGATTTAAAGCATTTAGTTTTATGTGTTGGCCAGAATGTATGGATTCGTAATTAAAACATTATGACGCTGCACAAATTTGTGCATTTACATCAAAGAAAAGGCAGTTCTTGTTTGATTAAAACTGGTTTTGCACAACCCCATCTGTTTTCTAAATGCATGTCAATGATCTTACAGTAAATGATTCTACTTGATTTGAAAATAATCTTACAGTGAAAAACGCATTTCTCTTGCTAGAATTTTCTAATCATTTAGTCTACTTAAACTTCTTACTAAACTTAAACTTTCTTGTTTTCGATAATCTGTTTTACCTGCATGTACCCCACAATAATGTCTTCAGATCAGTTTCATTTGGAAACATGCTGGTTTTGAACCACGAACCGTTTATGTTAGTGGCTAGAGACAGGATATCCTTACAGGGAGGGTAAAGGATCTCAAAACAACTTTTGTTAGGCTAGACTGAAAAAAAAAGAAAAAAGATTGTAACTGACTTTATTTTAAAGTCTGCATGAAACTGAATTTGCAACCATTTTTCTTCGCTATTGTGACGTGGATCTGAGTGAAACCACTTTGCGAATGAGAAAAAAAAAATGATAGGCGGGACTCGATTTTGTCCATTGGGAAATAATCACTAATGGGACCAGTGCTGTCACACAGGAGTATAACTGACATCTCATGCAATATCTAAACCCAATGACAGCTCAGGGCATAACTCACTGGTCTTCATGTACTTCATTCTTCACTCATTTTTTGAAGAGTGAACACTTAAGCGTAATCAGTCTTAACAGGTAGCATGTAATGGCATACTGTTGTTTGTGGTTGTGTACAGACATACACTGAGCCAGCTGCCAACTACTTGCATGGGCAGCAGGTGTACACGGGTCATCCACAGGGTGTGGTAGTGCAGCAGGGAGGCACCGTCACCACCATTGTCACCTCTCAGACAGTTCAACAGGTATGCAAGTCATGCCTGTCACCAGACGAGGGTGCTGTTACTCTTTCTCTCTCTTTCTCTCTTACTCCTACTTTCTTTTTAAGCATTCCTTCTTGGTAATCATAAAGACATGTAAGGACTAAGAATTGGAATTTCAAGTCATTTTGTAGTCTAATTTAACTCATAAATGAGTAATCGATTAGTCAAAAAATAAATAAATTCCACATGCGTTCACTAACCAGTAACAAAATAAGATGACTTGAACAAGCTATTCCTGTTTATAGAAAAAAAAGAAAAGAAAAAAGACGGGAACTCTGAAAGACGGGAACTTGGAGATTTGTGTCTTCAAGTTGTAATGCGGGTTTGATTCAGTGTGATGCGTGTAAATTTGATACAGAACTATAAGCTATATGTTTATTACTCTTAAATATGAATTAATGTGGTCACATAGTCTATAATATACTATCATGGTCCTGTTAGACAGCTTGTAATTAGTATTTTATAGACTATAAACAGGGTTCCAGGAATCTCAACATTCTGACTAACCTCCCCTGAACTGTGATTCACTACAGGAAATGATCGTACCCAACAGCATCATTGACCTGCCGCCTCCTTCACCTCCCAAACCTAAAACCATTATCCTGCCTCCCAGCTGGAAAGTGGCGCGAGACCCAGAGGGCAGAATTTATTACTACCACATCATCACCAGGTATGAATGGTCCTTATTAAACAAGCAGTCTGTACATCATTAAAACTTCAAGAATCAAACCTCCTTTTATTCAATTAAGCTTGACGACATCAGCATGGATTGATTTATTGAGTTACGACATCACAGACAGACCATGTCTTCCATTGTCCTATTGTAATTGCTTCATGTGCTCTCTCTCTTTCAGGCAAACACAGTGGGATCCTCCCAGCTGGGATGGGACTACAGAGGAAGGCAGTCTAGAACACGAGGCTGAGATGGACCTTGGGACGCCCACATATGATGAAAATCCTTCAAAGGTATTAAACAATTCCTCATGCTTTAAAGGGAAATATCTTGGGATTTTCATCAACCTTGAGTTAGAAATATGGTTAGAAAAATTCTTCTTTAATAACACCCAGATCATCTACTAAAACGAAACAGCAAAAACGGATAATTCAGAAATTGTTACAGTGTTGACATCACCACTATAAATACATTAACAGATGCCTGTCCATGATTACAGATTAGATCAGCAACTTTGGACATTTGTTACTCATTTCACATGCATAGGAGTTAATAATTGCATTAGTTGCATTAAGATGTCTTAAAGGTACAGTAGGCTAAGTTTTTCATAAACAATTTTTGTTCTACTGGTTGAAACACTCTTCACATCCTGATAGCAATCAATAATAGAAGTGGTCTAAATATTAAAAGATGTGTATATATATCATCTGTGGAAGTCTCAGGACCAAAAAATGTGTCCAATCATTGCATTCGGTCCGATAGCAATAATAGGATGTCCTACCTGCCTGTCATATGTATTTGCATATAATACGGTAAAGAACACACTTTTTTTTTTTTTTTAAATGATCTCTTTCCCCACCATCGACGGAAATTTCCGTTATTTGTGAGACAACACTTCCCTGCCATTGAGGGAATTTTCTGGCTTTCCGTGTTTTCAAAAGGGGCGCTATGACACACATCTTCTAAAAGAGTACAGAATTTCCTGATCAAAACACTGACGAAGAAGCAGCAGAATCAAGCGATATCATATAAAATGATATGCATATGTAAAATAACGCGTTCATCAACATTAAACGGCATATAAATCAAAACCGCCTAACGTTACTGAATGAAATGTCGACCCAGGACGAGCTACAGGACTGTGCAAACATTAGGGGTGTTGATGGACTCGATCTGTGTTTTGATCATCATTCTAAGTCCGATCTGAATGTAGTCTTTGACAAAAACGCGATTTTTCTCAGCTTTTTGCTCAAATGTTGCTCTTTTTTTTATGGAACTTGCCCCCATTCAAGTGTTAATAAAAAAGAATGCATGAGGCTAGAATAAAACAGCTTTTTCTGTTTAAAAGCAGTGTCTATTCTTTCTTTTGAAAGATATGAAAGAAATTTCATATTGAAAGATCATATTGCATGTTCAGATATTCATACAACAAAATAATCTGGGGGGCATGAAATATTTGTGAACATGATCCAATTTTCAGTTATTTTTTGGCATTTCGTTTAAACTTAGTTGGACTCTCTGGGCTGCCTCCAAGACAGAAAGACTAAGAATGTTGTTTTAGTGCATTCAGTATATAGATTTTGCTAGTTTTGCCACAATAATCAGTTTATTGCCTTTCATTAAACACATAATTACTGTATCAGCAAAATCTGGTCAACCTTCATTTCCTATGTATTTATATATTGGTACATAAACCAATTTTATTAGGGCTGGGAATCGAGTTCAATACTTTTTAGGCACGGACCGAATTGCCTCGACACCATCGAGTATCAAAAAATGTCTTGTTGTTCGGTACCAAATTTCGATACCTAAAGCGTCAACGGCTGTGGCGATGCATCAAGGAAAAACACTAGTTTAACGCCGGTAACACCCAGAGACGTGGCTCACACGTGAGGCTGTAGTTTGTAAGCGCCCCAACCCCCATCGATGTAAAAGATCAAAAGTGTGGCTACATTTCACCAGGCACGATGCCAACATTAATCAATATTTGTGACAAGATAATTGCTGCCAAGACAGGCAATACAACAAATCTGATGAAGCACTGATGAGTGCACGGAATAAACTTAAGAGCAGAAAGTTGCTCCGTCTTTGACTGCAAGAAGAACTGGAGCGCGTCACAAATGAACCGAAACTCGGCGTTATAGGCTACTTGCCTCACAGACATGAGAAATAGGCATATAGAAAGCTTGAAATGTCTACTTTAAAACGAACCAATTCGAATTGAAAACAAATACTTCCTGATTATGTAATCCAAACGAAAAAGGCGTTCACAGGTTCACTACTGTATACTGCTATTTTTTCCAGACACATTGATAACCATTAGGCTACTTTTGCGAGTGCTGCGCTTGAGCACGGGGCATATATTCCACCCCCCAGTGGCCTAGTCTTTGAGTCTGTAAAAATAGTCAACAAACTAAAAAAATAAAACCAACGTTTTTTTTAGGTTATATGTAGGCTAATGTTATCTTGTTAAAACAGTTTTCATTGGTATCGAAAAAAGTATCGTTCAGGAACCGGTATCAAAGTCTTTTTGACCAAGACGTGCATTCAGAAAGTTTTGGTACCAAATTAAGTACCCAATACTGTCAAAATACTGGTGTTTATTTTTTTTTTTATTCATTTATATTTGATTGATTTAGTATCGACTTAGAACTTAAGTGCTTTTTTAGTGTTCGCTTAAGTACATGCATGTTGGGCCTGAGACTGTCCTAGCCTCACTGGATAATTGAAGATGTTGTTCCAGTCATCAAGAGTGGAATGGTTCGCAGATGCGGCTCATCCAAATAGAGAAAAGCTATTTGGATTTTTTTTAAGAAAACACTTAGAGCACTTAGATTTACCCTCAGCATTTAAAAGGCTTTGGCTTCTAAGACATTATCTGATGCAAATAAACAAGAGGTATGACCGGGCCAAACCAAATTAAAACAAAGTCAAAAACAAGTTACAGTAAACATTGTTTTAAAGACGTCAACTCAAAGGTCACAACCAGCTTGGTCTGTCATTCACTAAAGTCTTCTCTCCCTCATCACCCACTCTGCATTTCTTTTCTTTTCTTTTCTTTTCTTTTCTCTCTCTCTCTCTCTCTCTCTCTCTCTCTCTCTCTCTCTCTCTCTCTCTCTCTCTCTCTCTCTCTCTCTCTCTCTCTCAGGCTTTTGCTGGTGTTTTCTCTGGCTCTCTTTGATACTAATCAAACCCAGCTGTTGAAACTGCATTCATTTATGTGTGGTTTCTTGTTTGGGACTCAAGCTTTGCAGAATCTCTTTTGTCTTTTCAGCAATCGTCCTTTCATTTTAGACTTCAAAATATAGTAACTATTAAACTTTTAACAGATATCGTTGCCAAGGGGTCTTGTTGTCAGTATGTCAGCATTTTGTTTGATGTGCACTGATTTGCCCTTTGGATTTCTTTCTGGGACAATGAGTTGACACTCTTGGCATTGATTTTTCTCATTTATGTCATATCGGCTACCTAAGGGGACTGTGACTGGGAGTTACAGTGTTTAATGTTGCTCGTTGCAGAATTTAGTCTCCCAAGTATGTTTTGGAAAAGAATGTTAAAACAATTTCTAGATACACTTACATGAGTAATATGTGAAATAAACCGTCAGTGTTTTTTATATTCCAAACAAATTGTCAGAATTCACTATTTATTTTCATGCGTTGGCTTTTGTTTGACCCCTTTCCACAGTTTTCTACAAAGACCGCCGAGGCAGACACATCTAGTGAGCTGGCCAAAAAAAGCAAAGAAGTCTTCCGCAAGGAGGTGAGCTTGAGATTCTCCTGGGTTTTTTTACCAAATTATTAAAGCGGTAGCTCATGTGTGTCCGACTCGTCTAACCTTTCAATTTCTCCTGCTTATCTCTTCAGATGTCACAGTTTATTGTGCAATGCCTTAATCCGTACCGCAAGCCAGACTGCAAGCTGGGCCGTATCAGTAACACAGAAGACTTCAAACATCTTGCTAGAAAGGTAATGTGTGTGTCTGTATGCTTTTTAAAACTGTGAAACACTACAGAAGAAAAGAGTTGACTCTACGTCTGTGACATACATCCGTGTGAAATGGATTATTGAAAAGAAAAAAAATGGCTCAATATATCAGTTGTTGATTGGATGGAGGCAGATCTGAATACAAGCTTTTAGCTGATTGTAATAAAGGAATGGGGTAAAGCGGGACTAAATGATTGGAGAAGTCTGGTGTGTGTTACCAGAGATAAGTCTGTCATTTCACCGTAAGATGCAGTTAAGACATTTTGATTAAAAATTACACCGTAAAAAGCAATATAATAAATGTAAACATTTAATACATGAACAAATTAAACAGGAAACTTATCTAATACTCTAATTATTCACAGTGTCCTTTTTCAGCCACCCTACCGACTAATCGATTTTGAAAATATGTAGTTTACACACCCTTAAAGGGATACTACACCCAAAAATGTAAATTGTTGTCCTCATGCCGTCCCAGATTTTTTAAAACTCTTTCTTCAGATGAACAAAAAACTGATTTTTTTTAAAAGTAATCCATCTCTGTGAGTCCATGTCATGCATCCCTCACAATTGATAAATCGAAACAATGTCTTTTGAAGCAAAACGATAGGGGTGTGTGAGAAAAATACTCATATTTTCAACTTTTTAAGCTATAAATCACTGCTTTCAGCCAACTGTCATACATTTATTCATGTGACTGAAACGTCAGCATGTTGTGAAGCATAATGTAAGCATGTTGTGAAACTCAGGCAAGAAGTAGAGGTCTTCTCTGGTCCAAACATCTGTACACACATCACTTCTTACCCGAACCCAGCGTGCATAAATAAAAACAAAGAAAAGAAAATCCCAATCCAAGACAGACCCCATAACATCAGACCCGACTCAACGGCAATTTTTCAAATCCGACTGAACGTAAACGGCATTGACGTGTGCACAGCCTGCAGCACCACATGCACCAGTCAGGCCCAGACTGGCCATCGGGAGCTCTTAGAAATCCCCGTGACCTGGCGACTGATTTGGCCAACTGCTCCTTTCATTTTCATTTATTTATTTACTTATTATTACTTTATATTATAGCCTGCCCAGTGCAGACAAGTGATTTTTGAATTTCGGCCAGAATTTCAATTCTTTTAATTGTGACCAGTGGATTGGAAAAATAAAGTTGATGGCGTGCCAAAAATGAAATGGATAGCCTAATAAATCACAGATCCACTAGTGTGTTGACTGCAACACTATTTACCTCCGCTCTGGCGAACCGCTTCTGCACGCAAAAGAAAAACCCTGCATGAAGATGCAGTGACCTGTGGCGTTTCCTGATGGATCTTGTAGCTATAAAGTGGTTTTCTGTGTGCGAGGTTGGGATAGTTTAAAAGAATTCCACTCTGTAAAAGCACATTTATTTTAAATTACCCGGGACCCGAGGCCACTATTATCAGACTCGACCCGTGTCAGAGGCAGTGGTGAGGCTACACAAGGGCCAGGGTGAGACTGGCCCACTCAGATTGATGGTTGGTCCACCCAATTAAATGAGACCATTTTTTGTGTGTGGGAAATAAGATAAATCATGTATACATGACAATAATAATTGCTCAGATACATGAATTTAGAGGATGGCTAGTCCCGAAACTTTGCTGGATGTATGTGCTGCTGGTCAAGCATGAAGATGTATTCGAATTCTGAACTGATTTTATATTGCCTTGAAAGTGGGCAAAGATCAGTCCCTTTATAATCACTAAAAAGCTGTCACTCATCTTAGTTCATTTCGATGACGCGATCTCACGAAGTTCCGTTATAATCAATAATGCTGTCTATATCTTTTCTATACTTCGTTATAACGAGAGGATTTGGGAGTGAGCATAACTCAGCACTGGACAAAAACTCTGCTTTGAGCTGTGAGTTGATTCAAACTTTAAAGACCCCTTATTGGCCATTGCTATCTAGAAAAACAACAGAAATGCCTGTGATTGGCTACATTGCTCAATGCTGCAAAAACACGTTGTAGATAGAAACATTTGACGTGCCTATGCTAGGGCTGTGACGGTATGGGATTTTTTCTTACCGCGGTAAAGAAGCAACAAATCTCGCGGTTTGGCGGTTAACCGACCCCCACCCAACCCCCCCCACCCCCCCACCCCCCCCCCCCCCCCCCCCCCCCCCCCCCCCCCCCCAAAAAAAATAAAAATAAATCACCCGCGGCCGCGTCACACACTGCAGACGCGATCAAGAACGCATGTAGCTTGTAAATGACAATGGAAAT
This sequence comes from Leuciscus leuciscus, assembly GCF_965113295.1. Taxonomy (NCBI): domain Eukaryota; kingdom Metazoa; phylum Chordata; class Actinopteri; order Cypriniformes; family Leuciscidae; genus Leuciscus; species Leuciscus leuciscus. Next base: position 20,416,036 of record NC_138744.1, read on the forward strand.
GAATAACATAAAGCAGTATTCTTTATTAACAAATAAACAAATTAACATTTATATTAAATTGTAAATATTAATAATTAACTATTAAGACCGGCGACACACTTGGCTGCGTGGTGTGAGTGTGGCGTTTCTGTTGCGTGTCAGCTGCGTGGCTTTTTTTATGTCTTTGCACACCAGAAACAGCGCTGCTGCTGCTAGGAGACATAAGCCTCATTGGTGATATATTCGACATATGGGGGAGAGAGTTGTGGAAGGCCTATACTTAATGTTAAACATAAATATATAACAGCAAAGACAGCGTCGGCAGTATTGATGGCAAAATAGGCTACAGAATATTTCGTTCTGTATTGACAGGTGCAATATTTGAAAATCGATAATATTTTTTTTTAATTACATTTATATCTGCATTTATGTCAAAACCCAAACTTTCAAACATCAAAATGTAATTTATTAATATGTATTCATGTCAAAATGACATACAAATTTTTTTTTCCTATTCTATTTTGCCAGGAAACGCTTCCAACAGGCTTGCGTGAAAAATAGGCGTCGGTTCTATTTCTAGCATGCACGCTTTTTTTCCGCGCGGCTCGTGCCGCAACTGAGACGCGCGTCTCACGCAGGCAGTGTGCAAGCTCTAACCTGTTAACATGGGAGCCGAAATAAAAACGGACACGCCACGCAGCTAGTGTCGCCGACCTAAGGTAGGTCAGGTGTGCTGCACTAAAGTCCAGCAAACGCCACAGGATGGTTAATTTTTCTAAGATGTGGTCTTAAGTTAGTGGTATCTCTCGCGAGACGGATACTTTTGTGCGACAAATACGGCATATTGCCTAGTCCAAATTCACCGGCTTCCCCTTAATTGTCACCTGCCTCAAAGGCGACACAGTATTTGGCTTAGACACTAGATTCGTGGCTATTTTTTAAATCATTCGGCTAGCGCCGTCAACTGTTATTGCCTATAGCCTACCACATGAGAGAGATCGCTACTTGCAATTAAAATCTAACTCCAACTGTTCACGTTGTCTTTTATGCCTGTGTTTGTTTGTATTTAATTGAACATTATCTGTAAACATCACAAGTACTGAAACCTAGCAGTTAATTAATAATAATCAGACACACACACAAAAATAAATCCCCCATATGTTTAACGGACTGTCCCTCCCTTGCGCAGGAAGCGTTTTTTTTTCTCCAGAAGCACTTGAACATGGGACTCGCAGAATACAGTAAATTATAAGCAAATATTAATGTGTTTATAGTTCATATCACACACCATATGCACTCCTGTGACTTTCAAAAAAAAAAAAAAAAAAAGTGCGGTGATGACCTCACACCGCGGTAGGCATCTCATTAACGCGATATTGCGGTGATGCGGTTATCGTCACACCCCTAGCCTATGCCACTCTCTGCCCATGGTTATTTTTTATTTAGATATTTATGAGCGATCTGTCTACTATGGACTCACAAGTAATTGATCATTTTTGTTCATTTGAAAAAGTCAGTCATATAAATCTGGGATGGCATAAGGGGGAGCAAATGATGTGCTTACTGAAGTATTTTATTACGATGTCATTGGATTGCTGCATGTCATGTTAATAGATGTGATTTATTTTACATCTCTAAACCTGAGTGTGTTTGTGTGTGTGTCTGCTCACAGCTGACTCATGGGGTGATGAACAAGGAACTGAAGTCTTGCAAGAACCCTGAAGATCTTGAATGCAATGAGAACGTCAAACACAAGACCAAGGAGTACATCAAGAAGTACATGCAGAAGTTTGGTTCTGTGTACCGACCCAAGGAAGACACAGAGCTGGACTTACTAGCCTGAAGCAACTCCAGGAATCTCCTGGCAGCTCTTTCCAACCGAACACCCCTGGCCTGAACAGTTTTGGTGCGTCAGGACAGGGCGGCTCAAGCGCGAGTCCTGTTGTTTTATTCCACTGACCCTCTAACCATGTCGTAAATGCTGCTCTGGGAGGGGGCATTGCCTGAGCCGTCCCACGCAGGGGATGTTTTAATTATGAGATAAACTGCTGCGGTATGAAGCGCGGAGGACGCAATCCATGGGTGCTACACAGACTCTTTCCAAGATCTTTTTGTCTTCTCAAACTATCTCTAAGGCAAGTCTCATCAATTTGGAGAAGAGGATCATCCTAAACTCTAGAGGGGGGGGGGGGGGGGGGAAAGAATAAGTGGACCATTAAAATCCCCACACCATTACTGTAGTTGTTACCAAGGGCTTTTATTAGCTTACCTGCTCCGCCGAAGGTCCCGATTCCTCGCTGATATTAGTCGAGGAAAGAGGGTAGGAGAAAGACAGACGCTAAGGATTATGGTATGTCTCAGATCAACTATCCACAGAACTAGTCATTTTGGACTTACTGGCCATGGGTCGCCCAGCATTGTTTTTATGGATTTTAGTCTATAGAAGTGTGCAGGTCTGTGATCTAACCCCATTTGCCCTGGTCTTATTTTTCTTCTCGACTGGGGGGAAGGTTATGTAGCAATGATATTTTATCAACGTCTTTCACTGTTTTTACATTAACTTTTTTTATTCATGTCACAATATGTGAAGCCCTCCTGGCAGTTTGTAGCTTATTTTTGTGGCCATCACGTATAGATTGATCAGGTTTACCATCCCATAAGCTCTGGCCATTAATTAACTCACCCCACCTTATTAACCTGCATTAAATCTGTTTCAAGACATGTATTATATTGCTTTATATGTGAATATATTGAGATTTAGTTTTTGAGACCATTAGCAGAGACAAGGTCCACAATGTCTTGTGTAAATATGTGTAATATACCAGACTGGGAAAACGGGATTAGAAGGATGCAACTAGATCCGAGTCCTCCGCCCCGCGGGTGCAGCTCCGTTGTTCCTAAATCAAGCAGAATTCCGCACTATCCCACTGCTCCGTTTATTGGGTTGAATTTTAAAGGTTGGGGTGTCATTATGGTTTGTTTTTCCTTTGCTTTCTCTGTAGAGAAATCTTTTTTTTTTTTATGTGCAAATAGGAGTCTCACCCCACTCCACTGTAAGTACTGTGCAAGCACATTGTCATACTGAGTGTAAAAACATTTTAAAATAAAATAAACTGTTTTCTAAAAAATAAGGCTTGGTTTTCTTATCACCTAATGCCTATGTGTTGAAGAAATAGTGTCTGTTCATCAGCGTCCAGCAATAACATGCTACTGTGTTTGATCCTGGGTGACGAAAACGGCTCCCGCTACTTCCAAAAAGCTGCTCTGGAACTACTTGCATTAATTTATTTACCATTATTTTATTAATATTTATTTAGAATTATAAAACTATACTTGAAAAAAAAAAAATCTAGTTTATGCATTTATTATCTCTTAAAAATGCAAATTAGGTTAAAATTGTTATATGTTTAGATATTACAAATTGTTATATTATATTTCCTAAAATAGAATGGGATGAAATCATTTTTTTAGATGATACATTAATCACTTGCTTTGGCTGTAGTACAACAATATAAAAAGCCAATTTATCTTTGGAAACAAACCTTATCTCACACTTAAATTTTTTTAATGTACATTTATAATTGGTAATATATTTTAGGAAGCTTTTCTAATATATATAACCATTTACTGTAGAAAAGCTTGATATAATTGTTTTTTTCCAAAAGTAAATTGAATTTTATATTGTCATGTACTAAACTCCCTACCCAACTAGACATTTTCAAGTATTGCCAATTATAAATGTACATTTAAAAAAGTGTGTTGGCGACAATTATTGACACCCCTAGAATTTTTTTTACGAGTAAAATATCTCTGAAGTATATTCCCATTCATATTTACCTTTTTTTAGCACACCAGGGTGACTAGGAGCATGAAATCGTCTAGCTATGACTTCTTGTTTTACAGGAGCTTAAATATGAGGAAACACGAAGGCCAAATTCCCTTAATCATCCATCACAATGAGTAAAACCAAAGAATATAGTTCTGATGCGCAGCAAAAGATTGTTGAGCATCACAAAATAGAAAGTGGCTGTAAGAAAATAGCTAAAGAATTGAAAATCCCCAACTTAACCATCAGGGCAATAATTAAGAAGTTCCAATCATCCTAAAGATGTTACGAATCTGCCAGGAACAGTACGTGTGTCTATATTGTCTTAATGGACGGTGAGGAGGAGAGTTTGAGTGGCCAAAGACTCTCCAAGGATCACAGATGGAGAATTGAAGAGATTAGTTGAGTCTTGGGGTCAGAAGCCTACCAAAAAAAAAAAAAAACACCTCTACATCCCCACATGTTGTTTGGGAGGGTTTCAAGAAAAATCCTCCTCGCTCATCCGAAAACAAACTCCAGCATATTCAGTTGTCAGACACGACCTTCAAACGGCACAGGGTTCTGTGGTCAGATGAAACAAAAAAAAGCTTTTTTGGCAGCAAACACGCTAGATGGGTTTGGTGCACAGACAGTATAAGAAGGTTTGGTGCACACAAGGATAAAAATTACCCCATGTGTACAATTGACCTCTCGCCGGCCCCTCCCCCAAAACGGCCATTGTCCAATCACACATCATAGCAACCGTTACTATGTGAGCAGGTCCGACAAACATTGACTCCAAGCAAGATGGTGAAGCGGTGCGCCCACGGCGTTTGTAAATCGGACACTAGATACCCCGAGAGATTGTCTGGAGGAGTTGTGTTCTTTCCATTCCCAAAGCCGAAAACACAACGTGACCGTGAGTTGAACATAATTCAAAACTAGGAAATAGCTTTGGCTTAGTTAAAGGTGCATAACAGATAATATAATAAAATAAAATGGATATCTGAATGCCTTATATTTTGTTTTATCTATTTCATTTTATTATATTATCTGTTATGCACCTTTTAAGCAAAACCAATTTGTGAATTCTGTTCATCAACAATGGAAATAAAACATTCTGATTCTGATTCTCAAAACGGCTATTCTCAAAACAACAGAGAAATGTTAGTTAGCTTTGAATGGCTTTGACGCACATCTAGGTTTAGCTAGCTAACATACCCTTGTATTTTAACAAAATAGCTACTCGCAATAAACAATAATAGACCATAACATATGAAAGAGAACTCAGATTTCGTTTGAGACCGGTAAGCATTAACGTTAGCCTCGACAGTAGTCGTGTCTCCTTCATTGCGTATTTTTATATTTTGAATATATCCCTCCACTGCATACTGTAACCACCTTTGCCTCGATCTGAAGGATATCGCGGAGGTATTGCTCCAAAAAAGGTCACTGACACGCACGGGTAAACCTCTTCCCGTCATGGCAATCTGTCGCGCTGGTCGTGTTTGACCATTTGTTTGTCGGACGTAGCAACAGTAACTATGGGGGGCGGGGCTCGGCGAAAGGCTAAATTAATATACCGTTGGATCTTTAATGTTGTGGGCATATTTTTCTGCTGAAGGTCCTGGACATCTTGTTCAGATACATGGCATCGTGGATTCAATCGTGGATCAAATATCAACAGATAAAAAAAAAAAAAACCTGGCGGCTTCTGCTAGAAATCTTATAATAGGCCGTGGTTGGATCTTCCATCAGGACAACGATCCAAAACAAACATCAAAATCAACACAAAAATGTGTTACGGGGCACAACATGAAGCTTCTGCCATGACCGTCCCAGTTCCCTGACCTGATGAGTGGAGTGAACTGAAGAGAAGAAGCACAAACATGGATCTGGGAATCTGAAGGATCTGGAGAGATTCTGTATGGAGGAATGGTCTCTGATCTCTTGTCAGGTGTTCTCCAAACTCATCAGCCATTATAGGAGAAAACTCAGAGCTGTTATCTTGGCAAAAAGAGATTGCAAAAAGTATTGAATAAAAGGGTATGAATAATTGTGGCCAACGTGTTTTGGAGAAAAACATTTATTTCATATTGTGATTCCCCCTTGATATGACGTGAACCTCTTGATGGAAATAAATGTTATTCCTATCAAGATGTGCATACATTTTTGGTCAAGATCTTGTAATGACAATGCAAGAGTCAAGCACTCTGTAAAGTCTATTCCAGCACATCCCAAAGACTCTCAATTAATTTAAGGTCTGGACTCAGAGGTGCCAATTCATGTGTGAAAATTATTCTTCATGTTCCCTCCTAACTATTCTTTCAATTTGAGCCTGGTGGATCTTAACATTGTCATCCTGGAATATGGCCATGATGTGTCTTCCTACATGGTTGTTTAAGAAATGAAAACCTACACACTCCATCGAGGTCTGAAAACATGGCATCTTTTTTTTTTTTGTCTGACCCCTCATCATTTTCTGAAAATAAATGCTCTAAATGACTTTATGAGAAAATTAAGTTGTCAGTAGTTTATAGAATAAACCGAAAATATTAATTTTACTAAAACACATACATATAAATAGCAAATCCAGAAAATCCAGTGCTAATTTTGCAGCATTGGTCTCTTATTTTATTTTTCCAGAGCTGTATATTACAGCACATGGAAATAAATAGTTGCCTTTATATTTTAGGAAGTCGTGTCTAACAAGGGGATTATCATATTTGGTGGTCCTTGGCATCAAAAAGTTGGTTCTTTTAACCAAAAAGGAATGTAATTTCAGAGACGAGGCAATTTAATAGCATTTAATGAAAGATTATGACAAATTATAAAAGATTTTTTGAGATTTTATTTTTCTTTAAAAAAATGCATGCACCCTGATGTACAATAATAACAAAGTAGTAAATTAAAGTAAATACTATATTTTTGGTTTCATGTTGACTTTATACACATTTAAACTCCCTGTTTTCAAAGACAGAGACTGCCACCACAGCACAGATCTGGCTCTATTAAATCAGAGAATCAAAGTGGTGCACTGCTTTCATAATAGGCTCTTCCAGGGCTCAGAGACTCTGCCTACACAGTGCCTTAACCATCTGTGCAGAGCTGGTTTTCCCCTCCCCTCAGCCCAGCCCTTCTCTGTGCAGAGCAGAGCTCCAGGGCCAGGGCATTCCGGGGCTGCTCCAGACCGCAGTTAAGCAGCTCCGTCTGGAGTACGTGACGGCATGCAGAGCCGCCCAAGTCCCTGCTCTCACTTAACAGATCATCACAGAAATCATTAACACGTTTCATTCGGAGTCTTTCAAGTTAAAGTTAAAAAAGATAAAGTTTGTTTTCCGCAGCTTACCTGAATAACACTTGTAAAAGTAACTCTAACGTGCCCCAGAGTTTGTTACCGCCAAACTCATAGGGTTGAAATTTGTTTATTTTTTTATAAAATGGAATCATTTCTTTAAAAAAAAGATTCCCATCAACCTTGTCTGTTGGCAAATTCACTTCTGTGGGGGCTTCCTTCATGCAGTTGTTTCCTTAAAGGGAGAGTTCACCCAAAAATGAAAATTGTTCCTGAAGTTGTTCCAAACCTGTATGAATTTCTTTCTTCTGCGGAACACAAAAGAAGATATTTTGAAGAATGTTTGTAACTAAACAGTTAATGGGCCCCATTGACTCCCAATCCATAGTTCATATCGATCACAAGTTCAGTAAGGAGTACCACAAGGCTCAGTACTAGGACTGTTGCTTTTCACTCTGTACATGCTACCCTTGGGAAATATCATTAGGAAGCATGGCATTAGTTTTCACTGTTATGCTGATGATACTCAGCTCTACATTTCTTTGCGCCCCGATGAAACTTGCCAATTCACAAAATTAACCGAATGTATAGCTGTTATAAAAAATTGGACAACTACTAATTTCCCTTCTACTTAATTTAAAAAAAAAAAAGAAAAAAAAGAAGAGATTCTAATTATTGGACCAAAAACCTCGGCACTTAATAACCCAGCATACTGTCCAACACTTGATGGATGTTCTGTCAAATCTGCGTCGTCGGTTAGGAACCTGGGTGTGCTCTTTGATACCAATCTTTCATTTGAAAGCCACGTTTTATAGCATCCGTAAAACCACATTCTTCCATTTTAAAAATATATCTAAACTACGACATATGCTCTCAATGACAAATGCTGAACAGTTAGTTCATGTGTTCATGACCTAAAGGCTAGATTATTGTAATGCTCTACTGGCTGGTTGCCCTGTATGCTTAAAAAAAATAATAATTCCAGCTGCTCCAAAACGCAGCAGCTCTTACTGGTTCTTACTAGTTCTAGCCCGGTTCTGTCAACACTGCATTGGCTCCCTATTAAACATTGTATACATTTTTAAATCTTTGCTAATTACTCAAAATTCTGGCCAGTTGATAATACTTAGAATATCAAAATCAACTGCTGGCGGTAGATCCTTTTCCCATATAGCACCTAAACTCTGGAACAGTCTTCCTAGCATTGTTCGGGAAGCAGACACACTGGAATATTTATCCTGGAATACACATAACACATTTTCAATTTCTAATTCAAATCATGTAAAATTATTGTTAGGCTACATAAACTAGATCAGCTGGAACGGGGAACACTTTCCATAACACCTGATGTACTTGTTACATCATAAGTAGAAAGGCATCTACGCTAATATTAGTCTCTCTGTTTATCCCAAGGTTTACCCTAGTCAGCCGTATCCGGGCCATATCCAGATCTGATGAAGGACCTGTGTCTAGACACGACCACAACGCAGCCATGAAGTGTCAGCAGAGTGTCAACTACACTATCCCCTGCGAAGGCCTCCTCCCCTTCCCTTTCCCTCTGTACAGATGAAAACATTATCAAAATGATTGTAAAAATGATAATTTTTACAATGGGAATTAACCAATTATTGGACCATGACTTTCTTCTAGAGCTTCTTCTAATTTTCTATTATCACTGTGAAGCTGCTTTGAAACAATCTGTATGATTGTTCGGTCGGTGACTTGACTTCCCACTGCTTAAATCATTCTTACAATCCTGACTGTTGTCATAAATCACAGGAAGATGTACAGGCAAGAACGCGTATTATGTAAACAAAGCACTCTATTGTGAACGCTTGTCATTACATCAGAAATTCTGACTGCCAAGAAACTGCTGTTGGTTGGGTGTCGAGTTGGCATTAACACAACACATTTTTTTGGCTCTCAAAAGATTTACATTACATGCAGCTCTCTCTGGCCAATTTGAGCAATTAGCTAAAAAAAACCCCAAAAAAACAGCTTCACTTTCTGCTATGGTTTTAAAGTGAAACACTATTATTCAGAGCATGTCGCTTAAATGTACAGGAAGGGCAAAGAGATGTGTGTATTATTATGATTAAACCAACAAGAGAATAATCAGACCCAGCGGCTCCAGATTTGACTGTTAGGGTTAATGGTGCAGAAAAAGATATTTTCTATAATTCCAGGTTCAAATCTTGTTTTCAATGTAACACTGCACCATTATACATCATTAGTGTAATAAAATACTACTTCTTTGCTCACACAATGCATTATTTATTTTCTTTAAAAATACAAAGATACCTCTAAACATCAATATTTCATTATTAAAAAAGGACAAACATAAGTGATAGATACATAACGTGGATGTTATTAATATGAAAAGCCTCTCAGCACGGAAACCATCAAGTCTCACCCAGAACTCAGCACTAACATACAGAAATGAACCTAAAATACATACATGGTAGAGAAGACCAGCAAAGCACAAACCTGAGCGTTCAAAGTAAAGGCACCAGAGAGTTTTTCTCTTACATAAAACACAAAACATAACTTTGCTTTTAGGTTGCATTGTTGATTAAAGTGCAAACCAAGCACTATTGTGAATGAGACACATCTTTTGTCTTTATCAAAGAGGATCATTCGCTAGGGCAACTCGACTGTACATCTATATATTTCCGAATATACAACTCCCTTGTGCAGCCCATTTAGTGGTTTTCCTCTTTGGAAATGATAAAACACCTTACAGTATAACATTGCCTTTGACAAACAACAGTATAAAAGCTGAATACTTCGGTGTTGATCAATGTTCGAATGACAGAAGCACTGAAATATAAATACAAAAGCACGATTGAATCGCATGCATGATGCTTTCTCTGGCACTATGATACCCATTCCACAAAAATGGAAAACTGTCATTCATGAGGCCGCAGAAATGTTCACGAAATGTCCGTGTTCTTTGATACCAACCACAGCTGAAACCAAAACCACCCAAAACACTGACAATGAAAATGTTCAGCATGAATGTGTCTCGGAGAAAACAGAGTTTGTTTTGACAGTACAATGAGAATCTTATTAAGCTTATACTGCCCATGAATCCTGGAGGAAACATCTGTCTTGAGCAGAAAATGTTCTGAGGTGGCGGAACATCTCAGGCTGTTGAAACAAAATTCATAAGTGAAACGCTATGTTTAATAACACCCCTTATTATTTCCAATCCTGCTCTTCAAAGTCTTAGTGCACGCTGCAAGACATTCGCCTTCGAAAATGAGTCGGTTGATGCTCTTCCTCTATTATTTTAGTGTCTCTTTCACTTTCACGAAGGCGTAAGGAACATATTCAAGTATTCAGACGACTGACACTCCTTGAGAGGTGGCGGCGAGGGCGGTGATGATGTCCGGCCGCTCGATGCGTGCCAGAGCGGAGCAGAGCAGGCCCAACGTGGACCCTTCCTGTTGGGCCCAATCAGTTAAGAGGGTGTGGATGGGGTCCTGGCCTCGTCCAAAGACGTCCACACGGTCCTGTTCGTAACCTAGCGTGGCGGCCAGCTGCCTCCAGCTCCGACTGCCCCCCTCTGCGAGAAGCCCCTCTACTTCCTCCTGCCTGTGGGGAGGCAGGTTCACATAAAGCCGCGTGTCCTGTTTGCTGTCCCGTTTGCTGCCTGCCGAGAGTATGAGAAAGCGATCAGATAATTACTAATCAGCCATTTAGCAGACACTTTTAGTAAAAGCAACTTACAGTAGCAACTTACTAAAGCCCTGTTTACACCTGGTATTAAGATGCGTTTTGGTTGATCGAATGACTTAATCGGATGACTTACTGACCTTTATGGGAAGCACGCTAGCCGGAGGGGATTTAAACTTTGTTGGCTGGAGACCCAAGTTTTGTTTGAAGATGAAAAATGCACTAAGCACAATGTTCTCTCACCATTCCTGATTTCTAACACGCAATCACAGCGTTCCATGTAGTCTTGCGGCTATCAGAGCAGAAACGAAAGCTGCTGCTCTCTGTGTGTTTTTCAGTCGTCTCCGTGCGCACTCATAAAGAGTAGGGGTATACCCCCGGTGTCCTGGCCACATTCCACCCATTGGTCCTTAACAATCATGGCCTCCTAATAATCCCCTTACATTGAATTGGCTCTATCACTCTCTCTCACTCTCTCTGGTGAGCGCACTGGCGCCGTTGTACTGTGACTGCCGTCGCATCATCCAAGTGGATGCTACACACTGGTGGTGGTTGAGGAGAGATCCCCTGATATGATTGTAAAGCGCTATGGGTGTACAGTAGTACATATGAAAGCGCTAAATAAGTGCCTCATTCATTCATTCATTCATTCAGGTGTAAACGGGAATGTGTCTCCCTTGTCTACTTGTGATCCGATCGACCAAAACACATTTTAATACCAGCTGTAAACAGGGCCTAAGAATGACAATACATCCAAGTACAAGCAAAAACAAACATTTAACACAACCAGTGTAGTCGAATTATACAACAAATTACTCTTTTGAAACAATTATTTTTAATGAATCAAAAACAAAATTGTGCAACCAATGTAGCTGGATTCCTAAAATGAATGAGTCTAATGAACTGGTTATTTTTGGAGAATAAAAATTAAGAAATTAAAAAAACATACGGCAAAACCATTGTAGTCTGATGATTCCCAAAAATAAATTATTAGTTGGTTTTAAATCTTAAAAGTTGGTTCTTTTAATAAAGAAATGATTAAATAGAACAAATCACTAAGCAAGTTATTTTAATGAACAGTTGAAATAAATGAATGAATATTACAAATGACTCTCAAAACAACAAATGGACAGAATGAAGTTTTGAGTTTGCGGTCTTGATTTATAGAATCAAGTCAAATGAATGGATTCTCAGCCCTAGACAATGTATCTGTGTTTAAGTGGTTCTCTTATACCTTTGCTGGGCTGGCTTTCCTGAAGGCTTTGACAGTCCAGGAACACGCCACTGTCGCTGTGTAATTTCTCTCCTTCCCCGGCATTATTCAACTCGCCAACCCGTGCTTTCACCAGAGCCTGCTTCTGCTGACATGACTTCCAGCTGAACACACACCCCAAATCACACACTTATTATATACAGTAAAAACCAACAAGAATAATATTTCACTCAAAAGACACATTATGGTATTCTATGTCTTACATATACAAGTAGAATACATTTTTGAGTAAATCATCTCATAAAGCATAGTTTTTCTTCTTGAAACCGCTGTACGACCTCACCATTTGTAGGCAACGTAGAGCAGGAGGCCGAGCACCACTGCAGCCAGTACAGACACGTAGACCAGGATGTTGTTGTTGTTGTTGCCCCCTTGATCCTGTGGTGTAAGTTGAGGGGATCCGGACCCTGGTGCTGGGCTGCTCCTGTTCTCGGTTTCATCACTCAGAGTCGGCCATCGGGGGAATTCCCGCGATACATCAGAACCAGATGGCCGGGACAGGATGCTGAGGTCTTTCACTGGAAAAAGAGATTTAACAGAATAAGTCATTTTGAACTGCCTTTATATATTCAAACGAGATAATGAAATACCAGTAACTTTATATATATATACTACTGTTCAAACAAGAAAAAAAGCCAATTAACACTTTTATACTAAAGGGATGCATTAAATTGATTTTTTATTATTATTATTGTAAAGACATTTATAATCTTACAAAAGATTTCCATTTCAAATAAATGCTGTTATTATGAACTTATAAAATCTGGAAAAACGGTTTCCAAACAAATATTAAGCAGCACAACTGTTTTCAACATTAATAATAAGAAATGTTTCTTGAGCTGCAAATCAGCATATTATAATGATTTCTGAAGGATGATGTTAAAAAATTCCGCCATTACATTAATAAATAACATTTTAAAATATATTTAAAATAAATATTATTTTAAATTGTAATAGCTAATATTTCACTATTTTACTATTACATATATAAAAAAGAATATAGCCTTGATGAACATAAGAGACTTTTTTTCAAAAAACCTTAAAGACCCAAAACTTTTAAACAGTATTGTGTGATATATATATATCTCACACACACATATATAAACTAAATAGATATAATCTGTAAAATGAATGCATATATACTCCTCTGGTAGTTAAATGAGAACTAAATGAGTAGTTGTGCGGTCTTCATAAATCAAGTGAAACTCATTAGACTCACAATAGTTAGACGTTTGAAGCACACTCAAGTACACCCTAGCCTAGAGCATTCAAACACCTAGATTGCAAAAAAAAAGCAGATGCTCATTTTAGCCTACATATGAAACCCACATCTGACACACATCTGCTGTGAGTGATTAACACATCATCAGTGTGCACAGGCACAGCTGACAGACTAAATACCAGATCGAAATGTTGGAAAGTGTGGAATGGTCAGGAGGATTCATGCCTCCCGCCCTCCATCCTGAAATAGATTGTACAGGCGAGGCCACCCCACACACACTATCACACAGATGCATGCATTCTTTTGTCCACTCACACTCTCACACACACCCCACAGGCTGCCTGTGCGGATCAAACACTCGGTGTGGCTGCCCTGACCTCGGCAGGTCAAGTGATCTAACTGGTCACTCCACCCTGCAGAGAACAGAGGGCAACGTGGGATGCGACCCACTAGCCAGCTGGTTAACCTCCAAACCGATTTAACTCACCTCAGGCCACAGTTTAACACGCAATCCAATGAGGACATGCCGCTTTTTAAATGACAGTTTATAAAAAATAAAGCCAAACAATTTAATATTTGATCAAACAAAATCTATGTGACGTGTTTATCTTCTTAATCTGATCATGACTGGATTGTTGCTAAACTCATTGAAGAATGAGCAGAACATCTGAAGTCAAAGTGAGAGCTACATTTTCCCAAAAGCTTCTCTCTGACTGAACACAGGTGTCTGCCACATGTTAACAATCTAACCACACACACTCACACACACATGCATAAATGTTTTTATATATAGCTTGGCACAAACTTCATCCAAGACACACATGCATATCGGGTTACGTTCACACAGTCAGTGTTTGGGATTGACAATCATATTTACTAACAGGTGCGTCAAATCAAAGACAAATAAAAGGTCCAAGATCCAGGAAAAGGAAACTTCTTTTAAAAATCTAGTTTAAACAGCACGTGTCAAGTTCTTAGAAATGTACTCATGCTTTATATCCATGTTGGTTTCACATGGTTTTAAAAAACATTTATTCCATTTCTGACAAAAAATTTAATAAATGTAATGAGTACAAAAGTTATATTTTTCCTTATACCGTGAATACATGGGAGTGCACACGTTAAACAATATCTTTTTTTTTCAAACTAATCTGTATATTTTACAAATATCGTTAATTCTTTATTAATAAATATCATTGTTATAAGGCGTTAATACCATTTAGTAATACATACATACATACATACATACATACATGCATATATATATATATTAATACCATATTGTAATACATGTATTATATACAGTATGTATAATAAAATCTAAACTAACCTTGTCATGTTATAAAAAGGTAAAAAAATTAATAAAAAAAATGCTAATATGATATTGTATGTAGGGCAATATATATATATATATTCATAGAGACGGCCCCTACAGACAATATCATATTAGCAATTTTTTTAAATTATTTTACCTTTTTATAACATGACAAGGTTAGTTTAGATTTTATTATATATTATATATACAGTACAGGCCAAAAGTTTGGAAACATTACTATTTTTAATGTTTTTGAAAGAAGTTTCTTCTGCTCATCAAGCCTGCATTTATTTGATCAAAAATACAGATTTTTTTTTTAATATTGTGATATATTATTACAATTTAAAATAATTGGTTTTCAATTTATTATACTTTAAATTATCATTTATTTATGTGATGCAAAGCTGAATTTTCAGCATCATTACTCCAGTCTATCACATGATCCTTTAGAAATCATTCTAATATTCTGATTTATTATGAGTGTTGGAAACAGTTCTGCTGCCTCATATATTTGATGAAAAAAAGGTTAAAAAGAACTGCATTCAAAATAAAAAAAAAATTTTTAATAATATAAATCTTTACTATCACTTTTTATCAATTTAACACATCCTCGCTGAATAAAAGTATTGATTTATTTCAGAAAAAGAAAGAAAAAAAATTACTGACCAGTAGTGTATATTGTTGTTACAAAAGATTTCTATTTTTAAAACATTTGCTGCTTCTTTTTTTCCTTTTCTTTTTTTAAACTTTTTATTCATCAAAGTATCCTAAAAAAGTATCACAGGTTATGAAAAAATATTAAGCAGCAGAACTGTTTCCAACTTTGATAATGAATCATCATATTTTTAAAAAGGGTCATGTGATAGAATGGTACCCTGGTAAACCAGAGTTCTCGCGAGAGCACAAGTTGAATTTGCTCAGTGAGTTACTCTGGTGTCGAGCAATGGAGCTCATTAAATATGCCCCTCTATCCGAGCTGCACCAATCACATCAGGTTATCTGATATAGGCGGGCGAGAGTTGAGCTAAACAGATGACGACAGCGCTGTGACGCCGAAGTCATCAGTAAACATTGCAAGATGGCTATGGCTATGGACCAGTTGTTTGAAACGGCTTTGGCCGCTACAATGAATGAGTTAGACTTGGCTTTTTCCCAAAAGAGGAACAGAAGACGCCGCTCGAATCGTTCCTTTGCAAGTAGGGTGTTTTTGCTGTTTTGCCGACCGGAAGAGTCTAATCTACCAGTTAGC
The DNA here is from genome assembly GCF_965113295.1 of Leuciscus leuciscus. Lineage (NCBI taxonomy): Eukaryota > Metazoa > Chordata > Actinopteri > Cypriniformes > Leuciscidae > Leuciscus > Leuciscus leuciscus. The sequence goes on from NC_138744.1 coordinate 20,431,852, forward strand.
TCCGCTGGTAGCTAAGCGTATGGGGTTTATTGTTGTGATTGGTCGTTGTGTTATCCAATTGCGTGCTGTGAGATTTTCAAATGCATGCTTGGTGCCGCCCCTCGAGCTGGCCGATTTTCATTGATCGACACCAGAACATTAATCTTTTAGATTTAGGTCTGGATTTCCAGGCTAATAGAATGGAGTAATGATCCTGAAAATTCAGCTTTGCATCACAGAAATAAATGATAATTTAAAGTATAATAAATTGAAAACCAATTATTTTAAATTGTAATAATATATCACAATATTAAAAAAAAAATCTGTATTTTTGATCAAATAAATGCAGGCTTGATGAGCAGAAGAAACTTCTTTCAAAAACATTAAAAATAGTAATGTTTCCAAACTTTTGGCCTGTACTGTATATTTATATATAATTTATTATCACATGACATGACTTTCAGTTGACAGAAAAAAATATTTATATATATTTATAATATTTTAATACAACGGTTTTACAGTTTTTTCCCTAAGAAATAATCAAATCTAAACGGAAAATTACTTAGGGTTATTTTTTCATCCTTTTAATTAGGCTTTTGTCTTCATTGTGATATCAGGACGGTTGAATCACACTGTTGTGCTGCACGATAAAAAAACAACAAAAAAAGTCAAATTGAAATTTTTCTGAAATTGCAACAATTTTTTTTATTAAATAAAACAAAAAAACTCCAGGTTTGCTGAGCTTGTTTGTAGCGCTGCACAACTTGGCCAAACATGTTATGATCATATATAAATTAGGGGTGCACCGATCCGACTTTTTCAGTCCCGATACCGATACCGATGCCTGGGATTTGTGTATCTGTCGATACCCGATACCGATCCGATACTATTGTTGAATTAATAATAAACTGTATACCTTCCACCTTATACCTTCCTTGAAGAGACTAAAGGCACCAGACTTTACTAACTAAACATAACTAAGACAAAATAAAAGATGTATGTAATGTTGAATTCTTATTTAGGCCTATTTAAAAAACAATTGTGCATTCAAATCTAAAATATAATGTAATCAAACTCTTAAATTAAAATAAATAAAATGTAGCCACAAGAAACAAAACAGTGCATTGGTTGAACATACAATAGTAATCAAACAGTAACCAAACATTGTAAACATGTAAAAAATATAAAGTGCAAAGTCCTGCAAACAGGAATTTAAAATGCAACATAGCAGCTGAACCTGAGAATAAACAAATAAAAAGTTGGTCGAACAACAACAACAACTTGATCACACATAATAATAACCAAACATTGAACATGTAGTGCAGTGTCACACCACCATCACAAACATGACCTGTGAATGCTCACTTAATCAGCAATGGCAAATTTAAATGTCAGTTTTAATGATCAATATGTTTCATATTTTAAAAAATGAAAACAAAAAGAAGCAGGGTTGTTTTATATTTCGTGTTGTTATAAATATATGCAGTAAAGATGATCAATGTACGCGTTTGCCTGAACCACATTTATGTGGCCATTAATATGTTTAAGATTTTTTAAATGAAAAGAGGCAGAGTGGTGTTTTATAACATATTTCGTTTTATTGTTGGCTAATACATACATAAAGAGATGACCGGAGTAGCCAGAGCGAGCTGAGTGACGCGATCAAGAACGCTGCTGTTCCATTTGCAGAATAACCGGACTTGCCGCCTCTCGTCCTCGGGAGTTCGTTCTCCTGAGTCAAACTTGTCAAGTCCGAACTACCAAGGACGCAAGTCCGAAGTTTGCGTACTTGGTATTGAGAAACGGCCTCTGGCTCGCTCCATGTTGCTTCTAGCATGCGACACACGTGAAGCTAACGAATGACGTAGGTTCTGCTGCGACGACAAAAAAAAAAAAAAAAAAAAAAAAAAAAAACCTGGATCGGCCCGTGGATCTGTTATTTTTTCCGATCCCCGATCCAGCTATTTTGTCAGTATCGCGGCCGATATCCGATCCTAATATCGGATCGGTGCACCCCTAATATAAATATGACAATAAAATAGTTTATTAACAAAAATAGTTTAAATAAAAATATTAAACATTACAATAGTAAAATTTCTTGTTTTATTTCATTGTAAAATAAAGAATAGAGTATTAAAGACACGTAGAGTGCATATATTTATTTAATTAAATCACATCCTTTGCGATTTAATAATCACAATACATACACCCAAGATCATTTACATAAATGCGCACTAGAATTTAATGAACATAACACTCACCCATACAGACGGTGTCAGAATCCGGCTGGCAGGATCTGATCTCCACTTCTTCGTCACTACATTGCGAACAGGGCACGCAGGGTTTCCTGTCGCTCCTCTCCCTTGAGTAAGTCCCTGGTTTACACCGCTCACATACGGTATTTCCCAGCGGACCACATTCCCGAGCCACTCCACTTCCATACCCACACATGCTGCAGGCTGCGCACAGCGAGCTTGTGCTGTTACCATCTCGCCACAGGAAGAAACCCTCACCACAGTCACACTGGGTCTCCTGAGTGGGCGTGCAGCGGGCCAGTTCAGGAATGCCGAAAGGGCAGCGGGCGCACAGTCGACAGGCTGAAAGACTCTCAGAGTCTGAGAAAGACACGCCTGGGAGAGATTTAAAGAGATTTTTATCAAGAATATGAATGTAAATATTTGCAAAAAAACAACAATACTCACATTTAGGCATTTATTCAAAGTTTGTTTTAATAACACTCACCATCTTTACACGGCTTACACTTGGTGTCTTCCTGGCCGCAGTTGGTTGCCAAGCCAGAGCCCGCAGGACACATGCTGCAACATTCGCCTGTTTTTGTGAATTGCTCACTGATACAGGCCTGGCCAAAAGCCACCTGCAAAACACACAAGCACATGTCAAATTCAAATTAGTGATAATAATTAAATGGAAATTTGTAGCATTATTTTGCTCTCAGTGACATAAAAGACAATCCTAGGACACAGAATGACAGTGTCATTTTTCTCTCTCAGTCTCTCTTCTGATGAGGTCACCAGAGCAGAAATAAGAAGATATACTGATCTTCAGCCAGACAATTATGTTCAAAGGATGTGCGGAATAAATACAAACTGTAAAAACAATATAAATGGTGATTATAAAGATTATAGGTAAAGTAGATTATAAAGTTCTAAACAATAGAAGCCTGGTGGAGTACATATTCATTAAGAGACTGACACTGGCATATGTGAAAGGGACGCTATGTTTTCTAACACACACACACACACACACTTCCCTGTGATTTTGCATTATAGATATTAGAACAGTAATAATAATATTTCACAATATTACTAATTTTCTGTATTTTTTATCAAATAAATACAGCATTGGTGAGCATTAGAGACTTTCAAAAAAAAAAAAGAACAAAAAAAAAGAATGGTAAGAGGGATGCCCTATAAAAATTATACAAAATTCAGTTTCCTAATATGATTTTTAATTCTCACCAAACATAGTGAGCTGACGGTGAACTAAATATATCCAAAAAGGAAGTCTAGGCATTTAAATTGCACAGGGTTTCCTGTGAGAGCCAGAAGTGAGTTTAAGATTAATTCACTTCAGAATTAAAATTTCGTGATAATTTACTCGCCCCCACGTCATCCAAGATGTTCATGTCTGTCTTTCTTCAGTCGAAAATAAATTAAGGTTTTTAAGGGAAACATTCCAGGATTTTTCTCCACATAGTGGACTTCAACGGTTATCAACGACTGACCGTTTGCCTAGATAAGACCCTTACTCCTCGCCTGGGACGTGTAGTAGAGCCCTTTAAAGCTGCATTGAAACTGCAATTTGGACCTTCAACCCATTGATAACCATTAAAGTCCACTATATGGAGAAAAATCCTGGAATGTTTTCCTCAAAAACATTCATTTCTTTTCAACTGAAGAAAGAAAGACATGAACATCTTGGATAATGTGGGGTGAGTAAATTATCAGGAAATTTTAATTCTTAAGTGAACTAATCCTTTAAGGAATCTGTGTGACTTTACCACTCCAATTTGAGGATAAATAGTGACTGAGTGTATCAACACACCCTTTCGAACAACTATAAAATACGTTATTAAGAATGAGGTGGGTAGAGCGTGACTAGGGGATGTTTAAAAAGACTCCTTGTTCATGGGAATGGAACATTATGTGTATTTGCACCCAGTTCAAACAGAGGCATCAGCAGTGAGGACAGCGGTGCAGCTCGAGACCTCAGGGGAGGGTGTGATCTGTTTGGGTAAGAGAAAAGACTTTGATGTTCCCCTCAGACCTGCAGGTGTGATAGAGGAGGTCAGTTCTGCGGCATCTTAGACATGCATATGTTTAGGAAAATTACCCCTCACACACCCCCTCTGCCCCCTGGGGTTCTGACAAGAGCCAACAGATGCCTAACATATAAAGCTCCTCCAAAGAGGGAAAGCAAAAACCCACGCAGCCTCTCTGATGTCTCGCTCTTCTTCTCTCTGATCTCTGTTGGGACAAGAGAGCGTGTGTAAACCTGTTGAATGAGCGCACAAGCTCATAATCTCATTCAAACACTAATACACATTTGTACACAGCAGCCCACAGGGCAACTTCACTTTGTGAGTAAAAAGAGCACCTTTATTCTGCGTTTCAGCCACACTTGCCTATTGTTGAAACACCAGGATCTTTGCATTGTTTAAAAAGAAGTAAAGCTGAGTAGCGATTAACCAAATATACAATACATCGAAAGGGACTGAATTTAAATGTTTAAGAATGTGCCATGTTGTAAAAAAGCCCATATTGTTGAACTACGAATTTTAATATTAAGGAAATGCCTCCTCGATGTCCATGGTAATATATAAAGATGTAATATATCCAAATAAATAAAGTAAATAAAATATATATTCCATTCAAAAGTTTTGGGTCAGTAAGATTTTTGTTTTTAAAGAAATTATTACTTTTATTCAGCCATTTTGATCTTTCTATTCATGAAAGTTTGAACCACAAAAATATTAAGCAGCACAACATTGATAATAATCAGAAATGTTTCTTGAGCAGCAAAAGAGCGTATAAGGATGATTTCTGAAGGATCATGTGACACTGAAGACTGGAGCAATGCCATCACAGAAATAAATGACATTTTAATACACTGTCGTTCAAAAGTTTGGGAACGGTAAGATTTTTTTTCTTTTTAAAAGAAGTCTCTTATGCTCACCAAGTCTGCCTTTATTTAAATAAAAATACAAAACTCACCCAGTAATATTGTGAAATATTATTACAATTTAAAATAACTATTTTCTATTTGAATATATTTTAAAATATACTTTAATCCTGATGCAAACCTAAATTTTGTCAGCATCATCACTCCAGTCTTCAGTGTCACATGATCCTTCAGAAATCATTCTAATATGCGGATTTCCTGCTCAAGAAACGTTTATTATTATTATCAATGTTGAAAATAGTTATGTACAATTTTTTTCAGGATTCTTTGAAACTTTGCATCTAAGGAATAAACTACATTTTAAAATACATTCAAATAGAAAACAGTTATTTTAAATTGTCATAATATTGAACAATATTACTGTTTTTGTTGTTGTTGTTGTTGTTTTTTGTATAGTACCTGTCCAAAGTTGGGAAACATACAAAATTTGAATGTTTTTAAAAGATATCTCTTATGCTCACCAAGGCCGCATTTATTTCTTCAAAAATACAGTAATGTTAAATTACTTTTAAAATATATTCAAAAAGAAAACAGTTATTTTAATTTGTAATAATATTTCACAACATTATTGATGTTTTTACTGTATTTTTAATTAAACAAATGCAGCCTTGGTGAACATAAGAGACTTCTTTCAAAAACATACATATATATATTTTTAAAGTTTCCTAAATAAACTTTTGACAGGTACGGTTTGAATTACTTGAATTATTAAAACTAATTGGAAAAGCTTTTGGGGGGAGGGGTCCTATAATACATTATTTCTTGGAAAGATGGGAAGAGACGGAGAGATTTCTGAGCAGTACCATTGGAATGTACAGTTTTCCTAATGTGGTGTTTAATACTAACCAAACAAAGTAAGCTGAGGGGAACTTAACATCCTCAATGACAATATCTCACCATATAATTTGTACCTAAGTCTAGCTAAATAGAATGTACAAAGTGGGGACAAATGATATATCACCTACACCTATAAACATTTGGGCAAAGCAGGAATGTAGTGCTCTGAGGAGGGACGGGGGTGGGCATGAATACAGACACGTCAGTGCTGATTCCACATAATGCAGAGAGATAATGCATATGAATGAAGCGACTTCACACAAAACATCTTTGATCTACCCAGACATTTCGTTCCCTTCACTGAGAGACAATGTCAGTATGGATGCCACACTTGATCATGTAGGTCAAACATGCCCCACACACTGAATGATGGGGACTTTCGTAAAGGGATAGTCCACCCAAAATTTGTTATTCAATCATCATTTAATAGTCCTTCCAAACCTGTATGACCTGCGGGACACAAAAAGAAGATGTTTTTAATTTTTTTTTTTTTTTTTTCATTCAATGAAAGTCAGTGGGGTCAAAGACAACATCGTTCCCCATTAACTTTCATTGTATGGTCAAAAACCACAGAGACATTTTTCAAAATATCTTCTTCTTTACAGAACAAAGAAAGTCATACTGATTTGGAATGACATGAAGGTGAGGTAAGTAATATGTTTTTGGGTTGACTATGCCTTTAAGTCCAATGCTGTGTATGATATAATATAATATATAAGCACATCTGTGCTGCCATGAGCGAGTTTGGAAAGAGCAGTCTGAATTATGAGAACATGAAAGGAGCTATGAGCCCCTAAAGGCAACAGGGATTGACCCCTCACTCCTACCGGCCAAACATACAACCACAGACATCCACTGAGACTGAGCTAGAGACTGACCGCTATCTTATCTCCTGCAGCCAACAGTAGCAGAAGATCTGTTTCACAACAGGCTAAACACGGCCTCGGGCCTGTATAACTTCAAGATCATTAACAAAAGTGTCAGTTTGCCGCCAAAGACTTCTCTATCAAAACGAGAGGGGAACAAGAGAGAGGGAAGAAGAAAAAAAAAAAAAGAGGTTGTGAGTTCAAGAGGAAACCGCAATTCTGGCCCCCACCGAAAGAAGTAAAGTGATGTGGCTAAATGGAAAGTCAAATTACTGAGCTGCGATTTATACCCCCTCGCTCTCCACAGACCAAGAGAAAATTATGATAATTACAATGCTCCGGATATCCCGGGCCCCTGCAGTTCTTAAGCTGTGGTTGCCTATCAACCAACATACATTGGGGGGGGGGGGGGGGGTCGGGTCTGCTGCTATCCCTGGCTCCCCCAGAGACTGTTTGAACACACCAGGAGACATGGATCTGGATCAGGCCAGAAGCATTTAATGCATTAACTACCACTGACCTGAAAAGGGTGCAAAATCATCAAGCAAAAACGTTCATCGTTTGGGTTTTGCATACGTCTGTAACAGTCAGAACAAATGAATCAGGCGTTTTGTGATTAACGGTTTTAATTTAGAGTGAAAAAGCAGCTTTTTATTTTGGTGTTCGGATAAACGGGTATAAATCACAGGGCCATTTGTCTCTGCTTTGACATCTGCAGGGCGTATTTATTTGAGCATAATTTATCATTTGGGAAACTTTCCATTTGGATGGTAAATATTCAACATTTTAAACACACTGAGAACAACTGCAGGATATTGCACTAAGTCTGAAAGAAAAACATTAAAGATATGCTATGCAGGTCCCAGGGCGTTACTTTCCTGTCTTTGCTTTTGTCACAGGAAATACACCGAATTTATTCAAAGATAATCATAAAAAAATAAAAAAAACATTCTGCATAATATAATCCTGCAATTCTCTGACAGACTAACATGCTAGTTCAGGGAGAACGGGGAGTGTTGGAATGCAGTGGAGTTGTAACAGCAGTTTGCTAGTTTGATGTAAGAAAGTAAAATTGGATGCCTGACTTGTTGTGAAAATGTTAATGAATGCTAAATAAAGTGTCATCTGAATCAGGTTCTCGTTTAATGTAATATATAACATGAACTGTAACACTTTCCGAAGTATTTCTATATACTGCACTGACATATATTCAGTCAATATGTTTTTAATTGTTGTTAGCTCCGATTAAAAATAGTTTTTATTCCTATTTGTTTCAGAATTTATTTTAAATTAGATTTTATTTCTATGTTTCAATTAAAAAGTTTACAATGAAATGAGGGTGGGTGTTTAAGTAGTTTGAACAAGTAGCCTACATTTGATTTGTTTCAACGGTAGAGGTTGTAACAACAGGCACTTTTTGTACTTTACATTAATTGACACAGTTTAGGGATAAGTTGTGGATTTCTAAACTAGTTTAATGTGTAGCTTAAAAATATGGGCATACATAATCAAGTTTTAGATACATGGCACAAAAACATTGAGTTACAGATCTTAACTTATAGCAAACAGTGTTACAACCCTCCCCGGGCTCCCCTAATTAAAAGTAACGTAACTGGAAAGACACTACCGTCGGAAAATATGAGAAGTGAAAACTATTTACAGCCATGCACCAGAAATTAAATAAAAAACGAAACGACCTGTTACGAGTTTACAAGTCATAAATAGTGCAGAATAACTCACCTTTACGGCCAAAATAAACAAACAGAGTTGAAGTGCTGCCATCGCTCCCTTCATCATCTTCAGGACTTTCCCTCAGTGTTTGGGAAATAATAATGCAACGAGTCTCCAGTGCTCAAAACACACTAATGTTCATAACGACAACGTATAAACATAAGACATATAGAGCAGCTGTTTAAAGTATCTGGTAACGTAACTCTCTTCCATATATGAAGAGTCTTTTTTTTTCTTCGAGACTTCCACTGAACAGCGCTGTAACAGTAAATACGGATAATCCTCGTAGGAAGCTTTAAAAGTTCACAACATCATCTTTCTTCGGTCTCCACAGTCAAATCTGCTTGTTAGTGTCGATTCTTCACTCGACTGCTGCTGTGGTCGCGGTCAGCTGTTGACTAAATAGCTTTTGCTGAAGGGGGTGAACAATGAACATAAAACCCCCATATACGCGCGCGCACAGAGCCTCAAACCCACGAGCTCTGTGATTGGACAGACTGGCGCGTGATGGAGAAAAGTTGATAGGTCAAACTCTTCAGCATGATATTCTTGTGAGAAAATAATTCTCTCATAGTGCTCATTTATTACATGGTCATATTAGATATAAAAATGTTGCACAAATATTTTGAAATGTTGTTTTTGCAGTTTTAAAAATGTGTTGATATTTTCTGTTCAAATGTGTGAAGCCTATTATAATAACTGGTAACTTTGAGATTTTGAACGGACAAGGTGGTTATCAAGGTGAATTACTGGACTACAAATACTGGCACAGATTAAACCCCATTTTGTCTAGAAGAGGCTTCAGTTAAGACTTTGAGATAAAAAGAGACACAACAAACTTTTCAGGGTTTTAAGTAACGTCGTAAAACTCAGTATGGGGTCTCGAGACTTCAGAGAGCAACAAATGGAGACTTCCCTCGCATACAATGATCAGCGCTTCAAAGAATGACCGATAAGAAGCGGGGGGAAAGTAGCCTAAAGAAGAGATGGTGTTCAGTTAATTCTTCGCCTATTCGTTTCGCCTTTTCCTTTCGTTCCTGGTAGGTCTTAATGACTGAACTCAACTGTGTGTTGGCTACAAGGGGAACTAACGTTTAAGAGCCCTTTTTTTTGAAGATGCCCTGTCAGTTTACAGAGAATATCATTCTTGATTTTTCTATGCTGACAATTTGTTAAAAATAACGTCAATTTTAAGATTTAGATATTATATCAAATATAAAAATTACTTTTGGCAGCTAAATTTACTGCAGGTAAAACTGTAGTAGGCTAACTGGAATATTCTTTAAATAGGTTCAATCCATTTGATATCTTTAATAAACATAACATAATTATCTAACATACAATTAACATAGCTTTAGAAGTAGCTAGGTTTAAACATAAAAGGGTGATTTTGCCCAACAAAGTAACAGCTTCACTGAGGCTCCATTTTACAATAACTTCTGGTGTCTTAAATAAAAGATTATCCCTTTGTCAGAATATTACATTAAGTACACTGTACTCGGAGGACCTACTGCTTCCAGTGAGATTCTGATGTGCATATGATGGGCTGAGTCTCAATCAGCTCCCTAGCTCCCTAGGTTGTGAATCAGTATATTGCGTACACGAATTCGGGCACTGGTAAGGACTCTGACTCACTCACTACACATTGGGACAGTGAAGGCTCTATTTCCGGCAACGTCCTCAATGTACAACTTCACTACTGGTATTTATGAACAACAGCCGCACATAAATCTTGCTGACATTAATTGTTTATTTAAAAGTACATTATGATACTTTGACTGTTACATATCCCTATACAACATTTCAGCCATAAATGTTAGATACATTATATTCACTAGGCTACCTGTCTAGCGATGTATGTTATGTTGTAGTGGATTTTTCCCCTTAACCCGACTATCTAGCATCTACAAATCGACACTTAATAAATAAAACTGTTGCGTCTACTGATCGACACAGAGTGTCTACAAATCGACACTTAATAACCTTTATACTCTAGCTCTTGCGTCTTCAGTCGACAACTGGCCGAGTTTCTAACTAACTTGCTTCCCTAAACTGACCTGCTGCGCAGCAGTAATAATCGACAAACAGACCTTAGCAAATGTCCTCTAAATGCTTTAATCACGGCCAGGAGATCTTCCCGAGCAGTTCTCAGGGAATCTCTCCCAAGAAACTAAGCCGGAGGATCTCAGACAAAATCCATTGAGAATCCCACCGTAAAACACAGATACAACAGTTTTTATAGAATCGAGAAAACAAATAAGACTAACATGTCACCTTCAATATGATTGGTTCAATTGGTTCAAAAGCCCCAACCTTTTTCCTCTGTCACTGGCACAAGCAAACTGTTTTAATGATGACTTCATTTTTTAATAACAAGATTCTAACAGACTGTCTAGTTTCATTTCCCAAACTATGTTATTTTTACACATACATATGCGCACACAGTCAAAGTCACAAGTTTTCCACTGATTTCGTACAATACATCCTGTTCCCATGTTAGATGTTAAATAAGGTTAGATGTTAGAAACATGGTTAGTTTAATATACAGTTTAAAATGTATACAACAATGTTTATGCTGAGATATAACGTTATGTGTAGTGTTGACTCACACGATTTATGTTTCACTCTTCATCATTTCCAGTAAGAGAACATGCAAGCATTGATGCTCCCTGGTTTTCACGGTGCATTGTGGGACTTTTTAGGGAGCGAAGGTTTCAGTGCACTGGAAGGATTTTGCGATTGAGACAGCTCTTAAAATGGCCGACTGTCTGATCAGTGCCCTGACTACTGAACTAGGGAGGCGACTGAGACGCACCCATGGAAACTACTATCCCATGAGGCCACAGGAGTGAAGTCGTGAATGGCAGTGAAGCAAACCAACTGACGCCATAAGTCAAGTGTCAATGGCAACATGGGGAATATAGTACATCCGGATTGCATTCAGACTACACACATTCACACTATACAACATACGTTTTTAACATGAAGTATGCTCCTCATCCAATGTAGTAGCTACTTAGTATGCAATTTTGGTTGCAGCTTCTGAAAAATATGGAAGAAATCAGATTATTGTATTACGAACTGCAGTGATCTCACATTTTAGCTTTTAAACACATTTAAACTTTGACAAAACGTAAACAGTTCAGATGTTCATATTTCTCACAAAAAAAAAAACAACCCAAAAATGGTCTTACTTAAAGGGTTTGTTCACCCCAAAATTATCCCAAAATGTACTCACCCTCAAGTCAGATGTATGTGACTTTCTTCTTTCAGCCAAACACAATCGGAGTTATATTAAAAAATATCCTGGCTCTTCCAAGCTTTATAATGGGAGTGAATGGTACCTTAGATTTTGAAGCCCAAAAAAGCTCATCCATCCATCATAAAAGTAATCCATACGGCTCCAGGGTGTTAATAAAGGCCTTCTGAAGCGAAGCGATGCATTTTTGTAAGAAAAATATCCATATTTATAACTTTATTAACTATAATCATAATCCGGTAACGGTTGTCCGTGAGTCTAGTTTTGGCGGAAGAGTGACCTCTGACCCTTTAAGAGTGAACTAACCCTTTAAGGCCTGTTCACACAGAGTAAAACAACTATAACGGTAACAATAGAGTTTTAATAATGAGAATAGGGAAAGTCCACATCACAGCTAACATATAACGGTACAGAGGAATGCTATTGTTGGAATCGCTTTCAGAACGATTTGTTTTGGCTGATGAATGATAAAAACATGTAGCGACATAACTGCAGTGCATGCTTAAAATAAAAACAATGTTATAGGCCTCGGTGTGGATGCTAATATAGTTATTATTATAGTTATCTTTAGAGTAATCAGGCCAACACCCATGTCAGTGAGTCCCGAGTCATTAAGTAGTTTTTAGTCTTTGGATCATGGTCAACAGACCCTGAGAAGCAGAGAACTGTAAATTACAAGACTATAAACCCTCCAAAGATGCAAAGACTTTGGCAGCCTGTTACCAGAGTGTGAATTTGCAGATCACAGCAAAGAAATAATAATACTTGAAAGATGGAAGATGATCACGGCCTGACAACGCAGAGACAGGGGGTGGGGGACACTGGGAGGCTTTGTGGTTGTTTGCAGGTTGTTGTGGTTCAGGAACTACCCAGACAACAAGTGATTGTCAAGACGTTTTAACCTACACCCCTTCCCCCACCTCTTGTTTTGGGGGTGGAGGGGAGATGCCTGGTTCTACTAAGAGCAAGGTGTTAAGCCCTCCTCCCATTGTTATCCACCCAGATCAGAACAGAATTGCCACCATAACCAGCACATCCCATCTCCTCTCTGTCCCGCTGCATGTAGTGACTGGAAGAGGCGCATTCCATCCCTCCATGCCAGAGTCCTCCCCCCCCTCCCAGTCGTCCACTCAAACGTACCCCTTGGGGTGTTTATGGTTCAGCCAACAGGATGCTCGGCCCATTGAGAGATCAAAGGATTCCCGGCTCAGATAAATGTGGTGTAACTGTGACCTCTTCAACTCTAATAGGGTTTAACACGTCAGGACAGGAGGAGGGAATAAAAGGCTGAGACGTCAGGGAAAAACTGAGACTTGATTTGAGAAAAGAAAATAACCTTTTTTAGGATCTTAAAGGAGTCAAACTGAGGAGGGAAAAAAAATCGATGTAAGATCAATTATGATAAGTTTTTATATTTCCTTTTTCTGAAAAAAATTGTAATTTAAAATAAATTATTTAAAAATATTATTTGGGTTATTATAGTTAACTAAAACTAAAAGCATAAAAAAAATCCTAGAAATAAACATTAATTGTAATAAATTAAAAACAGTAATAAAAACTATACATTTACTAAAATTAATGGAAATTTAAAATGAAAACAGAAAATATAACAAAAAAAACGAATTCCCTAAACCTAATACTAAAACAACTCTGATAAGTCACAACTCAAGTCAATTTGTTTAGACTAATATATTTAATTAAAAGAAACAATATACATTTACACAAACACATCACTCACTCAAGCAGAAATGGGCATGTGTTCAACAGAGAATGGTTGTTTACATCTCTTTTGAAGCCATCATTTGTTCGAACAGACATGAAGCTTAACGTAATTCAACCGGTTTGACAACATCATAGTCTTTACATAAAAAGAATCATGGAGTGATTTAGTCGTAAGCGTTTCATAAAAATGGGACTTAAACTCTTATGGCTTCAGTTTCTCATCACAAATCAAATTCTATCATTCAATCTTTAAGACTAAACTCAAACAAGACAGACTCTCAAGGCTCAAGGTGTGTGTGTAGCTGGGAAATACAGTGAAAAATAATACACACTTTAAAAAAAACTCCCTTAAGTTACATAATCTTACAGTAATGGTTTCAGTGGCAGTTTAAACTATGAGTGATAGTGATATATTGTATTTAAGGAATAATTCATTGAAGAAAATGAAAATTCTGTCATCATTTATTCACTCTTATGAAGTTCCAAACCTGTATGACTTTCTTTCTTTTGTCAAACACAAAAAGAGGATTTTGAAGAGTCGCTCTAGTTACTCTCGTTCATGCAGTTAAAATGAATGTTGACTGAAGCATTAAAAAAAGAGCCATATAAAAAAATTATACAGTAGCTTTGAGTGTGGAATTTTAAGTCATTATTCATTACACTCTTCATAATAAAGGCTCCAAAAGGGGATTTTCGCAGAAATGCCATAGAGAAATATTTTTTGGTTTCCCAAAGAACCTTTCAGTTGAGAGTTCTTAATTAAAAAAAAAGAATTCTTGCAAAGAACATTTTAAACATCAAGAACCTATTTGGAATCGAAAGGTCCATGGATGTTAAAGATTCTTCATGAAACCATCAATGCTTTTGAGTGTAACATGAACAAATTGTTCTTTTGAGTTTGAACTGTTCAGTGAATGATCCAGTTCACAAAGCCTGAAAGATTCGTTCGTAAATCAAACTCACTCGTGTGTTCCGGTCACAGCAGTTAACAGCTCACCAGAGGGGAAGATTTTCAGCGATTAACACCTTAAATATTAGTTTGTTGTTAACACAACGCATATTGTACAACTTAATATATAATATGCAAGTTTTATGGACAACTTTTATGGTGCTTTTGTGTCCTATTTGAAGCTTGAAAGACTCAGTCCTCAGTCATTGTCGTTCTAAAAGAGCGATCAGTACAATTTTATTCCACTGAAGAAAGAAAGTCATGAGTTTAGAACAATACAAATGTGAGTAAATACCAGGAAAAAAACCCCCTTTAAACAGTGTGTAACCGCTGGCCGTTGTGCTCGGTGCTTCCCTTTGTCTCTGCTGACTTTGCTATCCAGCAACAGAGCAAAAGATTGAACGCAACCATCCCAGAGAAGCCAGCAAGATGTGTCCGAAACCCATGTGTCTCCCAGACACCACTCATACAGCACAGCCTTCAAAGTATTCAGTGCGTCAAGAGAAAAACAACAACCCCAAAACATCTAGACAAAAAAATTCCAATGGTAACATAGACAGAATTGTGGCCCCAGCCAACAGACACATTCACAGGGCAATTAAGACTAGCTGGCATATGTTTCACATATTACAAATAGTTTAATAATTACAGTGAAGAACACAGTTGAGGCACTTTGCAAAGTTCAAAAGTGGATAACTATTAAGATTTAGATTTTGTGTAGGCTAAATGAGATTGGAAATGCAGCACATTAAGCGGCATCCAAGGATGCTCTGAAACCATATCGTAAATATGAAAAGAAACCAAAAGCTTTTCATTTCAAGTGCAATTTATCCCTACAGTGGAAGAACAAACAAGTGCACTCATTGACTTTAACATTTAAGAGGATATTTGTGATGGCTGTGCGAATCCCTCAGTGCACTGACAGGAAGGCACTTTCTTTTTTATAACACATAACAGGATATTAAAGATTTACCCAGTGCGAGTATGGAGAATATCATCATTTAAAATAAAGTGATAGTTCACCTCTAAATTAAAACCACGTGATCATTTTCACACCGTCATGCCGTTCCTAAATATTTTTTTGACCATACAATGTTGTTTTGGACCCCATTGACTTTAATTGGAACAAAAGACGATTCTTCAATATATGTAATTTATTACATTTATTGTAATTAAATTTATTTTTAAAATAGTTTATTTGTTCTTGTAAAAAAATTTTTCTGACTCTTTACATTTTGAACTTTTTCGTAGTTAGGCTAACAGTTTTTGTTAGAAATTGTAATCAAGAATTATGACATTTCACTGGTATGTAAAATGCTGGTGTCAAACTTATTTATTAAAATACAAGGTTACATAATCCAAAAACAACTAAAATAACTTGTTTCTGTGGCGACATGTAACATTTATTAAAATGGGTTTATGTAAATATTCTTTTAAGTTCACTAAAATTAAAAGTAGCTTTTCTTTAAAGCCTATTAAATGTTAAAATTATAGCTTTTTATTATACTGTGATGTTGAATCGCTATAATTACTAATTTAACCCCCCCCAGAAAAAAAATATTAATCATGATTACTTAAAGAAATTTAAAATCAACTGACAGCATTAATGTATATATATATCTTCTTTTGTGTTCTGCAGGAGAAAGTCATTCAGGTTTGGAACGACATGAGGGTGACTCAGAGATGACAAATTTAAATTTTTGGGTGAACAATCCCTTTAATATATATAATGTCATAATCAATCATAATTATGAACATTTATATTGTTTACCTGTTTTAAGGCACTGGTGGTACTGAATCAAGTCTCAAGACTTAGTAGGGCTCAAAGCGCTTCACATCGTCGGACAAGAGTGAAAGGATCTTTATCGTCATTATTATTGCCTCATACAAAGCATCTGCAAGTAACCGTGCAAAGCAATACAAACACCCACACCCACATATAAACACAGAGCTAAAATATCTCTGTTGGTGCCTGTCCCATGGATAAATCTGGATTCATAGCTCAATATAAGGTTTTCAAGTGTCAGATGGAGTACCAGTGTTGCTGTGCTGACCGTGATCAGCAAAGCAGAAGCAAAAATCAGCATAGGAAGATCTACTATACTATTAAACGGCTCAGGTGATTACGGTTTGTCACTCAGTGACAGAGACGAAGTCCATCACGCTGAGCTACAGTGCCTCGGTCTCCAGACCAGTCTGTGATTCACAGGACAGAACATACTGCTTTTAAAGTTAAAGTTCAGTCTCAGCCGCCAACGCTCAAAAGGTTTGCCGCCTGATTCACCTGATCAAAAATCTTTGGAATGTTTGTTTGTTAAAAGCAGTATAAATCATTGCATTGTCAAGAAGAATGTTCCCTTTTCATAAAAAAGTGCATGTTTTGGATGTTCACAACTGTTCCCATTATGCTCTCTTCTTCCCAATCTCTGTTTTGGAACTGCAGGAAACCAGACGAGTGCTGAAGGAACGGTGGAGGCAAAGGTTTTGCCGAAGACACGTGGAGCTCATTTACCAGGAGGTTCAACAGGGTTGTATTCAGTCTCTCCTGAGGACACCTGGGAGATTCTGCGTGTGGAGCCCCACAGTCGCCGGGAAAACTGTCCTGATCGCACCTGAATTAAGACAAAGGTTTAAATATTCTTGAGAAAAGAAGGTGCGGATTCATTTTCTACATGTGCAGTAAAACATTTTAACAGTACATATATTATGAACTAACATGAGCTAATAATGAATAATATTACATTTTAGGGTATTCCTCACTGTATATATATATATATATATATATATATATATATATAAATTGTTTTAAAAGTTTATATTTTAAAGTTGTTTTACACAATTTTTACTATATTTACAAAAGTTTACTAACTGTTACACTAAAATGTACACTACCGTTTTGGGTCAATGGGATTTTTGTTGAAGAAATTAATACTTTTGTATTACTTTACTGACAGTAAAGACATTTACAATGTTATTTCAAATAAATGCTGTTCTTTTGACCTTTCTATTCATGAAAGAATGCTGAAAATATGTCTCACTGTTTCCACACAAATATTATTATTTAATATAAAAAAAAAAAATATATAAAAAAAATCAACATTGATAATAATAGTAAATGTTTCTTAAAGGGATAGTTCACCCAAAAATGAAAATTCTGTCATCATTTACTCACCCTCAAGTTGTTTCAAGCAACCAAACAGTTGATGGACCCCATTGACTTCCATAGTAGGAAAAAAAAAATACTATGGAAGTCAATGGGGTTGATGGACTGTTTGGTTACCGACATTTTTCAAAATATCTTCTTTTGTGTTCAGCAGAAAAAAGAAATTCATACAGGTTTGAAACAACTTGAAGGTGAGTAAATGATGACAGAATTTTCATTTTTGGGTGAACTAAGCAGTAAATCAGCATAATAGAAAGAGTTCTGAAGGATCATGTGACACTGAAGACTGGAGTAATGATGTTGAAAATTCAACTTTGCCATCAGAAGAATAAATTACTCTTTAAAATACATTTAAAATAGAAACCAGTTAGTTTAAATTATAACAATATGTCACATTATTACTGTTTTAATCAAATAAATGCAGCATTGGTGTGCATAAGAGCACAACACATAAAAAAAAAAACATACCAGCTCCAAACATTTATATTGTAGTGTAACAGTAAACTGTGACTGTCAATTTTATGCTGAAGTACTAACACTGTAACCTCACAGAATATAGGTGACAGTTTCATTGGTCACTCCTTTAATGAGTAGCATGCATTCTATTTCAAACAGTAAAAACGTAATGGCTTAAAAACCCTTCCACATACAGACCCTCTCAAACTCACTCACCTCTTCTGGTTTCCCTGCTCCCACCACAATGAGTTTGCCATCCTCAAGGCCCACCAGGATATGACTGCTCTCTTTCGTGACAGACACACAGCGCACTGGGACCTTCAGGGCCAAGGGCGCCACAGCCAGATTTAAGCTACACACACACACACACACACACACACACACACACACACACACACACACACACACACACACACACACACACACACACACACACACACACACACACACACACACACACACACACACACACACACAGAAAGAGAGACTTGGGAATGAGAAGTAAACATGGACCCAGCTGCTGAAGATTTAATGTGATGACACAAAGGATTTAAGAATTCTTCTACAATAAAGATAAATAAATAAAAATGATCAAACAGGTTGTGCTAAGCTGGACAGCTGTACGCCTACACTACCGTTAAAAAGTTTGGGCTCAGTAGGATTTGAACATTTCTTTCTTTTTTCTTATGCTCACACAGGGGCATTCAGAATGCAGCATTCATCAGATCACAAATGCAGTAAAACAGTAATATTCTTACAATTTTTTTAATTGAAATTTATTCCGGTGATGGCACCGCTGAATTTCCAGCATCATTACTCTAGTGTCACATGATCCTTCAGAAATCATTCTAATATGCTGATTTGCTGCTCAAGAAACATTTCTTGTTGAAAACAGCTTAATTATCGTGTGGAAACTGTGACTTCTCTCAGGATTCTTTGATGAATAAAAAGTTAAAAAGAACAGTATTTATTTGAAACAAATTGATTTGTAACAATGTAAAAGTCTTTACTGTCACTTTTGGTCAATTGAATGTGTCCTAGCTGAATAAAAGTACTAATTTCTACTAAAAAACACTGACCCCAAACTTTTGAACGATAGTGTACAATAACCGTCAGAGGTGTGTTTACCTGTACAAGTCTCGAATGTGAAGGTTCCCCTGTTGTGTGCCCACGATGAGGTAGTCAGGCACCAGGTGCAAAGCTGAAATCTTCTCATCCAAGGTCTCAGATGCTAAGAGAGAGCCATTTACAGAATACACATGCAGTGCGTACTTCTCCTACAGGCAGAAAAGAATATAAAATAAAATCAATCAATCAATGTAACAGTAAAAAAACAGGGCCCAAAGTCAAGGGTTGAGAAGCACTGCTCTAATGGACCTACATATAAAAACAATTAAGAAAAAATTCATTATTATTTATCATTTCTTTTGCATTTTTATAATGTGTTAATTTCCATTCTTACAATAACTATTTTAGGGGCTTTCGCACCGGGTAGTTTCACACTTAATTCTGGGAACTAGCTACCAGGGTGGTTCCCCAAGAACTAATGGTCCCCCTAGGAACTTTTTCCTGGTTGCATTTGCACCGCCAGTAGGAAGTGACGTAAGTCGCGCTTATTGTGACCTTTATTTTAACGGCGCTGAGAACGCCAGCCAGAGCCACACAGTGCTCGCATCCTCCGTGTTCATTAGTTTACGGTCAGTGTCTAACAGTCCTGTCTAATATGTTATTAGATAGAACTGTTATACATAGAAAGTCGACAGTAATGTAAAGTTGTTAGCGTATGCCGTGTGGTTGATGTCCAGTGTTGCTAGCTGAGCAGAAATACATAATCATGTTTCCCTCGGTCCCCTCAAAGTTGGGTTGGATTTTCTCCTCTGCGTAAAGGTTAAGAGGCCCATCTATCACTGTTTTCCATGTTCGTAGAGTTAGTTTGTAAAGTAAATACATAGGCTATAATCTGTGTGTTTTAAAAAATGGCGGGTGCTGGTGTTTCGCGTGCGTTTGGCCAATCACAATAGAGGTGGGTGGAGTTATGAGGTTTGACTTACAGTTTGAGAAACCAATGGAGTTAGAAGCTTTTGTCACAAGCTCTTTTTAATACTTTTCATTGGTTAGATTTGCAACACCCACAGACAGATTTAAAGAGTATTGATTTATGGGGAAAAATAAAAATGACGAAAAATTAAGATACAAGGTTTCCGCCCGACAGCAACTTCTTTTGACAAACAGTGTTTAGTGGTCGGTCTGCAGTCAATCAGCACCTTTCCAGCCGTGCGGCCCTCCATAACAGTCTGTGCCACTATGTGCCCCTCCATGCCGACCTCCAAGTGCGCCACAGGGGCAGGAACGAAGCTCTCACACGGTGGTCTCAGGGTCCGCAGGTACTGTCCACGACGCACACTGTGCATGATTACTGTGCCATCCTGAACGAGAGACAAAGACAGCAATGAGAGGAAACTCATCAACCCTGATGGCAATGCAATAAAGTTCAGCTCCTGAAGGGAGGTTTTAGAAATGGCCTGATTTAAACTGACCTTTGACCCTGAGATCGCCATATCCAACTCAGTGCTGAGGGCGACACACGTGACCTCATGATCATGTCCACAGAGGACCTGCACGGGCCGTGGAGACAGACCGCTAGAGAAACCACCCTACAGGTAATCAAAGAATATAATTACTAGTTATATTATATAATCATGCTGTAGTTCGGACTATTATTATATACACTACCGTTCAAAAGTTTTTGGTCAGTATGATTTTTTTGTTGTTTTTGAGTCTCTTACTAAGGCTGCATTTATTTGATCAAATTGAATTAACAGTCAAATTGATCAAATTCTATTTGAATATATTTTCAAATGTATTTTTTTCCTGTGATGGCAAAGCTGAATTTTAGCAGTCATTACTCTAGCCTTCAGTGTCATATGATACTTTCATAAATCATTCTAATATGCTGATTTGGTGCTCAAGAAACATTTCTTATTATCATCACAGTTGAAAACAGTCGTGGTTCTTAATATTTTTGTGGTAACCATGATACATTGTTTTCAGGATTCTTTGATGAATAGAAAGTAAAAAAAAAAAAAAAAAAAGAAGCATTTATTTGGAATAGAAATCTTTTGTAATATTATGAAATTAAATGTCTTTACTGTCCCTTTTTATCAATTTAATGCATCCTTGCGGTATTATTTTATTTAATACATTAATCATTTATTTAATGACCCCAAACTTCTGAACAGTCCTGTATCTCATGTCAGTTATATAAAGTGATGAAAATTCAGCATATCAATAAATTAACACATCTCGGTAACAGCAAAAATGAATATACTACTAAACATACTTTTATTTAAAAAGTTAAATTAAAATAAATATTAACAAATTAAAATAAAACAAAGGAATATAGTCCAATTATGTCAATTAAGCAAATACTGCTTCAAATTATAATTCAAGTAAATGGTAATAAAATCAAGAAAAAAAATTGACAAGTTATGAGCAATAGAGCAAAATGTATATAAAAAAAAAAAACAGAACAAACATAAAAACAACAGTGCTTAATTTTTTTTTAGGTTACATTTTAAATGTCTTTATAAGTTAAGTATGTTTTGATCTTTTAAATGTGTCCTTGTTGAATAAATGTATTAATCTTTTATTAAAAGTCAAATAAATCTCATGATGACGCATCATCTTGAGATATGAAGCGGCACGGACGCCCTTCACATGGGAACACAAGTGTTCAAAAGCAGCTGTCTGTTAGTGAGACAGAGAAATGAGTATCGAATTGAGTAGGTATGTTTCTACATACTTCTGATATAGAAAAAATACTCGTATAATTTTATTTTTGTACTAACTTGGTACTAAAGTACAAGTATTTTGTGTTAGCAAACCTGCTGTAGGACCTGCCACACCATGCACGTGGTGTCCCGTGAGCCAGAGATGAGGTAGATACCACAGAGATCCAAAGCCAGGCATGTGACCACATCTACATCCCACAGAAATACACATTAATTAGTCGTCATGACATGGATTCATAATCAAATCCATTACGAAATCAGCAATTTACACCATCCATATTCTGAATGATTCAAATCAAGAGGGACCTGACAGTTATTATTTGTTCAGTTTCAGCAAAAAAAATATTCAATGAACAACTCTGCTGTGTCTGACAGCAGGCTCATTTCATTTAGGATTCAGCTGAACAACTCCATCCAATGCCTACAGCTGCGTCTTGGCTCAGTACTATTTGGGTACGTCTATGTCGGACAGACGGCTCTCACCTATGTGACGGCAGATCCTGCCCACCAGCTTGGCCTTGCCTAACATAGTGACCCGCAGGCTGCAGTCCCAGTGCCCCCCGCTGAACAGCAGACGCCCGTCACTGGACACCACCAGCACCTGGGAGCCCATTTCCACCCCTGGGGAGAACGGCCCGCTGAGGAACCGCTGGGTCCTAAAAACAGATCAAACAAAAGGTTAGTACCAACAAACGGGACTAAACTTGTCAGCAGGAACAGTGGGAGAACATTTTGAAATAGATCAATGTTGTGTTTAAGCATCAGACACATGTTAGCAAACCACTCATAAATAACAAGAAAGGCTTGGCAAAACAAATGAGATTTTACTACAAAGGACTCAATTTGACTAAAGAACATTATAGAGATGAAAGCAGCCAAACCACCAGAGTTTGATGTCAAATAGCTGCTGTTTATATGCTTCTATAAAGCTTTTGATTATTTGTCCAAGGACCAGTGTTGTCACCAAAAAATTACTTTCTGGCTAAACAAAACCTCGTCTTTAAAACTGTATGACATCACTGATCAAAAGCCTCTGCACATGATTATATAATGTGTTTATAGTGAATATTTGTGCTTGTTCAAACTTACTTTGGGTTGCTCACAGAGGGGTCTCTGGTGAAGGTGAAGTAATTGGCTATGTTCTTGTCGTAGGGCAGCCAGCTATGAGTGCCTATCATTCCATTAGCACTCACTGTCACCTTCAAAACAGGACAAAAGCCATTCAAAACTCATACAGATGCCGGTGTCTGTTCTGCAACAAACTTACTCATGTCAGGGACCCCCAAACTTGGACCACCTTACTAAACTGTAAAGGCAGATATACTACCGTTCAGATGTTTGGTGTCAGTAAGATTGAAAGAAATCAATACTTTAATTCAGCAAGGATGCATTGAATTGATCAAAAGTGACAGTAAAACATTTATAATCTTACAATAAATTAAAATACATTTCTATTAATCAAAGAATTTTCAACACAGATGATAATAGTAAATGTTTCTTGAGCAGCAAATCAGCATATTAGAATGATTTCTGAAGGATCATGTGACACTGAAGACTGAAGTAATGATGCTGAAAAATCAGCTTTGCCATCACAGGAATTAATAACATTTTAACAAGTATTTAAATAGAAAACAGTTATTTTAAATAGTAATAATATTTCTCAA
This sequence comes from Leuciscus leuciscus, assembly GCF_965113295.1. Classification (NCBI taxonomy): domain Eukaryota; kingdom Metazoa; phylum Chordata; class Actinopteri; order Cypriniformes; family Leuciscidae; genus Leuciscus; species Leuciscus leuciscus. Next base: position 20,455,471 of record NC_138744.1, read on the forward strand.
TATTACTGTTTTTTATGGTATTTTTAATCAAATAAATCACATAAATTTAAAAAAAAAACATTAAAGAATCTTACCAACACCACATTTTAAACGGTAGTGTATATATTTTTCATGTTTACAGACCACTGATCTATAATAAATATATATGATATATAGAGATATGTGATAAAGATCCATGTACACTACGTGAAAACAATATCAAAAGTGAGATAGACAAATTGTTACCAAAATTATCTGGAAAATATGTATTTTGTGTTAAGACATCTGTTAGAGTAATGTTTGTCTTGTAACATTCTAAAGCAGTTTTACCGAGAATTTTGATCCCCTGCGAACAGACAACTCCATAGAAACAACACAAATATAAACTATTCTAACTAAATGCAATTTTTTTTTCATACTGTAAAAAAAACAACACACAATAGTTCCAAAAAATTCCTGATCAATCTTTAGATTGAAAAATAGTGCATTATTTAAAAAAAAAGAAGATTGCTAGTATGACAACGTGTAATCCTTTTTTTTTTTTGTATACAGTATGCAGCAAATGAATTTCAAGTATTAGGTTTTTTACTTTTTTTGAAAGAACATATTTAACAATAGCTACAAAATCTTTTTTTTCTTCTCAAATATTCCTCAGACTTCAAAAGTGGTTCTGATTAACTGCATTAGGATTTTTTAGAGCTTGGCATAACAAGACAATTTATATTCATTATTAATTTATATTCATGTTTGTTTTGTCTTATTTTACATCATTTTAAGTCATCTTGAGGGCCCTTTGGAAGTTTGCTGAGGCCCCCTAATGGACCCGGGCCCTTTGGTTGAGAGCCACTGCCCTAGCATCTTCCATGGACCCACTTGCACCCTAAAATTCCTGTTCTAAGTAATTGGTTCATCCTAATCGAATATTAGTATACAACAAGTGAACATAACCGTGAACTAATCTTACCAGTATGTCAGAACCTGGGATGATAAAGGAGCGGGTTTGATTTCTGGGCACCATGGCTTGCACCAACGGCAGACCATCACTCACCACCTCCACGAAAACACAAATCACAGTTTCACAAAACAATCTCCTTAAATCAAACTCAAATTTGCCATTTCAGCACATTATTCAGTTGAAATAAAATCCTGATAAATGTGGACTTACCTCCTTGAAGGATCTGAGTTTACTGAGCTGATCAAAAAGGTTGGGGGGTAGTAAGTCCAGACGGGCCTGCCGCCTGAATGCGTTCTCTGCTGACATACGGGGAGGATGAGGCTCCTGAATAACACAGAGAGGGTTCACTTGTGCAATATTACTATATTACATACATATTATATATATATATATATATATATCCCACCTTGAGAAGCTGACAGGGTGTTTGGCCAAAGTTGCTGATGATGCCTTCCAGGGCCTTGCGCTCGGTCTCATTAGCTATGGCGTCCAGATCCACGGCACCTGACAGCCAAAACACACACCGATCAGTCATAATTTCCAATGCAGGAACATGTTCAAACTTATACGAACTCATAAGAGGCCTCTTACCCTCATAAGTGCAGTAGTAGAAGACATTAAGAGCCTCCACTGCTTCAGGTCCTCGCTGCTTATACCCGAATATGAGATCTATCCACTCATGCAGGTGAGCAGACACATACTCACACTCCTTTAAACACACAGATACACAAGGAGAATGTGTGTCAGATTAAGAACAAAAGAGTGTGCATGTTTTAAAAGCATTAAACCTGCAGTGTCACGGCAGAAATATATTTGTGCCATTGTTAATTGCAGTCTGAATTCGATGTGATTACATAAAAATACATGTTTTATTATAATAACCTTGTTTTCTACATTCAGAAAACAAAACGTAATCACAAAAAAGCATAAACATTGTTGATTCATAAGCAAATGACTCCTATGAGCTGATTCTTTTAATGAATCTATCAAAAAGACTCTCAAACTCAATATCAGTTTGAATCAGTCTAACGAATCACTTACTGAATTTGTCAGAGCAGTTACTGAAACATCTGACTCACTCACTGGATATTCATAAGACAACACATTTAGTTATGGTAAATTATATGTGTGTGTGTGTGTGTGTGTGTGTGTGTGTGTGTGTGTGTGTGTGTTTTGAAATCAGTGTGTTGTGCATTGTTTCAGTTCCCACACCAAGGCTTTTCTGTGTTTTCTGATGAAGTCTTCACGTGAAGACGCCCAGGGTGGAAGCAACACATCATTGACCATGTCCTGATTCATTTGCAAGCATCCCAGATCAAAATCTGCACACAAAACATAATAAAATTTAAAGGCCATTTAACATATTTCTGTGGCAGTGTGCTTTTCATCATTGACTCACTTACTGTTCAAGTTCTGCAGGAACTCTGGGAAATAGAAGAACTCTGGGATGAGCTCCTTCACATCCGCTGGACTCTCCATTCGTGCCTGCCACGCTGCTGCTACTGAATGAAACTGTCTATCGGCACAATCAAACCTAAACACACACACACACAATCACTCATTTAAGAGCAGCCCAGACATATGACATTGTGCTGATTACTTAAAGACCATCAGGTAAACAACACTGCAACCTAGTGGTCATTACAAGGGAGTGCAAACAAACATGATATTTTATTTACAAAATGTATAATATTATAAATATTTATAACATTTACAATTTGATGTTGGTGATCTACATTCCTGTATGGATACATAGTTTTATAGTTTTGGAGTGTCAAAACCATCAAACTAATTTAAATGTTAAATGATCAATTACATTTAAAGAGGACATATTATGCTTTTTTTCCAACTTTCTTAAGCTCTGCAAAGTTACAAAGTCCACTCCAAACGGAGTTACTCTCTATATCAGTAAGCACTTTTTCCTGAACTCCCTGAAATGCCACAAATGTCTTGAGTTTTCTTCCGGGAACGTACATGTCACAATATTCCTCATTTAAATGATTCCCTCCAATGTGCACTAAAAAGGTGCGAGGCCTGGTTTAATTTGCATTAGTATTGTGTTGAAACTCGTGGTTATGGTAAAGGGCGTGACATTTCCGAAACGCTCTGCGTGCTTGACCAATCACAACACACTGGGTCCAGCCGACCAATCAGAGCACATTACACTTTTCGGAAGGAGGGGCTTCATAGAGACCGGAACTAAACAGAGCGTTTCAGACATACTTAGAAGAGACATGCTGCAACAATGCAACATGTGAAAAATAATGTTTTTTTATTTTATTTTTTTTTACATTCAAGCATGAATTCTATAAGATCCCAAAAACAAAATCAAGACTTAGTAATGGGGCATAATATGGCCTCTTTAATGATATTATTAAGATTTTAGTTCAATCTGTACCTCAGGTAACAATACTTGGAATGAATAAATGTACACATTTGAGTACAAATGTCTTCAGCTATACAAAAAAAAGAATAATTTGAATGTGGCCCAAAGCAAAATTAAGCACACCCTTGATCAGGGGTGTCCAATGCTGCTTGAAGGGCCGACGTCCTGAAGAGTTTAGCTCCAGCCTGCCCCAACACGCCTTCCTGGAAGTTTCTAATAATCCTGAAGAACTTGATTAGCTGGTTCAGGTGTGTTTGAGCTAAACTCTGCAGGATGTTGGTCGTCCAGGAGCAGGATTGGACCCCTCTGCCCTTAGCTTGCAGCATTTACCCAGTAGTATGACTGCACTGGTGTGTGTGTGTGTGTGTGTGTGTGTGTGAGAGAGAGAGAGTGTGTATCTTACTTGCCGCTCTGGAGCTGTATATGTAATGAGGTGAAGGGCTCTGTGCGGATCATGTAGTGCATGACACCGGCAGCATTAGAGTAGTGTGTGCCATAATGGAACTTATCGATAGTGCCTGTTGGGTCCTCAAAACTCTCATACCTATTCAAACAACAACAACAAGACAATTAGCAAGTCAGCTGAAAGACAAAACATTCTACATTACAGTGCTTTACCTTATGAAAAGATCAAACTACTATAATTTTCTCATTTAAATCTATTTATAAATCATGTTATAGCTATAGTTATAGCTATCGGTTTGTGATATTGTTATCCATCCTTCTGGTTTTGTGATACACATTCTTTGATAATGAGAATTCTGCAATAAGGACTGCAAGACTGTCTCACTTCTCCCTGACGTTCTGTGCATGGCGAGAGTTGACAACACCAATGGGTTTGGACAGATCTCTGAAAACCGCTTGATCTTCCAGATCCAATTCAGCAGATGTGTAGTCACACAACACCCAGGGGAACTGAGAATACACACATGCACATGAAGAAAAGCGATGACTCGTGTGACCAGTACAATATCCAGTTACAACATCAGAATCATGCACATTTAGATTTTTCAGCAAAATGGATTTTAAATGCATATTTACCACCCATTTAAATGTATTAAATTAAATCTAGGGTTATTACAAAAAAAATTAATTTAAGAATTTGTAAAATGTAAAGTTATATAAACATTTAAAAAAAATATATATTAAAAAAAATATTAATTAATTAATTAAAATGCATAAATAAAATTAAGCTTGAGAAGCTGGGTAAGCTCCAACTTACCCACGACACTACATAGGACAAGTGGTTTGGAAAACAAAACAAAAAAAGCAAAACAAAATTTTAACGAAAAAAACTAAACAAAAGATATTGAAACTAAACAAAACGAAAACACATTTTTTTACGAAAACAACTAAACAACTAAAGAACAAACAAAAATTTCAACAAAGCGAAAACAACAAAACCAAACATAATAAATAAATGAATAAAATGGAAATGAAATGAAAACAAAAAACAAACAAAAATGTATACAAAACTAAGTGAAAACAACAAAACAGAAATTTAAACGAAATAGAAACTAAACGAAAACGACAAAATAAAACAAAACAACACAAATTGAAATGAAATGAAAAAAAACTAAACAAAACAACAGCAATTGAAATGAAAGAAAACAAATTGAAATGAAACCAAACGAAAACAACAAAACAAAAAAGAAATTGAAACACAAATGAAAACAAACAAAAACAAATATTTTAACAAAACGAAAACAAAAAAACAAAGGTTAGGGTCTGTAAGGACTCACCACTGGATACTGGGATAAATCATTGTATGTGCGACCAGCAATGGTGTTGAGCTGCATCAGATATTCAAAATTGGAGATCTCTCTGCAAATCCATCTCTGCAAAAGGAACAAAAATTTAAATGGGTTTTTTTGGGTCCTTTTAACAGGTTTTTTATTGGCAGATACAATACAGAGGGAATAGGAAATTATGGGGAGAGAGGGGGGAATGGGATTGGGACACAATGCAGAACAGTTTCCAATCAGAATCTCCCATATAAGCACCAAGGCTCAATGTGTCTGGAGTTTGTGTTAATCAATTGGCCAGGGCAAGTAGTACGTTTTTAATTCCCCACATGAATGGAAAAAAATTGTGTTATGAGCATTCTTTCATAAGACGTACGTGAGTGAGGTTGGAGGCTTTCAGGAGCTCCTGAGGAGAGCGAGAACCAAAGTAGAAGAGATTGGGCGGCCTGAGACCCAGGATCCTGGAGTAGACTTTGTTCCGCACCTGTGGGAAAACCCAAACAAATATAAAAACACGGAGACCTCAAATGCAACCAATGCTTGCTGCCATCTACTATGTGTCCTTGTCCATTGTCTCTCCTACAGTACCAGTTTGTGTCGAACTCACCCCCTTCCTGAAGTTGATGAAGTAGTGTGCCTGGTCAATGAAGAACAGCTCTAGTGCTGATCTCCGCAGGTTGTATCGCCTCAGGTGGACCTCCCTTAGCTGTGACAATGACCTCTTGAAATCAAACCCAATACCTGGATGGACAGTCAAAAGCATACACATTATAATCATGAATCATATCTTATCTAATTCACTACTGGTCAAAAGTTTGAAATAATAAATATCCATTTATGTTTTTGTAAGAAGTCTTTTATGCTCACCAAGACTACTTTTATTTCATCTAAAATACATTAAAAATAGAAATACTGCAAAATATTATTACAATTTGAACTGTTATTTAATACTATAACTGTTTTCAAATTTAATATATTTTAAAATGTAATTTATTCTTGTGGTGACAAAGCTGGAATTTTAACATCAATACTCCTTTTTGGAAATCATTCTAATATGCTGATTTGGTGCTCAAGAAACATTTCTTCTAATTATCAATTCTTATTATTATCAATCTAATATAACAGTTTATGCTGCTTAATATTCTTGCGGAAACCGTGATACCCCAAACTTTTGAATGGTAGTGTAAGAAAAATAAATAAAAAAAGATTTCTAAGATTTAGCAAGTGTGCATTGATCTGATCAAAGGTGAAATTAAAGGCATTTATAAAGTTCCAAAAGATTATATTTCAAATAAATGCTGTTCTTTTGAACTTTATATTCATCAAAGACTCCTGAAAAAAAATTTACATCAAATTTAACATTGATAATAAGAACCATTACTATTAATCAATATAAATAATTAATAAATAACAATTGATAAGTGAGCACCAAATCGGCATATTAGATTGATTTCTGAAGGATCATGTGACACTAAAGCTGAAAATTCAGCTTTAAAATCGATAAAAATAGACAACAGCTACTTTAAATTGTAATAACGTTTCACAATATTAATGTTTTTGCAGTAATTTTGATAAAATGAATGCAGCATAAGAAACTTATTAAAAAAAACAACAACATTTCAATTATTCCAAACTTTTGACAAACAAGAGAAGTTGGAAATATGGCGGCATATACGGTCCGATACAAGTTGCAACTCACCTTCCTCTGTCTCTTCTTTCTCACTGCTGCCATCATAGAAGTACAGGTGGTGTGTTGTGACCTCCAGGCGACCTGGTACCACGGCAACAATAGTGATGAGCTCACACTCCTCTGAGAGCACCAGCTTTTCTTTCTGGCTCTCCTCCTCACCCTCCTCCGCCCTGAGGAATGAAACACACACACCCCGCTTAAGATGCGCTAAAACCCAGCTGTTTGCAGGTACCAGAAAGGCTGAATCATTACTCAATTGATTTGTTTACTTGGAGACGTGTAACAGTTGATTTTGCGAAAATCAGAAACTAAAATAAGCAGTAGTAATAAAGTTGATGTACAAAAAAAAAAAAAAAAAAAAAAAAAAAAAAAAAACATAACAAAAAGCAGATTAGGGCTGTTGGAACGAATTCCGAAATTCGAATATAATTCGAATATTTAAAAAAATCAATACTATTCGAATGCTGAAGTTACTACTCGAAAATTGCTTTTTTTTATGTACATAAAAACAAATTATATGCAATCTTGCCTTTCTCGCCGCCTTGGCTTACACACATGTGAAAAATTCATGCGTTTATGTTTCGTCTGATGAACAATAAAGTTTTTGAATCGTAACACAATTGTGCACGTTATCCACGTTGTATCATCATAACAATACTTAAATGGCGGAGAGCAATGTCTCCACGGAAATGGAGATCACCACTCCTGACAATTTGAGAAGCAATGTGTTTGGATTTCAATCCATAAATGGAAAAATTACAAATAAAGAAGTGGCAAACTTAGTGTTTTCCCCTACAATGTATTCAGAGCCGCTGCAAAATCTTCACATGATCAGTAATATCACTACATTCACTTCCTTACACACCTAAAAACGCTTGTTGACAAGAAAGGAGGAAAGATCCACATATGGAAACATTTTCGATTAGGCTAATGTCACGTTGCCATAAGGGGCTGTTCACATTTTAGGTGTGCAAATTCGTTATTTCAAATGTACCGGCAATCGCGCTCATAATAGAAGCGGCGGTTGCATAGCAACAACAGACGCCACGGGAGAGCAAGCGCTTGTGGAAAGGAAAAAGCGATACGAACTGGGCTAATTACAAACAGACATTTTCTACGATAAGGCATTAAACATACTGTAGGCTACATTCTCTTATCACCAAGCAGAAAGACGTGTTCTGATAACTTTCACATTCTCTAACGCTGAAACGAACGGTCGCTGAGGCGCACTTCAATAAAGTAGGTCAGCTAAGTTACGTTAAAGGTGGGGTATGTAATTCTCTTTTTTGGCCATTTTTTCAAAATCACTTGAAATCCTATTCCTAACCCACTTACAGCCACTGAGTTAGAAGCACTGAAATGCAAATTAAGCAATTTAATCATCTGTGGAACGGGCAGGACTCGAAAAACTCCAGCCAATCATTTCCAAGACCACCTAGAATCATTGGACAGTAAGTGCGTCAATCAAACGGTCGTACCATCCCCCCCTCCCCCTCATGTTCTTTGAATGGGTGGAGTCAAAGGAAAGAAGGTAGGACCATTTGAGTTGTGTATTTTCTAAATCTGCCGGCCGTTTTGCAAATCACATACCCCACCTTTAATATTGAGGAAGGTCTGCAACATTAGTTGAATAAGGTTAGGATAGCTACGTTAATATTCTTTATCGGTATTATATATTGTATTAAATATAGATATTTGTTTGTCTCAATGTCCATTTCTATCCACAAAACTTGCCAGAAGTCATGGTTTAAGGGGTTATTTAAAAAAAAATCGTGTAATGTTAGATGCCTCTCTAGTGGACATTACGTGTAACAACAACCACATGCTATAGTGGCATTGTCGAAACAAAGCCTGTTTAATGTCGTAAATATCAATAATAGGATGAATTTAAGCATTTAATATTCGAATATTAAATAAAATTAGGAATGGAATTTGAATAGTATTATAGAGGAAGATTGACAGCCCTAAAACACATACGAAAATTATAAAAACGTAAATTAAAATATGGGATAATGTAAGGCGAGGTGGTTGTTATAGCGAATACAACCCCGACTTCGCATCGGGGTCTTGAATCAGGTTGTATTCGCTATAACAACCGCCTCGCTCTACATTATCCCGCTTATTACATGGCTACCCACCAAATAAATCAATAATTTGACACAAAATATTGATTTAAAAAGGAGTTTATTGATTTTAAAACGATTGTATTGCTTCCGCTAAAGAAAATAGTCCATTCTGTCTCTACGGTTTTAGAATCCTGCGTCCATAGCAACGCTCTGTTTTTCATGGCAACGTGTGTTATACTTCGCAGCGGTCTGTTATCAAGAAATAACAGACCGCGTTCTACATTGGATTTCAACCAAGCCATGTAATAAATAAAAATAAAGTATATATCAATAAATACTATAATAATATATAAATCCTAAAAAGCACTGGTAAGCACTGATATTCAGAACAACCTAGTTTAGTGATTCTGAAACATGATTTGATGAGCCACATTTTAAGACATTATAATTTGCAGATAAGTACACATAATATGGATGCACCTATTTGTCATGATCCCAGCCTGTGTTTTCCACTGCTCTTGTGTGGACTTTTATGTTATTTCCTGTTCTGTGCCATGTTTTGTAGTTTTCTTTGATCCCAGGAGTGTCTTGTTTGCCTTGTGTATTTAAAACCCCAGTGTTTCTTGTGTTCCTTGTCGAGTCTTGTCCTACATGGATGTTATGTTTGCTGCACTCATTCTGTTCCCTGCCACTCTGTTCTCCATGTTGAATTAGTTATGTTTATTCTATTATTAAACTCATTGCATTGGGATCCAGTTCTCCTTTGTTTTTGAGTTCACCCTACGTAACACTATTACTCGGTGGAAGAAATGTTTATTCTCATTATTATTATGAATAAACTATATTTTGAAAACTGGGTGTCATATTGCTGCTGACGGAATATGTGATTTTTAAAAATGTATTTTAGGTAACATGCTAAAATATGATATTAATTCTATTATTCAAATATAAATTTTTATTCTATTGCTATTGTATTGTATTCACATACCAATTTTTTAATACATAAAAATATGTTCCTTATATATTGTAAGAGAATTCCTTGCAAGGGGTTCATCATATTTAGTGGTTCTTGGTATCAACCAGTTTAATTGAGATCTCTTGGTTTAGATAACTTAAAGCAAATGAGTGCTCAGAATTATAGTAGGACACTCACTCTTCAAGGAAGACAAAATCCTCATCTTCTAGTTTGTCATCCTCCATGTCACTAACTTTGGCTTCCTTGGCAACAGCAAGAGGGATGGGTTCGGTCGAGCTGCGAGGACTGTCGGCTCCTGCAGAAAAAAAAACAGCTAAGAACTCCAACATGTAAACTCTACATTGAAATAACAAAGAGTTCAAGTGGAGAGAGATGATTTTAAAGTACTTGGTCTAGGCAAAAAAAATAAAAATTAATTCACAATGGCCATTATTGTTTTATTCCGTAACATTCATTCATTTATTAAAACTCATTTAGCAGATTACAGGGATACTAACCCATGTTATCTCTCAGTGCACTGGCATCACTGTGAGAATCAAAGTTGTAGTTTGGCACCAGCTTCAGACGCATTTTAGAGTATGTCTCTGCACTCGACAGTTTCCATCTCACCTCTGGCTGAACCCTGAAACACAAACACTTCCACTCAGTCCATCATCACACATACCACAATATAATACTTAGATATACAGTATCAGTGTATACAACTGAACCTCACTTCAACTCAATTTACGGTGGCGTTGGTTAGAGAGTCAGACTGTTAACCCGAAGGTTGCGGGTTCGATTCTCATTACCGGCAGGGAATGACTGAGTGTAGGGGACACATAACCCCCAATCACTCCCCGGGCCCCACAGCAAAAATGGCTGCCCACTGCTCCGGGTGTGTGTGTTCACTACTCACTGCTCCTAATGTGTGTGCACTAACTTGGATGGGTTAAATGCAGAGGACAAATTCCGAGTATGGGTTACCATACTTGGCCTTCACATGTCACTTTCACTTTCACACATATATGTACATATATACATTTATAAAGTGAAAAGTGGAAGTGACATGTGAAGGCCAAGTATCATGTATATATACACTTCCCGACCAAAAAAAGAAAAAGAAAAAAAAAGTCGCTGTTTGGATTTAAATAGGCAAATGCTTAAGAGTCTATGATTGGATCATTATTGCAGTGATTCTAATGTTTCTAGCATGTTTGGCTACAGTTCTTCTAACCCTAATTGATGGAGTGTTTAGGTTTTCATTTCTTAAACAACCATTTAGGAAGACACATCATGGGCATATTGCAGGATGACGATGTCAAGGTGCATCAGGCTCAAATTGTGAAAGAATAATCTGAAATTAATTGAAAGTCTTTGGGATGTGCTGGAGGAGACTTTACAGAGTTCTGAACTCTTGCATTGTCAATACAAGATCTTGACCAAAAATGTATGCACCTCTTGATGGAAATAATATCGCAACATTTATTTTCATCAAGAGGTGCATCAATTTGGCAGACTAGATCTGCTACACTGCTGCTCTGTTGCTGCAGAGCAAGTACGTGCTTGCTACTGCCATTAGATAAGATATGCTGCTGATGTAAGCAATAAGGTACGAGAGGCTGTGCTGTATCTTGAATAAGTCACAGCTGAAGTGCGTTGTTAGGCACGACACGAAGCAGAGTAAACCCCTTCTATTCACAATACAGCACTAACCTCGAGTACCTTATTGCTTTTACAAAACAGTTACTACACATTACAAATATTAAAGCCAAAAAAAAGAATGTATCAATGCAACTTTCATGAAGTAAAATCACTAAAAGTCTTCCTTCCGCTGGAAAAAATAGTCTCTGACCGTAAACTGCAACAGAAGTTACATTATTTCGTCATTAGATGGCGGCAAATACTGTCTTTATGAGTGAGTGAGTGAGTGAGTCAGAGTTTTAAATCGAAAGGACTTAAACTTGTTGTGAACACGGAGAAGCAAGACTGACAAATGACTAGCGCTCGTGTCGGGCACGGGAACCCCCCTAAACTGTTAAAAGGACAAGATATCGACCGATCCGCTTGCGCCATCTAGAGTTTCATGACTGAACTGCTGTGTATAATACATACATAAATATCTATAAATGAGATGTAAAATAAAAAAATACTTCAATGCATCATATTCACTAAGCATCAGAAAGGTTTAGTGCATGCAGACCTGAGAGCCCATGCTCCTCTCTCACTGCTCAGTAATCTACGCAGTGATTTCCAGTGCCTCCACACCACCCCCTGCTGGCCGTTAATCATCTTCTGCACACTGTGGTAGCGGCTGTTCTCTGTGCGCACTCGTTTTAGATACGGGTCAATGATGAGCTCCTGGAAAGAGAAGAGCATATTATTAACTCATCTATCATAAACACTTATGTTTTGGGGTTTGGGATGTGTAATAAATAATCCCTGTATTCCCAAGCAGTAAGCACTCAAGGTTTGCTCAATGTATGGATCAAACCAGCAATCCTTTCTTTACCAGCCTAACATATTCCCTCTGTATTGGAATAACTGGGGTTAGCAGACACCTGAAACTTGGCTTTGCAGTCAGAACGGTCCTTGTCTCTTCTCTGCGCAGTGCTCATGAGGTCATCAAAGCAGGAATTCCAAAAGTTGGACATCAGGTCGTGACTCTTTCCAAAAGTGTCTAGCTCATACTGCTGCATTGTGGGCTCCACCTACAGGCATACATTATGAAAAACATGTCACATGGTTTAAAATTGATATTTTCTGCACTACAATTTGATGGAATGAGCCATGTTTGAAGTTACTGGTAAAGCAGCTAATACTGGCACATCGGTGACCACACATCAGAAATATATATTAATGTGTACATTTCATTTTTGTAGAATTATAATATAATATAATATAATAGTACAAATAAATCCTTAAAATAAAAATTCATTCTTATTATTAAAAATTCTTACAATTCATTTAAAATGATTTAAATATTTTTACAAATTGCAAAAAAATTTTGAAGTACAAATAATATAATATAATAAATTAATGAATGCATAAAATAACTGTAATTGTAATTATTTCATAAATGTATACAATATACTTACAATTATTTGTAAAAAATTATTCAATATAATTACATAATGCATACAATCATATATTTATTTTATTTATATTATAAATGTATACAATTTATTTACAAATATTAAAATATTGCACTGTATCAACTTAAAAAAAACAAAGTTAATGAACATGACACATTTGAATGCTGAACAATCAAAACACAAAGATTTTACTCTCTCTCTTCACCTCCCCTCACCTAGATATATATATTTGGGAATAGTGTAAAACCTGGTTTACGTCCCGATTTAAGGCATGGTAATATACCGTGTGATTTGTATACATGAACAGTCTAAACAGGGTAGATTTATAACCACACACAGTCACACTCCAGCCTTCATAAATCTACTCTAGGTCACTCTGCCGTGATGTCTGTTTCATTTAAACGCATGGTTTGTTTTGGATTTGTGAGATGAGGCGAATAAATCAGAATTTTTCTATCTTGTTTTGGCACTGGATGAACAAAAGGGTCTAAATAAAGAGTTCATCACTACAATGGAAGCGGATTAACCGTCAAAGTGCCCTCATGCTAAAACAAACACACGTCCACTGAGTAAGTTATTCACTGTTTTAGAGAGAGGGGTCTACAGCTCTGAAACCAGTCGAACAGCTTTAGGTGAACTTAAATCAATCCAACGTGATTATATAATATGCAACAGATGTGAACGAGGGTAAGGGTTATTTCAACGAAAAAAAGTGCTTTAATCCTTCACGACTGAGCTTATCTCGTGTTTGACTGAGAATGAGGGCTGAGAGACTTATTCTTGTCGTTCTGCATCCAAAAAAGGTCAAACAAAAAAGGTTTGTGGTAACATATACTGACACGGAGAAGCTGCCAGCTTATCGTAAGGTAAACAGTCTAACTGTGTGTCTGCTAGGCTGTGTGTGTTTGAGGAAGATGGGGCTGTACTGACGTGGTTCTGGAAGAACTGCTGCCACTCAGCAGTGCTGCAGTAGTTCTGGAGGTCCTGGGCGAAGGAGGGGCTGCCGTTTGTGGCGGGGAGGTTGGGGAGCAGATTCTGAAGGTTGGTGCGTTCCGCATGCTGGTCCAAAAGCGTTCGGACGATGGGCACCAGCGGGCTCAGCAAAACCTCGGCGCCTGGGTCTGAACCAGAGTTTGCTGGCCAAAGTGGTGTGCCAAGACGACCCAGCAGAAAACACACCTCCTCCCAGGACAGACATAGCACAGTTTGCAGCAGGCTATGAAGCTTTAAACATGCCATCTCACACACCTAAGGAGACAAAAAATAGCAGATATTACATATTACTTTCATGATTTTGGGGTTGTCAGTGCGCATTGTCTTTTTTCCTGTCAACATTAGGCTTTTATGTTGATATGTGTTTTGTGAAAGTATTTTGAATATGATCAGAATGGCATACAATCATATTATGAATTATTCCTGCAGTATATATCTATATAGTATATATACTACAGTATACTATACTATACTGTACTATATGCGATACGATACAAAACTATAATGGGATAATTGCTTATTACATACTGCAACAGAATATAATTTGTTAATGTTATGCTCTGTATACTATATACTATAATATAATAGGGTGACTACACGTCCTCTTTTTTCCGGACATGTCCTCTTTTTGGACCTAAAAAAATGTTTGCTTGTCAACAGTGACACATGACTCCTGAACAGCGTAAAAGAAAGCCCAAATATAAATTCACAGATGATTTACAGAGAAAATGTCCATGTTTTCGTCTCGTCAGGATCCGTGTGAAGCAGAATGCATGACCTGCAAAACTGGACCACATAAACCCGTTTTCAAAAGTTTTGCGAACGACCAAAACGCATAGAAGTCTTCTGGTTTTAGTTGAAAACAGTGTAGTGTAAATTGCCCCTAAGTTTGTGTGTTTCTGGTTCTTAGTTGTCCGGTCTCGTCTTTTTTACATTTGTGTTTCGTTTGCCTGCCTTATTTGGATTATCTTCAGTGTGGATTATTAAATACTTTTGAACCTGATTCCTTCATCTTTGTGCGTTTTGTATACAGCTAAATTGTGACAATGCACTATTATAGAATACTGAGATGGCCTTTGTTAACAGGTACTACTGTGCAGGGAACTGTATCCCACAATGCCTTGCATTTGACTTGTCAAGTTTGACGAGTTAACATGAGAATACCAGCCTTGATCATTTGATCGGCTTCCAGCAATTAAGAAACTCACACAAATTGATGATTGATGATACACAAAATTATGGTTTTATTTCCAAGAGATGGATGCCATTCACTTTAAACAAAACAAGCGATGTGAACAAGTAATGTGACAATGTAGCATACTGCCAGTTGAAGTGTTTATCATTGCAAAATGCATCCCGTCTTACATTAAAAAACAACAAGAGGCAGTGTATAGTATATATGCAGTTAACAATAAGCTATTCCTTTCTGAACATGCACAGCATCTAAAATCATGTTTTAACTCCATGAATCTCCAAATGATTGTGCACACCTGTGTCATCACTTGTTAGTCTTGCTTATCTACTCATGTTTGCCTTTTGTCTTTGTAATAACTATTTCTGAAATACGGCTTTCACGGTGAGTGGCACTTGGTAGGCTATGCTTATTATAGAGTTCCTGTGAGCACACCAGCTCTTTATATGAGCTCATATGCTGAGCCATTTTCATTTTACGGTTTTAAGGATGCATCTTTTTTTTAATTCTTTGATCCAATTATTGATTTCTATGAATATTCACACATGCCTTATGGTCAAAATTTAATTGCCCCAATTATGTTTTTTTTGGGGGATATTACCTTTCATGCAGTGTGTAATATAGCTGTTTTTATTTAGTTTTTATAATTATAGCTGAAACATTTCAGACTCTGTGAGAAAAGAGGTGATGCTGCAACATATGTTATACGAAAATTAAAGTGTTTTTTCAAAGTCGGACCCTGCCAAATTAAGAGTCTTTTTTCACAAACAACCAATTTTTTTAATTAAGGCACATTATACTAAAGGGAATAATTACAAGCTTAATGCTGTATAAACAGACAACCTGATGAACAGCAGACTGAAAGAAGGCATGAGGCAGGCACATGTTTTCCTGAACTGCCCAACAGTAATTCAGTTCCTAAGTCAGTTGATATGATCTAATTTGAGTGTGGGATGGGTTTGAGTAAGTCTGGAGAAGAACGATAAAAAACCCCACACATCTCCATATACGGACATCTGCTCTCCATTGGAATGAAGTAAAGCTACTTACAAAAAAAAGCTCTTTAAAGCCCAAAAGCATATCTAATAATTCTGAACATGTCCATGGAAAATGTGTGTGTGTTTTAACACTCCACCTGAGGAAGGGAGTATAACAAGTGTGCAATTTCAACACCATAATTAATTTTATTTAGTTTTGTTTGACACTTTCATAATAATCATTCAGTTCATCCCACATAATCAGCTAATAAAAACACATTGGTAAATGTCAAAGAACAAGAATTTTATAACAACCCTGGAATCCCTGGTTTATCTAGTAAGACGAGTGTATATGTGTGTACCTGTGGGTTCTTCTGCTGCTGAATGTATCCAGTGATGATGCGCAGGCCAATCAGAGACATCTCTTTGAGCTCAGCAGACCCGGCTGACCCGGGGGTCGTGTGCCACGCTTGCAGCCTGTCCAGCAGATTTACCACCCCTTCAAAGATCTGCCACGAATATAGACACACTCTTATAGTCATTCAAAAATGAACACGTTGTTTACAGTAAAAACACCAGAAGAAAGTTTCCTTAAAATGAATTATTTATATTACATATATGATTATACAGTACATATGAGATTCTATGTGAGTGGGATAGTGTGCTCATATTGTCTCACTACCCAGATCCTTACAAGTTGTGTGTTATACGTTCAAAAGTTTGGGGTCAGAGATTAAGATTGTGATACGATAAAAAAAAAAAAAAAGCAATTAATACTTTTATTCAGCACTGATGACGCAATGAATTGATTGAAAGTGACAGTAATGTTTTGTTTTTTTATTATTTACAATGTTAATATATTTATATTTCAAATAAATGCTGTTCTTTTGAACTTTCTACAAATTTTTTTATAAATCACCGTTTCCATAAAAATATTAAACAGCACAACTATTTTCAACTATTTTGCTCCATATCCACATATTAGAATGATTTCTGAAGAATCATGTGACACTGAAGAGTGTCATGATGTAATGATGCTGAAAATTCAGCTTCGCAATCACAGAAATAAATTACATTTTAACATATATAAAAAGTTATAATACATTGTAATAATATTTCACAATATTATTGTTTTTACTTTATTTTCTTTAAAATACCTTTTAAAAAAGCCTTGGTGAGTCTTTCGAAGACTTTTCAAAAACTGTACTGATTTTGTACTGATCCCAAATGATTAAAAAGTAGTATTATGTTGTGCAGATCTGAATTTTTGCAGTATTGACAAGTCAGATTTATGTAGTTTAGTCTGAACAGCAAAAAAAAAAAAAAAGTATAAATCTGATGTTTACAAACTCATCCTGTTTTGAAATCTTAAAATCTGATTTTTTTGGGTAATGTGCATCAATGATCTTAATGATCTGTTTCCAAATACAATTATTTTCCCCAACAGATTTAAAAGCCAAATTGGATTTGTGTGTATTGGGAACATCCTCGTTCTGAATATCCTCCAACTTCTTGTTTCAGACTCTTCTGGCTTTGGAATAAGAGTCTGTGAGTTATATTATCAATTCTCAGAGTATAAGAATATAGAGTATAAGAATATATCAATCCATTCCTAACCTTCTCACTCCATAGTGTGTGATTGTCAGTGCCCTCGGCGAATAGGAAGTCCTGGAGCAGTCTGAGGAGGCGAAGCAAAGAAGGCACATGGTGCAGAGACACGCCCTGAGAGTCCCTCAAATCTGACAGAGACGACTCCAGCATCATCTCCAACAGACTACAACGCACAGAACACACATGAGGAATCTGTACCACCCCCACCAGCTTATAATGTTTGTTCACAGCCACAAAACAAAGACAATACAATTTGTCTTGAACAAGTCATCAGACAGGCACACCCTGAGACTTAAAGTAAAAACAAGCTCTATGCTGATGCAATGCTGAAGCCACACCAAAAAAAGCAACAGCCCAGTAGCGCAAAGGACTTATGTCCTCCAGAGATCCCCACCCTGCCCTCATCTGAACCAAAGGATTCCAGAAAATGCTTTAATGTACGGTACCTCCCTTCAGCCTCTGATCTCTATTGGATTTCAATTACAGTAGTTGTTCTTATAATAGGGGCCATTTGCAACTTAAAGAGGCCATATTATGCCTTGATTTAGTTTTTGAGGTCTGCTAGAACAGGTTTTCATGCTTGAATATTCAAAAAATATATATAATTTCTCCCCACATATTGTACATTATCGCAGCACCTCTCTTCCCAGTCTGTCTCTAACGTGTCTCTTCCCAGTTTAGTTCTTGTGTCTATGAAACCCCTCCTAAAAAAAAGAGCAATGTGCTCTGATTGGCCGGCTAGACCGGTGTGTTGTGATTGGTCAACCGCTTTGAGTGTGTTTCAGAAATGCCAATGAGTTTTAACACACTACTAACGCAACTCAACCTTGTCCCCCTTTTTTTTTGCGTATGCCTTGGACGGGAATAATTATAAAGAGGAATATTGTGACATGTACGTTCCGGAAAGACAACAATTGAGCTCAGAAACAGTGCTTACTGCTATAGAGATAGAGAACAACACCCTTTGGATGCTCAAACAGCAACATTACACACTAAACAAAGATGAAAATGTAAAAAAAGCATAATAGGTCCTCTTTAAAACAAGCTTTACAATGTATAAAACAGAAAAATGCCCATTTCTGTGCAACCAATAGTATGGTTGCTAGGGTGTTCTGTGCGGTTGTTATGGCTTTGCTTATTGGTCCAAGTAAAAAAAAAGCCCATCCCCAAGTGTCTAAGATTAATTCAAGTATTTGACAGTTTTCTCAGCCATGCTACATTACAAAATCAAGCCACACAACCTGAGGTATCAGATGCAAAATTGAAATACTCTGTGATAGGGTTTTGTTCAAAGTTCATTCAGTTTCAAAAGGTTAAATCTTCAAAGTTCAATCAGTCTGAAAAAAAACACCAGTCTTCATTTTAGCTCTCTGGGACAGAGGAATTGTTAATGCAACATTAAAACCATTAAATTTCTACGTTTCTGACCTGCGTTTGATGTCGTCAGGTGGCCGCACCAGTTGGCAGGACGAGCCAAGCTTGGTAAGGACAGAGAACACCTGACCCCTTTCTCTCCAGATCACATCCTCAGACCCCTCAGTGCCACTCCACAGCACAGAGAATACGATGTTTGTCAGCAAATTACACAACTCCTCCTCTGGAGCCTAATGGGGGGATAAAGAGGCACGTTTTTAGCTATCAGAGCTATCAAAGTATCACAAAGTTTGACTCATGTGTGTTCTGAATGGATATTAGGACATTATTATGTGGTTGGTGGAGGGGTTCTGGGTGGATGCAAGATGGTTACCTATTAGCCCATGTCAAAAGAGCTTTAAAAAAAGGTTGTTTGCTAGTCTTAGCTTGTTTAAGCTGATACTGCAGCCTGGCCAATCTTGTCTAGCAAGTCTGTTTTTTCCAGCATGGTCAAGTGTCCATGATATCCTGCTCCCTTACACTCTGGTACATCCTTTAATTATTGGGTTTCAATCCAACTATTTTATTTTATTTTTTGCCAATTTTAAACACTGAACAAGTAACTTGGTTTACTTTTATCACACTTTTTACTTTGCTTTTCACTTGGTCTATAATTACACCCTGCTATATTGTCCTGTTTCAGCGTCTAAATCCCGAATTTACCCCGTCAACCTTTATTCACTATTCCCTTCATTAATTTACTAATATAGTCCACTGAATGAACAAATGAAAATGAGTGAGCGAATTCAGACAACTTGTGTGCCGGAAGTGCTGTAGATGCCATATTCATTCAGTGTGAAGCTCACAGTGCATGGGTATAGCAGCTAGGCGTTGAGTATACATCTGTTGTACACTTGATTTTGAGTAGAGTGCAACTGGGATTGAATGAGTGTACTCGATAATGTCCCCTATGGTTTTGGACTCCAGCACAAATGGCTGTCCCCTTAAATAGGGTATGGGGGTGATTTCGGACACCTCCAGGGTGTTCAGCATGTACCTGTGGGTTGGATGTGTTGGAGATGGTGTCTGTAGGTGGTTCAGTGCTATAGCTTGTGTCGTCCAGAACGTTGGACAGACTGGAGCTCTTGCGTGGTCTCATGCCTGGGAAGGTCTTGCTGTGCTCCAGAGGAGAGGGGGTCTCTGGCTGGCTACCCACAGGGGTCTGAGGTCCCTTTTGGAGTTCCAACTCAAAGGGTGAGCTGAAGGGCGAGAGAGGCTGATACACACTTTCCTCTTCCTCTAGCAGGCGGGACGATGATGGAATGTCCACGGTGTTGGACAGGGAGGACGAATGACTGCTTTGTTCTCCAGAGTCAAATGGCTTGAAGTGGAGGGAACCGTTCCTGAGTTGTTCGGTTGACGGGGGAGACTGGGAGAGGTCAGAGTAGCCCTCGGACACATCCTGAGTTTCTCCTTCTTCCTCCTCATACTCCTCTTCAGGGCGGGGAGTGAGGGAGATGTAGACGTTCTGCCGAGTGTCCTCCATTACGCTGTCCTCGCGATGGAAGACGGGTCTGGAAAGAACAGGGTCCAGCGAGGTGGTGGGGCTGGATAAAGAATTGGATTGGCTGCGAACGCGAGACTCGTACGATTCTTTGATGTAGAGTTTGGTGAGAACATCCTGCCAGCCTGATTGACGAGCGAGCTGCTTCACATACTCTTCATTAGAGTAGATCAAGTGGAAGAGCTACAGGAATGAAAGATGAAGACAGAAATGTTAATTAATTAATATACTAATTAGTCATTTAGATGAGTATGTATGTGTATGTTTAGAAATAGGTTTGGTTTTGCAGTTTTAAATATGCACCGTCACTGTGTTGTATTTTGCAAGGGAATCTATATTGTCAGATGGAATGCATCTTCCATTAAAACTTGTGAAATACCTGATAGATTCGTTTTGTTCGGCGGTGTGAACTTGATAAGATGATGTGAGTCAAATGTTGAAACGGTAACTATGATTTTTTTTCTTTTTATTGTGATATCTTGCTCTAGCTGGACACCTCCAGGGTGTGACAATATCTCACTGCACTGGCTACCTCTCTCTGCTCGCATCAAGTTCAAGGCACTGACGCTTGCTTCCAGATCTGTCACAGGCTCAGCTCCCTCCTACTTTCACTCACTCCTACAAGTCTACATCCCTACCAGAAGCCTTCGATCGGTCAACGAGCGACGTCTCGTGGTCCCATCACAGAGAGCCAAAAAATCACTTTCCAGAACATTCTCATTCACAGTTCCATGCTGGTGGAATGATCTCCCCACCGGCATCCGGAATGCAGAATCCATGACAACATTCAAAAAAGAGCTGAAAACTCTTCTCTTCCGTGAGCACTTAACCTCAAAAAAAAAAAAAAAAAAGTATATGTGTATATATATATATATATATATATATATATATATATATTTTCCTGTAAATTCTCGCTTATCGGGCTTATGCTACTCTGAATAATGCCTGAACTTCGTATTTTGAGCACTTCTTGCGTTGTTTTTTGCCTCTTCACGATGACTTGCTTAATTTAGTCCCAATTTGTAAGTCGCTTTGGACAAAAGCGTCTGCTAAATGTAAATGTAGCTAATCAAAATAACCTTTCTTAACCAATTATGGTAAGCTAACAAGCAAAACTGTTAGCAAGCTTGTTAACCACAAAGGCTAACTGAAAGCACAATCTTATCCCATTTTGGTTTGTAATGCATGATCATGAACGTACTTAGTTATTATTATGAAATATTGTTCTAAATGATCAAAAGAGCTTTTCTTAACCAGTTATCGCTATGCTAAGGTGGTAGGCTTACCAATTTTGCTAACCAAAGGCTAACTGACAAACACAAAGAAAGGGAAAAGCTACAACACATCTTAAAATACCCTTACAAAAATTAACAATGGTTTTACCATAGTAATAGTGTAGTAACCATGTTTTTTTAGGCGGATTGATTACCATTTGTATAACCACAGTTTTACTACAAATACTATGGTTAAACTATGGTTTGTGTAGCAAAACCATAGTTACATCTTCATAAGGGTAAGCTTATCATTAATACTTTTCATTTCACTAAAAGGGAAAATAATTTTCCCTGATCCTGTTGGGAAACAAACAAACAAACAAACAAACAAACAAACAAACAAACAAGCAAGCTGATTATTAAGCTGATCAAGCTGGTCTCCAAGCCCTGCCAAGTTAGCTGGTTGGGCAGCTGATCTTCCAGGTTGACCAGCTAAGACCAAACGGACCAGATATAGAAGTGGTCAAAAACCCTATAAAACTAGCCTGCATAAACCAGCTATGACCAGGCTGACAAGACCAGCCAACCAGCAGAGGGTGGTTTTAGCAATTTTTTCAGCATTCACTCACCTTACGACAAATATCTAGTCGAACACTAAGGTCGGCGCGATGGGACAGATATGCCACTGCCAACAGGTCTCTAAAATTAGGATTGGGATCTGCACAAAACAGACAACAAAACAGACCAATCAACACCTGAAGCATAAGTTGAAAACTACTGCCCACCTTTTCTTCAGTTTACCTGTGGCGAGCACCTGCTCATACAGACAGCGCACAGTTGTCATGGTGATGGGGACGTCTCCAAAGGAGCAGACCAGCCCAAGGTAACTGGAGTCCTTAAGTTTGATGCGCAGTTTATTGCGCTCAGGTACACGCTCACTCTTCAGGACTTTATACATGACCTGCAGAAGAGCAGAAGACATGTGTTAATATCACGCTGAAAGAAATTGATCTCATCGTGATGATTTCAATGACTCAAAACATGCCTTACTGCAATGATTTCTGCACCATTTAAAGTGTTTCTCACCCGGAATAATCTCTCACGAGCCTCGTCGCCATAGTTGTGTTTGAGCAGCAGACAGTAGAGCTGCTCCACCCCTCGATCCAGAAGAACCGTCACAGCTTGCTCACGTGGATGAGGAGAACTCCTCAACACAGTGTATAACACATCCAGAATACTGATCAACTTCAGAGAGAGAGAGAGAGAGAGAGAGAGAGAGAGAGAGAGAGAATATTCAGTCACGACTCTGAAAGCTCTAGTCCTACCAGAATATTCCCATAATAATAAATGAAAAATAAAAAATCATTTAAAGAAAAGAGTTTGTTTTAATCTTTATTTTTCACTGTAATAAAATTATAAGAATTTGTCTTAAAATCTTCAGTAATGGCTTTCTGTATTTTCCAAAGTAAAATATTAAATTGACAGTGACAAATCTAAATGTTGTGTCAGTGTTATTTTAGTAACATTGATATACTATTACAGTTTTTCTCAATATATTCAATTAGATTTTATTTTTATATTTTCTATTGTAAATTTAATTGAAGTTGAAGTTTTAGTCATTTTGTTGTTATTATTTTTTAATAATATTTCATAATAATTTTTAACATTTTAAAATTTTTATTAGTTTTTGTTTTTCAAATAGGTCTGAATAGTTTTTGTTAAGTTTGTTAAGTTTCAGTTTATTTAGTTTTAGTTATTCATTTTAGTACTTAAACTTTAAATCAGGGTTCATGCAGGTTTCAGTAAGTCAAATTTAAGACCTTTTTAAGACATTTTAAGACCATAAAGATTGAAATTTAAGACCTACACGACACATTAACCAGCAAATAACAAATAAAATTGGCATCAATATGCACTTTTTGTTTACATAAACATTAAAATCATAACATTAAAAATTATGGTCAGATTTTAAAAGTGTCTTGCAACATGTTATCTACTAACAGTTACAAGGTCAAACAAAGTTTTGACAAAAAAGGTTTTATAAAAAGATAAACCTTACATATTTCAGCCTTTAAATAATTTTTTATAAAAAGAATGAGTCAAAAAAAGATAAATTACTGACATTTACAATGCACATTAGCTTATCTTTGATTATTAATAGTAAAATTCGGTCCGATTTTCCCGTGGCGTCTGTCGTTGCTATGCAACCATGCACTGCGCTCTCCACAACAACAAAGAAGTTTTAGTGACTAATGGATTTCCACCACCGATAAACGCTTGCTGTAGCTCTGCTACGAGATTTATTTACGGAGAAGAGAAAAACACCTGTAATGTTTGGGTGCACCCCCATCCTTCATGTTGACTGAGCTTTCAGTGTTGTTACGGAGAGGGTGAAGCTGATCGGTTGGTTCTTGTTCTTGAAAAAAAGTTTAGATTTTTTCATCTCGCTCCGCCTGGAAAAAACAGCCGCATCGCTTCTATTATGAGCGCGCTCGCCGGTTGCCGCACGCCTACATTTGAAATAACGAACTTGAGCACGCAAAAGAAGCGATATGGGAACGAGTCATGGCGAGCTACCTCCAATCAGTCCTTTTCTAAGCGTGTAAAATGGATAACTATATTGTATGGCGGAATACCATAGCAAGTGCTTGTAAGCACTTCGACTTGGCGCAGTAATATCTTCACTCGTGAAAAATCCTCTCACCGGCCCCCGCTCCCTCTAGTGAAGATATTACTGCGCCGAAGTCGAAGTGCTTACAAGCACTTGCTATGGTATTCCGCCATACAATATAGTTATCCATTTTACACGCTTAGAAAAGCGCAACGTTTTGTTTTGTGTCACAGTCCTAGGTCGAGTTACACTACGCGAGTAACTGTATTTAAATAGGGAAAACGTGGAGGTGTTTGGTAGCTTCTCTGCTTGGCCCATATTGAATGAACTGGGCTAAGCTAAGTGCTAACAAAGTTTCGCCGCAAGACAAAGCGATCTAGTGCACGCACGGAGACGAGAGAGGTATGTATCAACTCATCTTAGTTAAGGGAATAACATAGTTTAATATGAAAAACCGGTAAAGTATCCCTTTAAATGAAAATGAGAAATGGTGCAACTAGCTGAAATAAAATACGTTTGAATTTTTTCATATTTAATTTAATTTAATTGAAGTTAATGTTAATTTATTTCAAATACTGGAAATGTTTTCTATGGTTTTAGTTTTAATTAATGATAAATGTGCAATCCATGGCATGCCAAGCAATTATTTATAGGTCAGTTTGACCCTCTTTATGTAAACCTGCGGTGGTCATACAAAAATGTCATATTTTCCTGTTCCTATGAAATTGACATTTCTGAGAAATATTTTTATACTTGAATAATACAGAATTAGATTCACTATTATTATTACTATTATTTTTTTATTGAAGAAATCTACAAATCATATATTATTTAGTCAATTTGACCCTCTTTATGCATTCTAGGGTTAAATAAATTCCATTGGTTGGGCAAATATAGTCCCGCCCCAAAAATAGCACCATTGATTGATCTAATGTGTCAGGCTGATTGAGATACTTAAATAAACAAGGATCTGACACAAACAGACACCGTTTACTCTTTTCAGGAAGTCAACCTACCAGTGTCTGACTACTAACAGCTATTTTTCTGTCTCTTATGAGTTTCCATGGGAGTTAGAATACTGCTTTTGAAGGCAGCTACAGATCACTACACTTTAAAACAGAGCTACTGTGGTTCACCTGTTGCTCATCCTGCACTATAGCAGCGTAGGCTAATATACTGTGCAGCTCCTCAGCAGTGGGAGATTTCAGAAGGTCCTTCAGCAGAGAGAAAAGAGAGATCTGCACCGTCCGCCTCTCTTCAGACAGAGGACTGCCATCCTTCTCCGCACTGTCGACCCCCAAAAAAATTACATCAGCTTTACATGTTTAATTTTTACTTGGATCTATCACCAAAATCATAATAGTACAATTTAAATCTGAACGCACCTGTAGTGTGACCGAATCGAGTCCAGGATGTATTGAACACCGTACCTCTTGCGCGTTCTTAGCTTGCCTTCATTGATGACAGTGGTTAGGTACTGCACATGACCTACAAAGCAACATAAATTCAGAGAAAGGGGTTCGAAATGACATAATCAGGTAAATAATAACAGACGTATCCTTTTTAAGTAAACTATTCCTTTAGGACCTGATTGTTATTTGCATTTAATGCCAAACAGTTAAAAAACAATGGCTTATGCTATTGTGATATGTCGTGGTTGTTGATGTGTTTTTTTTACCAAGACAGACAGCAAAGTGGCTGTGGCTCCAGATCCTGAAGTCAAAGAGCAGGTACTGGTACAGTTGTGATAGGAGGGCGTTGTTGCCCTCGTTGGACACCTGCTTAAGCAGGAACTGACAGGCCATCAGAACGCTCATGTCCATCATACTGCTGGGGACCTGGAAAAGACAAATACGATCAGAAAGCGTTTGTAGTTATTATAGCCATCCATCAATTTGTAATCAAATTAACTAAAGTGATTTCTGAGAAATTGAAATCAACACCTAAACAAACAATTTTGTGAATATTTGCGTATGTGTGTTGTTTCTACATAGTCCTGGCTGTGTAAATGGGAGAAAAAAACAATGTGGATTGGACCGATCCACAGAGCACCAAAACATCCTTGTAGCCAATCATCAATATATGTATACGCTCATGATGGGAGAGGAGAGAGAGAGCAAGAGGGACATTTGTAGAAAGACTGTAGAAAGAGAGATGGCTGAGAGACATTACAAAAGAGGAGAAGGTCAGAGGAATAAAATTGTAAGAAGAAGGGTTACAATCAGGCAAGAGCTTTAGGACCCGCACTAATATTGGAAAAGCTCTCCAACGGTGAAGAGACATTAGAGAGTGGGAAGGCCTGAAGTTTCTGCCTGATACGAGAGTAACATTGTTTTTTTGCTGTTTCATGGAACCAAGATATGCTGTTGTTTAATCACAGCTGATTCATCCATACTTGCGCCAGCTGTTAGTTGTTGCCTGTGTTGCAAAGCATGTTCGTTATTTTGAGGACTGAGCAATGAAGGGAGGGGTGTGCTTGTTTTGGTGTCGATTTCAAATATCAACATTGTTTCTCAGAAATCGCTTGCTGCACCTTTAAATGATATGACGATTTATCACATTATTTGCATATTTCAAAATTTGCTGTGAAAAACATTAAAATATTTAGAAATGTCTCATTTATGGTTAAATTAAACATGAGACGCACAAATTTAATTGTTGCATAGCGCCTCAATTCAATCTTGAGTTGCTCTGATGGTAGGGAAACTCTCTTTTACCTACTTTACATATGTATCAGGAGGCTTGCTTGGATGTTTTTGTTTTGTATTATATATATATATATATTTTTTTTTTACTAATAAATATAAATCAAATTAAAATTTGTTATATTTCCATCCACCTATTTTATGCGCATTTTGGGATATAGCAAAAAAAATTAAAAATGCTGGATGGAAACACCAAGATGTTTATAAATTCTAAAAATGTGCATTAAAAAAGCACTCAATGCTCAATTGACTCAATGCTCAAAATTGTCAACGCTCAATTGACAAAAAAAGTCTTGTGACTTTGCCTCAACAATGGATGTGATTGGATAACTGGATTAACCAGTGGACCGATCTCGTTGGACAGCATCTCAAATGTTGGTTTGATCATTCTGAAATGCCTGAACCAAAGTCTGTCATCAGAATGATTTGGTATAACGGCCTCCCAGAATTGCCTCACATGATTGTGTTCCCAAACACCAGGCATCTGAACGCAATTTTGTATTGCATTTTGCCTGTGCAAAGTCATCTATGATGTAGGAAAAAAGAGCCTCAGTGGCTTCCCTGATTGCAGCAACTTCCACTTTTATTACAGAAATTTTGAACCAATTTCCGAGGAATAAAAAAAAAAATTCTCTTAACCACATGATGGAAACTGTGCTTTATTCGCCAATGTTTTATGCAATATTTCAATTTTGCGCACAAGTTAAATTCAGAACTTTGGATGGAAACATAGCTATTGATAATGACAATACATTTTCCTTAAACACCAAATCAGCATATTATAATGATTTCTTAAGGATCATGTGACACTGAAGACTAGAGTAATGATGTTGAAAATTCAGCATAGCTATCACAGGAATAAATAAGTTTTTTAAATATATTAAAATAAAGAAAGAGGTTTTTTGTAATAATATTGTAATGATATTTTACAATATTATACCGTTTACTGTATTTTTGATCAAATAAATGCAGCCTTGGTGAGCAATAAAAAAAATAAAAAAATTTTTTTTTAAATAGGCTTCTGGACAATAAAATCCCGTGGGCTTTTTGGCCCGGATATATTCGTGTGTGGATCTCTTTTTTCTTATTTTTTATATATTTTTAAGTTAAATTTAATTTAATGCTTGTCCTACATTAATGTATATAATTGACAGCCTGAATATTAATGCCTGAGGATGGTATACTTACGTAACTGTGTGTGTGTGTGTGTGTGTGCGTGCGTGCGTGCTTTTCAACTCTCAAACTCAAGAAACTCTCTTCAAAGGACTTCACAGGCCTGTCAAGTCACAGTACATCAGAAGCAGATTAGATACGACTTTTAAATCAGTGGAACAATATAAGCCACTGCTGTTCCGCAGCAGATCAGCATCTGTTTCTATCAACTTCAGCTGCTGTTTAATTACATGCTGTATCATTTTCACTTATCAACTTCTAATCAAACTACCTTATTAATATCACGTGCCTAGTAACTGATCTTTGTAAAGACAACTATGCAGCTTTTCTTTATATTGATTCCGTTAAATGTCACACAGAAGTTGGATTGTGCTGTTTTGCTACACATGTGAACTCTTGATTTGAATGCATTTACGCCAGACGCTCAAACACTGCTTGTTCATTTCTTGAAAGATTCCTGGCACCAGATAAAACCTTAAAGCATGTGAAACTGTGGTTGTGTGTATATTGTGTAATACCATGAGATTGTTAGCACAAGTGTTTCCTAACAGGATGCTACGCCTTGAAGACACTGTTAGACCTCCAGACGCCCTCTCTATTGACCAGCGTGCGTGTGTGTGCGTACCTTGCCGAGCATGGCTCCGATGATGGGCGGCCCGTGGCACTGGAGCAGACTCTCCTGATTGGCCGGGTGGTTGCGCAGCATGTTCTTAATCATCAGCAAAAACGCTGCCACACTGTTCTTCTCTAAACGGCCCTCTAACACACAAACACACACACCAGCAATTGGTTTTATATCAGTGAAGTGCACCATTGACAAATAACTGCAACAGCAGCATTAGATGAGAAATCAACAGCCAAAGGAAATATAAAAGTTTAATAACAGAACACGAAAAACACAATCTTGCCTTCAGCCTCTTGCGCAGGCATATACACACACACAAACACTTAAACACAACTACATGAATCACTAACTCAGAGCAAAAACAGCATGCTCAGAAAATATCAATGGTGACTCATACAGCAATTACAGAAAATTTACATCATCAATGTGCTAAGCAGCTCAAAGCGCCACATAAAAATATGTTAATAGTTCATTCTGTAATGCTGCAGACTTCCATTAAAATAAGTTGGATTATTTTAGGACCATTAATATATTTTTTCATTGTGACATTATTTAAATGAGAATTAAATGATGTTTCACTTTAATGCGTCAAAATGTTTTAAGTCGAAGTCTGTTTGTAATTCTCAATGGTGATTCTCATCTGGGTTCAAAGTCCTGTAATATAATGTCATTTTTTATATGCATTACAAAAAATAAAACGTATTTATCTCTACAATTACTGTAAAACAATGATTTGTTTATTTTCCAACAAATACTACCAAGTTCTATATATACACGCACATACACACATATGTATCTATGCGTGTATGTATGTATATATATATATATATATATATATATATATATATATATATATATATATATATATATACATACATACACACATACATACATGAAGACTTCAGATGCAAAAAAACTCTTAAATCCGTCTAAAATGTTTCCTTTCAATGAGCATTTTTGTTTTTAGATTTACACTTAGTGACACAGACAGACAGATATACAGATAGAGAGAGAGAGAGAGAAAGAGAGTGTGAGAGAGAGAATGTGAGTACTAACCAGATGACTTCCCCAGTGGCAGCAGCATGCCGGCAGGACCCCTGGAGGACGTGAGCTCTGGCCCGAGAAGATCTGAAGTCTCCTGACCTACAGTCTCGCCCCTATCCAGTAAACATACCTGCTCCAACAGAGGCAAGAGAGCCCCCATCCCACCTACTGAGCTCAGCACATCCTACACATTAGACAAGATAATAAAACTTAATAAGCGGTTACTTCTCCTGCAGGGATGTGTGAGCATAAGCTTTGTTCCAGAAGAATGTGTTGAATACACAAACACTGGTACACACAAATGGCCGTACTGGTGTCAGGAATAGATAAATCATTCTGATCTTAAAAGACAATAAAGCTCAGTGACAGGCACATACTTTGACGTCCCAGTTCACCACTCTGTGACCAGTCAACCTGCCATCGTACAGATGATTCGGGGACAGATCCAAGCAGATCTGACTCTTAAAGGCCTACAAGACAAAAGAATGTGGGCAATCCTTCGATATAAGGCCAGTAGATATTATTGTCATAAAATATACAGTGGGGTCACAACTGAAAATCAACAGGGATTCAAAATATTTGATAAACTTGGAAATAAAGTTTTAGGATTTAGATTTTTTTTTACACAAAAAATCTATATATATAATATTACTTTAGACTTTTGAACCTAACTTTATATTATATTTATTTTATATTACTATTATTATAAATATACAAAATGTGTATTGATTAATGAGAGGATAATTACCTGTGGGGTATAGTATAGCACTAGTTTACTGTTGACTTCTGACGGCTCACCATCAGCTTTGAAAAGAGATACGTTATTGGGACCTAAAAGCAGAATGAGAGAAACAGAGATAGACATATTTAACGCTTGTTTCTTTGTGGTTGGAGCCGTGAATTAATGCTTTATATGTGGGAATGTCTCATTCATACCTGCAGTGAACAAGGCTCGCGCCTGAGCAGGCTGCAGAGCTTCATGGCAGATGAACGCCGTGGCTAAAAGACCACCCAGTGATGTAGGCGAACCCCATGCCGTGTCCTGAAGCCCTGCCGGGATGGTGTGGACTGGACTGTCACGACTCAAACCTGGCCTCCCCCCTGTGGCTGCTGCAAAGGATGCTGGGAAGGACTGGGAGCGTGCAAGGGTAGGCGGCCCAGTGTGAGCTGCAAATGCCATCTCGGAGGGCGAGTGGGACGGGTTGGTCAAGGTTGGAGAGGTAGTCATAGTGGTAGTAGTCCGGTGTCCAGCTGATCCAATGCAGCAGGAAGTGAAAGGCTGAAACGTTGAAAGTCAAAAAAATCAATAAAACTAAACATTAAAAACAAAACAAAAAATACCGCAAACAATAAAACTTACTCACCTCATTCAGAGAAGGAAAGCGCAAGGGTGCTGTTTTACACAGCTCTCCATCCACATAAACAGTGACCACATTCTGTCCAAAAGGTCGACGGCCAGGAACGTGAACTATGGCGACTGAGTGCTAGAGTGAAGAAAAGAAGGGTAAGAATGAGACTTTGCATATAGACAGTGGACTTGTGCAGATCCAACTTTACATTACCAGTGTTGTTATTGTCAACTAAAACTATGAAAAATCATTTTTGGTAAATGAAATAAATGTTGCCTTGGCAAATGACTGAAATAAAATAATTTTAAGTTTAAATACTAAAATAACTAAAACTGCTGTTTCCTATGTAGGATACAAGTCCAATCTCCTATCTACTTAAATGGGGAAAAACAGTTTTTCAATATTATATTTCAATATTATGTCAATTCAGCAATAAAATCTGATAT
Source organism: Leuciscus leuciscus (assembly GCF_965113295.1). Lineage (NCBI taxonomy): Eukaryota > Metazoa > Chordata > Actinopteri > Cypriniformes > Leuciscidae > Leuciscus > Leuciscus leuciscus. The sequence continues at coordinate 20,487,199 of NC_138744.1, forward strand.
AGGTATCATAAAGTTAGCTTAAGCTAATACTTAAGCAACAATACATGTGACAGACATTTTTTTAATATATATAACTCAAAGGAACTTTCTTTCCACTACCATTTTGAGCAATATTTTTAGTTTCATACAAGTTCTCAGTCTTCTCTTCATATAATGTTAATGTGTGTGTGAGTTATCTGCAAGATTACTAACCCAGGCACAGTCATTGAATGGGTGTTCTGGCAAGGAAACGGCCATGTATTCTTTTTTGGTACATACTGCAACCACCAAAACTTCTTCTGTGGTGAAAAAAGCTTCAAAGCCAGTTCCGCTTGCTGTGAAGAAACTGCACACAGGACACAACGGCTTTAAAATGTATAAATACACACACTAGTACAGAATCTTGTATTTTTTTGTTATAGATTAGTACAAATGTACTAGACTCATACAGGTACACAATATGTAAAAATATTTTGTGGGAAATATATTGAATATTCACAGCTTACTCGATATGATTTTGTTTGCAACATATAATTGTAAACAAATGACGGTCATGAGAGAGCTAAGACACATGTCATCTCTGATTCAAACCTCAGTAGTAAAATTGCTGTTATAGTTAAATTCCTAAGTTGTAATTAATTGATGCAGACACATTAAAATGATCAAATACTGCAGATGCATGATATACATGTTTACACACACATTGACAAAGGTAATATGTAATGTTGTACATAATAATGTTGTGATGCCTAAACTCAGCTGTGACATCAAAGTTTTTAGTGTTTTTTTATTTATTTAGAAAAAAAACCCCGGAATTTATTTTAATATAATTTTTTATAATTAGCATAAAAGTATTTGCTTAATGGTATTAGCACAACCATTTTCAACTGTGATTATAAGAAATGTTTCTTGAGCAGCAAAACAGCATATTAGAATGATTTCTGAAGGATCATGTGACTGAAGAATGGAGTAATGATACTGCAAATTCAGCTTTGCCATCACAATAATAAATAACATTTTAAAATCTATTAAGTTCAGTTCTTTTAAATTGTAATAATAATAATAATAATAATAATAATAATAATAATAATAATAATATATATATATATATATATATATAAAATAAAAATAAAAATAAAAATAAAAATAAAAATAAAATAAAATAAAATAAAATAAAATAAAATAAAAATAAAACATTATAAAGATGTAATTTAAACCTGTAAAGCTGTTTCCTGCGTGGTCCCTTGGCCATGCGAACTGCATTATCCGGGTTTGTCAGGTGGGATTCTGAGTAGTAGTGCTGGGGTGGAGGAAAGTCCGTGTTGAGGCACAGCCAGGCATGGAAAGCAAACGCACTCCCTGACCAGCGTTGTATAGCTGGCACCATAATACCCGCCATAGGGGGTATAAGGTCAAAATACTGCAAGGCGCTGCACCCACCCTCCCCACGGGCTGCCATGGCGGAGAGCACCCTTACAACGCGCCCGCAGTACGGGTGAGGGGGTGCGCCTGGCTCAGTCCGCAAGAGCTTCAGCAGACTCTTCAGTTCACAGGGCCGTAAAGAAAGAGATCCCAAGTCTTGAAGCAAGCCCAGGAGGGCGTCCGCACACTGCCGGTCAAGCCGCTCCGGGGGTTCGGAAAGCACCTCCAGCAGAGCGCCCACTAAGCCCGCCTCGACGGCTACAGTGCGGCAGGACAGAGTTCCTCTACACACGGCCGCCAGCCACTGGGACACCAGCAGCTGCAGAGAGCGAGAGCCCAGATCAGGCAACCACTGTAGAAGCAGGAGCAAAGGCTGTTCGTTACTGATGCCCAATTGCATGGCCTGGGAATACTCTCCTTCAACAGCCTGAGAGATAGAAGAAAAAAAATGAAAAAAAATGATGTAAGGAAGGATACAAGTTTTTTGATAGCACAGTGACTTCAGTCATGATTCTTGAATGATCCAAAAACTGCATTTGATGAAGAACTTGTTTGACGTTTTATAAGTATGCATGTGTGTAGTATGAATTCAGTGTTATTTTACAGAGTATTATAGTATTTATATAAAAAATACTATATGTGTAGCTTTAACGACTGGTGACCTTCAATATCCGTCATGTTCTCCACAATTTCCGAAAACTAACTAAGACTCTTCTCCTGTGGCCTAGTGGGATAGTAAAGTGTCCATCGGATGCACACTTCAGAATCTTGGTGGAAACATTCGATTTTCCATCTACTATTTTTGGAATACTTTGAATGCGGACATGTTACTCATTTTACTATATAGGATGGAAGCAGTTATATTTGAATGTGAAGCATTTTTTTAAATGTGAGTCAAAGCCATCCAAAATGTGCAGTGTTGGGAGTCCTCCGGGACCGGGATTGAGAATCCCTACTATAGAACATTTAACAACAACAGAAGCTGACCAATGCGCTTTACAGGTAAAATAACAAGAAGCCTAAACACTAACACACATCATATATCAAATTACCTTTTACAGGGACAACTTTCATGCAGTTCTTCACACAGTTGCTACTGTATTTCTTCAGAAGGCTTTTAATATAATTATTATTGAATAAATTATTACTTTGAAAAAAAATTTGACCACTCAAATTGAATCCCATTCAAATATTACGGAATTTGGCTAGTCATGTGATCTCAAGATGGCCGCCCCCATGAGGTGACCCTCTTCGTAACTTCATCAAGTGGGTGAGGAAATTTATTTGGACAGACCCTTGACCCCTCAATTTTGATCGAGGTAGCGAGTCTCCTCAATATGCAAACTTCAGGCAGATCCATAGACCACAATGCAACACGACTGTGACGTCACAGCAGATCACGCTTAATTTACCCCCACCCGACACGACACAACTCTAGTGCATGATATTAGTTAATTTGCCATTTAACCACATAATACTTGTAGTTACCTTAAGCTGACTGGTATAGTTTATTGTACTGTTATTTTAGTTTGTGTAATTTTTTATATTTTCAACAAAAAACAAGAAAAACAGCCCAAGCATACACACAGGCCTATAGAATGGAGCGTAAAACATATTCTTAAATGTAAATAATAATTGCGGATTCCAAGTGATCAAGGGCTTAGGGTGTTTCATTTTGCATATTGCAAGGGTTCCGCCAGTAGTGGGCACTTGTGCAACGTAAGCAATGACGTACATCCGAGTGAATGAGACGAAGGGAAGTTAGTAAGGGAAGGGTATAAAATAACAGCCTTAAAGGCCAATTTATACTTCTGCGTCGGGTGCGCGTAGAAGGTACGGCGTAGCATACGCATTGACGTGTACCATACGTCGTACCCTTCGACGTACCCTGACGCGCACCTCCTCAAAAATGTAACTACACGTCGCGGCGACGCGGACCGCAAGATCTGTGATTGGTCGGCTGGATAGCATCGCGTTTCCTCCTACGCATTTCCGGAATGATCTTCTGCACTCTGCACCGCCCGCCCGCCATTTTTAAATTCCGAAGATCAGTGAAGAGCCATGGAAATAGACCAAGTGACCGAGAGATTGCTTGAAGAAGTGCGGAAATACAGCCATCTGTATGACTCCTTCAGTCGCCATTGCTCGTAGAAACCTAAACTCAAAACAGCCGCGAGGAATGTAAACACAGTGGAACATTAAAACCCACCCGCGCCAACTAGTGTTTCGGCGGTGTAACTGCAGAGCAACACAGACATTCGCAGAAGTATAAATGCTCACGACGGCGTCCCCTACGTGCGTAGCCTACGACGTACACTACGGCGTACACTCGACGCAGAAGTATAAATTGGCCTTAAGGCCTATTTATACTTCTGCGTCGAACTGCCGCCGTAGCTACGTCGTAGGCTGTGTGTAGCGCGCGTACCCTTCGGCGTACCCTGACGTGCACCACTCCAAAAATGTAACAACGCGTCAATTCTACAATTTCAAGCGCTGTGATTGGTCTGCCAGAACCCCTCCCTCTGGGTTTCACATGCTCCCTAGGTGCGCGTCAACGCGGACAACAACGCAGAAGTATAAATTAAAACCAACACGTTGCCTACGGCGTATAGGCTCCGGCGTAGGTCCGACGCAGAAGTATAATGAGGCCTTTAGTCTCCTCTCACTTACCATGTTCATCAGCTCCTGCAGGAGTCTTTTGGTGGGCTGTCCTTGACTTTTCAACACATCGAACAACTGTGAGTAGCCAATTCGTTCCTTAAATACCTCCTGGGAAGACAAACCATTCAAAACCAGTTACATTACAATTGAACACGCACAGAATACAATGGGAGTTTTTCCCACCCAGTTACCCAAAATAAACCAAAACACAAAAGGTATTATATAAAGTAGAAATATTTTCCAAGTGGGGAATATCATAAAAAACAACAACAGAATCTTACTTTAAATTCAAGTTAAATAAAAAAGTCCAGTCCACTATGTAAACTGCTTTCACAACGCAAGGCCACCAAGATTATTTATTTAAACTATGCTGCAAAAACTGAGAAAACAAAAAGTTATACATCTTCATTGTGCTGCAGTGTAATGTTTGTATTGCAAAGATGATGATATAGAAGAACAGAGCGGCACAGACTATATTTGACCTAACAGCAAAGAGTTTAGCAAATAATAATAGAGGGCATTTACATAAAGAAGTAGAAGTTTCATTCTGAAAATTAGTCACAAAAAACTACTTTATTTCAGTTTTGAAACTTATTTCAGTTTTGATAGAAGAAACTTTGAGATTATAAATACACTTCAAGAGAAAAAATAAACAAAAAATAGGACATGGGATTATGAATTTTTTTTGACCTGTAAGTACCATAAAATGAAAGGAGGAAGCGCATGTCATAACGTCACCATGGGTGACCTGGTTCTGCACCACAACATCAAAGGTGCTGATAAGATTAACCACACACGCATAAGGGGCACATTTATCACACGCAAGCATTTTGACTTATCATGCTGATAAAACGAGCGACGTCTCTAAGCTGACCTTTCAGAGACTTTAGGAGAAACATACATAAGGAACGAGAGGAGAGGAGGTGTGAGAAATGAGTCGATGGAGACATGTCATACCTTGGCAGAGGGCGAGTTGCTCATAATGGCGGTGAGGACTCGAATGGCGTGTACTGTGATGCAGTCAGAGCCCTTTTCCCAGACCTACACACACACACACGCAAAATACACACATCATTTAGTTCACAATCTTCATATAATCTCATATGTTAAATGATTAGTTCACACGAGAATAAATACTCTGTCATTATTTAAGCATACTAATGTATTTCCAACCCCATTTGAATAAAACCAAGGCCGTGACATTTCTGAATGTAACACGGAAACCAAAGAGAATTTAAAGCTTCAGTGAATTTTCGATGATTAATGACTTATGTTTTTGTCTGCTATTGTAAGGCTTCAGAAGACTTTAGAAGAATGGAGTGCACAAGTCATATGGACCACTTTTATTCTGCATTTATGGTGTTTGTAGTCTGTATTTTAGCTTGACAGAAATGGTCACTGTTATAAGAACTGCATAAAGATACTTTAGAATTTCTCCTTTTGTTTCCATGGACAAAAACAACAGACTATGGGTTTGGAATGACATTTAAGTGAATAAATAATGATATACACACACTACCGTTCAAAAATGTGGAGTTAGTATGATTATTAAAAAAAAGAAATTAATACTTTTATTCAGCAAGGATGCATTAAATTGATAAAAACTTTTTTTTTTCAGTTTCCACAAATAAATTAAGCAGCACAATTGTTTTGTACATTGACATTAATAAGAATCAATAAAATAATAGTAGAAAATAATAAAAGAAACAATAAAAAAACAATTATTTTAAATTAATAAATATGTCATAATTTGACTGTTTTAACTGTATTTTCAATCAAATAAATGCAGCCTTGGTGAGCAAAATGGCATTTTGTGTGAAATATTTATTTTAGTTGAAGAGTTTCAGAGAGAAGCACGCGAGCTTGATAAATTCATAAATTCTGAAAACATGCAACAGTAAAGCAATTTTCTCACTTAAACCTTGAAATATTTACCACCACTCAACCACAAATATCCCACCAAAAAAGACCACCAAATGAAACGCACATCAAATGTTACACCCACAGCACCACAGCCAGACTAGACATGCTAAGAATCTAGAAACACTCTGCAAACTGCAAGACAACATGCAAGGTGACATGGCCTAGCAATAATACATCCAAAGAACTTCACACACACACACACACACACACACACACACACACACACACACACACACACACACACACACACACACACACACACACACACACACACACACACACACACACACACACACACACTAAACCACCATCAGCAGGATCCTCACCCTCTGTGTACTGACACTGCACTAACCTTTAAAAAAGTACTCAGATGGTACCATGGTATCAAATGCTACAATTTCATGTTACTATATGATTACCATATGTATATACAACAATGTTACTATTGTCAACTAAAACTAAAACTATTACAAAATAAAATATAAATATTAGGAAAAAACTAAGTAAAGGTGACAAATCTTTCTGTGAAAAAAACTGTAATGAGTTTAAGTTGAAGAAATACAATTACTAACTGAAATAAATACACTAAAACTGAAATAGAACCTAATTAATTAATAAATGACAACTATTTAAAATATATATTTTTTTTTAAACTAATAAAAATGAAAAAAGCACTCAATGTACTAAAATCTAAACTAAAAATGTAAATAATGACTGAAAATATAAATATAAAACATAATTCAATAGTATAATAGTATATAAATAATATTAAAATAACACTGATATACAATGGAAATAAAGTAGTTGATATATAATACTTTTGACAAAGTTAACATGGTAAACATGTTACATGTTTTTGCAATTTATTCTATATCATTTGGGAAAAGAATATGGTACCTTGGAAGCCAGACTGATGGCAGTTTTATCCTAAAATATTGATGTTATGCATCAAATACCATTAGAACACGAGTGATTACCATCAATCTCACATCCAAATACCAAATATCATGGTATGTATTATCATGTATGAGAACCGCATAATGTTGTTATTTTCCACATTTCTTTTGTTGCATTTAAGTCAACTGTGAACTAACTGACAGATGCAAAGACACGTGTACATGCATGCAAATGTTTTGCTACTGCATATTCACCTAGGCAACATTGCACGTTTTTGGAATGGTGTAGAGTATGTTATGCAGAATCTAATGTTGCTTAATCAGCAGTTGTCTGTCTGTGTATTAGTGTGTTTGTCTGCGTTTGTGTCAGTCGAGTGAAGGGTGGGTTTCCTGCTGACGAACACCACACTGGATCAGCGGTGAAGGGAAAGTACCTGCTCCACTTCAGCCTCTGTGAGCAAACGTGTAGTGAGGTCACATTGGCCCTCACACTCCACCATAAACCTGTTACTCTGATAGAGCTGCAGGACGGACGCACATTCACACACACGTACCGTCACAAACAAACAACACATGAACACAAGTGAGTCAGAGATAAAATAAGCAAGCAGAAATTAAACTTACTGATAGATAAAGCAAAAAGAACTGAAAAGGTAATAGATGAAAAAGAGAAGCTCTTTGCAATCCTCATTACACAACATAATGCCTAGTTACAACACACTCAAAAACCACCCAGCTTAGCCAAACCGACTGTGATCACATACAAACCAAGTGACCCAGCACCTATATTTCATCACCTGATGGAAACAGAGGCTGCACTACAAATAATTTTTATTCGTCACTTTGACGCACTGGGTTGTAAATTGTCTGTAATGCTGTCAGTTTTTATCTGTCCGTAAAATATTGCAAAGCTTGATGGGTCAATGACAAATCTAGCTTAAATGCATGTTCCAAGTTCCTAGAATTGCGACGTTTGTATTAATATTGGTTTGAAAAATGTATACCATTTTCTTATATCAAGTTATATAATATTCAAGAAAAGTATCGATTTTATGATTTTAAAATTATAGTGTGGTGTAACCATCAAGTAAAAAGTAGAAACAAATTTTAAGGGTACACATCTTAATCATTATTGTAAAAAAAATGTAAACATAGTTTACGGTGAAAAGTATTTTTTTCGCAAATATCATGATTTAGTTTTTTTTTATATCATTATATTTTAGTGAGTTGTACCACGTGACTTTTACAACTACCTCAGCTGAACTAACCATGCCTTGTCAAAGGTCAAATTGTCTAATATTTTAAGATACTTATTGACCTTGACACACAGTCATCAGGGTTTGCAGGGATCCACTCTATGATATAATTTCCTCTTTATGTTATGTTTGCATAATGATTGCATCACCTGACTTTGATTTGGCAGCCATATTTTTCAAATATTTATTTATTAAAATAATAAAAAACGTGAGGCTTTTAATATTGGGACAGTTTGACTGTCATGTTAATCAGTTTGACTGTCATGTGACTGACATGTTAAACATGTAACATGTAGTAACTAAAGTGATAACTATAACTAATGCATAATTACATGTAACTAACTCTAAACCAAACCCTCATCCTAACCCTAACCTTATAGTAAGTACGCTCCGGGTTACTTAACTGTAACCTTGTTCCCTGAGAAAGCGGAACGAGATGCTGCGCTGCTCAGCGCATTGGGAACGTCTTCAATCGTGACCAGCTGTGAATATTGTGTGTAACACATCGATAGAATTGACCCGGAGGTAATATAGCCTCGGTCGATGACGTCATCGGCGCGCACCCGCAACACAAGGCTATAAATAGATGAGCCACAGGTGCATCATCAGGATATTTTGTCTGAAGAGCAGTCCTGGGACATCTTCAGCACGGCAAAGTAGCGCAGCATCTCGTTCCGCTTTCTCAGGGAACAAGGTTACAGTTAAGTAACCCGGAACGTTCCCTTTCGAAAGCTACAATCGATGCTGCGCTGCTCAGCGCATTGGGAACGAGAATACCCACGCCGCCGTGCTTGAAAATGTCTCCCTACGGTTGTGCAGGTGTGCTAACAAGAACGCAAGAAGGCCTCAGACATTAGCTTGTGACGTTGACTCAAGGACATGAGTGCCTGGAGTGGCATGAACATCCAAACTATAAAATCTTATGAATGTGTGCGGAGAGGACCAACCTGCCGCATCACAAACATGTTGTAAGGGGGCACCCCTTGCCAAAGCACTAGAGGGGGCGACCCCCCTGGTGGAGTGAGCCCTAAGACCTATTGGCGAAGCTTGACCGCGTGCCTCATAAGCAAGAGCAATAGCATCCCTGACCCAATGAGACATGGTCTGCTTGGTGGCAGCTGCTCCTTTGTTACTACCCCCATAACAGACGAACAGTTGCTCTGACTTACGCCACTGGCTAGTGCGGTGGATGTAAGCCTGAAGAGCACGGACTGGTCTGCTCCGGCGTTGTGAACGGTGGAGGACAGAAGGCCTCAAGAGTGACCGGATGTACAGCCGAAAATGGAACCTTAGGCAGGTAATCAGGATGAGGATGCAGAATCACTTTCACCAATCCTGGGGCAAAGTCTAAGCAGGATGGTGAGATAGACAGAGCCTGCATATCCCCAATTCTTTTCAAAGAAGTTATTGCCATGAGAAAAACAATTTTTAGAGTCAGAAGTTTATCAGATGCTGATTCTATAGGTTCAAAGGGGGTTTCAACCAGACCCTCGAGAACTATAGCTAAGTCCCAAGAAGGGATCTTGGTTCTTACTGGAGGCCTCAGTCGCCAAGCCCCACGAATGAAGCGAGAGAGCAGAGGGTGTCTCCCGAGTGGCGCCCCGTCAATCAAGGCGTGGCAAGCCGAAAGAGCGGCCACATAAACCTTAAGAGTAGCAGGGCATGTGCCTGTTGATAATTTCTCCAGAACTGAAGCAATCTGGCAGTTGACTGGATCTACATTGTGTACAACACACCACCTTTCAAAAACACCCCATTTACTGGCATAACTTTGTCTAGTGGAGGAAGCCCTAGCACTAAGAATGGTCTCAATAACATCCGGCGAAAGCCCAGTGTTTCTCAATTGGTACCCATCAGGGGCCATACGTGAAGATTCCACAGGTCGGGCCTGGGATGGAATATCGTGCCCTCCGCCTGAGACAGAAGGTCCCTCCTCTCCGGAATCGCCCATGGCGAGTCGTCGAGGAGAGACATTATCTCCGAGAACCACACTCTGTTTGGCCAACGTGGCGCTATCAGCAAGAGGCAAGACCCTTGTTGGCAAACTCTGGCTAGAACTCCCGGGAGCAGAGAAACTGGAGGAAACGCATACAGGCGCATTTTGGGCCATGTGTGCGCCATCGCATCCAGACCCAGGGGGGCTGGGTGACTCAGAGAGAAGTAGAGGGGACATTGCGCTGTCTGTTGGGAGGCGAAGAGGTCCACCTCCGCTTCGTAAAATCTGGTCCAAATCTGTTTCACTACTTCTGGGTGGAGTTTCCATTCCCCCGTCGGTAGTTTCTGTCTGGACAGTAAATCTGCTCCCACATTCAGATGCCCTGGAATGTATACTGCCCTGAGTGACAGAAACTTGTCCTGGGCCCAGAGAAAAATCTGCCTCGCTATTCTGTTCAGATTGCGTGAGCGCAGACCTCCCTGGTGATTTATATAAGAGACTGCTGCTGTGTTGTCCACCCGCACTAGGACATGACAGCCCCTCAATTGATGGAGAAAATATTTCAGAGCCAGAAATACGGCCATCCGCTCGAGGCAATTGATGTGCCAATCGAGTTGATGACCCTCCCATTCCCCTTGAGCTGGACGGCCATCTAAGACCGCTCCCCAGCCCATCAGGGAGACGTCCGTCGTTAGCAGTCTGCGACGACACGGCGCCCCTAGAGTGGGACCCAAGGCGAGGAACCGGGGTCTGAGCCACAGAGATAGTCAAGTCAAGTCAAGTCAAGTCAAGTTTATTTGTATAGCGCTTTTCACAATACAGATTGTATCAAAGCAGCTTCACAGTATTAAATTAAAATAATACAACAAAGTTTGTTTCAAGAGGAATTTATTGATTGATAAAATTTAATTAAATATCCCCAAAATATCCCCAACTGAGCAAGCCAAAGGCAACAGTGGCAAGGAACCGAAAAACTCCATCAAGTGACCTAATGGTGTCCTAAAACTCCATCAGGTGACCTAATGGAGAAAAAAAACCTTGGGAGAACCCAGGCTCAGTCGGGGGCCAGTTCTCCTCTGGCATTTATGAGCTAGAGGCCGGATTGTAGTTTGAACTATAGGATTATATGAATGCCTGGCTGAAGAAATGCGACTTTAATCTAGTTTTAAACTGGGAGAGCGAGTCTGAGCAACGAACAGTATCAGGAAGACTATTCCAGAGTTTTGGAGCCAAATGTGAAAATGCTCTCCCTCCTTTGGTGGTTCTGGATATCCTAGGTATGACCAAAAGCCTTGAATTTAGTGATCTTAAAGAGCGCGATGGATTATAGGGCGATAGAAGATCCGTTAAATAGACTGGAGCTAAGCCGTTTAGGGCTTTATAAGTCAGTAGCAATACCTTGTAATTAATAAGGAACTTTATAGGTAACCAATGCAGTGATGATAAAATCGGTGTTATATGATCATATTTTCTTGATCTCGTAAGAACTCTAGCGGCGGCATTTTGGACTAACTGTAGCTTGTTTATTGAGGATGCAGGACAACCAGCTAATAAAGCATTACAGTAATCCAGTCTCGAGGTCATGAATGCATGAACTAACTTTTCTGCATCAGAAACTGATAGCATATTACGTAGCTTAGCAATGTTTCTAAGGTGGAAAAAGGCTGTTTTTGTAACATATGAAATATGATTTTCAAAAGACAGGTTGCAATCGAGTATAACACCCAGGTCTTTTACTGTAGAGGATAAAGTAACAGGACATCCTATGATGTTAAAGTTGTATTGTGCGAGGTTTTGTGGGCGGTTTTTTGAACCGATAAGTATTACCTCTGTCTTGTCTGGATTTAATAAAAGAAAATTACGCGTCATCCAATCTTTTATATCTTTAACACACTCTGTCAATTTGGAAAATTTAGCGGTTTCATCCTGCCGTGATGAAATATATATTTGAGTGTCATCAGCATAACAATGGAAACTAATTCCATGTTTCCTTATAATATTTCCAAGTGGCATCATATATATTGAGAATAACAGAGGGCCTAACACAGATCCCTGCGGCACTCCATAGTTTACTGGAGTTATGATCGATTTTTCTCCATTTAAATAGACAAAATGGTAGCGGTCAGATAGGTATGATTTGAACCAGCTTAATGCTTGTCCTTGAACACCAGTATAATTTTGTAGTCGATCTAAGAGTAATGTGTGATCTATAGTATCGAACGCAGCACTAAGATCAAGTAAAACTAGTATTGAGATACAGCCTTGGTCAGAAGCTAAAAGTAAATCATTTGTGATTTTAACGAGCGCAGTTTCAGTGCTATGATGCGGTCTGAATCCAGACTGAAACTTTTCATAGATATCATTTTGTTGCAAGAAAGAGCCCAGTTGAGCGGACACCACCTTTTCTAATATTTTAGACATAAATGGAAGATTCGAAATGGGTCTATAATTTGCTAGATTATTATGATCTAATTGTGGTTTCTTAATGAGAGGTTTTATAACTGCCAGTTTAAATGTTCTTGGAACATGACCTAAAGATAAAGACGAGTTAATAATATTGAGGAGAGGCTCTTCCACTACAGGTAACACTTCTTTCAGTAGTTTAGTTGGTATAGGATCTAATAAACATGTTGTTGTTTTAGATGAAGTGATACGTTTATTTAACTCTTTTTGTTCTATAGTTGTAAAGCACTGTAATTGTTCTTGCGGGGTGATAATTGAAGCTGAATTATAAGGCGCAATTGAAGATTGAACGTTTACAATTGTGGTTCTGATGCTTTCTATTTTCTCAGTGAAGAAGTTCATGACATCATTACTACTGAACTGTAACGGGATATTTTGTTCGGGTGACGTCTGTTTATTTGTTAGTCTAGCCACGGTGTTAAATAAAAACCTTGGATTGTTTTGGTTGTTTTCTATTAGTTTGCGGAGGTGCTCAGCCCTGGCCGCTTTTAGGGCCTTTTTATAACGTGACATACTGTCTGTTTGTTTCCATTTACGCTCTAAAATACGGGTTTCTCTCTTTAAAACATGCGTAGTATTGTTGTACCATGGTGCTTTATTTTTCTCTCTGACCTTTTTTAATTTAATAGGTGCAACCACATTCAATGTTCTAGAGAGAATGGTGCTCATAGTGCTAGTTAGTTCTTCTAGTTCATCTGTTTGTTTGGGTTCAGGCAGCAGCTGAGACAGATTAGATAAGCAATTTGAGAAATTATCTATGGTGGATGGGAGGATTGTTCTGCCTGGTTGATAACGCGACGCCGCATGACATATTACAGCAGTACGTAATATGCAAGTTACCATGTAGTGATCAGTGACATCATCACTTTGTGGAATGATATCTATATCGGTTAGATCGGTTCCATGTGATATAATTAAATCGAGTGTATGATTAAGACGATGAGTTGGTCCGGTGACGTTTTGCTTGACCCCAAATGAATTTAATAAATCTGTAAACGCAGCCCCTAACGCATCATTTGGATTATCTACGTGTATGTTAAAATCTCCAACAATTAATGCTTTATCGACATTGACTAATAGGTCTGAGAGAAAATCTGCAAACTCTTTTAGGAAATCAGCGTAAGGCCCTGGTGGTCTATATACGGTAGCCAAGGCTAGATAGTGTACGAAGCCCGCGGCGCGTCACTTTTATTTGCCTTTGAGGATTGGCCCTTGGATGAAATCCTCTGGCTTTTAGCCACAACTGAAACGGTCTCATGTGCAACAGCCCCAGAGGAATCACCGTGGATGCTGAAGCCATGAAACCTAAATTTTTTTGGTACTGACGAACAGTGCGATCTTGGCCTAGCCTGACTTTGCTCATGGTCTGCCAAATGGTCTCGATTCGAGCGGGAGACAGTTGTGCCCGCATCGTGATCGAATCCCAAACGATCCCGAGATAAGTCGTTCTCTGGGCAGGAGAAAGAACACTTTTCTTGGTGTTGAGTCTCAACCCTAGAGAAACTAGATGAGCTAACACGATGTCTCTGTGTTGGAGCGCCATCTCTTGCGATTGTGCTATTATTAACCAATCGTCGATGTAATTCAAAATGCGAATGCCCTGGAGTCGTAATGGAGCCAGTGCTGCACCCATGCATTTTGTGTATGTGCGGGGTGACAAGGCTAGGCCGAATGGAAGAACCCAAAATTGGTACGCTTCGCCCCCGAAAGCGAACCTCAGGAATTTCCTGTGTTGTGGCAATATTTCTATGTGAAAATATGCGTCCTTCAGATCGATCGTGATGAACCAATCGTGATGTTGAATTTGCGACACGACCGTCTTGACGGTTAACATCTTGAACTTGAGCGCTTTGACTGTACGGTTTAAGCCTTGAAGATCTAAGATTAGACGCACACCCCCAAAACAAACTTTGCTTGGTCGCACGGAGAGACAAGTCTGTGGCTCGACGAAGCTCAGAGAACGCTTCCTCGTCGATGGTACTGCCCACACTCAAGTCCTTCCACAGGTCAGCCTGGTATGCCTGTAACACTGCCATAGTGTGTAGCGCAGCTGACCTGCAGCTTGGTAAGCTTTACCCACTAGTGATGATGTTGTTCTACATGGTTTAGCGGGGAGGGTAGGTTTCTTTATCGAAGATGCTGATTCGGGCGAGAGATAGCTCGCGAGCGCCTCTTCAACCCGAGGCATCTCCGAATACCCCCGCGACTTCGCACCCACGATAGTCGAAAAAGTCGACGTCGAGGGCACAAAGACACGAGAAGTATATGGTTTACTCCATGAATTAGACAGCTCATCATGGAGGTCCTCGAAAAAGGGGAGAGACTGATGTTGTGGTCTCTCCCCCCTGCCACCGGACAGAAACCTATCCTCTAGCTTACTACGTTTGGGGGTCTCTTGTTCGCGTGGCCAGTCAAGCTGTAACCTGACCACCGCGCAAGTAACCACCTTGAGCAATTCCTCGACAGATCTTTTTTTCACGAGAGGAATGCTCAGAGATGGGCTGCTCGTGGTCCAAAGACCCAAGAGATATATCATCCCCCTTGTGAACCGAAGAAGCACCGGAGCGCGCTTCGAGATCACGAAAAAGGGATGCGTGGATCAGGTGACGCTGCAAGCGAAAGGGACGGACCCGTCTCTTGCTCGTCACACAGATCCATACGAGAGCCCCACGATGGTAATGTGGGTGCGGTCTGGAAATAGTTCAGACGAGAGCGAAGCATCTTCACTGTGAACAGTTCACAATGCTCGCACTCGCCTTTCTCTAAAGCCAGAGCCGCGTGCTCTTCCCCCAAACAAACAAAACAGTAATCGTGTGTATCCAGCTCAGACATGGGACGGGAGCATGGAGGAACACAACGCTTACTATTTTGTTGGCTCATTTCTCCTCTTTTTTTTTACTTTATAAACTCTGTTTTGTAACGTGAGAGAAAAAGATTTTGAGAAATTAGAAATTTCTGCACACTGCCTGATGAAACTAACTCCTAGCAAAGATCTGAGAACAGATGAGAGGTAGAGAGGGTTTCTAGACGCACACATGCACAGAATGGTCTGAAGACAAAAGACCTGATGATGCACCTGTGGCTCATCTATTTATAGCCTTGTGTTGCGGGTGCACGCCGATGACGTCATCGACCGAGGCTATATTACCTCCGGGTCAATTCTATCGACGCTTTACACACAATATTCACAGCTGGTCACGATTAAAGACGTTCCCAATGCGCTGAGCAGCGCAGCATCGATTGTAGCTTTCGAAAGGGAACATGTAGATAATTATTATTACTCAGTACTTAAATGTATAATTACACTGTAACACAGACACCTTAAAATATAGTGTAACTGAATTTTAATTCAGAAACTAAAGCATGTTTAAATGTTCTAACTAATGTACACATAAATTAAACCTTTATTGTATTTTTGAATAAATGAATAGATCTAGACAAAAAAAAAATGCCATTGACCATGGAATTTCTGAGACATTTCTGTCTTCTCAAGCACTGTGTTGCAGTTTTTATTCTGCTCACGAAATGTGAAAGAACAGCTGCAAATCCCTACTGACATCCTTTAGTGTGAAACTTTCTAAAGCAGGGAAAAACATACCTTAGAAATACCTTATGTAAAAATGATAGAAAGCATATAAACCATTTCTAAAACCTCTGGATGGAACCATATCAAATCTGTGGTTCAGATTAGTTTATTCGAGGACAGGTGTCTGCTTGTTATCTTTCAGAAAAAACATCAGCAGATTGCCACATTTCCATTGTCAGCCATGAGAATGGTTTGAATCCTCAGGGCTGGTATTGTGAAACACTGCTGCAGATATCTCAGAGGGTTTAAGAAGGTAGCGTTCTGACCTTGCTGTTCTGGATGAGGCGGAGGATGTGCTCAAAACAGTTGTTAGTTAGAAAGATGGCCTGCAACACCGGCCGGTCTGAACACTGCAGGATCTCTGGGATAGCATCTGCAGGGCAAAAACACAAGAACATTCAGTCTTCTTGACCCGTGTCCTCTGGACAGATAAAACTATGCCAGTTCAAGCACTGGGACGTCTGCATTACTCATGGAGAAGAGACTAAATGCAACCAAACAGCTGTTCTGGGGTGCGTTTCCCAAAAGCATCGTTAGCCAACTATGTTCGCAAGTTCCGTCGTTATCAGCATAGTTCAACGAGTCAGTGTTTCCCGAAACCATCGTTCTAACGAACATTCGCAAACAGCATTGCAAAGTTGTGTAGTTGGAACGACAGCTCTCCACCTGTGGTTAGAAGCATAGTTTCTAGTTTGCATGACATGTGGACTTAATAAATCAAGGATCTTGAGCAAAATAAGCAAGCTGACATTCAGTACAACCTGTGTTTTTTATTTAGAATACATACAAATGTAATTTACGTCTTTTAGTTTGTCAAGAGATTTAAAGCACCGTTTTTGAAGAGTGCGCATGTGCGAACGTGCTCTACTATGTTAGAACGAGCCTATGACTGAATCTGGAAATAAAGCAAAATAACTGAGAAAAATTATAAATAGTCCTCAGATGTCATGTCTGTAAATTATAGCAAAATATCTAGCGTTAATTTGATCCCAAACAGATTCATTAAAAGAAGTTATTACTCCACCACGTGCGTAACGTCATAAACCAACGTGGTTGAACGACCACTTTGCGACAATACAGTTTCGGGAAACAGTCGTGACTAGTTGATTTCTTCAACGATGCATCGTATTATGGTAGTTAAGCAGTGAGTTACGTTGTTGTTCGGGAAACGCACCCCTGTTTGGTTCAACTTCTCTATTCAAATTGTTTCCAGAGAACTGTCTACAATTACTCTGAACTTCTCCAAAAGAGAAGGAGGTTCACCACAAACATAATATAAATGTTTAAACGACATCAAACATATCAGACACAGTGATCTGGGTTAAATATTTAGAATCAGAAGCACTACAATTTGCCATGTATGATACAGTTTTGTTGAGTTGACATACAACCTCAACGATTTTTTTCTTGATTCAAAATGCCAACAGTTTCATCATGACGTAATATCACATTACATGCTGAATACTATATACATATACATACTATACTCCACATAAAACTATTCTAAAAGGCATTTTGCTATTTGTTTCAAAATTATAATGCATGCAGTTTCATGACCTTATATTAATTGAATATTTGTGTTTTAAAAATGTATGTTAATTATAATTGAACTAGTGAAGACAGAAAAGGTGTTTAAAAAGAGTGAAAAGTTATTTAAAGGAAATGATGAGAAGGTAGAGGACATAAGATATGCACTTTCCCTCACATTTTATTAATAATAATATAAATTTAACCCACAATTTTAACAGAAACCTAAAGGATATAAAGTTCTAGAGGCAACATGAAAGCTACGCTGAATAAACTAAACTAAACACAAACAGACCTTGAGAACATAATAAATGCAAACAAAGCAGACAGTGCAAATACAACACAACTCATTAACAAAGCAAACAAGCCAGTGCATTACATATAATGATTTGTTTAATGAAAGGGGTGTGTTCAAATATATGTAATCCTGGAAGGCCAGATTAGAAAAAACTAAACAAAAACATCTTAATTGTCCCGATGAACACTTCAAGTTAACATTTGAAACCCAAAGACTAGTGGCATCATTTACTCACCCTTACAAACATGTATGAAGTTCTTTATTCTGTGGAAGGGCTGCTCGATTGTGAAAAAAATCCTGATCATGATTATTTTTGTAATAATAATATTGAAATCAAGATTTTAACACAATTATTGGTGGGCGATATAATCTCTTGGCAAGTCTTATTTCAGATATCAGATATATACTGTAGGTATCAGTGAAATTTCACAATTACAGATACTTCAGCATAAACTAATACTAGGTTAATTAATGTAAAGTTACTCAAGACAATTATAGAAGACAAGTAAACAGTCAGAAACACAATAAGAACAAAAAATAAATAATTATAAACAAAATAAATAAATAAATAAATAAATACAACAAATTAAATAAATTAAATAAACAGTGCTTTAAGTTTTTCAGGAAGATCAGTGGTATTCAGTTAAGTAATAGCTAATATAAATTGAATATAATCAAATGTAAAATAACTGCACAGTCTTCACTGTACATTAAATACAGATTAATCCTTAATAAAGCTACTTAAGTTATTCAATCAAGAGCAGTGGGTGATTTTCTCTGTCTTTTGTTGTTTGATTATCATTAACAACACAAACAGCAGCAGGTTTATTAGGCTGCTGTCACTTTAAGAGCTGCACTGAATCAATACAGTATATTGATACACATCCTATTTTCTTCCAACTGTTTACATTCTCTAAGACATTAACGATTTGCGTGAATACTTGCTAAAATGGCATTTTTGTGTGTATTTGACTGTTTAGGCCCACAACTAAAGCTCAAAGTATACTTTGCTTATCTGCGTTTGGCTCCGAATCAGAGTGCACACACAGAAAAGTGTCTCTTTTGCGGCTTAATGCACTTTTAATAACACTGTTTAATATCAAGCACGTCTTGCAGTTTAGCAACAGTAGACTGCATTTTACAACACTTGCTTATTTGGCTAATTTGTTGGTTACGTTTTGGGGCTTTTAGGGAGGAGCGAAAGCGCACCCATGTGAAGGAAAGAAAGGTGTGCTGGATGGAATGCGGCAGCAGCACAATAATCGTTTTACTTTGATTATCTTGTTTTCATAATCGTTGGAAGACAAAATCAATTACGATTAAACGCACAGCCCTAATCTGCAGAACACAAAATAAATCTTTATCTTCCTTTGCGTTCCACAGAAGAAAATCACACAGGTTTGGAATGACATTAGGGTGAGTAAATGATGAAAAATGTTTAAAGTTAAAGAGTGATGGCAAATATTCTCTTACTCAGCATATGTTCGAGAAGGATAATGAGGTTATCCTCCCAGGCCAGGATATCTCCCTGCTGGCTCTCTGGTGGCCGGTTCCAGTTGAGCAGCTGGAAGTAATTGTCCAGTACAGTCCGGATCTCCACCTGCCTATCGCATGGGCTGCTGGAGTGCAGAAGGTGGATCATTGTGGTCAGGCACCGCAGGGACATTCTAAGCAGCCGAGGGTCCCTGGGCTCTTGCGGGGATGAGGCAGGACAGAGGCACCAGGAACGCAGAACAGACATGAGGTCCTTCACAGCCTGGAGGGTGATGGAGAGAAGGCCGTTCCTCTGAAACACACACACACCACAGAAATGACAGCACGTAACAGACTCATGTAGTAAGGTAATAGGACCCCCATGAAACCCCTCAGAAGATTATTATGTAAACAGGGCCAAATAGTCTAATTTACCTTGCACCCACTGATTACGGCTCCCTGTAGGTGCACCAGCCTCACCACGAGGGGCTCTGGGATTAGTTCACTCTCTTGTAGGTAGTCTGTGGGTGTAACCAGTCATTTAGTGACAAGAATCTTAAAGAGGTCATGACATGAGGAACGTCTTGGTTATTGATGTAACTCTCGTTGAAAATGGCGAGTGGAATTTGCTTGTCGAGCATACACTACCCGTACATATGGGTATATGAGATGGTGGCACGCATCAACTCATTCAGCTTTATGCTGAGGAGCCGAGACGAGGCCCCCGGCCATTCAGCTGTGATTCAGGGTTGTGGCAGGAGGGACATAATGTCTCTGTTCCCTCCATCAGGAAACAAGACGTTGCCTATCTTTCAGTCACATTCAACGTTATGATGAAAAGACTGACAAATGGGGTCCCATGGAAAGCGCCACAACCACTGAACTGTGTTACAAATGATGGAGATGCAGATGCTGGCAAGATGTATCGTGCCCTTTTGACAACTGCTTCCATTAAGTCGTAACCTAACTAGTGCCCCATGGAAGCCTATAATTTTAGTTCTCCATGCCAACGGGATGGAAGGGACAGGACTTACCATGGAGACAGTCGTAGCTGCTGTTCCTTTTACATGTTATTTCACGGGAAGAGTGTTTTGGTCCTTAATTCCCATTTGCTTTTTTTTCAGCCATGACCAGTGTCAATACAATGGAGAGGGACGCTACGGAGGCCACATCCTACCCGTAGGGAGAAACATGTGGAAATACACATACAGACTGACCCGTGGGGCAGTGCAAAATATGGAAATACCTCTGCGGTAGGTCCTGCCTAGAAAGGAATGGAACTACTACAACTAGCAGAATCTGCCCAGGGAAAGACACGGGTTTACCAACTGGGAAACCGTACCATAGATGTATACACATATGTGATTACTAAGGGGGAAGCACAACATATGGGGCATCTAGCCCAGTACAAGGGCTGACTGAGCGGGCATGCACTCGAGTACTGGGCCTGGCGTCGGACAACTCCGTCGAGTCTGACTCCCGGAGGATGCTCGGAGGAAACTCAATCCAGGGTTCGCCAAGAGGGGAACTCACCTGGAGAGTCAAGAAAGCACTTTTATCCCCCCTTAGAGGGGAATGGCTCTGCAAGCGAGACACTGAGCCAGCCTTCCCACACATTAGCTGTTTGTACCCAACACACCAGAATAAAACGGCTCTACCGGAATAAACCGGCTCTAGTATTTGGTTAGAAATACTCTAACCAAATCATCTACAGAAGATATTAGGTATTGCTCAGCCCACAGCTCTGCAGATGTCAAGGAAAGAGGTGCCACGTGCCAACGCCCAGGAGGAGGCAACTCTCCAAGTGGAGTAAGCCCTAAGTCCAACGGGACACGGCTCGACTTGGGATTGGTACGTGGGCCAACGTCTGCTTGGAGACAGCCTTTCCCTTCTGCAGACAAAGATGTAAGAGAAGTCCATGTAAACATGCAGGGCGCAAACAGGACACAGCAACGCAAGGGCTGGGTCTGTCTCCTCCGGGGGCAGCGCTTACAAGTTCATCACCTGGTCCTGAAAAGGAGTGCTGTTGCGGTCTCGTATGCATCAAACTGAGTGGCATGACCGCGGCTGTGGAATGCCATATGCCCCAGGAGTCTCTAAAATTGTTTCAGTGGAACTGCTGTTTTGCCCCTGAACGTATTCAGGCAGTTCAGCATTGACGCGCCGTTATATTGACAGAGTCCAATTTCATACAGAGAAAAGAGATGCTCTGCACAGAGGAGAGCTTGCTCTTTTCCCAGTTGACCCAAAGCCGCAGATGGTTGAGGTGCCTGAGCACCATGTCCCTGTGTTCGCACAACAGATTTCGAGAGTGAGCTACAATGAGCCAGTCGTCAAGATAGTTGAGAATGTGAATGCCCACTTCCCTTGACGGTGCGAGGGCAGCCTCTGCGACTTTGGTGAAGATGCGGGGAGACAGGGTCAGCCAAAAGGGGAGGACCTTGTACTGATATGCTTGACCCTCGAAGGCAAACCGAAGAAAAGGTCTGTGTCAAGGCAGAATCAAGACGTGGAAGTACGTATCCTTCAGGTCGATTGCTGCAAAATAATCTTGGGGAGTAACGTATGTGAGAATGCTTTTCTGCATTAACATTTTGCTTGTGAAGGGCCCTGTTCACACACAGGACAGATACAGCACTTTGTCTGCCTGGCTTTGCCTACCACCGAGGTAAAGATGAAGCCGCGGAACCTGGGGGGACACCTGGCGAACTGAATCACATAGCTGAGTCTGATTGTCCGCAAGAGCCAGCAGGACGGGCTGGGCTTGGGGCTCAGAGGTGAATGGGACTCCCAAGTGAGACCCCATCTGTCAGTCTTTTCAACATAACATAAAATGTGACTGACAGGCATGGAATCTAATTTTTGATCTTGAAAGTCATGTCATGAACCCTTTAAAACTGAGCATCTTTTGAGCAGTTGTCATTATTTTAATGTATAGCACAAAAACATATTTTGTTGAGGAGAAAGTTAATAAAAAAATTAAAATTCTGTCATAATTTATGACTTATGATTTATGTCTTTCCAAACCTGTATTCATTTATTTTTTTGCTGGAACACAAAAGATATTTTGAAAAATGTCAGTGTACATTTTGTCCATACGGTTAAAGTCAATATTGTTTGACAGAATTTACATTTTTTAGTGAACTATCCCTTAAAAAAAGAATTTTCATATAATGGCAACCGCCTACCAACAATGGTTGGCAAAAAAAGAAATAATAAACATCAAAACAAAACAAAGCAAAGAAAAAACAAAACGCAAAAAAACTAAAGGGGATGATACACAGGGCAACTTTTTGAGCAATGTTGCTGGGCAGTCAAGCCGAGCAATTGTTGCTTGGGCACTTTCCCATTGAAAATGGGCAATACATTTATATCTGGATAATTTAGATTGGTCGTGGGGCCTGTGTCTCATCTGGTTGCCCGTTGACGGCAACATTGCCCAGCAACATTGGCCAAAAAATTGCGCTGTGTATCATCACCTTAAAACAAACAAAGAACAAAAAACTAAACAAAACACCAAAATGTGAACCTGGAGTGTTTTTTTTCTAGTTAATTGTACCACAGTGCGGACCAAAAAACCTGACATGTGAGATTATATGGCCAGCCTTCCTCTGGATTTATGACATGCAGAGTAGAAAATCTAACAAACCTCATACAATCAATTACACTAATACATTATAAACACAATGTTGATAAACTTTTTGGTGAAAAACACCTTTTCAGCACAAGAAGCTAGTTTACCTCACCTCATGACCACAGGCCACTTGGACCCAGTGTCGCTTGCCTACTAAACCAATATAGGTGTGGAAGTTGCTTCACAGAGCTTATAATCACTTGGACAAAGCCTGTAGCACTGTCAGGATCATGTTATTTGTTTTGGCCCTTGCCTGCAGGCTGCAACACAGTCCTGCTTCTCATATGTGTTGATTTGTGCTGATGAGGAGACCGGTTGGTATCTAGCCTCAAATGTTTTGAGCAATGAGCATTAAATAAAATCATTAACTTTTTTCTGTTAAAAATGTACAAAATTTATATAATTAGCGAGTTCATCAATAATCCATTTTCCAATCCGTGTTTTTGTCTTATCCTGAATCACTATGGTACACCTATAATAAGTGATTACATTGGGACTATTTAACACTGCTCGGATCGCTGCCGCTGCGGAGTAGCCCAGTACCTGCATGACTCATCATAGACGTACACAGAGAGAAGTAGTTCCGGCTACAATGTTCTTCCGAAAGACGCATTATTCTGTTAATAAACGCAAGTTTACTATCGCTCGCTATAGCGCCAAAAGCGTAAAAAATAAAGCCTCACATTGATAAAGCCTCACAAATAACATGCAAGTATTGAGGTCCCAGACAGCAGTCATTTAGTAATAGCCTATATATATATTTTTTTTTTTCACCTACACACCAGTATGAATATTTTTGTTATTGCATTTCAAATAGGGCCAATTTATAGGCTACTCCTAAGCATACGTTTTTAAATTACAAAGGGCCTACTGATGTTTTTGTTATTGTATTTTCAATATTATAGGCTATTATTTGTGCATAAACATCTGGTTATAGTAAACATACCGTTTGTTTGAAAACAACATATTTTGTCATCCTTGCTGCAAGCTTACAAGAGCGATAATATCATTAAATGTGAAGGGGGCCCTAAAATATTTTCTTGGGGAAAAGGGGGTCTCAGACAAAAAAAGGTTGGGAACCACTGATGTACATTACATCAATGGTCTTTACAAGACTCAATTACTCAATAGTTCTTTACAAACAGCAAGCCATTTTGTCTCCTGTAAGGCAGGATGTGTGATATCTCCCAGGATGTGATGAAGTGAGGAAATGGGGGTAAAGATTGTGTCAGAAGGCAGGAGTGGGTGACATACCGTGGAAGAGCAAAGGAAGCTCCTCAGGCAGAACAAGAGGGGAGAATTTATACTTGCTTCTCTCCAGCATACTGACCTCCTCCCTGAAAAACACATATCAAAGCTCTTTGTGGAAATACTTGACACATTCTTACTTATTACTCAAGCAATAAGCTACAGGACACTGCAATAAATCATCTTAAACAGTAGAAGCATAGCATATTAAGACTTGTTATTTTTCTTTATTTTCTCAACTTGCTTTTTTCTTGTTTTAAGCATAAATCTACCAAAAAGTAATACATTATTCCATAATAATAATAAATGGCAGTAATACCGTTGTATTTTGTTATATACATCGTTCATTAATCTACATATACACCATGGAATTGACATGAATTATGTTTATTTTTCTTGTTTTAAGCAATAAAGTAATAAACTATTCAATAATAATAATAGCAGCACAATTATGTTTTCAGGCTGTAATACCATGGTATTTTATGTATGCAAGTAAAATAATGTCAAATGTTTTTGAAATAAAAAGCCTGTTGAATTGCACTACTTGAAAAAAATAGGCATTGCATTAACCATGCTTGCATTTTAATGCATTGTATTTTTAGGGCTTGCATTTTTATGGGCTGAAATTCAACATGGTTGAATATTTAAGCTGTGAATATTTCAATTAAAAACATTTCAAACACCTTTTCATTATTAAAAATTAAATAATCCATATTCACCTTTCATATTTCACTTCCAAAATATTCAAACTGTTTAAAAATACAACCAATAATATTCAACAGGCAATTTTCGGTCCATTTTTTTTCGCTTTGCAAATTCGCTTCCACAAATTCAGTGGTTCAAATTCGACAGTAAATTCAACATTGACGTCCAGGAACTGCAGGAAAAGCAGTAGATTGCCGAGCATACTCTCCATCTGCTGTTAGTTGACCTCACCAGCAGGTGGTGCAAAAGAACGTGTTGTTGACGAAGACATTCATTCATAAAATGAAAATGATTATCTGTGTCAGTATATGCGGAAAAGATGATAAACACACAAAAGCTGTGTTTATGTTTCATTCAATAACTTCATTGTTACTTTCCCTGTAGCCTACATGTCATCAGCTTTCTCTACCATGAACAGGATTATAATCGGTTTCCCTCAATACCTCATACTCAAGGATTCCCCTTCCGTTGGGACAAAACGCTAGCTTAATGGACTAATACAGTGATATGAAAGACCAATCTTGCACCTTATTGGGGAAGTAGGCTGTAGGCTACTATATAGGCTACAGGCAAGAAGATGGACTCAGAATATGAACTCAACGCGCAAAGTTTCATGCTGAGCGTTTCGTGATATACTGGCATAAAACACTTGATCAATTAATACTAACACTTTCTCTTCTATTCTATTCTATTCTCTCTCTCTCTCTCTCTCTCTCTCTCTCTCTCTCTCTCTCTCTCTCTCTCTCTCTCTCTCTCTCTCTCTCTCTCTCTCTCTCTCTCTCTCTCTCTCTCACATATCACTATATATATAGTATGCCTACGTGTATTGCATTAGCTTAAACTGTCATAGCACTTGCATATTGTTGTCCTATTGTTAGTTTAACTGTAAATCGCTTTGGATAAAAGCGTCTGCTAAATGACTAAATGTAAAATTGGCTTGATATTGGACATTAGCACATTTAGGGACCGTCTCTAAAGTTGCATACAACATTGGCATACACGTTTCTAACTTCAATAGCAAACTTAAATTTATTTGAATAAATATCAAAAATCCAAAGGCTGCGCAGTATGCCTGACACTACATGAACACTTTACAGTTGGTTTTATGACTGTAAGTCGTTCTATTCAAATGCTATCGGAGTTAGAAACGTGTATGCCAAAGTCGTATACACTTTAGAGACGGTCCCTAAATGTGCGAATGTCCAACATCAAGCCAACTTTATGCCAGTCTATCACTGGGAAACTCTCAGCTTTGCGCGTTATTCTGAGTCCATCTGCTTGCCTGCGAGTTTGGTCTTTTACATCACTGAGGTCCATTAAGCTACGTTAAGCGTTATATATGTCCAGCAGGGGAATCCTGAAGTATTGAGGGAAACCCTACATGCAGCACATCGCCACAATATAAAGTTAAGGCAACTAAACAACCAAGAGAAATAGGCTATATGTCAACCTCAAAAATTTAACATTGGATCTGTACATCCACATCGGGGAATAACATTAATCTCATTCACGGTAGAGAAAGATGCATGTAGGCTACACAGGAAAAGTAACCGTGAAAGGCACTGAATTTAACATAAAACAGCCGTCATAATAATCACAAATACACTTACATTGCTGTAAATGAGTTTTATGAATGACTTGCTCTAATTTTGCTGGTCTTCGTCTACAACACGCGCTTTTGCACCATCTGATGGTGAGGTCGACTAACAGCATATGGAGCGTATGCTCGGCAATCTACTGCTTTTCCTGCAGTTCCTGGACGTCAATGTTGAATTTACTGTCGAATTTGAACCACTGAATTTGTGGAAGCGAATTTGCAAAGCGAAATAAAATGGACCGAAAATTGCCTGTTGAATATTATTGGTTGTATTTTTAAACAGTTTGAATATTTTGGAAGTGAAATATGAAAGGTGAATATGGATTATTGAATTTTTAATAATGAAAAGGTGTTTGAAATGTTTTTAATTGAAATATTCACAGCTTAAATATTCAACCATGTTGAATTTCAGCCCATAAAAATGCAAGCCCTAAAAATACAATGCATTAAAATGCAAGCATGGTTAATGCAATGCCTATTTTTTTTCAAGTAGTGCAATTCAACAGGCTTTTTATTTCAAAAACATTTGACATTATTTTACTTCCATATTTATGCATTCCATATTCCACGGTACTTTACAGAATGTTATTACCATAATGGCTGTTTCCATAAGAATGTGGTAACAATGTAATATTTTACTACAGTACAAGGGACTACACAATTCTTCTGGCAATTACCAAATTATACTGTTTATGGAGGCCAAAACAGTGACTGTTTATAGAATTAAATTTCTGTTTAGTCACTGTTATACAACAGCTTTTACCATCCAATCCATTTGTAGAGCTGGAAATATCCATTTTATAACACATACTATTCCATGAACTTCACCTTAGTGGATGGGTAGAACAGTGCTATTTGAAGGGATGCATCGGTGCTGTGAGGAGTTTATGCTTTGTGTAATTTAGACAGTTGAGCATAAGAACGCTTGAGAGCTGAGAGGTGAGGTCTGGGTGTGTTATTAACTGTTAAAGTGGAGCTGAAACAGAGCTTGCCGCTCTCAACGGCTCCTACGTATTCCTATTGTGGTTTTAACACCCTGACCAACTCACAGACACACACACACAGCACACACTCACCCTGCCTGCCGTCTCCTCCACGTCTGATAAGGGTCAAAGAGATTTTCGCACAACAGTAGGCCGTGTTGTACCACCGACTGTAAAGTGCTCTGATCATCTGGCTGCTTCTTCAGCTGTAACATACATACATACACATGCTTGACTGAGTCTTCTTGTGAATACACAAACCTAGCTTGTTATCACACAAACACTCCTTTGAATAAAGTAGAGGTCTTCCACCCAAAGCTTTCTGATTCAACCTGTTAGTTCAGAAACCTATAAAAGCACAGTAAACACGTGTATCGTAATAACAATAGCTGCATAACATAAAATTAAGTGGACAAAATGTTCATTGGTATGTTTAGAATAAACAAAAAATGCAATACAAATTAAGTTAACTAGTTTTGATATCTAACACTAGAATAACACTAGAAAATTTTGCGGCTTTCTTCTACTTATAAGATAACGGAGAGGTGACAAGAAAAAATAAGAAGAGGAGGGGAATGGGATTAGGAAATGACGCAAACTAGACTCACATTTCCCACATGTATCAGCAGTGGTGCAAACCACTGTGAAACAGCTTCACAGATTTTTTTTACTTCTTACCTGAGACAAACAGAAGTTTAGGAGCTTGATTGTCTCAAACACAAACCCAGGGGTCTTTTCAGAGTCTATATTCTCCATATTCCTGCAGGCAGAGATTTCAAAAGGATTCATATCAGCACTGGTATTATTGTACACACCAAATTTGCAATTTAGCATAAACCGCTGCCTTGCATTATCCCTGCTGTTCAAAGATAGAAGCATATCAACAGGGGTTTGAGCCACTGGGGCATTGTCACAAAGAGAATGATGGTGTTCACTATGGGAACTGACCTGCAGATGATGATGAAGAACTTGATGAGGAGCAGTGGGTGTGGAGCAGTGCTGTTATTGTCCTGCCCTGACATGTGGAGGGCGCTGTGCCACAGCTGGGTGCTGAGGAACACCAGTACCTCCTTAGGGAGGAGGGGAACATCGGCGCTCCATTCCTCCAGCCTGAAGATAAAAACGTTTGTTTTGCTGTTTTTGTTTTGTTTTGCTTTTTGTTTGTTTTTGTTTTTCTGTTGCTTTTCATTTTGCTTTGCTTTTTGTTTTGTTTTGATGAAGTACTGTTTGTTTTATTTAACTGAAGTCATTGAACATAAGCCTTGGTCATCAGCCTCAATTTTTTCTTCTTCAAAATGTTTAATTAGTAGCCCTTGCTGAACTACAACACTGGGCTGGTTCAAACTGTGTGCTAAGATTACAGATCTGGTGTGTATAGGTACGTTTTCAAAAGATGGATTTTTTCAAACTCAGCAACCGTTAAATATGCAATTAAACAAATATAGACCGCTAAATACCATCATAGTCAGAGTTCCATCTGGACCTGACCACCTACAGATCAACTCCTTGTGTCTGTGACATTTTGATAGGTCAGCATGTAACTGACTCACCGACGAGGCTCCGTCGACTGCACATCAATGATCTTCTCAAAAGACGCCACAAATGCCTCCAACCACTGCTGCAGGTAAACAACATCTTTCTGAAAGACAGAGAAAGAAAAAGGGAAAGAGTAAGAGTCGGTAAACATCTTTTGACAGGACAGCCCCATTGTCAGAGGAATGAGTTACGAAGAAACGCACACTTTCGGTAATCCAAACTGAAAAGTTCCACTTTTAAAACCACTTCTCCAGTCCATTGTGCTCAGTCCAGCTGTTTTTGAACACAAAACTCCCATAAGAAATGCATCTGATCAGGGACAGGTGAACCCGAAACCAGCTTATTTGGTGTTTCCTTAAAGGGTTAGTTCACCCAAAAATGAAAATTCTGTCAGTAATTACTCACCCTCATGTTGTTCCAACCCCGTAAGACCTTCGTTCATCTTCGGAACACAAATTAAGATATTTTTTATTAAATCTGAGAGCTGTCTCACTCCTCCATAGGCTTCTAAGACACTATGGGCCCTATCTTGCACCCAGCGCAAGTGACTTTGTACACCGACGGATGTATCATTCCTATTTTGCACCTGCGCAAAGCGGACTTTTCCCTCCACAGAAGCACGTCGGTAAGTTAGGAAATACACTTGCGCTCCCGGGGGCGGTTCAGCGCAAAGAGGAGGCGTGTTCCGGCGCAAACGTTCCTTCATGCTATTTTGCAGGTTTAGAAAACAATTGTGCCACTATAACCAGGAAAAAATAGTTTAAAGTCAGTGGCGCGTTGCGCATGTTATTCATATGCTATTTTAAGGGCGCATGCTTGGCCAAAATCAATGTAGCGTGTGCACAACGCGCATACACTTTGATTCTCTCATCTACACAGAAGCAGCAGTTTTCATTTTTTGCAAATCATACATTATTACGATAGATAGATAGATAGATAGATAGATAGATAGATAGATAGATAGATAGATATATTATAAAAGCATACATCTAGCTTACACATTGACCCAAATTATCATACGCCTGTTTAACCGAAGTTAATTTGGGTGGGTTTCTCCATTTCAATGTAACTTCTCTCTATTACGGCCGTGACGAGAGCGTTGCTCTCCTTGGCTGTGAACCGCTCCTGGTGCGCGCCTGGCAAATCCGCCGTTACAATAGCAATCTGCTATGGAAAAAGCGTGTCTGCTCTTAAAGGGAATGTGAGATGACGCTCTGATTGGTTTATTTCACGTTACGCCCAAACCACACCTATGAATAATGAAGCTACTTCAGACCAACCCATTTTAGATTTGCGCCTGGCGCAAGAGTCATTTATCCCGCCGGGAAAATAGCAACAACGCCGAGACCCGCCCACAAAGTTACTTGCGCTTTGCGCTTGACACTTGCGTTTCAGATCGTTAAAATAGGGCCCTATAACTTGCTGGCCCAGAAAATGCATTAAAGACATCGTTAATATAGTCCAAGTGACTACAGTGGCTCAATCTTAAGTTTATAAAGCGACGAGAATACTTTTTGTGTGCAAAAAAAAAAGAAAAAAAATAACGACTTTATTCCACTATTCATTTCCTTCTCTCTGGGCCTCGAGTTAGTTCACGTAGTGTTTTAGCGCAGCGCGTCTGTTTTGTACGTCACACGTAGGCTCACTATTGGCCGACGCTGGTCATGTATGTGACGTGCAACACAGAAGCGCTACGCAGTTACACTACGTGAAAAAACTCGAGGCCCAGAGAGAAGGAAATGAATAGTGGATTTTTTTGCGCACAAAAAGTATTCTTGTCGCTTTATAAACTTAAGATTGAGCCACTGTAGTCACTTGGACTATATTAACGATCTCTTTAATGCATTTTCTGGGCCAGCAAGTTATAGTGTCTTAGAAGCCTATGGAGGAGTGAGCCAGCTCTCAGATTTAATAAAAAATATCTTAATTTGTGTTCCGAAGATGAACGAAGGTCTTACGGGGTTGGAACAAAATGAGGGTGAGTAATTACTGACAGAATTTTCATTTTTGGGTGAACTAACCCTTTAAGACCAATATCAACTAGTACAATCAATAGTCTCTCAGGCAACCCACCAAATAGTCAAAATAAGTCACAAGCGTAATAAGTCTTTGCACCACAAGGTTTCACGAAAGCATGACTGGGCGCTATCTCCAAAATCAGAGCATGCACACCCTTGTGTTAACACAACAGGAAACTTCAAAGTATGCAAACTTGTGCAATGTAACAGTGGATACTGTGAATTCTTAATGCAATCAATGCAGTGACACCCATACTTTCGTCAATAGGACAAAAACAAGTAGTGTTCGCTAGTATAGTTCGCATTATAGTATTCTGGTGAGCCCAATATATATATATATATATATATATATATATATATATATTTTTTTTTTTTTTAAGACCAACAGTGTGCTGAGTTACAAAAATAAGAAGCACTTGCAATGTCTCCCATTAGACTGCAAATATAAAAGAGTAAATCTGATTAAATATGGTTTGACAAAAAGATTGAAGCCTTTACACTCTCAACGGGACATCTTTGTACCTTACTTATCCATGAAAGGTTCATAGTAGTACATTAAACATACACATTAAAACTTTAAAGTAGTATGTATGCACCTCTAAGGGGTAGATGGTACAGCGTTGTCCCAAAATTGTACTGCCACATTGACAAGCTGTTGTACTCAAAAGGGTATCTTTTTCTTCTTTTTTTTATAGTGTACATCACAACATTTGCCATGCAAACATTTATATGTAGTTTTATTGGGTTCCTTGATAAATAGATCTTATTATCGCTACCATTGCAACCTACTCTGCAAGAAATTCTCATTGTCTGCCATCAAATCATATTGTTGTTAAAATTCCCTTTTTCTCAGCTGTGAAGCATGAACAACTGGTGCATAAACCTTCAGTCATACCCTGCTATTCGATCTCATGAATCAATTATAACTAAAACAGGAGGCCTAGTTAAACAAATCACATGTCCTGTCTGGGTAATTTAATGAGATAGTCTTTGTAGAACACTTCTCTAGCATAGCACTAGCCATGGGTTCAAATTCAAGGGAATGCATGAACTGATCGAATGTATCAGGCAGAATGCAGTAGAATCGTAACTCTGACATTAAGTATTTCCAGGCATCATCAATGAATCAAAATAACTGCTGATATAATTCACCTTTTGATGGAGAGATCACAATAACCTTTACTGTAAAGTTCTGTTGAGAATGAGTCACAAGCAAGAACATGTGTATCAAGACGAACAAACCCTTGCATGTGACTGTCACTTGAAAGCGGCTGGTGGAAAACATTTCAAAGAGCGAGGAGCTATGCTTAGCTTAAATGATGCGGCTTGATCCGCCCACTCATATAGGGGAAGTTGGGCTGTCAGCAGCTTCATAAAACACTCTCTGAAATGTTCACACTCTGATAACAAAATACAGGGGGCTTCTGGTATACTAAAGCAATGTGCACTACAGCAGAATGCAACTGTAAAATAACATTAAACCTGCTCAAGGTGGAAAAAAAATTAACTTTACCAATTGCTGTTCATTTAGGGGCCAGTCCATGTCTCATGGCAGGTGATGTGCGGTGGAGGGGCTCTTGTTACCCCGGACTCTGCTGAGCCCCCACCAAGTTGGTTCTAAAACGTCCAGAATGTGTCCACTTGTAAGCCTCAGTATCAATCAGAATCCATCATGACGCCTCAGTTTAGACGCGCTGGCTTACTTCTCTGCTCTTTTCTGCTCTCTTGCTGTCTGTACGTCTGTCAAGCAACCAGGAAATGGCAAGTCACTTTAACTGAGCCACATTTCCTGTCTTCTCTCAGCTGGGCTTATCGTCACCATGTTCGCTTCCTTCTTTGCCGCTACCACAGCTTTATTGGAAGAGTGTGTATCACCTTGCCATGAACGACAACCGGTAAGCTACGGTGTATGATGCATGCAACCTTTCACAACATTTTTTATGAAAATTCTGTCTTTATTTATTCTCTTTCAGGTTGTTCAAAACCTGTATGACTTTCTTTCATTAGAGGAACACAATGAGAAATTATGGATGGGGAATGGAGCTTTTTAAGTTTCGAAAAAAGAGGCTTAAAAGTCTCATAATAGTGATGTACACAACTAATGCACCAAAGTCCAAGTCTTCTGTAAACATACGACAGCTTTGTGTTACAAACAGGTTGAAATGTACGTTGTTATTCACTGATAATCTTCCTCTCCAGTGAGGTGTTAGTAGCTACGACCGAACTGCTATGAGAGTTGAACTAGAGAAAAAAAATCACTCTGATTCTTGAGCAAATCATTCACATTGGTTTTGTAAACTGGATCAATGGAGTTACTGAAAGACATCTGATTTATATAATTACTGCAGATTTCAAGATTTTCAGTGAATAACAACTTAAAGGGTTATTCTGTCATCATTTACTCACACTCATGACATTTCAAACCCATAAGAATCCCATATGAATTGAGCTGTTTAATCAAAGAGGCATGAACAATTTATATATTGAACAGATTTAATTTAGGGTTTTAATATCAACACATAAACATTGATCAGCGCATATAGAACATCAAAAATGGTAAACGGAAACTCAACAGACGCTTGCTTGACGCCCGAGCAGTTGGGCTGGTATTGACTCTCTCTGCCGATTGATCACTTGATCCTAACTAAGTGCTGAGCTTAACAGGGGGAAATGCCAACAGTGTGTCTCTGTGGACCCAGTGTTGCCTACTGTTTATATCATCACCCTTAATGAGTTTTCCATTTTAAGCTCTGGCACAATTGAATCCAGTAAATTAGTTTTTGAACTTGACACAGATTTCATTTATTGAGAATACCAGATTTACAAGACCATTTTGGACACTTTTCTGAGAAGAAAAAAAAAGAGTTGAATATATATATATATATATATATATATATATATATATATATATATATCATATATATATGATCAATAAGTCATGGCAATGTATGTTTTTCCATTACTTTAACTCAAAATAATTTAACCAATTTCAACATAAAAAGTTATAAAATATTTTAAAAAATTGGGAAAAATGTTTTACAGTGTTCTTAATATTATTTGCCAGTTGCCACTGGCAGATAAAATATGTGAGAATAACTATATTTATGTACAGAGGTTGGGTGGTCTTATAACCGCTGTTACTCGACTAGATAATCCGTCAGGGTTGCTTCATTTCAACAGAATTAAAATTGCACTTCCTCAAACTAACCGTTAAAAATAACAACAACAGCCAACATGCTAAACCTTTTTAATTGATAATGGGAAATGAAAATGTTTCATGCAGATCTCAGAACTGAAACTATTGTGAAACCATTGTAAATTCATATTCACATCCACATGTCATGTGGAAAACACTCTTACTACAAGGCATACCTGCCAACAAAAATTAGCTACACTAAATACTTTCTACATAAAACTTTAACTACTTCTGACGTTTCATGAATAAGGTACAAAACTTGAACAAATCAACAAAGTCAGCATATGGAAAAAAAATTTGGTCGAAATACATTTTAGATATTGTGTGATTATTATTTTTGCCATGTAATAGTAAATAAAATAAAAACATTTATTTAACATTTTAAAAATGATGTATGTACATACATTTTTGAAGATAAGTTATAGAACTTTAAAGAAATCAAGAAAAATATGTGTTCAATCATTTTTCTTACATATGTTATATGCCAGTGGCAGTTAATATTAAGAACATTGCAAAAACATTTTTTTACAGAATGGAAATCAATAAAAATTAAGAAAATCGAATGAGATTATGTCTTCCAGTCTAATCCTGGGTGTCATAATTCAATACAGTATAGTCATACAGTCATATAATCATACAGTTTTTGGTACTAAAAACACATTTGATGTTGAAACTTTGATGTTGTGTGATTTTCATTTTTTGTTATAGTCAAGAAAGTCAAAACCGCTGATGTGGAACAGACCAAAATCCCCATTTCAAGGGGAGATGGAGATGGAGACATTTGACGAGTTTAAAATGAAATGCTTTTCATGTGAGATTAATTCCATGTTAAGACAATATTGTATCAAATTGGTCTCTTTAATTAGTACCCTATTCATGGAAACTAATTGCTATTCATTTCCCTTTTCCATAAATATGATAATTGTCTTGTGATGATTTAAGGAGAGTTAGTTACATTCAGGTCAGTTCTTGAATGGTATATTTGAGTTCAGTGGTATTCTCTGAAGATGGCAAATCACAGATGAGCCATTCTGTTTGAGATTCCTTGCGGCTCTCAGCGGCTCTCAGCGCCTGCAGCTGCTCAGCAGACACAAAGAGAGTTTTTCACCGGGTTTCTATTAATTATTCTCAATGTCAGTAAACACAGGCCCCAGGGCACATGTGAAAAAGACTTTTCACGAGGCAAAACATTAAAAATACTTTAACATTCAAACATTTTCATGATTATTCAAGACAAATGAACTCTATGCACACCTAGACCAACTTAAAAGGCTCAACCAGTCGCACCATGTACTGTGTGGCTTCCATACAAACGGCCCATACCGCCACCAACTGCCACAAGCCTCACCCACTATAGCAACAGGATAATATCCTTTAAACATAACCCTAAAAGAAGGTAACAATCACTTCCTCTTAATTAGGTTAATTAGGGGATCAAAATCAATATAGAATAAATGGTATAGCTTCATGACATACCATTGAACAAAGTAGTGTAGCTGAGTTACTGTTCCTGATTAGCCTTCTTCCAGGTGATTGAAACTGTTAAATGAGTCAAAGAGGGTTAAATATAGTCAAACAGTCCCACGGGGAAGTCTCGGAAAGTACTGGAGCTCCTTGACAGCAGCGGCCTGGACTTGTCCCTCCATCTGGGGTTTTTTGAAGTCTTTCTCTAAAAAGCAGTGTGGATTACCCTGCAGCATTGAAAATGTTACTGCACCTCTATTGAACAGTCTTTTTTACCAGGCCTGCCAATTTTGGTTTTGTGGAAAAAAATGTAACAAACAAAAATAAGATAAGAAAAATAAGAAGTCAACGTTTAGCTAAATGTTACATTGTCTTAACATTTAGATATGATACTATATGCATGAAGACCAGACTTTAAAAGCAACAAATAGTATCACTTCCAAAACCGAAGTCATATTAAAAATGTGTCTTCTGCATAGAGCAGTGGTGGAGGAAGTACTGAATCTCAGTACTTAAGTAAAAGTACAAATAACCAGAGACATATTTACTTTAGTAAAAGTAGAAGTACCACAATGAAAACCCTACTTAAGTAAAAAGTACCTGATTTTAAATGTACTTTAAGTATTAAAAGTAAAAGTACTTGCATAACAATTTATTCTCTTAATGTCTATATTCTAATAATTAGGGCTGTAACAATATGAATCCGAAATCGCTACACTTAGATCTACGAACCTGTGTCGCGGTGTGAGAAGGCAGAATCGCGACACACACCTTTTTTGAAGTTAACATTATACAATACGTAGACCTACACCACAAAACTAGTTGAGGATAAATTATTTAATATTTGGCAATTCCATCGTTATAAACGGGACATTTGCAGTAAAAACTTGAAATATAAATTCTCAGAAAATGCATTTAATACATATTGAAAAATATCAGTATGCGTTTTATATTTAATGGGAAATAGCCTAGGCTACACATGCGTTACGGGACACAAAAAATGTAACGAAACGTTGTAGAAATGTAGTGAAGTAGAAAGTATAATAATTGCTGCAAAAAGTAACGAAGTAAAAGTCAAAAGTATGCACTATTGATTCTACTTAAGTAAAGTACAGATACGTGAAAAATGTACTTAAGTAAAGTAACGAAGTATTTGTACTTCGTTACATTCCACCACTGGCATAGAGTATAAGTATGTTTAATCAAATGTGTGTGGTGATAAAGTATGTGTTTAAGGTTGTAAATTGTGTCAATTATTTTTGACACATTTCTAACATGTATTATCACATTGCTATATTTCTAGCATGTTGTAGCATAGGCTATAGCATGTGTATTAACATTGCTATCATGTTTTAGCCATAGATGTACAGTATATACACGTAGATTCCTCATCATTAGCGGCTGTTTCTAAGGGCCACTATACGCAAGTCTGTAAACACTTGAGACGAGAGAAAGTGTTTGTCTGTAACCATAGTTATTCGCAAGTATGCATATCTACTATATAGCTGTAACAGTCTTTAGCAGATATTCCGACTACCGATTTCTTGTCATCATGATTGGCTGATACCGATCATTCAAACATTATATAAGTGATATGTAACCTCTCTGTTGACTGTCACTGTTAACCCTTTAACCCCTGAAGGCATTTTTAAATGATGTTTTAATGATAAGTGGCATACTTAAATGTAATGGCTTATAACTCTACAATCAATCAATAAAACTTGACTGCTGCAATCAATAAAATCAAATTTGAAAGAAAATAGATTTTGATCACGTTTGGAGGATCTTATGTTACTGCTGAGAAAACCCCAGAAAAGTTATGCAATTTATTGATTTGTTTGTTATTATTCATGCTTGACATGATTAGAAAGTATATATGACAGGACATAAAATCAAGTTTGGGCTTGTTCACAATCATGTCAACTGCATCTGGGCCAAATTTTTATGTTGATATTATGATTATATGTTGATATCTCAAAACAATCAAAATTTACGACATTTGGAACCATGGTAACCTTTTTAATCAAAAGTCCAAAAACCTCTCCAAACAAATGATTAAATGTTTTAGTGAACATAAAAACTACAAGTGTAAATGCATATAATATAATATAATATGATATAATATATAATTTTTTATATAATAACATATAAAAAGTAACAAGTAATAAGATCCTGATTGATGAGTGATGATTTTCCAGCGCTGTTTCAGCTTTGCTATTCTATGGCGCACGCATGGTAAATCAAGACCTGTCAATCTCAGTGATCGATCCAGTGACAGTCCAATCTTTAAACATCGTCCCTACTCTACCGACCATACCTGAGATCCAGATTCCATTGGTATAACTTTTTTAAATGACGTTAGACAACACTGCAACATGATCGCGATGAGTTTGGATCCCGGAAGTCCTAGCTTTAGCAAAGCAGCATGCCATGATGTCACTCCGTGAGAATTTTCTCAAGATCTGCATATCATGTTATGTTGTGTGTATGTTCGTTTAAATCAATACAACCTTCTTTTTTAAATAAAGATGTGCGATTTACTATGGTTTACTAATGTTTCGCGAAGTTACAAAGCAGAACGTAGCGCAAAAGCCTTATCTGTATACTATTTACATATGCGTCGGCGGCGACATTTTAAGGTTTTATATCATTAAAGCTGCAGTCTGTAACTTTTGCCACTCTAGCGGTTAATAAACAGAACTGCATGCGTCTTGCAGAAGAACATTGTAGCCGAAGCTCCTTCTCTCCGTTTATGTCTATGTATGTTATGGTACTGGGCTACTCTGCAGTGGTACAACCCAAACCAGTCTAATAGTCTGAAAATAAACACTTATTATAGGTATTGTAGTGATTCAGACAAAAACACGGTTTGGAAAATGGATTCATTATGTACTCGTTTATTATATACATTTTGAAAAAAAAAAAAAAGTTACGGACTACAGCTTTAAACTGTGATCGGTTTGTGAGATCAGCCAAATTTGGCGACTACCGATCGAGTCATAGAATGTGATTATCAGCCAATACCGATCTGCGGCCGATCGATCTGTAAAAGTTTATCACATTTCATTTAAAAAATGTATAGGTTGGCGGTTATTACAACCAAAGGCTGCACAATGTTGTGGCCTTTATGATGAAAATTCATTTATTTGTTAGTGTGAGTTATTATGCTGGCCGTTCCAAGATGGCAGACGCATTGACATGTCTGGAGCGGCAAAAGCGGTACCTACATGTCTATGGTTTTAGCATATTGCTAAATGTTTACTATGTTTCTAGCATGTTTTAACATGCTGCTAGTGCTAGCATGTTCCCCGCGAGTATTTTTAAATTAGCTAATAATACAAATAAGAACAAATACACATAATAATAAAAGAAACACAGTAGCACACAAAAATATCCATCCATCCATCCATCCTCTTCCGCTTATCCGGGGCCGGGTCGCGTGGGCAGCAGTCTAAGCAGAGATGCCCAGACTTCCCTCTCCCTAGACACTTCCTTTAGCTCTTCTGGGGGGACACCAAGGCATTCCCAGGCCAGCAGGGAGACATAGTCCCTCCAGCGTGTCCTAGGTCTTCCCCGGGGTCTCCTCCCGGTGGGACGAGCCCGGAACACCTTCTCGGGAAGGTGTCCAGGAGGCATCCGGAACAGATGCCCGAGCCACCTCAGCTGGTCCCTCTCGATGTGGAGGAGCAGCGGCTCTACTCTGAGCTCCTCCCGAGTGACCAAGCTCCTCACCCTAACTCTAAAGGAGCGCCCAGCCACCCTGTGGAGAAAGCTCATTTCGGCCGCCTGTATCCGGGATCTTGTCCTTTCGGTCATGACCCACAGCTCATGACCATAGGTGATTGATCAACGTAGATTGACCGGTAAATCGAGAGCTTCGCCTTGCGGCTCAGCTCTTTCTTCACCAAGACAGACCGGTACATCGACCGCATTACTGCAGAAGCTGCACCGATCCGTCTGTCAATCTCCCGTTCCATCCTTCCCTCACTCGTGAACAAGACCCCAAGATACTTGAACTCCTCCACTTGAGGCAGGAACTCTCCACCAACCTGAAGCGGGCAAGCCACCCTTTTTTGATTGAGAACCATGGCCTCGATTTGGAGGCTCTGATTCTCATCCCAGCCGCTTCACACTCGGCTGCAAACCGTCCCAGTGCATGCTGAAGGTCCTGGTCTGATGGGGCCAGCACGACAACATCATCCGCAAAAACGTCATTTTTATTATCTCGATTTTTTGATCATGCTGTAAAGTGTAACAACAACAATCACCAGGCCGTTGGCCCTCTGCAGGCATTTGTTATTACATAATGTACATAAGTTGATTGTTATACTATGTAGATTACATAATGTATTTTAACAGTGTTGTTCAATAAAACCATATAATTACTTGCTTTTAAAACTTTATTTGAACCTATTATTATTATTTATATTTACAAAAAATAATTTAATTAATTTTAAAGGCTATTGTTCACATGGGTCTATTTTTATTACCATAAGAAAGTATCCGATTACTCGATTAATCGTCACCATGCAGTTGAGCAATAAAGAATGTCTTGCAACATAAAACAAATCCACTGGACAAAAACAATAACTCTTGACACATCAATGCAAAAGCCTAAAGTCAAGGCTTAGATCACAGCTTTCTGGTTCATCCAGACAGTCTGCTTGTGTGCACATCCTCAGCCACTTTAAGCGGGTGATGAAGTCATTGAGTCATTGGCTGCGTCAATGACTCAAACAAAATATGTGTGAAGGTCATAAAACACATTACAAAATCAGGAAGTAGCTAACTTTTTTTATTATCTTTTTGATGAATCTGCTGTTCAAAGAATAGGTTGTAACTGTTTTCTGTAACTTGCACTGTGAAATTGGGTTTGGGTTTGACAGCGCAGAGTCATTCTCATGTCGGCTTAAAACGTGACATACTCAGACCCTGATGGAAATCATTTTGGTTCTATCCTGGGCTGTAGTGCATTTTCTAGAAAGATCTTGTTTCTGTTGATAAACACATTAATGAGCAAGAGTGGACATTGGCAGTTATACTCGGCCTCTAAACATGTACTAAATATCTGTAGAAAGATCTAGTATGCACTACAACAATTTACAGAAAGCACGCAGTGTGAATTGCAATGTATAGTATATGCTCTACATATAAAGCTTTTTTCATTCTTCAAAACTGGGCAGTGAGTGACCTTAGGCCTTAACAAAGGGATAAGTATGCACTTTGTAAACACTTAAACCATTTCAACTGTTTGGAAGCTTAGTCAAGTGACGATAAAAAAATATTTTAAAGGAAATGAATAAATTAATTACCCTTTAAAAAGGTTCTAATATGTACAATTTTGGTACCTTTGAGGTATTATAATGCATTCTTTAGGTACAAAGGTGTACCTTTTGAAAGGGTACTACCCCTGTGACAGCTTTTGTGCCTTTTTTCTGAGATTAAATGGAAAAAACTGGCAATCCAATATATCAGCAAAACTCTTCAAAGTTATGTAATTGAATGGTAAGAACTGCATCCATCAAGTGGATGGCCTGGATTACACAACACTCTTTAAAAAACAGGTTAGGGTTAGGGATTTGGAACCATAGATGCCAATAAAGAACCTGTATTTTTAAGAGTGAATGTTAAATTAGTTCTCTGGGCGTTTTGCTCTGAAAAGGAAAAGCCCTGCTGAATAACTTTAAGTATCTTTTAAAGTATTGAACTATCCAGCACAAAGTCTTTTTAGATTTGCTTTTAAGAAGTTGCTCTTTGTTGGCTCCACCACAGTCTGGGGAATCCGAGGGCCGTTTCTCATTGCTTGCAGGAATGTGAGGGAATAGATAAAACGAGAGCTGAAAATTCTTTTTAGTGCCTCGCATGCACAACGCTGGCATTTACACCAGATTAAGGTCAAATAATGGCACCTGTACACAAACATTTGTCTTAAACGTGACGTATATCTCAAAAACTTGACTTACTGGTACATGACAATGGTACATAATGGCAGTTGAAAGAATTGAGGTGGATGATGTCTTTTCACCGCTGCCTACACAAGGACTCTCAGCCTTTTGTGACAAAATACTAAAATCTATTCAGATTAACAAGCAGGTAGAACAAGTCTGTAAAAACATTGACACCTGTCAAGTCAGCCTCCTCCTACAGGAGGAACATGTGTGAGGAGCAACCAACAAATGAAAAAGTGTTGTAATATGACGTAATATGCATATATGATTGATGTTACTTTGAGGGAGTCCAGAAGGTCTGTCCTTCTTCATGTTGATGGTAACATAGAATTGGTGAAAAATTCTATGATGTTCTATCAGTGGTCATCATTTACTCATCCTCATCTCAACCCTGTATTATTTTTTTCTTCTGTGAAAAACAACATGAGATATTTTGTTTGACGCTTCTGTTTTTCACACAAAGATGGTGATTTAAACTGTTAATCTCTAATAATCTACTCTTCTGAATATATTTTGCACTTGCATGAAAACTAACAAATAAAAAATAAAAAAATAAAAAACAAATGCCAATCAGTGCCAATTAACATCAAACTTCTTTATAACAGATAAAAATGCGTGCCTTTAGATGCGCACTAGGTTTGATATCATTGACGCAAAATTACATTGGTTATGTGACATGCAACAACCAATGCAGACATAATATCAGTTTTTGCAATATAAATCATCGTTCACTTTCCTTGTGTGGAAGCCAGAAGCTCCAGAAGCTCCTTTTGTTTACACACACACACACACAAAGTTAGACATTGGAAGATATAAATTACAATATGTTTGTTATTTTTGTGGGACTGTTTCTTCCATTGTAGAAATTAGAAAACTATTTCTAATTCAGATCCAGACAACTAGCTCAAGCTCATTTGTACATCACCCTCCATGGAGGTCTTCCAAATATCAGATGCTCATAGAATGTACAGTGTCAACCATGAAAAATCACAACAAACAAACACAAGAGTGTTATTTTCCAAAACCTCTTCCTCATTGGGCTTCAGCTGAACTGAACTGGTGTGATGATGTGTACCATGTGTTTGTCAACTCAAAAACAGGTTGTTCTGGGAGGTTACAAATGGTAGCAACCATGACGGGAAGTGGTTTTTATCACATCAGTGTTGTCCTCTGAACAGCACACTCAAGAGGAAGTGGTCTGACAGAGAGGCAGCATTGCTCCAACAGCCAAATTAAAAAAGGCTGGCACCACATTACAATACAGCAAGATCATCAGAATGACATTAAACTTAGCTGTTCTTCACAGATTGTGTACTGCTGCCACTGATGGGGAAGGAGTATTCAGTTCTAAAGTCAGGCAGCCAGCATTCGTATTATGAAATCACAGACTCACATGTGATGAAGACTCCTGTCATAACAGCCTATAGAAGCTGTTTAATTGTACATGGAGTGGGTCACCTCATGGGGGCGGCCATCTTGAGATCACATGACTCACTCTATCTTGGTAGCCTTTCTGTAATTCCTCATTAAATGCATTAATCATGCCTGACTGCAAATGGCGCCTATCTATGCCAGCAAACATTTGATTTCATGTAATGCTACATCCACACCACTAGGAGTCAGTAAGTCCAAAATGAGTGCCATATTGATCAGAGCCAGAATTAAAATATTACTAAATACATCAGTTACAATAAATAAAATTTACAGTAGATATTTTCTTCCATGTTGTGATGTACATCTGAAAGTAATACATTATTGGGGAAAAAGTAGGATGGGGACTTGGTTCTACGCATCAATTATTAATTGGCTCTTGAGATGTGTGCGTTGCACTCAATAAAGCCAGAAGAAAGCAAGCTTGCTGGGATGGGGTTTTCACCAGAAGATCCAGGTATGATATTTTGATAAAAAATTACGAGGTCAAAACTTTTTTTGAAACTTTTTTTTACATGGATGAATTGTTTTAGAAAATGGATTGGATGAATATTCATTTCATGACGATTTTAAACTAACAACCAGACTTTGATATAACATATTGATATAAAAGAAATAAAAAAGGTTAAAGGCAAACATTGTGTCAGTCCAATTTTACTAGCTTCCCATGAGACCTCATTACATTGGGAGGACAGGACACAGGACTTATTCTATGGTCAAATGACTTGCATAATAGGTGAGGAGAGGTTTACATTGATTTAAAACAGAGCACAGCCTCATGAGCCCAGAGAAAAACAAGTCCATTTTCAACTATCCAGTCGCCCTTATCCAGTTAGAATCTCAGCAGACAGTCGCAAGCAGTGCCATTAAAATGGGTGTTTCAAACAGAGTGAATCATGAGGGCGAAACCAACCCATAAACATGAGTGTACAGAAATCAAATACACTTCACCTTTTATCATTGTTTAACGGAAAATCACATTTATGTCATCTACTTTGCATGTCTGGTATGTGTGGATTTCTGTAAGCTGTATGTGAGCAGTTATTAATAAATGGGAATGGAATGACAAAGGGTTCCTTTTTTTGGATTATACCATGAATGAGATCTAGAGAAACATTCCAAGCTATCTGGACAACTTTGTGCCAATGGCAAGACCAGACTAGAACACTGCATAATTCATACAGCTGCTATTCCATGCAATCTGCTAAC
Organism: Leuciscus leuciscus; assembly: GCF_965113295.1. Taxonomy (NCBI): domain Eukaryota; kingdom Metazoa; phylum Chordata; class Actinopteri; order Cypriniformes; family Leuciscidae; genus Leuciscus; species Leuciscus leuciscus. The sequence continues at coordinate 20,531,588 of NC_138744.1, forward strand.
TATACAATATTTCAGAGTGCGAGCACCAAATTAAAACAGTGATCTGCTAGTCAACATTTCTCTATGGTGACCCCTTGTGCTTCTTGTATCCTGCACCTGCTGTTTTGGTTACCATGGTAGCCATTCATAAAGAATACTTCAAATAGTGAGCCATTACAGCTGACTTCAGCTGCTGACCCTAAAAAGTGGTCATGACAGAGTTTCAGATGGAATACATGGATGTTTAACTTTACATTTTGTTTTAACAATATAAAATAATCTCTCTCAAAAATACGCAGAAGTGCAATTTGGTCTTTGTATACACCGCCAGAGGGTGTTGTCAAACAACCATTCTTCTTGGGGCATGTCCATTTCTTATTCATAGTGAAGAGAGAAGGGTTCTTCCAGAATAGTTCAATGAACCAGTTAAAAAATTATTCAGCGATTCTTTTATGTCACAACATAATCAAGTGTCCCCTGATATCCTGGCGTGTATTATTACATATTCTAAATATCTCAGAAAAGAAGTCATAGGTGCACATATTGATGTTAATTAAACTGTATACAACTTTTTATGGTAGGACATTATCTGTTGATAATCTATTTTTTGTTGATTAAGTTTTATTATTAATAGTTTGCATTGTGATTTCATGAGCCCCAGTTCAGTTTGTTGCAACCGTGATTTAGCTCATAAAAACAAGGTCATAAAACTGCTGATAAAACTGTCAACTCTCAAAACCGTAAACATTCTATTTTAGATTCAACAAATCTGTGAACTGTTGACAAGTATACTGCTCGGACCATAGACTGTAAAAAAGATGAATGTCATAATATCAATGAAATAACAGTTGACATTTTGCACCGGTTACGTCATTTGGCGCCAGATTGTGCGCAGTAGTGATCCTGAGGTGGAGTGAGTCGCGACTATACACTAGAACATCCTTTTTTAGCGGTCGTGAAGTAATTACTTATTCAAAATAAGTACCTACTCAAGAGAGTATGCGATTTCGTACGCAGCCTATGACTTCATTTTTCAGAATGTGTGCAGCACCACAGATGTGCAGCACACTTAATGACTGAAATCGATCCGTGAACTATTGTTTAGACCGAATCGTTTGTGAACAAATCGTTAGAACCCGGTTTGACTGATTCACTGAAAAGATTCGACTTGATCTGTTCGGGAATCGGACTTGGCTAATTGAGAAATAAATCTAAAACATCCCAGCAATAACAAAGAAAAAAATTAATTATTTAAATAACTATAAACAATAAATAAATAAAAAATTCAAATTTAGTTGAAATATAGGCTACCCACGACAATGTAAAATTAAAACATTATAATACATTGCAGATTTATTATTGCCGTTGATTTTGGTCAAATAAACAAAGCACAAAATTTGCAAGTCATGTTGCATATGAACAAGACACATTTCAACTAAAAAATAAAAACTTTTTATGCGTTTTTGGCTCATCATTTAGGCTACACGACAACGGCATTTTGGTACCTGCAAACGCACATTTTTTAAAACGGTTTTCAAAGTGCAAGTTTTTGAAAACGATAGAGTTATTATCACCGTGAAAACCATGGTGAAAACTACAAAACCGCGAATTTGTGAAAAGGGCGATGACGCGCATGCGTATTGCGTGTTTAACAGAGGCGCGCGTAATTTTTGTTTACAAAGTGACCTCGTCGCCAACTACTGGCCTAGCATGAATAATACAGCGATTTGAATCGTTTTTTTGCTGATCCGTGTGAACGGGGTCGTTTTTTATAACGCTGTCGCCTGTCCGCCAAAAATTTAAATTAAAATTAAAAAAACTTTCCGTTTTTAGTAGGCTACATCGTTGTCGTGTAAACGTACCTAAGAGACGCGAGGAGAAGGAAGCATGACATTACCTGGCTCACACAGGTAAACACTAGAACTGTACAGAATAACTGTAAACATCCAAACTGATCTGTGATGAACTGTCGTGCTTAGCTAAAATATCACCAGTCCTTGTCATCACAAGTGTCAATCGCTTCATAACAAAATACCAATGAAATATTAAGTGAGCGTCAAATGTTTTCACTCTGTACGTGCACGCGCAACCTTCCCAAAAAAAAATAACCACAGGCTCACTTCCTGAAACTGTTCCAACACAAAGGGGCAGGGAATTATGGCGAATATGTTTACCACATAACTATATATGCAGGATGCGACACAATATTAAATGACAGTGGCAAGTTTGCGAAAACATTAAACTCGGAAGGCAACAGGTGTCGGGCGGCTCGCGCGTTCGCCTGCTCATGACTCACCTTAGTGTAATATAACATCCACAGCTCGTACAGTCGCTCTTTCGAAGCCATTCTCACTCGCCTTTCTGTGTATTCCTTCCACTTATGCGTCAATCAAACCATCTGAATATACATCCACAAACGAAGTATCCGTGGATTGACTCAGCGAAGATCCAGGGAATTTTGTTTGCTAGAAACAGCATGCTGCTGTACAGCGGTCCACTACTACCTGGTTGCCAAGCTCTCCCAAAGTTGCATGTCTTTAAGACGGAGGGTGGGTCAAAAATGACAATTCCGAGCTGAGAAACTAGAGAATGTAGAGAGCAACATTAGAGAAATGTCGCCGAATAGGCGCTGGATAAACGTGCATCTCTGCTAGAGGAATTCTAAGGGAGTTAAACGCACTTGTCAGTGCACGCAGAACCCTGTTCACACTGCCCTCCTCTTGAGCATTACAGTGGCAGTAGAGAGCAAACCGAGGAAGAGCCGGGAGGAGTTCTGCCTGCCTCATAGCTGCACACAGATGAAGGAAAACCAGTAAGTGTCACAGCGGATTGTGGAAATTAGCTGGGATGGAATGGCACTGCACTGTAGCGCACATACTTCTCCTGGTGGATTTGTTTGTGGAAACAAAATTTTAATTAAGTAAAGATCAGAATATATATATATATATATATATATATATATATATATATATATATATATATATATACACACATAAAAGTTAAAACACACACACACACACGTCTGGTTTACTATCTTTGTAGGGACTCTCCATAGACGTAATGGTTTTTATACTGCACAAACTGTATATTCTGTCTCCTAACACTAACCGTACCCTTAAACATACCCATCACAGAAAGCTTTCTGCATTTTTACACTTTCAAAATAATAATAATAATTCTGTATGATTTATAAGCTTGTTTCCTCATGGGGACCTCAATAGGTCCCCACGGTGACACGAGTCCCCATGAGTCTGTGCATTCAGGTTGAAGTCCCCACCGCGATAGAAAAACATGAACACACACACACACACACACAACACATATCCTGGTTTACATGTTTTATAGGGACTTTCCATAATGATTTTTATACTGAACACACTTTATATTCTATCCCCTGACCCCAAACCTACCACACAGGAAACTTAGGCATTTTACATTTTCAAAAAACATCACTTAGTTTAATTTATAAGCTTTTTGTAAGATTATGTTTCTAAGTATGATTTATAAGGATGGGGACCAAAAAATGTCCAAATAAGGACAAGGATTTTGGATATTTTCATCTTTGTGGGGACATTTGTACCTATATAAATGATTGTGTACATACTTTTTAATCTATCTTGTCTATATATATACCAATTTAGGTCAACCAGTTACCAAGCAATGCTTAATTTTGTTCAGTCTGTGGTGTAAAAAGGTCACATTAGCAATTAAAGAAAAACCACTTAAGCAAAACATGGTCAGGTCAAAGTGTCGAATAATTTTTTGTCACAAATTTTCATTGATTCGAGCTTTGTGACATGGTGCATTATCCTGCTGGAAGTAGCCATCAGAGGATGGGTACATGGTGGTCATAAAGGGATGGACATGGTCAGAAACAATGCTCAGGTAGGCTGTGGCATTTAAACGATGCCCAATTGGCACTAAGGGGCCTAAAGTGTGCCAAGAAAACATCCCCCACACCATTACACCACCACCACCACCAGCCTGCGCAGTGGTAACAAGGCATGATGGATCCATGTTCTCATTCTGTTTACGCCAAATTCTGACTCTACCATCTGAATGTCTCAACAGAAATCGAGACTCATCAGACCAGGCAACATTTTTCCATTCTTCAACTGTCCAATTTTGGTGAGCTCGTGCAAATTGTAGCCTCTTTTTCCTATTTGTAGTGGAGATGAGTGGTACCCGGTGGGGTCTTCTGCTGTTGTAGCCCATCCGCCTCAAGGTTGTGCGTGTTGTGGCTTCACAAATGCTTTGCTGCATACCTCGGTTGTAACGAGTGGTTATTTCAGTCAAAGTTGCTCTTCTATCAGCTTGAATCAGTCGGCCCATTCTCCTCTGACCTCTAGCATCAACAAGGCATTATCGCCCACAGAACTGCCGCATACTAGATGTTTTTCCCTTTTCACACCATTCTTTGTAAACCCTAGAAATGGTTGTGCGTGAAAATCCCAGTAACTGAGCAGATTGTGAAATACTCAGACCGGCCCGTCTGACACCAACAACCATGCCACGCTCAAAATTGCTTAAATCACCTTTCTTTCCCATTCTGACATTCAGTTTGGAGTTCAGGAGATTGTCTTGACCAGGACCACACCCCTAAATGCATTGAAGCAACTGCCATGTGATTGGTTGATTAGATAATTGCATTAATGAGAAATTGAACAGGTGTTCCTAATAATCCTTTAGGTGAGTGTATATGTAGACAAGATACATAAGAAGTATGTACAAAATAATCTATAGGTACAGAAACAATATAAATAAGTGTAAATAATGTGTTGTTGGGTATTTTATGTTTATTTATTTGTATTTATTCATAAGTTCCCTGCATCCTATTTGGGATAGTGCTCCCAGTGATCATTTAGGCTGCTCACTCTCATGCTGTTTCAAACCTGTATGACTTTCTTTCTTCTGTAAATGCTGGTATAGTTATTATTACCAATGACTTATTAAAACACATGTCTTAAAAAAATCTCAGTCCTCAAAAAAAAAGAAAACATTGTTTTGATATGTTTCTATCTTGACTGAAATTGAGCTGTGCACATTAGGACATTGGCACTGATTCATTGTGTCTCAGGGTTTTGATGTGCGTTGGGTATTTGTCTCATTGATTATTTTAATTAGTTATTATTATTATTATTGTTGTTTTTTTAACTACAGGGATGGACACCTGAGGTTGGAGAGCCAGAAAAAGCTCTGGAGGCACAGGTAAAACCAAAACACAAACAGAATTCACCATCATTGTAAAGGACACACTGCAGATGGTTCTTTAGTAACAGTTCTATTTAGAACCGTATCATCCTGAAGAACACTTTATATGCTGAAATGGTTCTTTGTGTTGGAGTTTAGGGTTCTTTATTCCCGCCTTTTTGTTTTTCAAATCTGTAACTGTCAAAGCCTCCTCATTACTTATTTTCTGGAGCTCTGTCAACATACTCTCAACAGGTAAATGATTTCTTTCTTAAAATGTCTATAAATTATAACTTTAAAAATAGTAACTGGTTTCCAACCAATAATGTATTTTTCTCTTTTTAGTTTAACAGAACATGTTAGTGGATACTCATCATCTCTTCTCCACAAAGTAAGTTAACAGAGTTATGGAATTTATGATCCATATTGTTTGTCTTTTTAATTATTACTTTATGCCTAAACATATCCAGTCAAAAAAAGAAAAAAAAAAGAAACATTAAATCTATCCCATGACTTTAAATCACTTTTTCCTTTTAACACGGTAAAGGGCTCATACTGTCCATTTTTGCTAATTTTGGCCTTCATGAACATATTTGTTTTTACATAATCAATTGGAAAAGAAACGATGTAACTCTAAACTCCGGTGGTGTGATTACTGATGAGCGTCACCGGTCTCGTATTTCTCACGAGGAGCTTCGGAAGCGTAAAAGAAGGAGCGACGACAGTGAAGGACGAGGACCAGGCCTGGCTGGACTATTTATGTTATGTTTTGTTTTTATATGTGGCGGCAATCGTCCGTCGTCAGTGAGGGGCTGCCGCCTTTACTTTCGTTTTGTATTTGTTTATTTAATGATTATTAAAGTGTGTTACACGTTTGCCGGTTCCTGCCTCCTTCCCACAACAACATACTTTGCTACATTAATGTATTCAGCTAACAACTGTTGTTAAAGCACTGTCATTTTTGCTACAATCTGCCGAAATAGAGGCAACAAGATATAATAAGACAAGGCAGATACAGGACTAAAAAACTATATTTATAATTATTAATATATAAAAATAATAGTAGGCCTAGTATTAATAATATGAAGAAACTAATATACTAATTTCAATGAAAATAAATATTGTTGAGCAGGTTATACCACGACTGTATAGCACTTTCAAAGCATGGTTATTTATGGAACCTTATAAAAAGGGTTCTATTTAGCACCAAAAAGGGTTCTGCTATTACAAGCCGAAGAACCCTAATTTGGTGCTGTTTAGAAACATTTTTCTTAAGAGTGTAGCTACTCAACAAAACAAATTCTCAGTCCATCTAGAAACAAACATGATCTCGTTGCATTTGAGTGGCATAGAGAGCAAACTAAGACACAACCTTTGCTGCATAGATGAAGGAAAGCATTGAATATCCACAAAACTCGAACAAATATATGAAACCTATTTTCCAGTTTTTTTTCTAATACATGCATTTGGCCTGTCATGGCTTATGACGTATTAATATTCCTTCTTGTTGCTGTTTTTATTGCAAAACAATGTAATTTTTTTCCCCACAGCCCAATCTTTTAAAAGTAAAATACCACTATTTTACAGTCAAAATCATTCGAGATTTTCATCCATACAATGGCCATTGGATCCATTGAGAACCCATGCAAACTCAATGCAAATAAACTGGTGTTGGTAGAGAGTCTGAATGATCTCATTTAGTGTCCTTCCTAAATGCATGTGCAGCGACACCACCATATTTAACATAATTATTGAGTTCTGAAGGGTCTGCTGTGTTTGCTGCTGTCCTGTAGCAACAATATGCTTTTGATGGTGCTTTAACATAAGAGATACCACAACTTAAACAATAGATCCATTCTAAATCAAAGCAAATATGTACCACACTACCACACTGTCAGCCCATTACCCTTAAACAATAAATAAAATATTTAATATTTTACTCATTTTAGTAATCCATCAAATAAAAATGACAGTCATACAAATATGTTCATAATGCACTATTTGTATTTATCCTATTACTAAGTGCATCTTTGTGACTGTTTGGCCTATGGTGACTGGGAAGATGATGGACCTTGAGGCAGCTGTATTGCCATGGCAATACCCTACATTCCACACCATGTCACGTTCGGGTGTTTGTTTGCTTGCTTGGAGAACTTGTACATGCCTTTTTTTCTATTGTGATGAGTTATGAGTTAGGATTTCTGATTTTCTTTTCTTTTTTTCTTTTATGAATAGAGCTGTGTGTGCACGTGGCCTATTAAAACGTGTTGTTCAATCTCTCTCAAAATTACTTTGTTATCTTATTACTTTATATCTTATTGGAATGTAACAGCGTATAGCATGCCCATCTTACATAAGTACTGAATGTTTTGAAGTCTATATGCAGTTGTTGTAGCATTTAAAACTATTCATTTTATTTCCTGGATTTTTTTTTAAATCAGCTATTTATCAGTTAGCAGCCATAATTATCAGCTTATTAATGTTAGCTAGAATGTTAATATCGGTGCAGCCTGCTAACTTCTAATAATTATTTTAGCAAATGATGTAAATACAGCCATTTGTTTATTTATTAATTACTATTTTTAAACATTTAATAAACATCATATTATCATTATGTTATCACTTTAGTCAATGTATTATAGTTATTTACATTATTGACTGGTAGTTTATACAAAATCGCTGTTTTCGGTGCTCCTCTAGCAGCCTCGCTCAGACAGACAGACCTTATGATCGATTGCAGATTCATCGATCCTGCTACCCATGCTTTAATTTCACCATGGAGAAGCCTGTGGGTTCTTTACAAGAGCAAGCTTTGAAAAGGAAAGAACGATTAAAAGCTCTACGAGACCGACAGTTTCAAGTGAGTTGCGTAATAAATGTTATTTTCTTTAAGACATCGGGTAAATAAAGCGCGCTCACTGGCCAACTTGCTTTAGTTAGCATGTTAGCAAAACAATTAAACGTTAAGCATTTCAGATTGTTTTATGAGACATTTAACATCAGTTGTCATCAAGAGGATTGAGTGATTTTAATGTTGCCCCCCGTCTCACTTTTAATGAATGTATTTTCCAGTTTATTATCCAAAGAAGTTAGCTCTAAAAAATATTAGCATTTCCTGATCAATGATCATTGAACAAATACTTACAATGACTGTAGAATGGCTTGATAAGCAAGTATGTTTTAGGTTGGTTTAAGCTTTTTTTCGCCTGTAGGATAGGTCATGCAAACCGATCAGCTGCTGGTAACTTATAACAGAAATAATCACAATTACATGGAATTAAGATTTGTCTTCTCTATACAATAATGTAGGGGTGAATTCAGGTTGATTGAGACACTTTTTCCAAGTCATCTCAATGGCAAAAAGTGTCCCAATCACCCTGAATTCACCCTATAACTAGATTCAGTGCTTCCTTAAAATTCATACCTTAAAACATGAGGAACAAGCCCGTTATTATCTGTGGTAATCGACATACCACAAATGTCGTTAGAGTTTAACTAACCTGTTTCCTCAAATGCGCAGTCATGCTTTTACTCTGATTCATTGTGCATCAGAGTTTTCATGTGTGTTATTTTATGTCAGTGTTCATCAGAGTTCATAATAGTTTTGGATCAACAAGTGGATTTTTTCTTTTTGTTCACGTTAACTAGTTGTTGTTTTTTAACTACAGGGACAAGCACCCGATGATGGAGAGCCTGCGAGCAAAAGAGCTCTGGAGGTCTCTGAGACAGAGGACAGACACAGGTAAACACACAGATATAAAGTCTGGTGTCACTTCTACCGAAGAATACTGCAAATAACTAAACTAAATTTTCAGTTCCACCATTTAGAAACAAATAGGAGTTCGTTGAAAAGACTGCCTGTTGTAAATGGGCAATAAATAACAAAGCTGTACTCCGTTTACATGATGCGAGGTAAAGGTCTCTCTTGCTCTCATCTCTATTTCAGGCTCAAGCCAAGGCCTCGAGCTCTCTGCTTTTTTCCGTTGTTTACTTTCAGATTCACAGAACCCTTGTGCTCCCCTCCTCCCTGAGCTCAAGAGGTGTTTGGCATTAACAGTTTGCAAAGGTTCCTAAACACTCGTCCCCCAATATCTGGACTATGTCTACCTTAGTACATAGTTCACACGAAAAAAAGAAAATACTGCCCTCATTTACTTGCTCTCATGTCATTTCGAACCTGTTTGACTTTCTTCTGTGGAACAAAAAAGAAGATATTTTGAAGATTGTTGGTAACCAAACAGTTTTGACTCCAATTGTATGAACTAAAAATACTAAGACATTTAGTAAAATATCTTCTATGTTAGAAAATCATAGAGTTTTGGAATTACACAAGGGCGGGTAAATGATGACAAAATTAACCTATTAACCTTAATTGATCTCCAGTTTTGTGGGTATAAGGCTTTACTTTTTTTCGAGGAGGTTTTTGAAATGGAGCTGATATGGGAGATTGTCTGGGAGAGAATGTTTTAAGGTGTGTCTCCTTAAACATTCATTATTAAAATGGCGACACAGCTTGGAAACAATGAGGTGTACTTCACCACCCAGCACACTTGTTATTGTGACACTTCAATGCTGCAATACCTGACAAATAATCTACTTGTCTTAACAAAAACAAAATGACAGTTTGAATTGTCTTTCAGGTTTTTTTTAAATCGGGGAAACAAAAACTGAACTGGTTATAGAGGGAAATATTTTATGATCTTTTTTCATGGAATTAATCAAAATAAACTTTTTTTAATACTTAAAAAAATTAATTATTCAGCAAGTACACATTAAATTGATCAAAAGTGACAGTAAAGACAAAATAATTATATTTCAAATATATGCAGGTCTATTGAACTTTATATGATTAATAAAATCCTGACATTCCTGGGTTAAATACCCTTTGACTAGTAACCAAAAGTCCAAATCATAGTCTCTGCTGCACCAATTCAACTGATATAAATACTAGTGTAGAACATTGCATAGAAACCGTGTCTATTCCTCGTTTAGTGAGATCAAATAATAAATCTAATGCAGGATCTAGGAAAAATCTAATTGTTATTAAAACAGAAAATGTTGCTATTAGTAAACAAAAACTATTTCTAAAGCTAGGTCTTCTAAACATTAGATCACTCACACCTAAGGCAGTTATTGTAAATGAAATAGTCACAGATAATAGCTTCGATGTACTTTGCCTTACTGAAACCTGGCTTAAACCAAATGATTATTTCGGTATTAATGAGTCTACTCCTCCTGGATACTGTTATAAGCATGAGCCCCGTCTGATTGGCCGTGGCGGAGGTGTTGCAACCATTTATAAAGATATTCTAAATGTTACTCAGAAAACGGGTTATAAGTTTATTTCATTTGAAGTACTTGTACTAAATGTTACGCTCTTAGATGTTAGAAAAACATCCCTATTATCCCTAGCCTTGGCTACCGTATATAGACCGCCAGGGCCTTACGCTGATTTCCTAAAAGAGTTTGCAGATTTTCTCTCAGACCTATTAGTCAATGTCGATAAAGCATTAATTGTTGGAGATTTTAACATACACGTAGATAATCCAAATGATGCGTTAGGAGCTGCGTTTACAGATTTATTAAATTCATTTGGGGTCAAGCAAAACGTCACCGGACCAACTCATCGTCTTAATCATACACTCGATTTAATTATATCACACGGAACCGATCCAACCGATATAGATATCATTCCACAAAGTGATGAAGTCACTGATCACTACATGGTAACTTGCATATTACGTACTGCTGTAATATGTCATGCGGCGTCGCGTTATCAACCAGGCAGAACAATCCTCCCATCCACCATAGATAATTTCTCAAATTGCTTATCTAATCTGTCTCAGCTGCTGCCTGAACCCAAACAAACAGATGAACTAGAAGAACTAACTAGCACTATGAGCACCATTCTCTCTAGAACATTGGATGTGGTTGCACCTATTAAATTAAAAAAGGTCAGAGAGAAAAATAAAGCACCATGGTATAACAATACTACGCATGTTTTAAAGAGAGAAACCCGTATTTTAGAGCGTAAATGGAAAAAAACTAATTTAGAGGTCTTTAGAATCGCGTGGAAAGACAGTATGTCACGTTATAAAAAGGCCCTAAAAGCTGCCAGGGCTGAGCACCTCCGCAAACTAATAGAAAACAACCAAAACAATCCAAGGTTTCTATTTAACACCGTGGCTAGACTAACAAATAAACAGACGTCACCCGAACAAAATATCCCGTTACAGTTCAGTAGTAATGATTTCATGAACTACTTCACTGAGAAAATAGAAAGCATCAGAACCACAATTATAAACGTTCAATCTTCAATCGCGCCTTACAATTCAGCTTCAATTATCACCCCGAAAGAACAATTACAGTGCTTTACAACTATAGAACAAAAAGAGTTAAATAAACTTATCACTTCATCTAAAACAACAACATGTTTATTAGATCCTATACCAACTAAACTACTGAAAGAAGTGTTATCTGTAGTGGAAGAGCCTCTCCTCAATATTATTAACTCGTCTTTATCTTTAGGTCATGTTCCAAGAACATTTAAACTGGCAGTTATAAAACCTCTCATTAAGAAACCACAATTAGATCATAATAATCTAGCAAATTATAGACCCATTTCAAATCTTCCATTTATGTCTAAAATATTAGAAAAAGTGGTGTCCGCTCAACTGGGCTCTTTCTTGCAACAAAATGATATCTATGAAAAGTTTCAGTCTGGATTCAGACCGCATCATAGCACTGAAACTGCGCTCGTTAAAATCACAAATGATTTACTTTTAGCTTCTGACCAAGGCTGTATCTCAATACTAGTTTTACTTGATCTTAGTGCTGCGTTCGATACTATAGATCACACAATACTCTTAGATCGACTACAAAATTATACTGGTGTTCAAGGACAAGCACTAAGCTGGTTCAAATCATACCTATCTGACCGCTACCATTTTGTCTATTTAAATGGAGAAAAATCGATCATAACTCCAGTAAACTATGGAGTGCCGCAGGGATCTGTATTAGGCCCCCTGTTATTTTCAATATATATGATGCCACTTGGAAATATTATAAGGAAACATGGAATTAGTTTCCATTGTTATGCTGATGACACTCAAATATATATTTCATCACGGCCGGATGAAAACGCTACATTTTCCAAATTGACAGAGTGTGTTAAAGATATAAAAGATTGGATGACGCGTAATTTTCTTTTATTAAATCCAGACAAGACAGAGGTAATACTTATCGGTTCAAAAAACCGCCCACAAAACCTCGCACAATACAACTTTAACATCATAGGATGTCCTGTTACTTTATCCTCTACAGTAAAAGACCTGGGTGTTATACTCGATTGCAACCTGTCTTTTGAAAATCATATTTCTTATGTTACAAAAACAGCCTTTTTCCACCTTAGAAACATTGCTAAGCTACGTAATATGCTATCAGTTTCTGATGCAGAAAAGTTAGTTCATGCATTCATGACCTCGAGACTGGATTACTGTAATGCTTTATTAGCTGGTTGTCCTGCATCCTCAATAAACAAGCTACAGTTAGTCCAAAATGCCGCCGCTAGAGTTCTTACGAGATCAAGAAAATATGATCATATAACACCGATTTTATCATCACTGCATTGGTTACCTATAAAGTTCCGTATTAATTACAAGGTATTGCTACTGACTTATAAAGCCCTAAACGGCTTAGCTCCAGTCTATTTAACGGATCTTCTATCGCCCTATAATCCATCGCGCTCTTTGAGATCACTAAATTCAAGGCTTTTGGTCATACCTAGGATATCCAGAACCACCAAAGGAGGGAGAGCATTTTCACATTTGGCTCCAAAACTCTGGAATAGTCTTCCTGATACTGTTCGTTGCTCAGACTCGCTCTCCCAGTTTAAAACTAGATTAAAGTCGCATCTCTTCAGCCAGGCATTCATATAATCCTACAGTTCAAACTACAATCCGGCCTCTATCCAATGCCAGAGGAGAACTGGCCCCCGACTGAGCCTGGGTTCTCCCAAGGTTTTTTTTTTCTCCATTAAGGCACCTGATGGAGTTTTAGGACACCATTAGGTCACTTGATGGAGTTTTTCGGTTCCTTGCCACTGTTGCCTTTGGCTTGCTCAGTTGGGGATATTTTGGGGATATTTTGGGGATATTTAATTTAATTTTATCAATCAATAAATTCCTCTTGAAACAAACTTTGTTGTATTATTTTAATTTAATACTGTGAAGCTGCTTTGATGCAATCTGTATTGTGAAAAGCGCTATACAAATAAACTTGACTTGACTTGACTTGACATTCTTTTTTTTTATCTCAGTTTCCACAAAAATACTAAGCAGCACAACTGTTTGATAATAATAACAACAACATTGATAATAATTCAGCTTTGGCATAACAGGAATAAATGAGTTTAAAGTGTATTTAAATAGAAAACAATTATTTTGCATTGTAATATTTCAAAATTTTTACTGTTTTTACTGTGTTTTTGATCAAATGAATGCTGCTGTAAGCTGGCATAAGAGACTTATTTCAGAAACTTTTGAATGGTAGTGTACTTTATCGTGCTTGAAAGTGTTTGCTGCTTATTTATTTCCAGCCTGAATAAGAGGAAACATCCTCTTTTGTTGGGCTTTTTGTTTAAGCTGTCAAAAATCTTAAGTACGGTGAGTCAGATAATGAATATCTGCTCAGGCTTTGAATGAACCTCAACCTTTCACCAGACGGTATTTTGTCAGCTTAAGCAGTAAGACAAATATCAAAATTCCATCTTGACTTAGAATTTTCCCAAGCAAAGCAGCAGCCCATCTCACCACATCGCATTTGTTATTGCTGTACTTTGTAAATGACTTTTGTCAGCAGCCAGGATTTATTGTTCCACTGCTGCCTATTTTAGAGTGAAGGAAGCCCAACGTTGGTCCCCTCGGTTGTTTTGCTGGCTCTGAGAAACGAGAGACCTTCCACCAAACTGTCAAGGCCCTCAATTCAGTGCCGTCCCTTGAGCATTAGTCCCATCTTTCTGTATGTGATTAAATTAGAAAGCAGGATACTGTTCTAGGCATTGCATCCAAACCCTTGGCCACAAGTTATTCAGGACTTCAGGATGTTCTAAATGCTCACTTAGGGTTGACAAACGGCTGTTGACATTCTGAAAATGTTGGATTGTTTGGCTGTTCTACTGTAGATGAGGAAAGCCAGTGGTCCTGTATTGTTCCAGCAGGTGGTCAGGAAGTCTTTTCAGGAAAGTTGAGGACAGGGAGGCGTTCCCAGCTCTTTGTTTCAGTCGGTTGCTTTGAGTGTTTTTTCCAACATGCTTCAAAACTCTTGTTTGGGGTCATAATATGTTGTGCTGCTTTCCAGGGCCTTGCCCTTGATGGGTTTTGGCTATGAAATTTGAGTATTATTATGGTAGCGGTCGCAATGCTTTGTGTTGGGTGACGTTGTTTCCATTTCATTATGCTTTATTTTGACAACCCTACACCCAAGACTATTGAAAAGGAGTGGTGACACAGCTGACAGTAACAATCTGTTTGTTCCCAGCCCATTTAATTACATGGTTTGACTCTACTGAAATTCATGTAGATCAAGCAGAAGCAAATGTGGGCCTGCTGTAGCCGGGTCAATAACAAATAAGTGTCCACAATAAACAAGAGGAATCATCTTTTAAAAATCTTTTTTTTTTTTTTTGTGTAATTTTTGTCTTCATGTTGGTTTCATATGGGTTTGAGAAACTTTTATACCGATTTCTAAATGTTGGTCGCACCACATGACTTTGATTTGGAGGACAAAAATGTTACAAATAACCAATGAAACACTTTAAAATATAGTGTTTTTCCCCCTAAGAAATAATATTAAGTTTACGCCAGGTTTTCCCTTCAAGATTTAGATTTTTTAATGATTTCATTACCACCTTGAAATGTTTGTCATGTCCCCCCCAAAAATATTAAAACAAGTTTTTTAGTTCTATGTTCATTATAGAAGAATAACTTATTTGAACAAACAAAATAAACATCACATTGTTGACACTTGACTCAATACTGGCTCTGATTTAGATCAGATGGTGATGAATGTGGACCTTCTGTAGTAAATGGCTATGTTTCCATCAAATTGAATTCAAATTGAGAGATCGCATAAAAAAAACTCTGGATGAAACTCCAAGATGCGCATCAATTCTAAAAATGCACATAAAAAACATGCATTTCGTCTTCCAATTGCAGAAACTTCCATTTTTTTATTACTGATATTTTGCTTCAGTTTCCAGGGAAGTGACGGTTTTGTTGTCTTGAACACATGGGATGGAAACTGTTGTGTGTGATATTCCAAATTTGTGCTCAAGTTAAATTTGCAACTTTGGATGGAAACATTGCTGATGACAAATAAGAGTGTTCACGATTGAGAAGAGGAACCATGTTTTTAAAAATCTAGTTTAAAAGCACATGTGCCAGGTTCTTAGAAATGTACTTTTTGTATTAATGTTGGTTTTATGTGTTTTTGAAATTTGGTTTCAGTGCAATGACTAAAAATGTAATGTGAAACCTTTTTAATAATTAATTTAATTAATTTATACTTCTCAAAGTAAACGCATATATTTTTTACAAATATTATGAATTATTAAAAAAATCATAAGGCGGTGATGAGTGTGGGCCTGCTGTAGCTCCCTTTTTGAGAACAAAACTGGCACACATCTCAAGAGACCAACGAGTAAGCAATTTGATGAAAATGAATTCTGTCTCCTATTGGGCAGTTTTAAACAAACTTTCATGTTCTGTTGATCATGCTGTGAAGAACCCTCTGTGCTTCCCTGAAGATCCAGCAGCACATTTTGCTGCAACTTGCAAGGATGTTAATAGACCTGTCGGCTGAGTGATGGCATAATTGGGCTTGTTTCAACCCCTCTCAGCTGCGCTCCCTAGACACGGTCAGGTGCCACATGCTAATTAGCTAGTTCTTTAAAGATGAAGGGAGGCTTTGTACACATGGTGAGTGAATGTACTCTCTGGATGCCTCCACAGAATGGATTCAGCACTCATATAGCACCAGCTGCCCAGTGTCCAAACTACATGTTTATCTGCACTGCCACCTGCTGGTTACTGGGGTTTCCTGTGATTGCCTTTGTATTATCGTCTTGAATATAAGAAGTTATAATGGAGGCAGTGACTAAACACTTGTTTATAACTGCGAGTGAATTGCATAGTTTTGCAATTATGTTTGCAGAGAGCTGAAGCTGAGGAATTACACACCGGAGGATGAGGAGCTGAAGGAGAGACAGGTGCCCAAAGCTAAACCTGCATCAGGTGAGAACGCTTCTGGCTTACCTGCACAATAAATATTACTGGCTGTACCTTTAAATTATATTTTCAAATGTTTATACTTGCAAATTAAGTTGACCTTTCATGCTGGTTGATAATGTTACATCAGGTGATCAGGTGTTGAGTTACAGGTTGTCTTAAAGGAAAAGTTCACTTAAAAATGAAAATTCTGTCATCATGTACTCACCCTTTAAGTTGTTAAAAACCTGTATGAATTTCTTTCTTCTGCTGAACAAAAAGGAAGATTATTTTGAAGAATGTCAGTAACCAAACAGTTGATGGACCCCATTGACTTCCATAGTAGAAAAAAAAAAAAAAAATACTATGGAAGTCAATGGGGTCCATCAACTGTTTGGTTACTGACATTCTTCAAAATAGCTTTTGTCTTCAACAAATGAAAGAAATTCATACAGGTTTGAAACAATTTGAGAGTGAGTAAATTATGACAGAATTTTCATTTTTAAGTGAACTATTCCTTTAATGGTCTTGTTTCATATTCCTGTAGTGGAGGACAAGGTCAAGGACCAACTGGAAGCTGCAAACCCAGAGCCTGTGATTGAGGAAGTGGTGAGTGGATTTCTCCCTCAATCCAAAGGCTCAGTTTTCAAACATGATGCCATATGGACAGCATCAGTTTCCTTACACTCAGTTACTCTACTTGTCAAACGTTTGTAATAAGTTAGAATAAATATTTTTTCTCTTGACTTGTGTTCTCAGGATCTGGCCAATCTTGCCCCCAGAAAACCAGACTGGTACAAACCTTACATTTTTATTTATAAAACACAATCATACATCATATTCACTGTGATTTGAATATGATAATTTACATTTTCATTCATTTAATGCTGTTACTAAAAAAATGACTGTTTTGTGTTTGTAATAGGGATCTAAAGAGGGACGTTGCCAAGAAGCTTGAGAAGCTAGAGAGGCGAACACAGAAAGCCATTGCTGAACTTATACGTGAGTATGACACTAACTGAGACAGGAATTCTTCTTCTTCTTCTTATGCTATCCTTAAGATTCCTAATTTTGTTTAGCAGGCCTCAAACAATAGGTTATTGTAGCATCAAAAGTCTACATTTAATAATTTAGATTCGGTCTCTCTCCTTTCTGAGAGACTGCTCTGCTCTGATTGGTCAGATGGCCCAGTCTGTTGTGATTGGTGTAGCACTTACAATGCGTGTCATATATGAATTTCAGCTCTGGAGGCTTCCTCAGCACTTAATAGGGACATTTAACTGTGCGCTGCACATTTTATGGAGAACAGCTTGTTTTCTGTAGCTTTTGTAAGATGGTTCACCGCTCCTTAGGACAATTAACCATGGTTTTGTGTTTGATTACGGTTTCTATTATCTTAGTTTTCTGACAAATATCATGATTAAATTGAGGATAACGCCGTATCTATAATGTATAAGAATATTACAAAAAACATACCACTCTCATTACGTCCTGTGAAAGCCGTGCCTGCAAAATCTGTGCATGAAATCTGTTCTGGACAATCCTCTTGTTCGTTAACATTGTCAAGGTCTGAATTGGGCTCGAATTGGTTTGAAATAACCTTAATAGAGAAGAGCTTGCAGTTATGGAGGGGTGGGACATTCCTGAACACATGCTAAGCAGTGCCAATCACAACACACTGGGCCAGCTAACCAATCACAGCACATTTCGTATTTCAGAAGGAGGGGCTTTATTGAAATCGGTGTGTTCGAGCCAGACTAAGGAGAGGTGCTGTTTAAAAAAGCATTATTTTTCACATATCAAGCATGAAAACATTCTAGTACACCCCGAACACATGTTCTAGTACACCCCAAAAACAAAATCATGACTTTGTAAAAGTGCATATTAGGACCCCCCTTTAAGGCGCGTTCACACAAGAGTACGATAACAATAACAATATTAAGTAATATAAAAATTCTGAGATTTCCTTACCAGAGCAATTATGTTAATGACACAGGAACTATATAATTGGAATCACAATCAGAACCAGCTGATGAATAAAAAAAAATACTTTTAAAGAGCATGAGGATTTAAGTGGCAAATTACATAACTGAGGCACTTAAACAGAATGGTGTTGTCCATCGGTGTGGATGCTAATATAGTTATCGTTATTGTTCTTGGTGTGAATGGCTTTTGACTGGTGACATAAAAAAAAGCAATGTAGCACTATCATCTCTACATCACTTTTATCAGTTATATAGTTGTAAAGCCTTTTTGTAATGAGCTCCGCCCGTGCTTCATGTAAGGCTAATTGCTGTGAGGATTTAAAAAGCCCTGGAGATCTGATGTCTCTTAATGACGTCATATATGGATGGCACACACATTACTACTACACTGTATTTTTTTCTCTCAAACCCACAATAAAAATGAAAGTCTGTATTATCTAGAAAATAAATATTTTGTAGATCACCAATCAGAGCTAGAGCTCACATGTGTTTTTGAGTCATGTAGTCATACCCCATGTTCATAACTTATGTCTGGGCATGTGTGATTCCACAGGGGAACGGCTCAAGGGCAGCGAGGCAGAGCTGGCGGGAGCGGTCGGAGCAGTTGGCATGGAAGAGGGAGACTCTGACTGAATGATGGTCCCACACAATAGATTTTCTAGAACTTTCCGGCCTATTCCCCATTACATTGCAGTGTGTGTTTAAAATGCATTTCTTATGCTGAGCTCAGAATGAGTTTACACACAACCAGATCAGGTGATAATAAGTGTGAGTGTTTGTGTGAGAGAGAATGATATAGAAATGTGTTTTCATGTGGAGTACAGGAAGAACATCAAATCTCTCCTTCTCTTTTTTTATTATTTTGTTGTTGTTTATTAGTAAACAATTATTTCTTTTCTAAATTGACTCTGTCTTTTTCCTTTCTGGGCTTTATGATAAAACATTATCCAATGTCAGTAGGTTTCATTTAAACTTGAATCCTGACAAAGAAGGGGTACAGAGGAGAATACAAAATATCATAATTCAAGAGAATGTTACATCTAAAACTGCAGTACTTTATTAACTTAATATATTTTATGTTAATAACTTAATTTGGGTACTTGAAGTCTCAAATATGTTTTTCCCCAGAATTATTCTGCCAATTTTCTCAAACAAAATGATAGACATACTGTACACTTTTTTTTTTAGGTTAAAAGACAAGTTGTAAGAACAGCACAAATGTTCGACAATAAAGTGCATTGATTATTCTCTCACTGTAACATGGCTAAAACTAAAGAGACCGCAGAACTATGACAATTCACATCAAACATAAACTTATCCTAAACATCCCAGAAAGTTAATACTTCTATATCATTCATTTAAATATATATTTTGATGTATGGTTGTATATTTATTACAAATTAATAATGGAAATATATTATAATGTTTAAGATTAACATTTTATTTAGTGTGGTTTACTCTCAAACCGAAAAATGAGATGTTCACCACTAAGAAAAAAGCTATTGCACATATTGTTGTCAAGTATAGTTACATTCGTTCTTATCTTTAACAGATGCTTGCGTATCCAAAGGCTGGCTTCATTTTCTTGCTGTCAAATAACTCAAGAACTATCTGGTTTATGAATCACCCCCTCAGATTGTTGAAAATATGACCTTTTGGTTATTAGCCTGGATCTAAAATGCTAAGCTACCACCGTTGTAGGGAAATAAAGTCAGCATATGCTGATTTTTTGCAATTCGGCTGAACTCCCATCCTTTGTACCTTATAAAATACAGATCGACTGGTTCTACATACACAACATAATCATGGACGTCCACACCAACCATACACAAACAAACATATTTTGGCCATTACTTTCTAAATATGTTATACCAAATAATTTATGTTTTTGAGTAAATATCAGTATAAACTTCAAGCGATTAAGATACTGTGGTCTCCTGTGTTGTGAATCAGGAGAAAAAAAAAAAGAGGAGGGGGGGGGGGTTTATGCAAGATTTGCTGAACTTTAGTGATATTTTGAACTTACGTTGATGGAGAGCTTGTCTTGATACTGGTGGTGGTGGGTGTTGGTGAGACTTTGACATGCAGATCAGCTAATGGAGAAAAGCCATTGCTAAATATGTGGCGTCACAGACGTTTCCAGAACTGTAGCCCTTGAGTAGGATTGGAAGCCTCAGCCACGGGCTGAAAAGTGCAAGGCTTGTCCATCTAGACTTAATGTCATTTCTGGTCCTGTGGTTACTTGTGAGGGTTGATGGTATGCATTAACTTTTGTTTTCATTATGTCCTCCCGTCTCAATTTTTCTTGCAGCAGGGCCCAGCTCCACCTTGCACACTCGCTGGGCAAACTTTAGCGAGCACAGGGTCTCTCCGACGTTGCTCTCAAGAGATGAAACCTAAAGAAGACAAATTATTTTTACACAAGTATTTTAGTTAATTATATTTATTTAAAAATTAACATTACTGTGTAGGAGGTTGTTTAACTCTGTGATCCATCAAATGGCATTCCCATGGACTACCTATAGACCATTCAAGAACTTTGAGGGATATTTTACAAGACATAGAACAAGCTGGTTAAAATTGCTTTAGTATATTTAGTACATACAATTGTTTAAGTACAAGGTTTTGTTAGGAATATGAGTGCTGCCAGGATAACTAATTGCTAGATTAGCTAAAATTAAAAAGGTTCATGGTAAGGTAAGAGTTTTGAAGCATTTAGTAACATGAAAAATAAGCTATCCATGTACCCAACTGTATGTCCTCTATGTCCAATGTCCTTGAATTATTCAGTACTCACCACTTTTGGATGGACAGAAACTCTTATCACAAAGTCTACGCATTGTCTGCCTCTGTGTTGTCTGACCAGCCTTATCCAGCCTGTCTTTAGTGTTTTTAACATGCTTTAAGACAAACCATTTTTTCCTTAAAACTGCAGTGAAAAAAAAAAACAGTCTAAAATCATGGTTTGAAATCGCCGGTGTTTCTTATGTCACAAACTTCCTTGTAACCAATCACGTCAACGTGCTTGCGGGCTTTAGCATATCATTAACTGCTGCTAAGCAGGGGAGTTTCAAGAGAAGCAAGGTTATACCGTTATGTATATTTTTCTGTTGATATGAAAAATCGGGTACATTTAGTAATATAGCAGATGGATTATGTATGTGATGTATATTGCAATGTTATGATGAACTATATGCCTTTCTCCACTATTGTTCTATGTTGTTCAAAGTGTTTCTAAGGATACAGATTTTTAGATGGCAGACTGAGATGGCAAATGGGATTAATTACGGTTATGTGTCCGATGTTCTAGAGAATGATACATAAAACGCATTACTAGGGTGCTTCTCATTTCTTATTTGTGCATCCTTGTTTCCTTTCCCTGCTTCCTTTCCTCGCGTCTCAGCTCCTCCCCCTGTAGGATACGAGGGAAGGCTGCAAGGAAAGAAAAGGAGGACTGAGGAATCGAATGAAAGCTTTTTTTATACATTGGAATACTTGATCACTCGAGCGTCACTTCACCGCGTCATCAGCAGCGCTCAAAGGATCTGCCCTTATGTTGTTGAAGTTTGTTTATTAAAGAAATTCATAGTAAATATTAATAAAGCAAGATACCCTGTTGAAATATGTGAGATGTGTGGTTTATATAAACTGGAAAGGTAAAGTATAAATTTAAATGATTGTGACCGATGTGAAGGGGGAGGAGAATTTATACGTGCGTCACTTTTAGTCGCTAAAACTCTTCCGCATAGGATACACCTGTGTATCCTCACTCATGACTCCTCAGGAAGCCTCCTCGGCTCCTCGTGGTGCAATTAGAGATTTGAGATGTCCTTCAAGATGGCTGAGCTCGATCGGTTTCCGGGTCATAGGATGGAGGACGGAGGAGAGAGGAGATGAGGAGGGATATTGAGTTGTGAGCAAAAACCCCTATTCTGATACATCGACTTGTAGACAAGCCTGTATGAGTGAGTGGAGGCGGGGCACATTTGCATATTCATGGCTTAGCGTGTATACTAAATGAGGCAAGGGTGTAGTGTTACATTCAAGCTATTTTAAGGCATGAAAAAAAAATCTCACAGGAAAAAAAAACTTTAAATATGCCATTTTGGTAATCAAAGATGAATTTTAAGGGATACAATTATTGACTACAGGGGGGCATTAAGAAAAACTTTGAGAAAAAAGAAGGTGCATTTTTATTATTGGTTGTGCCTCCTATGCAGTCCAGAGCATTATTTTTTTTAATTATATTTGTTTTTGTCTCCCACACATTGATAGTGTCTCCCTGAAGACAAACTATATAAAATATTCTAGAAATTGAGTGCATGTGTGCCTTGTTTCCACCTGGTTTGGCAAGTAATTCAAATGTGTCTATGCTGACCACCTGAGGATATCGTTAAACTCTACATTCCTTTAGCGGTGGTTTGTTGTGCGAGTGCTACCTCCCTGAAATTATTTTTTGCATGGCAGAATGTCTGAACCCCATTGGCATCATATGAAAAAGAATGAACTGTTGTTAGATATATATTTCGTACAGCTACCTTGGCTCTTTCCTGTCTAATTTGGTGTAACAGTATAGACCAGACTTTGTCCTGATAGTCAAATAGTTTTTTCACACTCCACTTAACCCTGGGTTATTGTCACTTTTTTAACCCTGGGCTAACCCAGGGTTTCACATTTGTCATGAAAGGGGAAAGGGGCTTAGCACAGCTAAGCTAATGGGCTTAACTTGTGAGTCTTGGTAAATACTTGTACCTGAACAACCATGGCAGTTTTGTTGCCCTTTCCTAGTGAGTCCTGCAGCAGGTAGGTGAGTCGTGAGTTCCTGAAGGGTATATGAGTCTGGTGGGCCTTAAGAGCTTGGATCACATCTCCTAGAGCGAGCAGTGAGCGGTTGATATTCTGGGCTTCCTTCAGTCTTTCCCCCTCTGCCCCAGACTTCCACACCCTTTCAGAACCAGCCAGATCCACAAGATTCAGCTTGCCTGCAAAGGAGAGGTCAGGGATTTTGGATACACAGGGCTGTTTGAGCGGAACTCAAGACATTTGAGAACTCACAACTCAACCAATCTAAAGTTCCAGAGTCATTGGGACTTACCGGTGGTTTTGGCTCCACTGGCGAGGTCTGTGCCCAGCACAGTCACAGTGAGCAAGGCATGTGATCGAGAGCTATGCTCATTCATCTGCGTTCCAAATGTAATCCTGTTCTTTCGAGCTATGGCCAAAATCTACAAAAAAACCAACAGATTATTAGAGAGAAGTTTTTTGTATAGTCAGCATTCTCTTGACAGATGACACCCTGGGACTCACTTTTTTGATATGCTGGAAGCTTTTGACCTCATTGACCCTGAGTCCTGGCACATGGAGCTGTCCTGTCCCATCAGGGTTGATCTTGATGTCAAGCTTCTCTCCATCCTTACTGAGTAGATCTCTGTTGTTAACAACCAAAATATTTTAAACAATTGAATTGTATTAAAGGGTTAGTTCACCCAAAAATGAAAACTGTCATTATTTACTCAACCCTCCTGTCATTCTTAAAGCTGCCGTCGGCAAGTCTGGCAGATTGGGTCGATTAGCCAAAATTTTGAATGTTTACAACTCTCATGCCCCTCCCCACTACCAGCGAGCACCCTCCCATCGATGTCGTGCTCGTCAGTGCGTCACTGTGCGTGTGTACCTGATTTTCTGTGAACGCGTCCGTCTCTTCAGCATCTATCAACACCATGGACTCGGAGGTAGGCTGCCCTGGCTAATCTAGCCATAGATAGCAATAACCGAGGAATTGGAAGCTTGTTAGTAGATTTTCTCTCCGCCATCACGCTTCATGCAATCTCCAGGCGAACTTCAGGCGTGGCGTGTGCATGTGATATTAACGTGCGCGAGTGAGGGGGGATCTGTGGCGTGTGCACGACCTGTGATTGACAGTCAGATCTCACACCCCCCTGCGCTGATTGGACCTGATGAAGCGGGAGCGCTGGATTTTTGCAAAACAAATAACACGCTCCAGGTGGAGTTAGAAGCTCTCGTTTTTTTCTAAAACCACCTTATTTATGTTGTTCTGTCGGATTATAGTGTCGATTACACTGAATATGATCAAAAAAATGTTGCCGACGGCAGCTTTAAGACTTTCGTTACAAATTCAAACAAACATCCACTGCACTGAACGATGTAAACTTTCTGAAACTTTGTATTACTTCTTGTGTTTATTGCATCTTTAGGATGAATCACTTGTATTCCTCATTTGTTAGTCGCTTTGGTTAAAGTGTCTGCTAAATTAATAAATGTAAATTTAAGTGCAGTTGAGCTTCCGTTTACCATATTTAATGTGTTCTATGCATGTGAGTTGAGCAATGTTTATATGTAAAATTAAATTTAAATCTGTACATAATATAAAGCAGGACAGAAATCTCACAGGTTTAGAATTTGTGTGGATTTAAGGTGCTAAGTGATGTCACACGTTTTTTAGGCCAAAACATTTTTTGTCACATACAGCAAATATCTCCTCACTATCCGCTAGCTGCCTGTCCCCTGAACACACTGTAAAAAAAACGCGGTCTCTGTAAACACCACAGGCTCCACAAACGCCAACAAAAACAGACTGGGCTAACCCGCACCACGAAACATAACAAGCTGTTCCGGCCAATAACCGACAAGAAGGATTTGGGGGTGGGGTTTGGGGGGTTAGTGCGCGGATGAGGAGGAGGGAGGGTCTAGATAGCCTCCGTTTTGTTTGACATTACTTCGAACGTCAACAAGAAGCACCTTTAATGAAAGTCTTATGGATTTGGAAGTTTACGACATAAGGGTGAGTAACTGATGATAGAATTACATTTTTTGGGAGAACTAACACTTCAACATTCCTCATAAACATCAATTGAACGACAAGTTATTGCATGATCCAATAGCTCGAATGTTTACTTGGATGCTTCTAACATTTAATTGAATGGGCAACAATTTATTTTAGATTCAAAGGAGTTGTAAATGGAAACCACCACAGAATATTTCATGATAAAGAGGTAAAATACAATACCTCAGGACCTCGTTGTAAATTTCCACTGAACTGACACTGACGGTATACGTCCACATGTCTTTTCTTTCCTCAATCTCGTTGAACAGGTGTTTCAGGGCTCGTTGGTTGATACCGGGGTTCTCAACAGTACCCTGAGACAGACAAGGATGGTTAATGAGATCTGACAGTCTTATTGAATAATTAATGGAAATAGATCATCTGGGTCAAAAGTATGAAATCGGAACCATGTGTTATGACAAGTATATAGTTACAGATCTCTATATATTACCTCCATAGTATAAGTCTTGCCAGATCCTGTCTGGCCATAAGCAAAGATGCAAACATGATACCCATCTATACAGGATGTGATGAGCGGCTCAATTTCCTGGAACACCTGAGAGATAAAGAATGGTATAAAAATACATATAAAAAACATTACTAAAAATGCTTTCTTGATCTATTAAAGGGATAGTTCACACAAAAATGAAAGTTCTGTCATAATTTACTCACCCTCAAGTTGTTCCAAACCTGTATGAATTGTTTTCTTCTGCTGAACACAAAAGAAGATATTTTGAAGAATGTTGGTAACCAAACAGCTGATGGCCCCACTGACTTCCATAGTTTGGGGAAAAAATATACAATGGAAGTCAATGGGGTCCATCAATTGTTTGGTTACCAACATTCTTCAAAATATCTTCTTTTGTGTTCAGCAGAAGAAAACTTGAGGGTGAGTAAATTATGACAGAATTTTCATTTTTGGGTGAACTATCCCTTTAAGCAAGATGCACTATGGCTTATTACGCACTATGGTTATTGGCTGGTTTTAGAGATTTATTGTTACACTTTAGTGTTGGATATCTACTTGTGCATGCTTTACCCGAATTTCATCTAATGCTCACTTAATCTTAACAAATAACTTAATTACACTTCAGTGTAATCTTTAGCTAATCTCAAAATGAATGCAGTATACATTTTTAATAATGTTGTGATGCTTAAATTCACTTGTAGCATTTAAAAAGATTGATTTTAATCTTTTGTTTATTTTTATTTATTTGGACAAAATAGAATAGAATTTTTATATCAGCCATGAAAATAATGACTAACTTAGCGATAGCATTAGCAACTAGACATTAATTATCAGTGCATCATTACTATATAGGCTACCGATGTTCATAAGCCTATAAGTCTTTTAGTATTTCATGTGAATATGACTTTTACTCTGCTTACCTCATCTTGAGTGGCCTGAGGGTGAAATACTTTATCAAGCTCAAAGTTTTTGGCCTTTCCCTTGCTTAAAACTGTGAGTGCAGATTCATTATGGGGGTCTGTTGTCACAACTACCGCTTGGCCTTCCTCATGTTGATCTTCCTTCAGTACTGGCTTTACACGGCACAAAACACGAATATTACCTGGTGGGAAAAAAAACACACAAAAAAAACTTTTCTTATATTTTGCTTAAGTCATATGGACAGAAATGGTAAAAATGGTCATTACTGCCAACCTTTAAGCTCAACCAGCTGCTCGTGGTACTTCCTGCGGAGCGCTACCTCCTTTCTGTATTTTTCCAAAAGGTCTTTGTTGGCCTCTGACATCTCATTTATAGCTGCCATTATCTAAGGAATAATATTGTAATATTAGAAAACAATTTAGAAATGAAAGCAACAATTACAATGTGACAATATCAAACTCTTCGATCTCAGAAGTTGTACATTTAGTACAGGTTTGTGCAGCAGCAGATATTTGCTTACCTGTTTCTTGGCTTCTTTGATAGCTGTTCCATAGAAGTCAGAAAAGTTGCGGACCTGACTGCGCAGACTGGCATAGTCGGTCTTCATGGAGCGTAACGTGGGAGGGAGAGCACTCAGACGCTTCTGGAGGGCTGGAAATTAAACATGCGCGGAGCCATACACATTGCCACAAATTTAACAATGTCAACAATAGGGGTGCTCATGAGCACACCTAAATCATATGTCATGTGGACTTCACAAGTGTAGCGAAGACTATAGACCAGGGATGTCAACTTCGGTCCTGGAGTGCTGCTGTCCTGCAGAGTTTAGCTCGAAACCTGATAAAAAACCTCGCCTGCCTGTGGCCTTAGCAGAGAGGGGCTTATTATTGGGGATATGAGGGTCCGTGGCTCTACCTTTGGAAAAAGCGTAATGGCTAATCACGTGTGCCTTGATAACCAATCACATTACAGCCTTGACATCATTGAATATCGTTCAGAGTTTTTGCGACAGTCAATCACTGTTTGCGGATACCATAGAAATGAATGAGAAGTGCCATAAACTGAACCCTACCTGTCCGTGAATTCTCTTATGAGACAGCATTTTTTTTGGTGTAAACTTTAAAAATAGATCAATCGAAAACAAATGTTCTAACCCAGTTAACACAGTGACGTTGTGAAGATGTAACCGGACCGGACCATATTCCGGCGACGTACCACATAACGTTCCAGCGACGTAACTTTGTGATTCCCATAATCGTCGTGGCGACGTTATAGTGGTATGTCGCAAGAACGTAACGAGTACGTCTCAATGACCAAACTGGCATGTTGCGAGGACGTAACATCAAAGGACCATATTAGTCGATGCGACGTGCCAAATAACGTTCCAGCAACATAACTTTGTGATTCCTGTATTCGTTGTGGTTACGTTAAAACTGTACGTTGCTGGAGCATGGCAGGTACGTCCTAACGACCAAAATACCACGTCCGCATTTATTTTTAATACACTTCTCACCTTTAGTCCTGGGAATGTGCTTGATCCATAACCTTGAAATCTGCATAGAACTGATAAACTCAAACATTTCATTCTCTGCTGTAAAACCTTATAAATTATAATAGGGAATTGTGTATTGTTTTCAGTTAATACATTTAGGGATCAATACATTATATGTAACGGAAACCAATACAAACCCTTATTAAATTCTAAATAGAAAATGGCCCAAAACCACACTGCAATCATTTAGCAATCAGCATTTATTCAGTGTTACTTTGTACAATTAGGCTACTAAGCCAATACATTTTGAACATTAATGATTTTTTTAACCATGTAAAGTGTTAACAACTTATGAGTACAGAAATTTAACACGTCAATTAATTAATAAAAAACAAAATCAATGAATAATATAACCAACTATTATTTTTTATTGAAAAAAAGTGTCTTATCATTAGGGATGGGTGTAGTTAAATAATGATTTTATCACTGATACTTATCAATACTCTTATTGACACTCTTCTCTATAATTTGGCGCAAAAATAATAAAGACATTTTTTTTAAAAAGAAAAAGATTCAGCAGTTTCTTTATTATTAATTTTATTTGCAGAAAATGCCATGTTTAATAAAAGTAAAGAAGCTACAGAAGAAGGTTAAATGCAGAAAAGAAGAATACAGAAAATAATTTCTTAAGGTAACAGAATTTAGGTTTTAGGTTTAACGTTACATATTCATTGAATATTGCTCATATAGCATCACTTACATTTGAATGTCAAAGCCTTCTTAAAATAAATTAAATGAATATTTAGAAATAAGGAAAAAACAGATGTATGGTGATATAGGTAAAACATGGAAAAATGGATATGAAGTTATTTAATAAGCTTCCTCACTTCACCTGTTTCCTCACTGGCAGCAGCTTTCTTCAGAAATGTTGAAATCGTGGAGCTTTCCCTCTGTTGTTAAGGGGTTATTTTGTCGCTGCTAAAATAATAGAACATTTATCAATATTTGTTTACCGTGAAAGATCAAAACGCATTTGAACTAACGTTAGTTTCAGACATTTTTTGCGCTCCGTGTAAGTGACGTCATCGATTAACAGCACATACATTTATGTTAAATATCAGTTTGTTAAATAAATTAGCCAACTTCCAATAACCCATTCAACTGACAGCAAAACCTTTACAAAAATAACAAAAAATCTCATCTACACATAAAGACGTGATAAAATAAAAGCCCAAACTTTTATAAACAAGAGTTTAGGTTAGCCTAACAGTTAACGTTAACGTTACCTCTTCTGAAAAGATGTGTGTCAATAACACGTAAGAAAAGTGTCAGGAGCAGTTGTGTGTATTATTTGTGTGATTTTAGAGACTAAACTCACCTGAAAGCAGTGAAAACAACAGCGAGAGAGGGAGTTTGCTACTTGTAAGTTGTGTTTGCTGCGCCGTTTCCATGGCAACTCTGCGCCGCTCCAGGGTTTGAAAGCTACTCGAATGTTAATCGATGACGTCACTTACACGGAGCGCAAAAATATGTCTGAAACTAGTTCAAATGCGTTTTGATCTTTCACGGTAAACAAATATTGATAAATGCTCTATTATTTTAGCAGCGACAAAATAACCCCTTAACAACAGAGGGAAAGCTCCACGATTTCAACATTTCTGAAGAAAGCTGCTGCCAGAGAGGAACACAGGTGAAGTGAGGAAGCTTATTAAATAACTTCATATCCATTTTTCCCCACATAATGTTTTACCTATATCACCATACATCTGTTTTTTCCTTCTTTTTATTATATCAAATGTAAAAAAAATTATTCATTTAATTTATTTTAAGAAGGCTTTGACATTCAAATGTATGTGACGCTATATGAGCAATATTCAATGAATATGTAAACCTAAAACATAAATTCTGTTATCCAAAAACATAAATTCTGTTATCCTAAGAAATTATATTCTGTATATACTTCTTTCTCTTTTCTGCATTTCAACTTCTTCTGTAGCTTCTTTACTTTTATTATACATGGCATTTTCTGCAAATAAAATTAATAATAAATAAACTGCTGAATCTATCCCTAATGATAATACACTTTTTTCAATAAAAAATTATAATTGGTTATATTATTCATTGATTATGCTTTTTATTAATTCATTGACGTGTTAAATTTCCGTACTCATAAGTTGTTAACACTTTACATGGTTAAAAAAATCGTTAATGTTCAAAATGTATTGGCTTAGTAATTGTACAAAGTAACACTGAATAAATGCTGATTGATAAATGAATGCAGTGTGGTTTTGGGCCATCTTCTATTTAGAATTTAATAGGGGTTTGTATTGGTTTCCGTTACATGTGATCCCTAAATGTATTAACTGAAAACAATACACAATTCCCTATTATAATTTAAAAGGTTTTACAGCAGAGAATGAAATGTTTGAGTTTATCAGTTCTATTACAGGCCTATATAGGCTAATGTTTATATTTATGACAACGTTGTAAAGTTCAATTTTTTATAATCTTGGCCAGAAATGTTGTTCCAGAAATGTTGTGGGCACATCCTCAAAAGACGTTGCTAGTTTATCCCAAGGAGAACATTGTAGAGACGTGGTCCAGGTCACCAGATAACTTAATAAAATCTTTGATGAATTAAGTAAATGTTCCATATAATATCCAAATGGCATATATCTCTAGGATAATACTTGTAATGCAATTTTCTTAAAAGTTATCTTGTGACCAGTGGACCACGTCTCTACAACGTTCTCCATGGGATAAACTAGCGACGGAGGACGTGCCCACGACGAACGTTAGCCAAGATGGAACTTTACCACAACGTTGTCATAAAGTAATGTCACGCTGACCAAATGACGACTAACAGACGACGTCATCACAACGTACTGTGTTAGCTGGGAACATGCTGAAGATTAGCCGATGGGCAGTCAATTCATCACATGATAAGCTATTTCCTCACAAAAACAGTTATATTCAGCGTAGTGAAGCCTCTCCTCCATCGACAAACATAAAGAAAATGGCCTTGTATCCTTCCCTGCGTACCGCAGTGTTATCTGTCATTACGCTTTTTACGGCTAAGGTTGCAGGCTTGCCTTCAAGTGGCTTTGGCATAAGTAATCCTGAAGACATTGATTTGCTTGTTCAGGTGTGTTTGATTAGGGTTGGAGGAGCTAAACTCTGCAGGACAGCGGCACTCCAGGACCGACGTTGCCCATCCCTGCTATAGTCAATATCAAGTGTGCCATTCAAGACAAGGAAGATTATAGAGATCAGAAAACATGAAATCACCAAAACAATTTTTAAAGAACAGGCATGAACCATCTATTAAGATTGGTAGTATATACAGTAAACTCACTTATGAACTGGTTCTGCAGGCTCTGGAGATGCTCCTCAGAGCAGCTGGCTGCCGCTTTTACAGCTGCCTCTTTCTTTTCCTCAAGATGTCCAATCTCCTTCAGCAGCTCCTCCCTCAGGGTCCCAATCTCCCTCTCATATGCAGCAATCTGTGGAGCCATTGCTTTTTTAGAAGAGCTGAGGTTTTCTAGTTGTGTTCTGACATGGACTGTATTATTCATGAATTTTGTATCTGAGATCCCATCGACATAGGCTGTTAAGATCTTTATCTTCAAGTTATACAGTATGTACAATCATAAAAACAAATGGATAAAGCTTAGAAACCTTGTGTTGCAAATTGCAGCTGACTTCATCTGAATGTCTGATGTTCTCCTCCAACTGTCTGCATCGTTCGCTCTGGTTGCTTAGCTTCCCAGAAAGCTGTGCATTCTGTTGTCTGGCTTCAGATAGTTGACGCAGAGTTGAAGGTGACTCCACCGCAACGGTTTGGGTAACATACTAGAAGACAGGGAAAAAAAGATGATTTATTACTATTGATTCTCATTCTAAAGATTGGACAAAAATACTATACCCCAGAGTGCAAGACAAATCATCAGTATTTTTGGTCCATTTTCTCGTAATACACTAAATACTTACCTATATATCTTTTGTGTATGTGTGTGTGTATCTGTTAAAAATCTATTTGATCAAGTATGTTGTGGCTTTTTTTTAGGTTTTAAGTTCATATAAATTTGGATATATGATATATATATATATATATATATATATATATATATCATAATAAATATTGGAGAACAATTGATTATGAATTTTTCTGATAAATCTTCTTCTGAAAAACCTTCTAAAAACTCCCCAGAAATTGTATATATTAAAGACTGGCTGAATGCACTGAATGTAACGGATGAAGATGAAACAGAAATAAGAAATGTTAATGTCACAGACAAGGTTGAGATTTTTATGGACGATCTTATAGTTGAACACCTCCAGAGGGACAACGCAAAGAGAGCTCGCAAGGCGGAGAAGAAGGAGAGAAAGCCGTGGCGAAGATCTTCCACTAAGGCTCAACTTCCTCGAAACGAACTGATTCATTGTGCACAGAAGTTAATAAAAATGATCAGACAAACTGAACGATAAAAAAAATAATACACATTGCAAATAGTTTTATGGTCGAAAATGGGATAAACTGTTCAAATGAAGATGTGTTGAATTTGCAGGACAAGATCAAATTACTTAAAGCCTAGTTTGAGCTTGGCCTGCAAACTTAAGGGTCATTGTTAGAAGTGTACTGTGTGTGTGTGTAGCAATCTGGACACGACATGTTTAGGGTTGTTAAGACCACATGTATTTTTAAAGGGACTTTGAACATCTTTTGCTCCATACATAGAAAATGTGTGAAGCTAGAGAAAGGTCAAGAGGGCTGCGATAGAGGAACTTACCATATAAAGCTTTTGTGTATGTGCTGCATAGAACTTGCATGCTGCAAGTGTGAAAGAAGAAATAGATCATTTGAATATGTACTTTTGCAAGCTTATGTTAATAAAGGGACTAGGATAAGTCCCAAGTATTACCTTAGTTATGTTTTAGGACTAGGTGAAACAATCCCATTTTTAAGACCTGAGGTATGAGTGGTGACGATGCATCCATCGGTGTAATTTCCTCACTGTGATGGTGGTTGAGTGGGATGAGAATGTTTTTTTTTTGCTTCATCGGGGTCATCAGGTGGGCACCCTCCTTCTCCGGTGTTTCAATGATAGGCCCACGACACCTCCAGAGGGCTCATCGGCAGCACCTGGCGTCCCAGGTGTGCCCCCCTCTGCTTTCAACCCCTCAATGCCTCAGGTAATATTAGGGGCCCAGTTGGAGTCTCCCCTTTTCACCCAAAGCCATCGACTTGCTTCTTCTGCTGCACCTGAGAGGGCTTTGATGGTTCGGCGTAGGGTTTGACCTTGCACTCCCAATTCCTTAAGCAGCCTGATGGTTGACTTGCCCACGAAGCCTCTGCAGCCGACTTCCACTGGGCAGACCTTGGATTTCCATCCGCGTTGCTCAGCATCAGCTGCCAACTCTGTGTACTTAAGGCTCTTGCGCTCAAATGCTTCCTCCACAGCAGCCTCCCAGGGAACGGTAAGCTCTATTATGTACACAATGTGGAGTGAGGAGGACCAGAGCACAAGGTCTGGTCTGAGGTTTGTTGTGGCGATCTCAGAAGGGAAGTGAAGTCTTTGGTTCAGATCTACCACCAACTTCCAGTCTCGAGCCCTTCCAAGCTGGCCGACGTCCGATGTTGTTTGGACTTTGGCTGTCTTTGTACCTTCTCGGATGAACTCTCTTGCGTATAAGGGATGAAATGATGGAGGAGGCAGGGCATTGATCTTTAACCGTCTGCACTCCAAGGTAGCTGCTAGGCATTTCAGGACATGGTTGTGCCTCCAGGTATAGCGGCCTTGTGACAAGCTTGTCTTACATCCAACCAGAATGTGTTTAAGGTTTGCAGGGGATGGACAGAGGGGGCATGTCGGGTCTTCTCCATACCACTGGTTGAGGTTTGAGGGGGAAGGCAGGACGTCGTACGTTGCACGTAAGATGAAGCTGATGTGAAATGCTTCCATGCCCATCAACTCCCTCCAGGATAACTTTCTCCTCTCAACTCCCTCCCATCTCGTCCATTGTCCTTGCTTGGCTTGTGAGATAGCCTTTACACACCTTGTTGCCTGCTCGTGCCGACGCACCTCCTCAACAACCAGCCGTCGGCGCTGAGCTGGAGCTGCCCTTTGCCACGATGGTCTACTGTCTCCAAGGCCAAGGCCTCCTCTCCCCTGTTGCACATTACCAATGATGTCTCTGTGCCTGAGGTCTGACTTTGCCTGGTGAGTAGCTGCCGCTGGGTTCCATTTCCTTCCAGTCACCAGTGTAGGAGCTGTTCTGGAAACACATGGGTCACAGGACTCTGTTAGTGTCATTTCCAGCCTTACTTTGGAGCACTTGAACTCTTCTGCAAGGCTGGAAACAGGAATCTCCAAGATGCCTCTTCCATACAGTCCGATGTTAGTAAAGCATCTAGGGAGTCCCAGCCACTTTTTGGCAAATGAGCTGACCACCCTCTCCAGCTTTTCTACCTTTGATATTGGGACCTCATAGATGGTAAGAGGCCACATCAGCCTGGGTAATAACCCAAATTGAAGGCACCACAGCTTTAGCCTGCCAGGGAGCTTGGTCTTGTTAATACTCTCAAGGCCGCATATGGTGTCCTTCGTAAGCTGGTCAACTTGCTCTGTGTCCTTGAGGGTGGCATGGTACCAACGTCCAAGACTCTTGATTGGCTTTTCTGCCACTGTTGGTATAGGCTCCTTGCCCACATAGAACCGTTGTTCTGACAGCTTCCCCTTGACGACTGAGATGCTCCTGGACTTGCTTGGCTTTATTTCCATCCGGGCCCACTGGATGTTATCCTGTAGCTTGTTCAGCAACCGCCTAGCACAAGCCTTGGTTGTGGTGAGGATGGTCATATCGTCCATGTAAGCCCTGATGGGAGGGAGACGAAGACCAGATTTGAGCTTCTGACCTCCTACTACCCACCGAGATGCGCGGATGATGACCTCCATAGCCATCGTGAATGCTAGAGGTGAGATGGTGCATCCCGCCATTATTCCTATTTCCACTCGTTGCCATGCTGTGGCACATTCATCAGTTGTCAGGCATAGTTGTAGGTCTTGAAAATAAGATTTAACAAGGCGGGTGATTACTTCCGGGACGCTGAAATAGTGGAATGCAGTCCACAGGAGATTATGAGGAACTGATCCGAAGGCGTTTGCAAGGTCCAAGAACACAACATGGAGATCTCTTACATCCTTTTTGGTGGTTTGGATTTGGTTCCATATCATGTTTAAATACTCTAAGCAACCAGAGAAGCCCGGAATCCCTGCTTTCTGCACCATGGTATCAATGAAGTGGTTCTTTTCCAGGTAAGCTGTCAGCCTGCGAGCCACTACACTGAAGAAGATTTTGCCTTCGACGTTCAGGAGGCTGATTTGGCGGAACTGGCTGATGTCCACAGAATCCTTTTCCTTCGGGATTAGGATGCCTCCTGCTCTCCTCCATGCAGTTGGAATTGCTTGTTTCTGCCACACTACTTTCATCAGCCTCCATAGAAAGCGTAATACATCTGGTGTGTTCTTATAAACTCGGTATGGGACTCCATTAGGCCCAGGGGAGGGTGCAGCCCTAGCCCGCTGTACAATTCTCTTCACTTCGTTCCACCTGGGGGGGCTGATGTCCATCTGATGTTCTGGGGAATGTATCGGTGGCATTTCGGGTGGAAGAGTTGTCTGTCCGCAATGCTGGCTGTCAGTGAGACTCTGTTTGAGGTAAGTTTCCAGATCTTTCTTTGATGTTTTGAGTTTGCCATTTTTTTCCTTTGTGAAAAGGTTTTTTGCAAACTTATAGGGATCTTTGAAGAAGTTTGACCTTTCTTGCTCCTTCTTTTTACGCCTCCTTCTCAGATTCTCAGCTCTCCTCAAGGTTGCCAGTCGGTTCTTAATTTCTGCCTGTAGCAGGTTGATTCCTTCCTTCTCCTCCTCGGGAGCTTTTCACCATTGTTTTTTCAGCTGCCTTCTCTCCTTGACTAACCGTTCTATCTCCTGCTGTCTCCTGGACTTTGTTTGGGTGGGTGATGTTTTCTTTCTCTTTTCTACCATCCCAAAGCGCTCTGCACCATAGTTGTAAATCAGGTCTCCCATACGCTCCAACTTCCGGACTGCAGTTCCCCTCAATTGTCCCAGGAGGTTACTGATGTCTGTGTCAATCGTCTCCCACTCTTTCCTTTCACAGGATTTTGGCCACTTGACTTGTGGTTTTCGCCCCTGAATCTTGTTCTCAGTTGCAGGCTGCGGCAGGTTGGGCACCACTATGCTTGGCTCCTCATCTTCCTCTCGAACAGGGGGATTGATGTTCTGCAGACTTTGGTTTTGATCCTGCTGCTGAACTTCACTTGACTTATTCGACCTGCTTCGTAAGAAGTACCGGTCAATGCGAGTTCCCTGTTGCTCTGAGAGCAAGCACTTTTTGAGGCCTTGGTGTCTTCTCAAGCCTGCATAGGTTGTTTCCTTGGTCCAACCACATCTACAACTCTGGAGCTTAATTCCTGGAGTAGGTGTAGGTGTTGTCATCTCAGGTGTCTTAATGATCATCATTCTCGTTGTCTGTTTCGTTCCTGGGTCAATAACCATGCAATCTGTCAGTGAGTCATCATCCTCCCCCGCTCTCGCTGACTCTGGGGGTGTTTTCTTCATTGAACTTTTTGTAGCCAGAGATGGGTGGGACCTGTACACTAATAGTGCCAAGTCCCTCCTACCGCAGGGAGCTAACCTGGGGCAGGCCCGGTGGGGTCTTTCCCGCCTGTCAGCTGTCTTTCCAGGCTGTCGCTAGGTCTTTCCCTAGTTGCCAGCTGCTCTCTTCACAGCAGTCACTGGGTGGATCCAGATGATCAGTTATGTTTTAGGACTAGGTGAAACAATCCCATTTTTAAGACCTGAGGTATGAGTGGTGACGATGCATCCATCGGTGTAATTTCCTCACTGTGATGGTGGTTGAGTGGGATGAGAATGGGTTTTTTTTGCTTCATCGGGGTCATCAGGTGGGCACCCTCCTTCTCCGGTGTTTCAATGATAGGCCCACGACACCTCCAGAGGGCTCATCGGCAGCACCTGGCGTCCCAGGTGTGCCCCCCTCTGCTTTCAACCCCTCAATGCCTCAGGTAATATTAGGGGCCCAGTTGGAGTCTCCCCTTTTCACCCAAAGCCATCGACTTGCTTCTTCTGCTGCACCTGAGAGGGCTTTGATGGTTCGGCGTAGGGTTTGACCTTGCACTCCCAATTCCTTATAAGGGAATTAACTGTACTATAATGACAGCCCATAGTTAGAAGGCGGCCTAAAAAACAGGGTTAGTATAAAAAGCCTTGAAGAGTTTTTTTCGGGGCGCATTTCGGGCAAATATCTTCTTTAAGACTTTTAAGTGTTTGTTATTTTTGCCTTTGGAATTTTTGTCTTTGTATTATTCTGAATCTTTTAAAATAAAAAGAAATCATGTTGTGGTGATTCGTAAAATTTGTTAAATAAGTCTCAGAGTAATTTTTCCCTATCAATATTTCATGATTTTGGTAATGGAATATTAATATTGACAAACGCCCAGTGCATTCGAATTCAAGATTGAACTGGTTAGAGGACCCTGAATCAACATCCTACATCCTTAATCTAAAAGGTAAGGGCAGTATTTAATTGCAGCAGATTATGGATATGTCTGAGAATGATTTATAGGTTACAGCGGGATAAAAAATACAACAATATTCTTGCATTTTTCTTACTTTAACCACAGGCTCCTTGTTGCGTTCTTTTTCTAGTTCAAGCTGCAGATCTCTCACACTCTCCTCTCGTCTCCTGAGCTCTTCTGCTTTCCTCCATTCACTCTGCTCTTTCTGGTGCTCCAGAGTTGACAGCTGCTCTGCCCGCTGCTGCAGTGAACTTTCCAGCTGCAGAACACGACTGCGCAAGTTCTCATTTTCCTGTAGGGTACAATAGTATATGTTAATAATAATGTAAAAACAAAAGTGTTGCGTTTATAATTTTGTTCAGTTATGTCCATATACAACTGCACCTCACAGGCTGCATTTTGTATTTTATTTAAAATATAAAGTAATAATAGAAAATGTTTATACTTTTTGTTATTTCATTCATTACACTGTAAAGAAAGCTACATATTTTCCAGTTATGGGATCTTTTGAAAATGTGGATTACTTGAAACTACATAAAACCCATGTTAGACCAACAAAAGTCCCCCAAATGTTGTCCCTCCTAGTCAAACACAGTCATCTGAACATTGTATTAAAAAGTTATGGGAGTTCCCAGCATGCATTGCACCATTATATGATTATTGTTTTGCTGTTTGCTGACTTTTGTTGTTTTGTCATTATTGTTAGTTACATGTGTCACATTGTGTCACATTCTGATGTTAAGCTCTTAATTTTACATTTATTGATTGTCACCGTTCTTAAGGGTTTGTGTGTCAAGTGTTGAGTTCTATGTACATTCTCAACAACAAGCGCCCTATAGAACTATATATGGTTACCATAATTACTGCTTTAAGATTTGTTGGACAAGAAATCTTGTTTATGTATTGAATGCATGTTAAAGAGCATGCACTCTAAAAAATAAATCTGAATGTATGCTGAAAAAATCTGAATGCATGTTGAATTGAATTTTCAAGTATATTCAAAAGATCCTTTTTTACAGTGTATTATATAGGCTATTTAAAAAAAAAAAAAAGGCTTATCAAATTGTTTCAAAGACCACAGGGAGTATATAGTTTCAGTTGTTTCAAAATTTAAATGTAGAACATTTTCTTGCAGATTTTACAAATATGTGCATGCCCATGGTTAGTGATTGAGGGCACATGTCTATGGGCCACAGAGGTGAGGCGTACTGAAAATGTCACAAGAGAGGGAGTAAAGACAACAGTCAGGAGTGTCATATGAGTTTCGTTGTCATCAGTTACTGTACCCAATGCATTAAAAGACATTCTCACCTTGATGAGCACAGAGCTGGACTGGGATGGGATGACCGACAGCTGCTGCAGAAGACCCTGC
Organism: Leuciscus leuciscus; assembly: GCF_965113295.1. Lineage (NCBI taxonomy): Eukaryota > Metazoa > Chordata > Actinopteri > Cypriniformes > Leuciscidae > Leuciscus > Leuciscus leuciscus. Next base: position 20,570,723 of record NC_138744.1, read on the forward strand.
GTCACTGTGAGGCTGTGTTTCAAACTCTCATTCTCTGCTGATAAGCAAAGCACTCGTTTTTCAGAATCTGTTACTCCCTGGTGAAAGAAAAAAACAGAAAAAAGTCACAGCTGACCTGGAAAAAAAGTGTCTGATAGAACAACCTAGATTAGCTCTTGGTCACGAATCATTTTGTGGCTGTCTGGCCTGGTTTTAATGTGCTCAGTTTCAAATGCAGAGCACTTACTGATGTAACTCTGAGTTTGGACAGCTCCTCTTCTCTTTCCTCAATACAGCTCTTCAGGTCATCAATCTACAGGGAGAAAATCAATTGTGTCAGCTTAGCAAGTCTGGAAAGAAAAATGAGAGAAGAGGATGGATGAAACTGAATAGACTGATGGAGAGGTAGCTAAATGGATGAAATATGCAGACTTATATATTACTGTCTGGATAAAGGTAAAAAAGAGATGCTTTAATGATCATTGGTGAGGTAGAGAGAGGAATAAGTGGAGATGTGCAATTAAATACTCTGAATGTGAAAGCATCACTGATTGCATGAATACATGTTGTGGGTTGAATGATAGTATGAATGTATAGAATGAGTGACTGGATGAGTAATGCTCATCACCTGCTGTTGGAAGGCCAGCACTTTAGTGTGGCGATCTCGTTCTCTCTGCTCAAGCTGTGAATGAAGCGATCGCAGCTCTCCTCTCAGTTGACTCCTCTCTCCCTGCAGCCCGCATAGAGATTGAACCAACTTATGCAGCCCAACCGGAGATGATGCAGGTAGCATGTACTCACCTACACACAAACACACACATGGCATGACCGTTTAGAATGGAATTTCAAAAGAAGCTAGTTCATCTGGCATAAGGAGTGGCTTACCAATATACAATCCTACCATTCGGACTGTCCCTAGCTCCGTGACTTTTACAAAATGTCTGGATGCGGCCCTCTCCCCCGTGAGACAGTTGGGAGTACTCATCCTGAACTACCTCGATGATTGGTTGCTCTTAGCCCAATCGAAGAAAAACTATGCACGCACAGATCTTAGCACCTCAGCCACTTGGAAGGTCTTGGACTCCACTGGATTCCAGTGGAGCGCTCTCTGAAAATTCAGAGGCTAGCGGCATCTTTCAGAATCGGGGATATCCTTCCCCTGAAAATGTTTCAGAAGCTACTGGGCCTCATGGCAGAAGCCTCCTCAATAGTTCCCTTGGGTCTGTTACATATTCGGCCACTACAACACAGAAGGCCCACGTCCCATCTAAAGTGTGGCGTGAAGGCCACCTCATTCTCAGGGTGAATAATGGTTTTACCAAATCCCTGGTGCCCTGGAAATGGCCCCATCTGTATCAGTTGGGGGTAGAACTGGGCTCAGTATCCAGAAGGAAAGTAGTCTCCTGGATGGAACCGATGACGAATTGGCACATCAACTGCCTGGGAATGATGGAAGTACTTCTGGCCTTCAATGAGCTCCAGTCAGAACTCAAGGGGCACCATGTCCTGGTCCGATCAGACAGCATGTCAGTGGTAGCCTATATAAATTACCAAGGGGGTCTCAGGTCTCATCTGCTAAAAAATTTGGAATGCCGCCTCCTTCTGTGGGCCCGGTACAATCTTTGCTCAGTGAGAGCGGTCCACGTACCAGGCTCCATGAACACGGGAGCAGATATGCTGTCCCGGAATGGGGAGTGGGAGAGTGGGGAGTGGGGAATCCTCCCCCAGTCGGTTTGCATGATCTGGAGCATTTTCAGGGATGCAGAAGTGGACCTCTTTGCATCAAAAGAGAACTCCCACTGCCTGATGTTCCTCTCAAAGGAAAAATTATTCAGTATAGAATTGATTTTAAGATTTTATTATTGGTTTTTAAAGCTCTTCACAACATGTCTCCAATTTATATCACTAACCCTTTTAGGATTTTACACATCGGCTAGGACGCTGAGATTGACAGATCAAATGTTGTTGGTACTCCCTCGTTCTAAGAAGTCATCAAAGGGTGATTGAGCTTTCACAGTAGTAGCTCCTAAATCTTCCACATATTCAGCAGGCTCCATCTATAGAGGTTTTTAGGTCTCATTTGAATACATGTCTTTTTAACTTAGCTTTTGGAGGAAGGGGAACTTGAGTAATTGTCTCTGTGTCTGTATAGGCACAATAAATGTTATTAGCTGTGTTTCCATCCAAAGTTGCCAATTTAAATTTCGGCTCAAAGTTTAAGATTTTAACAAAAATTCAAACATTTCTCATCAGATTCTTTTGCTATTAACATAAATTTTATATTTGTATCATATGTTTTGGCTTCTGCTCTTCTGTTCATGTATGTTATATGCAGTATGCATTCTCACAGTCATATGCTGCGTTAATGCCATGTCGGAAATTACGAAACGTTTTATTCAGAGCTTTATTCTCGTCGTTGGACTGGGAATTATGCGTTTTTATGTCAACACTATCAACACCTAAATGAATCTGCAGAAGTCAGGTGGTACAACGGTCATGTGGTACAAGCAGGAGCTTGCAGAAAATTCCCAGCTTACAAGTTGTAATTACGAGCACTACGAGGACGTGTGTCACGATCCACACTCAAGGAAACACAGGAAGATCCAATAGTGCAGTATGTAATTTAATAGGGAAATCCGTAATTCATTAACAGTCCAGGCAGGGGTCAAAATCCATAAAGCAATCCAGACAAGAGACAAAACAAGAACAGGCAAGACAGAGCGGAAAACAGACCTCAAAGTGGTGTGACGAATAACAAGGACTCCGTAACAAACACTAAAACAGACAGGGTATAAATACACACAGAACTAACAATCATGATGGGGAACAGCTGGGTACAATGAACAGTGATGAGTGCAGACAAGGATTGTGGGAAATGCTCTTCCTAATGAGAATGACACCGTGGGGGAAGGGAACCTCTAGTGTACACCAGGGAACATAACACAACACTGTGACAACGTGAAGGCTCTTTACAAGTTGAAATCTCTTAATTATGCTAATTACGACATGGCATGCACACCTTTGCTTCCTGGTTTTGTCATGTGATTCCCTTACCCTCATATGATCGTGCACTTTGGTTCTTGGTCTCGTGTCATGTTTTGATTGGTTCCTTTGTTTCATGTGTCATGTTCTTAATGGTTCATTGTGTTCATTGCTTTCAGGTGTGTCTTGTTATATCATTAGTCCTTAGTATATAGTATATCCCATAGATATCATATAATAAAGGCTAGATGTCTCGTCCGCGCTGCTGGCCAATGGAGGTCGACGTCCGCACACGGCGGCCATCTTGCCACAGGGAGCTCGCTCACTCGTAACATTGTGTTTTAATGGTGCATGTACTTTTAAATAACCATAACTTGCTCAATTTTCTACCGATTTTCAAACGGTTTGGTTTGTTATAAACGTCAGAGATGTAGTTATGACACTGCATATATATGAATAATTAAGAAAATCTGCAATTTCAACATGTTCCAGCATTCAGAATTATAGCCACGTTAGTTTGTAAGAAACCAAACCGTTTGTAAATCCGTCAAGATTTCAGCGAGATAAGAGGATTTGTGTTTGTGCTGATCACTCACCTTACTTCAGATACCACAGAGCTCGCCAGAAAGCTTCCCTGTGGCAAGATGGCCGCCGGTGATGCCGTTCGAGACTCCGCCTTAAGACATCTAGCCTTATATGGATATCTATGGTATATCCCTTATTCTCCCATTGGCCCTCATTTATCATTCTTGCGTAGAAACAGGTGTATATGTTGGCGTAAGATTATGCTTACACTCCTCTCACCGCCTGATTTATGAAGCTGTGCGTACCTTTGAAATCCAGGTGTACGCAATACCTGCCTTTGATAAATGCCGCGGCTGAAAACGATCGTCATTAGAATAACAGGCCCCTATATATTCAAGTCTCCGCTTCCCCCACGCCCTCATTTTACGCCATGGACACACGGAAGACGGCAAAGAAGAGAAACTTGGAGCCAGGCGAAAGTATAAACAAGGCTTGAAACGTCAGGTAAAGCGCACAGGCTCGCAACTGAAGGAATACATATGCCTACAAATCAAATGCTTTGGTAAAGTCACACAAATTAAACATTGAAGTCCATGTTGCACAAAAATAAACACTGAAGTTTATAATTACTATATTGTTGTTTTTTTTACAGTGGGTCATAATATATCATATCTTTTAGTTTGTCAGTGCGTTTTGTGGTGTTAGGAATTGTTTTTCTGCGCATTTCCGCACTAACTCAAAACGTGCGTACACCACCTCCTGAGCTGGCGTAGGATTTGAGCGTGCCGTACGCCAACGTCCATATTGATCAATCTCAAAGTCACCGTGGTTTTGAGTGTACGCCAGGTGTACGCTGGAAATTTTGGTGTACGCACTTTTGATAAATGAGGGCCATTGTCTCTTGTCTAGCTTTGTTTGAGTAACCGCTGCTTGGCAAGACAAGTCTTTGTTTATTTTGTATTGGATTATGTTTGGTAAATAAAGCTGCATATAGGTTCATTAAACTCGCCTCCCAGTGGATTTGTTACAATAGTGCTGTTCTAATTTCTATTTCTAATAAGAAATGTAAGGAACATAACTGAAAACTCTATTAAGCAGCCTCTGAGCCACACACATTTCCTCTAGCTTAGCTTAAGACTCAAGACCCGAGTTTTGAATTCAAAAACTTGTGCAACGTGCCTGGCAGCCTAACTGCTCTGCAACATTTTATTTAGATTCCCGCCATTTATTATTGATATGCCGAGTCAGAGTTGCTGTCTTTTCCTGTGCTGTACACTAATTACTGAGGCAGGCGGCGTCAGATATGAGCTTCCAGTCTCGGGTGGAGCAAGTCTATTGGTGGGGAGGATGAATGGAGACACACAGGGACGCCACCGCAAACGTGATGTGGAACAAACGTGATGGAGGAACAGGCTTGAACAAAAAATATTACACAACTTTCTGTAATTCCAGACAACATTTCATGGTGGGATTAATGTAGGCACAATATGGGAATGAGCTATGGGATAATTCAGATATGGGCAGACATGGAACACATGTAACTCAAGCCCATTTCAAGCCTAAATTGGCTCCACCAATAAATGTTGGCTGGGATATTTGATTCTGAATGATTTTGTGGTCAATATTTCTGTACAGTGAACACTAAACAGTATATAATTGACTGACACTCCTTGAACCCGATTTCCTACTGTGCTTTTTTCATCGTTCTCCTCCTCACATTAAATAAAACTTAAATCTGGAGAGCATGGTCTATTCATTTTATGCTTTCGTGTTTAAAGCTGAATTTCCCCTCGGCTGTACACTGGATTTATATAGTATCTTACAGCAGTGCACGTGAAGTTCAGCTGTGCTAGTTTGTAAGTACACTTGCATTTGTAAGAGAAGCAGCTCTCACAATGTTTTATTCATCTCTGTGAGCCACAGAGAAACATGCCAAGTGCTGTAGATGTACCATCCGGGCAAATGGGTATTTTTACTACATGCTAATAAAAGACATTGACGTCTCATGAGCAACAAACACATTTATTCCCAAGTCAATTACCCATCTGATTAATATGATTCATACGGTATCTGTATTTCATGTAGCTAATGGATTAATTGAAAATGTCTGCAGACATGTGGGTGTCATGACGAATGGGTCAAGGTTTGGTGGGATAGCATAGCCCAGATTGCTGGTATATAGCTATAACAACCTATTTTTCTCATTTGATGGAAATAAATTTTTTGTGCAACAACATTTAAATTAATTTTACATATATTTCATTAGTATAAATTTTAACAATGCTGGTTCTTTTTAGGAGGGATGTGTACATTTTCTCTGTCTGCTACCTCTCAAGAAACAGGATAATTGCTATTGCAGTTTGGGTTTGTGAGCATTTTTGGAGTGTCATCAACCAACCAGAATTGTTATGATGTAATTATGCAGAATGTGCAAGGGATGAAAGGGAATGTATATATTTCGCCAGGTAGTGTAGACCTTCTTTTTTCAAACACCTTTGGGCTTAATATAGCTCCTTAGATTCTAGTATCCTGATCATTAAGAGTCATGTGCAAGTACACCACAAAGCCAAGTACATCTGACATTGAATTAGTGCAAGAGACGTGCATTTTAAACACACGCAATGTTTGTCTGAGGAGAAACAGACCGCCAGAGAGTCCAGAAGCCCCATATAGCTCTGAGGTCACTGCCAGGTGCAGTTTCTAAAACCGTCAATCTGCTATTTTTGGCACTTTTTCCCAGTATTCTCATTTAATTAAAGTACAATTTTAAGCTGTCCACATGATGTGAACAGGTCATTATCTCTTCCCGCATTGACGTCAAACAAAATTCTGAATCCAAAAACAAACAATGACATCATCTGGGGCCAGATTCTCAAAACATTCTAACTTAAAGTGCCCCTATTGTGCTATTATTAAAGGTTCCTAATTTTGTTTTGGAGGTCTATTACAACATGCATCCAAAGTCAAAAACACTTTCATTTTCTCATAATATACATTGAACATCACCTAATTTCTCTGGTTCGTTTGAAGATTCAGTCTCTCTAAGTCCCTCCTTTTCGAGAGCTTCCTCTGCTCTGATTGGTCAGATGGCCCAGTCTGTTGTGATTGGTCTACTCGCTCTTACGAGTCTACATCCCTACCAGAAGCCTACACTTGGTAAATTTGCGAAAGGCTCGTGCTACCATCACAGAAAGGCACAAAATCACTCTCCAGAACATTTTCTCTCACTGTTCCATGCTGATGGAATGATCTCCCAGGCTTCACGCCTTCAATGCAGAATCCCTGACAACATTCAAAAGACAGCTGAAAACTCATCTTTCCGGGAGCACTTAACCTTATTATAAAAATTTAAAAAAAAAATATATATATTCTTTCACTTTTCTTTAATCCCTTCCTATTCTAGCTTATGCTACTCTGAGAAATGTCTGAAACTTTATATTTTGAGCACTTCCTGTGTTTATGTCCTGTATGTCTTTGGATTGTGTGGGAAACCCAGAGGAAATCAATATAAACACAGAGAAAGCATACAAACTAAACACAGAACGGCCTCTTGACACAGCTGCGTCTCCAATACTGCACATACGGGATTATACTAGACAAGTTGTTGATGTTATTGATGTTGTTGTTGTTGTTTTCATTATTATTATAGCTTCAGGATTTTGTTGTTGTTGTTTCCACTACATGTAAAGATATAGAAAAAAAAACAAATTGCTGCATTTCTCATTAATTCTTTCTGCTGTAAAATAATCATTCAAACTTTACAAATAAAAGTTCATGATTTATGTAATGCTTCCTGTTGTTAGTGTTTTTAAGATCAGTGTTTTATGAATGAAATGCATGATTTCTGAATGAGAATTGTTGCCAGTGTTATGGTGGAAGGAGCTTATTTTGAGACATACAAAAAGGGGCGGTTTCCCGGACAGGATTTAAATTAAGCTAGGAGTAGGCCTTAATCAAGAATAGTTAATCGTGTCTTAAAAAATGGCTTTCTGTAACACAGATTAAGTACGGATTAGTTACACCTGGACTATGGAGTCCTGAACTAAAATAAACCAGATTAATTTAAAACCAACTGTGCTAATCTGAATTAGCATGATAGAGGTTGCCTGTAAAACATGGAATGAACCAAGAAAAGCTTAAAATTGCATGAAACTGAGAAGCAAATCCAAGGAAACAATGGAATCAGAAAAAGACTGCAATCAAAAAAAAAAATTACTAAACAAGAGAAAATTATTTTAAGCAAGCTAAATAAACTGCAAACACCAGCTATGGAATAAAAGAAAATAAATGCTGGAAGTCTGTTTGTAATATATACAAACTACCGTTCAAAAGTTTGGGGTCAGTAAGATTGTTAATGTTTTTAAAAGAAGTCTCTTCTGCTCACCAAGGCTGCATTTATTTAATAAAAAAAACAATAAAAAAAAACAGTAATATTGTGAAATATTATGACAATTTAAAATGACTGTTTTCTATTTTAATATATATTTAAACTGTAATTTATTCCTGTGATCAAAGCTGAATTTTCAGCATCATTACTCCAGTCTTCAGTGTCACATGATCCTTCAGAAATCATTCTAATATGATGATTTGATGCTCAAGAAACATTCATGATTATTATCAATGTTGAAAACAGTTGTGTACAAATTTTCAAAATTATAAAAAAAAAATGAATAGAAAGTTCAAAAGAACAGCATTTATTTAAAATAGAATATTTTCTAACATTATAAATGTCTTTACTGTAACTTTTGATCAGTTTAACTCATCCTTGATGAATAAAAGTATTGATTTATTTTTATTTCTTTCCCCCAAAAATAAAATTAAAATTCTTACTGACCCCAAACCTTTGAACGGTAGTGTTTAATGTTACAAAAGCTTTAGATTTTAGATAAATGCTGTTCTTTTGAACTTTCTATTCATCAAAGAATAAAAAAAAAAAATTGTACACAACTGTTTTCAACATTGATAATAATAATGAATGTTTCTTGAGCATCAAATCATCATATTAGAGTGATTTGTGAAGGATCATGTGACACTGAATACTGGAGTAATGATGCTGAAAATCCAGCTTTGATCACAGGAATAAATTACATTTTACTGTATATTCACATAGAAAACAGCTGTTTTAAATTGGAATAATATTTCACAATATTACTTTATTACTTTTTTTATTTTTATTTTTTATCAAATAAATGCAGCCTTGGTGAGCAGAAGACTTATCTAAAATCTAAAATTTCTTTTATCTAAGCATTTATCTAAAATCTAAAATTTCTTTTAAAAACATTAAAATTCTTACTGACCCCAAACTTTTGAATGGTAGTATATATATATATATATATATATATATATATATATAAATATGAAGAGTTCAAATGCAAAAGCCTCTAAGTGCCATCTGAAATTTTCTTCTAGAATGATCATTTTTATCAAGCTTGTATATTTAATTTCAGTAATTTCAGTTAAATTACATTTAATAGGTAATTTTCACTGCCATTTAGGTGAAATTACTGAACTTAAATATACAAGCTTGATAAAAATGATCATTCTAAAAGAAAATTTCAGATGGCACTTAGAGGCTTTTGCATCTGAACTCTTCATAAATATATATATATATATACACACACACATACATTAAATTGTGTGTGTGTGTGTGTGTGTGTGTGTGTGTGTGTGTGTGTGTGTGTGTGTGTGTGTGTGTGTGTGTGTGTGTGTGTGTGTGTGTGTGTGTGTGTGTGTGTGTGTGTGTGTGTATCCAAGTAATACACGTGTCCACTTTGAAGCACAATGTTAATCTGAAGTTAAACCTGCCTCCTGGTAGGTTTAATTTAAGCCTCGATTTAGTCCTGGAGTAACTCTAGTCTTCCTCCAGGAAATCAGCTTATTAAACTCTGGACTAAACTAAATCTAGGACTATTTAAAGCCTTGACTGAGAAAGCAGATTTCTGTTAATCTGGTTTAAAGGGCAATTTTAGTCTAGGATTAGGCTTAATCTCGGTCCGGGAAACCGCCCCAAAGTGTTTTGTTGGTCTGAGGTGAGATTAACTGTTTGGCCAAGATTCATCTTGGTAATGCAGACTGCATGAAGAGTTTTGAAAATGTGGCTTCAGTATTGACCGATGCTTGTTAGCAATAAAAAAAACAAAAAAAAACTGTAATGTTACTGAAAGAACATTTGTTCAGGACTTTGAAAAACCTTGCCAGAACATTAGCTAAAGTTCTGAGAAAGTTTCCTATTAGCTGGGCAAAGCTATATAATGTAAGAATAATTCGAATCTGTACCACAGTTTGTAAAATAAATAAAAATGGGTTGACAGACATGTATACAATGTAAGTCTAAATATTCAGAAACATTCTTTTAACGTAAAGGCTGAATCTTTCGGACAGACCAAACAGCAAAGACAGAAACAGATGCACCTCCTGATATTGCCGAGTTAGACCAGTTCCTGGGTATATAACATAATTTGTTGATTCTGGAACAGGGGTGCCCAATCCTACTCCTGCCGATTGACTGTCCTGCACAGTTCATCTCCAACCCTAATCAAACACACCTGCCTTTAATTTTCAAGTGATCCTGAAGACGTTAATTGGTTGCTTCAGGTGTGTTTGATTAGGGTTGGAGATGAACTGTGCAGGACAGTCGATCGGCAGGAGCAGGATTGGGCACCCCTGTTCTGGAACAACATTCCTATCTGAAAATTTGGTCGTAACCATATCCCTACCCCGAAACCTAATCCTACCCATAAGTTACCCCTAAAATCAGAGGAAAATGATAAGTGAATAGCAGTGATGTAGAAGCACCTAACTCTGGTTGTAAGCCTAAACTTGACATGAACTGTAAACTTTTCCCTAAAATCTGATTGGTGAATGGAATGTTGTTCCAGGATCAACAAAAATGTTGATCCAGGAACATGTTGTACTTGATGAAATCAGGTTCTTCTGCCTAAGGTAAAAGGCAGCCTCCAAAAAATCAATGAATGTCAAGTTACAGTACATAAAGAGGCATCTAATATTAAACTCATCATTATCCACATCTAAAGTCTTCACAATGAGATTCTGTGATTTATTTAGGTTCAAAAGGTCTCACCCTCATTTTCAGGTGATGGGCTCTGCTGCTGAGCGATCACTTCCTCCAGGTTGTTAATCACACTGTTCTTGTCTCTGAGGCGCTGGCGGTAGGACGTACGAAGGGCCTTCATCTTCCGCCGGTGCTGGGCACGGTGTCTGCGTAGCTGCAGACGGTACTGATCAGCCTGCTGCTGCAGCTGTTGCAGGTGGGAATATTGCTCCAGGAAGCTCAGGAGGTGGGACATCACAGACAGCAATGGAGACTCTGTCACCTGGAAAATACACATTTCATATTTACTCAACTATTAAAAAATAAATGTGCACTTATAAAATGTGCACCCATCTTTTTTATATTAATATTATTTAGTAAGCCTACATAAAAGGAAAAAATGGTCACATCTTCATGAGAAATTCAATAACACAAAATAATAGTCTCAAAATCTTTAGATTTATTCACTATTAATAACAACCATAATAATAATATAAATATACAGGGTTTCAGGGCTTCTTTAGCCCTAAAGGGTTTTACTACATTTATACATGTGAAGACGAGCAGAGATTCAAAAAATTTGCTAGATAGCGAATACGTGCACATTAACAGCCTTGAATTAACCATAATTTAATATTATTACCATAACATGATTAAATGTTAATAAATTAAGTGTATCAGCAATCATAAATCAAAGAAGAAATTTCTTAAAAATATATGTTACCTAGGTGACGACCCAGCAAACACAAACACTACGTTGTGTGGTGAAGGTTGTTACAGCGTTGTCACAATGTTGACATTAAACCACCGTTCAGGGCCATTGCTTAAGTTTGTGCCTCTTGTGTCTTGACAACCACTGGACATCAATATTTACTCGTCACTGCCCTGAAGCGCGAAAATCAGAAAATTTCAACCGCCCGTTGGGTTCATTATGTTGTCTCATTTTTCATCGAGCAAGGATACGTGAGTATTGCGTTTAATTTACCTCTGCTAAATAAGATAGGCCTACGTAATTATTCAAACACAACCTACAACTTCATTTTCTAATGTGACTAATGTAGCCTCGCTCGCACGGTTTAGTTTTTCATTTGATTTGTCTGCTATTTTAGTCTCATTCGTTTCTGATTCAGACTGATTCCGATTACCGACCTTTATCGCCCGGCTTTCGACGACTCTCCCCTGTCTGCCATGTACAGAACCCGGTTTTGTTCATTAAATGTTCTGATCTTTGCTCTTTATGTTTTATTTATTATACTTAAAAATACTTGAGCTGCTGTGGAATTTCAGTTCATTCAGTCTCAAAGGGGGGCGGAGTTATCAGTTTACTTACAGTTTGAGGATGAAGAAAATTTACACGAGCTCTTTTTAAGAGCTTTCATTGGCTAAATATTTGTATAAACAGACAGACAGTAAAGGATGACCAATAGCATTGATTTATTGAAGAAGAAAAAAACTGACCACCACCAAAAAAAAAAGGGCACTTCAGAGTATAAGGGCAAAAAGGGCATGTGCTCTGCACATGTTGTTGAGCCCTACCTGTGCACGTGCCTGATAGGAACCCAATTATACTCAAATATTATATTTATTATATTATATTATGCTATAAAAATAACAATGGTTGGTGATTAAGGACACACATAAGGACAGCAAATTAATGAAAATGGAGCTGTACAGTACGGTATGTTCAATAGGCTGCGGCTGTACTATAATTTAAGTAGCTACAGACTTTACATCTATCCATTCCAGCCTCATTCCAGGGCATCTACCCTGACTAAGGTCTAATGAGGTCTTTAAGTTTGACATGGGGCCATGCGTCAATGTAAGTCTTTTTTTCTGCCATTTTTTCAATTTTGCTAATTTTGAAAAGTAATAACCAAATTTAAAGTATTATTCATAAATAATCACAGAACAAACTGTGAATTATATGTGCCAAAGTTAAATACATACTGTAGGCAGAACCTGATTTCACCAAGTGCAACATGTTCCTGGATCAACATCTTTTGTTGATTCTGAAACAACATTCTAATCAACCAATTATGTCAAGTTCTGTCAGGACCACTATAGTCAAAGATGAGTATGGTTCTGTTCTGGGCGAGAACTCCCTGCGCATCCATGCAGCCTATCATGGATAAGAGCAGGGAGAGCAGCGATAACCCCCGTTAGGGTAAAAAAGAACAGAACCAACATGTATCAGATATCATTAATGTCATATTTTAATATACACCATAATTCGAGAAATTATTCAAGAAGAATCAGAATGGCAAATCCTGACTAGACGAGAGGAGGAGCTGGGGATGGAGGAGGGTAATTCGCTCCTGAGAAACGCAATAGCTGCTGATTAGGGGTAGGGATATGGTTACGATAAAATTTTCAGACAGGAATGTTGTTCCAGGATCAACAAAATATGTTGACACAGGCATACTGTGCATATTATTCTTCTAACTCAGCATAATCAGGACGTGCCATACTGTAGAGCTAAGGGTCTGCTGAAATACTACCACCACCAAATCACCATCACTATGAAACATGGTAAATGTGAATGTAGTTAGAAGGTCTTCACCTTTTCACTAGGTTCTGTTGGAGAATTAGTGGCTCTTCTCTTTTCTGCCTCTTGCTTGAAAGACAGGAAAGCTGTTAATGGTGTTTTGGCAGGTAATCCATGACCTTCATCAAACTCATCATCTTCATCACTGAGAGACGCCCCATCACTATCACTGCTGCTGCCTGCAATTTAATAGGTGATTATGGTTGAATGCTGATTATGTGGAGCAGCACTTCATTGTATTTAGAACATCACGCAACAAAACATTCTTACTTGAATCACTCAGTCTTGCACACCCTCTTTTGCCCAACCTGGGGGTGTGGCTACTCTTCCCCTTGCTCTTTGTTTCCATGGAAACATGGCCAGGCTCCTGTCAGTTACAGAGGGAGATGAATGTGATTATTGGAAGGTGTTAAAGCCACCACTGAGGACATTCGATTTGTGTGCATGCGTGCATAATCGAATTATCACCTGAATGAAATTACCTCTAGTTTTCTATATTGTTTCTATATATATTCAATATATTATAATAAATCATTCTATTTTTCTTGTTTGCATATGTACTGAGGACAATAAGGAATGCATATATTAACATGCCTATCGACGTGTGTCCACTGCGGCCACACATACCTCCAGGGATTCTCCATACGCCCCCTCGAGCGCTGCATCCTCCTCCTTTTTAAAGACGGTGTAGAAGATGTACACCAGCAAAGAATAGAAGGCATACATGTTTCCTGATGTGCGGATGTTATAACGACAGTGGCTTGAAAAAAATGCTTGTGCTTCACAGCATCTCTCTGTTCTTCCCACACTGCAATACAATCAGACAAGTGTTACTAAACCGCAGCTCCAGTAGCAAATCCACCAAAACAAATCAAGATGGCATTCCCATGTTTGTCAAGCTCCTTAGAATGATGATATTCCCATTGTTTTGCAGAGTCTTACCATCTGCTGAGGTTGATCCTCCACAACTGCAGTTACTGCATTCCCATTCTTCCGCTCTGAAGCTCTACATGGTGATTCTGCAGGACTGCTTGTGCCTGTTCACCAGTGTTTCGGGGCTTTGGATGGCAACACTAGCTCTTGACTCCGCACATCTGTCCAACCTGCTATTCCTGGCTTCCTTTTCCCCCTCCTTTTCCTCCTCCTCTCTCATTATCCATTCCTCTCCTCCCCCCTCCTCTCTCTCCTCAGCAGTGTTTGAGAACGCTCATCGCAGATGTGTAGTGCACTGCAGTGGTGGGGTGAAGCTGACAGAGATTGGTGAGAGGAAGAACAGGAAGTCAGATGCTCAACAAAGCGCTCTGATGTTGCTATATTCAAAGTGACAACCATATATGGATTCTATGGTAACGAATCATGTAGAACCATAGGTTTGTTCCTTCTATAGCTTCACCACAGCAAGATTTAAGAAGTTCTTTAAGTTCTGATGATGATATGTTGTGCCTGTAAGCAGAATACTGTGGTATTAATTAGATTTTACTGGGACATGAGGACTGGGGTGACCACTGTTCTAGATGGTTGAATGGTTGAATGCTGTACAAATGGAAATAGGCCAACAAAACGTTTGATGGTAAAAACAAATATTTCTTGCCTGAGGTCAGCTCTCCAGCCACCACACTGTGGAGAATATTGAATACAATTCAGCTGCATTTTAGACAATGAAACACTAGAGGGCGCACTACATCAGCTGAAATAAATGTGGCAGTTTTCGAAATTGTTTCCTATACCCTCATTCACCATTCCCTACATTAATAGTGTAAACAGTGCAGCGTTTCCAGGTTGTACGTCAGAACGTCGGCTCATTATTGGCCAGCTCCTAAGTCAGCTGATACTAAAGCATCACACGCATGTGTCGTGGTGTTCACGTGAACAGCGTCAGCCAATAATGAGCCGGTGTTCTGGCATAGGACCTGGAAGCGCTGCACTGTATACACTACGTGAATAGCGTGGGAGAATGACATGGAAGAGATTATTGAATAAAGTCATTATTATCTTTTTTTTTTTTTGCTCACAAAAAGTATTCTCGTCACTTCATAACATTAAAGGCTTACTGAAGTGCCTTGGAATGCACAGTTTTGTATGATGCGTAGACGTAATTTCCACTGAAACAGGAAGCAAAGGCGGGACATATTGAATGGCTCCTCCCCATTTTCAAATAGCCAATAGCATTTAGTTTACCTCACAGACTGCTATTGACAGCACCATGGAAGCGAATCCTAGCGCTGATGATACATTGGATTCAATAGTAGAGGTGTGAATAAATTCTAGCCATTTCATTCTTAACCAACGTACAGTTTGAAAACGGAATAAAACTCGAGCATTTAAGCAACCGAACACACATCTCCAACCGATGTTGCTTCGTGACGTGTCAACATTTGCTTTGGCCCGATGGGATTTATAGCATAAGGTGCGGGACGCTTTAGATTCTGGAGAGCATTTGATAATATGATATAATATAAAGAGCAAAAAATTATTATTTGATCCCTTGGTGAATTTGTAAGTTCGTCCACTTACAGCAAAATGAAGGGTCTATAATTTTTAAGGTAGGGTTTATTGTAATGGATAGAGACAGAATATCAACCAAAATCCAGAAAAAACACATTATATAAAGGTTATAAATTGATTTGCATTTCAGTGAGTGAAATAAGTATTTGATCCCCAAGCAAAACATGCCTTACTTGGTGGAGAAACCTTTGTTGGCAATCACAGAGGTAAGACGTTTCTTGTAGTTGGTCACCAGGTTTGCACACATCTCAGAAGGGATTTTGGTCCATTTCTGTTTACAGATACTTTCAAAATCCTTAAGGTTTCTTGGCTGTCGCTTGGCAACTCAAAGTTTCAGCTCCCTCCACAGATTTTCTATAGGATTAAGGTCTAGAGACTGGCTAGGCCACTCCAAGACCTTAATGTGCTTCTTCTTGAGCCACTCCTTTGTTGCCTGGGCGGTATGTTTTGGGTCATTGTCATGGTGGAAGACCCATCCACGACCCATCTTCAGTGTTCTTGCTGAAGTAAGGAGTTTCTCGTCCAAGATTTGACGGTACATGGCCCCGTCCATTGGACCCTCAATGCGGTGAAATCGTCCTGTACCCTTAGCAGAGAAACAGCCCCTGAGCGTAATGTTTCCACCTCCGTGCTTGACTGTAGGGATGGTGTTCTTGTGGTCATAGTCAGCATTTCTCTTCCTCCAAACACGGCAAGTTGAGCTGATGCCAAATGCTCAGTTTTGATCTCATCTGACCACAGCACTTTCTCCCAAGCCTTCTCTGAATCATTAGATGTTTATTGGCAAACTTTAGAAGGGCTTCTATATGTGCCTTCTCCTTCTTGAGCGGTGGGACCTTGCGGGCACTGCAGGATTTCAATTAATTGCGGCTCAGTGTGTTACCAATAGTTTGCTTGGTGACTGTGGTCCCAACTTCCTTGAGATCATTAACAAGCTCCTCCAGTGTAGTTCTGGGCTGATCCCTCACCTTTCTCATTTCTCCATTTCTGGATAATCGCACCAACAAAAGTCTCCTTCTCACCAAGCTTCTTACTGATGGTCTTGTAGCCCATTCCAGCCTTGTGCAGGTCTACAATCTTGTCCCTGACGTTTGACAGCTCTTTGGTCTTGCCCATGGTGGTGGAGACGTTGGAATGGAAGATACAGATACACACAACGAGCTGATATTATAAGTACTTTCTTAAAGTGACAGGACTAATCTGTGTTTCACATGGGCACATAACCAATCTGTGGGAGGCAGAATTCTTTCTGGTTGGTAGGGGATCAAATACTTATTTCACTCGATCAAATGCTAATCAATTTACAACCTTTATATAATGTGTTTTTTTCTGGATTTTTTGGTTGATATTCTGTCTCTATCCATTAAAATAAACCTACCATAAAAATGATAGACCATTAATTCCTTTGTAAGTGGGCGAACTTACAAAATCAGCAGGGGATCAAATAATTATTTCCCCCACTGTATAACCCTTATATTAAAATGGTAGAAGCAATATGTCTTTAGATCTTTTCTAAGAATCACTCATTAAATCTGGTCAGCGTTACATGATTATGTCTGTTCCTTTAATAGAACAATGCAGGTGTGAACCAGTCACCTCCACAATCAAATCAAAGACAGGGACCAGTTGCTATTTATGAGCATATTCATACATTTTTGTACAGTTTTAAATATACATATATATATATATATATATATATATATATACAGGTGCTGGTCATATTTCATGATTTATTTCAAGAATTCAACTTAACAGGTGAAACTAATATATTATATAGACTCATTACATGTAAAGTGAGATATTTAAAGCCTTTATTTGTTATAATTTTGATGATTATGGCTTACAGCTTATGAAACGCACAAAATCAAAATCCCAGAAAATTTGAATATTACATGAAATCACACAGTAATTACACAGTAATACCATGGTCATTGAACCAGGTTTTGGTTATTTTGGCAGTGTGGGCAGATGCAAATCCTGCTGGAAAATGAAGGAAGCATGAAGTGCTCTGAAAATGTCCTGGTAGACGGCTGCGTTGACTCTGGATTTAATAAAGCACAGTGGACCAAAGTCCTCTTTTCTGATGAGAGCAAATTTTGCATCTCATTTGGAAACCAAGGTCCCAGAGTCTGGAGGAAGAATGGAGAGGCACACAATCCAAGATACTTGAAGTCCAGTGTGAAGTTTCCACAGTCTGTGTTGGTTTGGGGAGCCATGTCATCGGCTGGTGTTGGTCAACGCAGCCGTCTACCAGGACATTTTCAGAGCACTTCATACTTCCTTCAGCAGACAAGCTTTATGGAGATGCTGACTTCATTTTCCAGCAGGATTTGCACCTGCCCACACTGCCAAAATAACCAAAACCTGGTTCAATGACCATGGTATTACTGTGTAATTACGGTATGATTTCATGTAATATTCTAATTTTCTGGGATTTTGATTTTGTGGGTTTCATAAGCTGTAAGCCATAATCATCAAAATGATAACAAATAAAGGCTTGAAATATCTCACTTTGCATGTAATGAGTCTATATAATATATTAGTTTCACCTGTTAAGTTGAATTCTTGAAATAAATCAACTTTTTGATGATATTCTAATTTTATGACCAGCACCTATATATATAGTAACAGCATACACTGTTTCTTTTTTGTGCTTCATTGTTTGAATGTAGTGCAACCTGCACATTTTTTTTCATTGCCTTTTAGTATAAACACACATTAAATAAAGTTAAGTTGCATTATTGACATTCATAATCTAATTCATAAATAATCTAAATCAATGATTAAATTGACCACACACTTACCAAAGTTTCTAATAATAAGTGGACATGGCAACACTGACTTAAACAGAGTCCCATTCTTTCTTTACAAAGGACTACATTGTTGATGATGCTAAACAATTTATTCATCGCTCAGGGATTTTAGAAGCCTTCAGTGTCACTGTAATGGATTTAATAGGTTATAAGTAAACTCTATTATATGAATAGATGTAAACAAACTCCAGTTTCTGTAATATAATACACTATAATGTTAGCTTATAAGACAGAAGGCTTTTACATGCAACAGTAAAACACAGTACATATACCTGCTAGTAACCTGAGAGTACCGTTTTGTGGTTCTCCGTTAACTTTGGAAAACATTACTTGCTCCCTAAGTCAGTCCCAGCCTTTCAAATCAAGCAAGTATTTAATAAGGGCCTTCCTGGTGGTCCAGCATCCTAATGCCATGATGACTTTAAAGATCCAGCTGAGTCCTTCTGTAGGCAACATGAGGGAACCCAAAGATCTAGATCTGCTCCTTGGGGAAACTAATAAAGGGAGACTGAGGGCAACACTCCCTACGGCCCCTGCTGCATTTTCAGCAAATGCACACACTGTCAGCGAACAGGAAAGGGTGGAAAAGGCCAAGCAGCGTGACATAATGACCAACCCATCTGGAGATAGCCAATCAGAGAGCATTACAAAAAAAGTGGAGCCAATCAGTAGGATACGGGCTGTGATGTGGTCATCACTAAGCCACAGGAAGTCAAAAGTAGAAAGCACAGGTCCGAGTGATTCACCTGCCCATTCTAGATCGTTCTGGAGTGACATGATAATTTGGTTACTGGGAGAAAAGAATGAAAGGACAGAGGAGCAGCCAATCAGGAGGAAGCCCAATGATGAAGCTCTGTGATCCTGCAAACAGAGAAAGAAAAGTTATAACAGTGCAACCACATGCATCTTACTGATAGTATGCATATAATCACTGGATTCAAGACACTGAATGGACGTTTACCTTGAATAGCTGATAAGCAGCATGGAGTGATGAGACAGACAAAATCATTAATGTCATGACTGTGGTAAACTCTTTTATAAAATCCATCAGTGCCCTTTGAACACATAAATCACACATGCATGAAATTAGTGCACTTTTAAGTGTACACAACAAATAGGCTATGTTAAGTATAAAATACAAAGAAAGAAATAAAGCATCTAAGCAAAGTTGCCAGACATACTCAAACTCATTTGGCAAAGCAACAAACGTACTGGTAAAACACAGCTATAATGAAAACGAAAAAATGCTATATGTATATAAATATAAGTTACAAACACATTTACTAATGAGTGAAATCTACTGTGTATTGTAGCAAATAGGATTGTCACGCCATACCTGAGCAGTAAGTGAAGTATTTCATTGTTCAGCGTTTACTTACAGAGACAAGGCAAATTGCAAAACGTCAAGCTACTGAATTAAGATTTAAATCAAAGTAGTTGTCATTCGGTTCTGTGGCAAAATGTCAAAGATTGCGTTCAGCATGTGCTCGCTGTTTACCATCAACAACCATGTCAACAACCCGTTACCCGAGCGAGCCGAGCACAGGAAGTGTGTGCAGTTCTGCGCTCAGCTGATAGAGTGTGTGTTCTACCCTCTAGTGGACGAGAGAGGAACAGCACCAATGTTGAGATCACTATACAAATCCGGGTTACAGCACTGTTATCCGACCATTTATCTTATGGAATACATCAAATAACAGCCGATGGCAAAACAAATTGTGTTTTGGTGCGATGCTGTATCTAGATATTTGTGCAACACAAAAAATACTGAGTGTACCTTTAATTAAGAATTCAATATAGGCTAATAATCATGTAATGCATTATTCTCCAGTTAAACTCGAACATCTTAAGTTATTTAAATTCGAACATTTTTACGAACAGTTATTAATACTTGAGACTCATCACAATGTTTACAGTCTATAATAAAAATGACAAAAGCATATACACTCCAATAGTAATTGTAACAATGGACTGCCTTG
The DNA here is from genome assembly GCF_965113295.1 of Leuciscus leuciscus. Lineage (NCBI taxonomy): Eukaryota > Metazoa > Chordata > Actinopteri > Cypriniformes > Leuciscidae > Leuciscus > Leuciscus leuciscus. The sequence goes on from NC_138744.1 coordinate 20,591,102, forward strand.
TTAAACACCAAAAATTGTGTGATAAAATACATAGGTGTATATAAAAATACAGGATGTTTATAAAGTAAATGATAACATATTTTATAACATCAATTATTGAAATATGTTATTATTTAAACAATTTAAATGTAATAACAAATTTGACTTAAAACTACGTGGAAATTAGCCATCTCTTTAAATGCTATACTTCAGCTTTATTAGAATTCGTTATATTCATAGTAACCAGAATTTGACGCATACGTTTCTAGTTACCCAGCAAGTTGTTTCTCAAATGCACCCAAATAAGCCCTACATCACATAACTCTGTTTATGACAGGAAAAATGTATACAGTAAGCTATAGAGTGCTGCAGAGATTATGCATTTTTGAAGGCCATCCCTGAAGTTAGCATCACCCTGGGTCCCTCGACATTTTTACAATGACTTTTGGATAATAAGCTCTGTGACCAACAAAAGTTTATGATACTTACACGTTTTTTCACCAAGATAATCGTAACAAATGAACACATCTTTTATGAATTTTGAAGCCTAAATGTATTCGCCAGAAGCTTTAGAATATAAACAAACAACACCATGAAAAGAAAAGTTTAATAAAGATCACAAGTACAGAAGGTTGTAAAAAGCTATCTAGTGACAGACGATTATCCCTGTTTGGCATGATGGCGTTTAATATCTCTGACAACCTCTGTAGTCCAATTTGCTCACTTGTTTTACAAGTCACGTAAAAGCTTAAACAATTCATGAGTTGGGTATACAGATGTATTTTATTTTTTAGAATAAAACAGGAAAATATATCGAGCTTGTGCTAACCCATAAAAAAAAAAAAACCTTGACATCGGGATGATTAAACTGGAAGTTCAAAAATGCTTGTGGGTTTTAAAACTCATTCCTGCGACACTCTATTCATAATCAGTTACTGTTCTCTTGGGTGTGCTATAATTGCGTATGGTTTGACTTTAAGAACCACACTGGCGACGCCTCGCAGGTCAGGCAGAGGCTCTTCTTTACTGGCAGGCAGGAACTGAAAGTCTCGCAGCAGATAAGCCGTGAAAAGAAACATCTCCATTTTGGCTACCGCCTCTCCCAGACACAGTCGAGCTCCCCCTCCAAAAGGAATCAGGGCACGAAGGGACCCGCCACCATCTTCCAAAAAGCGTTCTAAAATAAATCATATTCACTGTCATGGTTAATGAGCACTGCATTGCATGTGTAAATATGCAAATTAGAGAGGTCTGACAACTTGTGTGGTTTTGTACCTGGTTTGAAGCTGTATGGATCATTCCAAACGTCTGGATCATGGTGGGCACCATACAGATTAGGAATGATTATTGTATTCTTGGGGATGAAATGGCCTGCAATACTAAACAGAGAACTGTATGAATTTCTTTCAAGAATCTGATTGAACATTAAAAGGGCTATATGAACAATTCAGATACCCTTATTAATAGCGACACTGGTGGCAGTTAAAGGGATAGTTCACTTTGAAATTAAATTTTGGTATGTTTTAGCTTACCTCAAGGGCATCCAAGATGTAGGTGTCTTTTTTTCCGCAGTAGTTTCAATTTTGATATTTTTAGGTCAAACCGTTCTTGTCTGTCAGTCATATAATGCAGGTAGCCTATATAATGCAGGTATAGATATATACACTAGATGTCGCCTTGGCTACGGCAGTTCATTGGAACGAAACCGTAGCCAATGCGACATCTAGTGTATATATCTATACCCGCCCGCACTCTCAGATCACTTGGACGTGGCTGTGTACAAGTGGTAAAAACGATATAAATACTGTTCGTTGTCTCACACAAACCGCTCGTTTCGTGTCTTAGGCCATCAATGTGTACTTACGATGGGGAATTGTTTAATTTGGACGACGGGGAATTGTTTTAATTTGGACTCTGTGCATGCTCTTTGAGGTGGTGACCATCGACCTGCATTATATGACTGACAGACAAGAACGGTTTGACCTAAAAATATCAAAATTGAAACTACTGCGTAAAAAAAGACACCTACATCTTGGATGCCCTTGAGGTAAGCTAAAACATACCAAAATTTAATTTCAAAGTGAACTATCCCTTTAAGTGAACTGAACTGTAACTTTTCTAGCAATATAACACCAAATATAGAACATTTATTCACAAGACCAATCCGCTAATAATCCACATGAAACTGATTAACGTAAGCTGTAACTGACTGTCATAAATTTTTCCTGACGTCACTGCCATTACATGATAGGCTGAGTTTCCTCATGTGATCCAAGTTAGCCGTTATGCTTTCTCCAATGATAAGAGATACAGACCCTCTCATCTCCCTTATATAAGACCATCTCTGGTGTTGCTTCACTGCCATTCGCAAATCCTCTCCTGTGGCCTCATGGGATAGTAAAGTGTCCATCGTATGCACACTGCAGAATCTCAGCCGGAAGTAGTATGTCATCCGGGTACATTTTGCGTACTGTGAATTCGGACATACTTCTTTTGTCACATACTAGTTTTCGCCATTGTATACCTAGAAGGGAAGCATGCTATTTTGGATGCAGCCTAATTGTTAGTGATCATAGTACTGATCTCACTCGATGCTCACCTGCTGTTTCGTATGGCTCTGTGAGGCACGGCTAGGGGAGCTACAGGTCGTAGTCTCAACATCTCATTGATCAGTGCACACAGATACGGCAGTCTGTGACGGTCGCTGTACTGAGGGTACCGCACATCCAGCACACCACACAGCTCCTCGTACACTTTATTCTGAACCTGGACGGCGAGAGAATGAAAATACTGTGTGCTGAATGTCCTGGATGACCACTGTCCTGTTCAGAGTTTAGCTGCAACCCAAGTTAAATACACCTGAACCAAGATAATCAAGGTCTTCAGGATAACTAGAAACTTCCAGGCAGGTATGTTAGGGCAAGTTGGATCTAAACTCTGCAGGCCATTGACCCTCCAGGACCACAATTGCTTGTAGATAGAAGACATTTAAATAGGCTGCAGAAAACAATAGGTACCTCGGGCCTATGTAAAAGGAAGGCCACAGTCCAGTTGAGCAAGGCAGCAGTAGTTTCTGTCCCTCCAATTAGCAGATCCACTATAGTCATGTGCACATGAGTGTTTGTCAGAGTCTATATATAGGAGGCAACAATATTTTGGTTAACAATATTGGATTCATTATAGTAAAACATTTTTGCCCCCATGCCAAACTCCTGATTGTGCAGATTTCTATTGAAATGACTGGATTTTGTCTGCAAATTTTCAAATGTGACCGTACCTTTAGGTGTCTGTTTGTTTACATTTAAATGGAACAGCTTGAAGAACACTGGATTTTTTACTGTACTTTGTTGAATAGGTTAAAGAAAATATATTTCATTTATTTTACTGATTACAAGTTCTTTCCTTTATTCTTTTCAAAATGTTATAAGAACAAAAGAAGCTAACAACTCAGTTTGTCTTTTATAGATTAAAGGTCCCATGACATGAAATTTTCACTTTCTGAGGTTTTTTAACATTAATATGAGTTCCCCTAGCCTGTATATGGTCCCCAAGTTTCTAAAAATTTCAATCGGTGTAAATCGAGCTTTTGCTATCTTTCTCTGCCTTCGAGAAAATGGAGGCTCATACGCGCTGATCTTGAATCTCCTCCTTATGACGTCATAAGGAGGAAATGTTACCTCCCCTGTCTCTGCTTTGCCCGCACAGAGAATATTTTCCGCCCATGAGAAAATGCGCGCGCGCGATTTTAGTTTGTCCACGAGAGATATCATGGCTTTTGAGCGAGCGAAGCATAACAATTGCTCAATAATTGGATGTACAAATGAACACCGAAGGGTCAATACAGAGCTGGGCTTGCTGAACGTCTGAAACTAAAGTCTGGATCACTCTCTTTGGCTCAGCTACACACCTCGGACAAGTAAGTCAACTAATGATATAGGCTATAAGTGTGTTGCTTTACTGTTTATGGTTACCTAGATTTTACACGTAGAATGTGGCTGTAACATTAGCTATGCAGCTATGCAGTTTATGTGTGTGAATACACACACTGTAACGCGAGTGTTGTACACGTCTTTGTTATTTGGACAACCGTTTTCCTGTTGGTTATATGGCGCGCGCGATATCCGCATTTCAAGATCGCAGAGCTTGATGTATTTGTAATAAGATAAATACAGACGTTACAGATCTCTCATGAAAAGGCAACAGTAGGTTCGCGTTAGCTACATGATAATAACTGTAAACCATCCGAATAAAGTACCGTATCCAGACATAATATTTTAAACTAACCATTCGGAAACGTCCTGCTGGAGCCGCTGAGTTGCAACTTCTTCATCCGTTGCTTCTGGATCAGATTCTGGGTCAAACTGAAATGCTTGAAAGACTGCGTGTCTTCGTGCCATTGCTATATCCAACGTAAACATGCACGCCACGTTACCGTTGCATAAGATGGTCAAGGCCACACCCACCCTCCACCTTGCGCTGCCTTTCTCCTCCTCATTAGTATTTAAAGCTACAGACACCTAAACGGCCTGTCTGAAGGAAGCTCATTCTGGGACTGGCTTGTAGTGGCTATAATTCTGCACCGAGGCTGAATTTTTGGAAAGAGATTTCAGATACAGTACTAGGGACCACTAAGGCCTATATTAAAGCCTACAAAAAGTAGCATGTCATGGGACCTTTAAATAATTATACATGAAACAAATATATTTTTCCCCCAGGACATTCAAACATGATGTTATGCTTGTTTTTCATTCAATAGCAAAATATACAATTTATTTTTCAGTATTTTGAGGTCTCCAGTTTGGAATCTCCAAACAAATCATGTTCCATTGCTCACCATTTGATTGGCTGCTCCTTGTGGTGGTTCCAGGCACTGCAGAAGTGAAGAAGTCAGTGTGCCGCCTTCTTTATGGTCACTTCTCTGCACATGTCACTCGATTAGTACTCAGCACATTTTAATTAACTATGTTTGATCATTTTATTAATCATTTGAGCTTACATTCTTACCTTAAACTCCTCTATGTGTTTCCCTATCAGTTCATCACGTCTGGCTACCTCCTTCATGAGACGAGAGAATGGGGGGTTGGGTAATTTCTATGAGGAAAAAAATGTCAAAAAAGGGTGCAAATGAAATGCATCTAGGGTCAAAAGAATTCTTAAACCAGCAACTTGGGGGTTAAAATCAAATGTGTTACCCTGAGCAGAGGGAAGGAGTCCAGTGCTGAGATCCAGGGTGAACCCCAAAGAGACACAATCTTATTCAGACAGTCCTGCAGCTTCTGCAACTCTTCTGAACTCTTATCATACTGTCACAATGAGAGGCAGCAGGAGGTTTCAGTGCGAGTGAGACCATGAAATTGAGGACACATAAATTGTATATTGTGGGGAATAACTTTTAAACATAATTTACAGTTTTGCCAAAGGTTAGTGTTGTGATGACATTACTCGCGGCCACAGTAAAATCTTCAGATAAATCCACTGCTTTGCCTTTGTAGTCCCGCAACACCTGTTTCAAAACAACAAAATGTGTTATTTTAAGGGATTAATCTGTATAAGTGTGGTATTTATAATAATAAATTTTTTTTTTTTTTTTTTACATTCCAAAATGCATTCTCATTTTCTTGCTCCTTTGTACTTGATCCATGACCTGGAAACTGATAAAAGTCTGTCATGATGAAATATGTATCAGTGTGTGACTGAATTTCCGCCGCTATTTTGAAGTGCATTCAACTTCGTCAAGTGGGTGAGGGAAGTGTATTTGGATAGACCCTCCTCCACCCCTGGATTTTGAGAGAGGGGTATAATTCAGGCAGATCCATAGACCACAATGCAACACGATTGTGACATGACAGCAGATTGTGCTTTTACCCCCACCCCACACAACTCTAGTACATGGTATTGGAGTTATTTTGACATTTAACTGCATAATGCTTATAGCTACCTTAAGCTGACTTGTAGCTACTTTAAGCTGACTGTTATAGTTTATTGTATTGTTATCATTTTCATTTGTGCAATTTTTGTAATTTTCTCCAACAGCCCAACCATACATATAGAAAAATGTAATTAATAAATCAGTGATTCAAGTGATCAAGGGCTTAGTGCGTTCCTTTTAAACATATTTTAAGGGTTCCACCAGCAGTGGGCACTCGTACAACGTAAGCAATGATGTAATTACATCCGAGTGAATGAGACGGAGGGAAGTTAGTGACTGAAACGCAGCCTGTGTGTATCTGCCCTTTACCTGACAGAGATGGTGTGCTTGCTTTTCTATGACAGAGTGCAGGGAATCAGTCGTGCAGCGCTGCAGAGCACTATGTACCACACGCCTATGAGCCTTCCATTCCTCACTGAAATCACCCAAAGAAATGGTTCGCCCTCCACCTGACACTATATCAGCTAAGAGTGAGGTACAAGAACAAACACACATGAGATATGAAATATAGGCAGTCTTTTTTGAAAAGATAATCAATTGACTGCTGAGCTAGTTGAACAAAGTAAGTTACCTGTGTATGAATGAGGCCTCCCAGCAAAGTCAGACCATTTTTTAATCAGAGCCTCGCGGATGATCTCACTACTGTTTAATATCACCATGGCTGCAAAAAACAATAAAAGGCATGAAAAGAGATACCATCATTACATAATTGACTCTTGTCTGAATGTTTGCCAGTGTAGCTTTTTAAAAAACAATTTTTTTTAAACTTTTGCTTATCTAACTAACAGCCATAGAAAAAATATGAAAAAATAAAAATAAAAATTAAGAATGGAGAATGCAGTCTTTCTTGTCTAATAAACGAAAGCACACATACACAGGAAGAGTTGCTCTCAAACATCCAGTTTATTTTTACTTGCGTTCCTTGTACCACATGACAAACACGCTTTCGTAGCCTACTACGTGCTTACATCACAGTCTGATGTTGAACAGAAAACATGGACCAGGAGTTAAATGTGAACACTACAGAGAATTTACTTTTTTAGCCTCAAAATGTAATATATCTCATATTCCTAACATATTGGGAGAAATGAATGAAATACTGTTATGTAAACATAAACAAAGATACATAACTATTCCTCAAAAACAAAATGCATACCCATTGCTTTGTTGTTTATTTTTTCCTTTCTTTTTTATTGAAAAATATATTTAAATGTTCAAAATGATTCAAAATTGATGAATCACCAAAGTTTGTGTAATTCTACATTTGATTTAGTTGTGGTTCATAGGTCATGAGTTTTACTAACATGGAGATCAAATAAAAAGATGAATTACTTGTGCTGCCACAGTTGAGTCGATAGATATTTCCATAGCGATGCGCCAGTGCAGTCAAGTGGATGGGCAGATGATCTTGAGCGAGATCCAGCATATTGCCCAGCAGAGGGAGAGAGAATGGACCAGGAAGAGTGGGAGAAAGAGGAAGGAAGCGCTTAGAGAGGGAATGCAGGAGTTTGGGCACAGCAGCTAGACAAGTACAAGTGGAAAGACAAAAACATATCAAAATGGAGAAGAGCTGTCGAATTTCACAATCTCCTTTAGGGGTGGGCGATATACCAGTAGACACGATTAACTGGTAGAAATTTGTCAACCTTTTTTGAAATTTTTTGACTATTTTGGACAATCGTCTCTATCGTGGTTACACTCACTTGACATTTCTGTGCTACACAGTCACGGAAGCTTGTCGTTTGCATGCATTTTACACATACTTTTGTGTCAAAGTGACCCTCTCTTTGCATGTAAACAGTAATTTATGTCTTCAGTGAACGTAAACAGTTGAGAAAGAAAACACACAAGTATATTGGATCCGTGCAGTCGCTCTTAAAGTGACAGCATCCAAATTGACCTGCTGTTGTCATTAATGTCATTAATGTAACAAAAAAGAGAAAATCTCTCACTGCTCAAGACTGAATCATTTTTGTAACTTTAATTAGTTTAAATGTATTATTTCCTTTACACAGTGAAGACTATGCAGTGTTTTTTATACATTTGAATACTTAATACAAATTCAATTTATGTAGTAGGCCTATTCTAGCTTTATGTTTTTCTGGTAGGTCTATTTCATTTGTGTCTTTGTTTGTTTTCCTATATGCTTGTAATTAGTTTTTTTGTTCATTCTTTATCACTGTTTACTTGTCTTCAGTAAGCTTGAGAATTATTTTTTTTATTTTTTTACTTAGGTTAGCATTAGTTTTTTGTGATATTGAAAATGGTGACAAGAATTATCAAAATGTCAATGGTATCAAACATTTTGAAATCATAAAAACCTTATTTAAAACAAAAAAAAACTATATTGTGATATATATCGTACCGTGAAATAAAATTACTCATATCGTGATATAAGATTTTGGTCATATCACCCACCCATAAACTCCTTCTTCACTTTTCTGGTATTCAGGTTATCAATGGTTCTTAAATTTACGCGTCCACAGCTCTAATTTGAATCAAACCTCCTACCTTCTGGTTTGTTGCTCGCTTTGGCATCTCTGTCACTTTGCCTTTCAGTCTGTCTACAGAGTTGGACCACAAGCATCCACAAAATGAATAGTAACAGCACCACACTCACTGCTGAGATACACATGCTGTTGATTCTTTATTGAGTCTAAAAACTTTCTGAAAGCTTTTCTGTTACTCTCCCCCTTTTATTATATTCTTCCTCCAACCCTGCTCCAATCCACATGATTGACTGTTGTTTCTTAAAGTATCCTCTCATCAAGGATAGGTAAATATTATCTTGACCTTTATCTCAATGTTACTCTCAAAGCAAGAAGAATTAACCTCTAACATTACGATTTGATGAATGATATTACAGGATACCAAGTGCCCATTGGCTTTATGATCAACAAAGTTTCTATTTAGTAAAAAAAAAAAAAAAAAAAAAAAAAATATATATATATATATATATATATATATATATATATATAAATAGTGGACTCTAACACTAAGTGCAACTGTGCATGCTATTGTATATTGTATATTGTATATACTGCCGAGCTCCATGCTGATATATTGCCGCAAGGCGTTGGAAGGAAAGGCCCCATTCATTGCAAATAAAGCAGGGATTCAGCAGAAGCTCAGGAATATAGTGAAATACAGTTACCACCCTGAAAAACCAATCAAAGAAGTATAGTGTCAGGTATGGCGGAATCTAGTCTATAGCCAAACCACAATCTAAGCCTTCAGCCCTCACAGGAATTACTGTTAAACCAGTCTGCTTCAACTGGCAGTTTAGCAGAACTGAACAGACATTTGGAAAAGGATATTTGGAAAAGGATTTGCCTGTAAAGAAATGTTATGCTGTAATAATTCACTGATGGGTCCATGTGCACTAATGCATAGAATCATTATACAGATATGTTATACAGTTATTTGGCTTTGATTCTGCATTAATATATTTATATTATATTATATTATATTATATTATATTATATTATATTATATTATATTAATTATATGCAGATTTAGTAAGTATAATAAAAAATAATAAATACTATGTAAAGAAATATTAAGAATAATATACAAAACCTTACAATGTTGAATCCAGGACTCGTTAGCACTTTGTTTTTATTGATTTTGTCTACATATGTTGAACATAAAAAGTAAAACAAATTCATAGAGAGGAATTCTAAACCAGTCATGTGAAAAGATAAAAAAAAATAAAAAAATAGTACCAATAGAGCAAGACAGTGCAGTTATTCCAGTAGCGGAAATGTTAATATCAACGATGGACCACTATTAACACAAATACATCAACACATGCATACTGTAAGTCTACATAACATTTCGAAAAACTGAATATTAACTTTTTTATAAAAGTTTTTGTGATTGGCTGGAGGTTGTGATATGTTCTTTGCAAAGCTGCCATCAGATTTCTTTACAGTTTTTGTTTTGTGTGTATATTGGTAAAATATACAATACTGAAGTAGCAGTGTGTAGAAGTTTGTACAGTGTATTTGCGCTATGTGCAACTCTTCACTCTGCAGTTTTAACCCTGGGTTGTTGGGGTTGTTGGGATCGTTTGACTGAAATAGGAGGGTCGAAGCTTCATCTCAGTAAATGGGAGGGACGCATCTTTGCCCTTCCAGTCTATCCACACCACACCCTAAGAGAAAAGAGGAAAAGACTCAGAAATCTGCACTAATGAGAGACAATTTGAGACTCAAGCCCAATTGGTATCCCTATAATGGGATAGAGTTTGGTCCTCTTAACATTGTACTTAAAACCTAAGATTAATAAATACAGAAACGCTATTTGCTGATGTACTACCTTGTTGTCGGTGTAGGAGGCATAGAGACCATTAAGGTTTGCCTTGTAACAGTTTTTATACCACCAGCCTCCCATGTAGGCCTTAGCGCAATGGATACTCAGGGTGTTTGGGTCTTTGTCTTTCGTGGAGAACGGACGGCCGTTGTGATATTTCATGGAATCACCTGGAAAAAAGAAAGAATATAGCTATCATATACAGAATATAGTCTTACAAAAATTATTATTATATATATATTTTTTTTACAAAGCATGATCTTTTCTCTTACCAGCAGTACCAGAGTATCCAGACAGCTCGATTGCATAGAGATTAGCCTCTGAGTTAACGTTGAAGTTGGCATAATGAGCAAAGGCTGTGTCATTTCCTGAACGCAGGTCAATTCGCAAGCTCATTGGAGCAAGACTGGTGAGAGTGTAAAGGATGTCATTTCCTATGGAGAGTTGGGGCAAAATTTAAATAATATTTACAAAAAAATACAAGTGCTAATAAAAAATAAAACAACAACAACAACAAAAAAATATTTGATTTCTACACTGATTTTCATTAGGTGGAAACCTCATGTATCGTTTAAATTGAAAATAATTTTTGTTTCTTAAAAAATAATACAATCACTGTGGGAAATCTCACCCAGCCAGAATTCCCCACTCAGGAGACCAAAGCCTTTGCTGTAATCTCTCCAGCTCCTGAAGAAATCAGTAGATCCATCCATTCTCCTCTGGAATACCTGCATTTGCAAAACAACAAAGTCTTATTCAAGTAAAATTTAATCCCTTTAATCTTTATGTAGAGAGTTTGCCTCAAATCTTGTATATCTAAAAAAGAAAAACTGTACTTGCAGATAATATAATATTAATGATTTAAAAGGCAACTTAAATATATTTAAGTGTATTTAAAGAGAGTATATGACCATGTTTCTTAAAGGGGACCTATTATGCCCCTTTTCACAAGATGTAAAATAAATCTCTGATGTCCCCAGAGTGTGTATGTGAAGTTTTAGCTCAAAATACCCAACAGATAATCTTTTACAGAATGTTTAAATTGTCATTTTTTGGTGCTCGGAAAAACGCGCTGTTTTAGTGTGTTCCCTTTAAATGCAAATAAGCTTCTGCTGCACGACACAGGAGGCGGAGCTTCATGAGCTCGCCTCACGCTCAGTCAGGACAATTTCATATCACGGAATGATGATAATATCAGAAAATCTCAGTAACGGTGTTCATTTCGACCCGGAGTCGGACAATAAGAGTCAGAGTGCTGTATGGAGATGGAACAGGTATAGTTCAGTTTAATTACGGTTATAACGTATTTGTCATCTGCTTGTATGTATCCACTATTAATAGCCTACAAGTCTGCTGTTTTGGACCAGGTCCGAATGATGATCAAAAATATACTGATGAGTTTAATAAAGTTTATTGTACATCACACAAAAGATGAAGCGTCAGTTTTACTCCAGAAAATCACCGTAAGAGCTGAGTAAACACAGTATAAGAAGTGCGTAAGTACATAAACGAAATTCAGTAGAGTTGAGGGAGCATTTTCTTTGAAAACAAAATAATTCCACCTCGTCTTCAGCGGCTGCCTCAGATTTCGGGAGTAAATAGAGAGAGTGCTATGTGGATGTCATGCCGCTTGAAATGCGTTTCTACTTTATTTCAGTAGTTCGGTGTGGTTTGATTATATTTGTAACCATAGTAACGCAGTACCCGTGCACGTAGGGAAACAGGAAGTGATATCGGCATAGGGTAATCAGCTACAGTAATGCGTGAGCTCTATCAGTCGTCAGTTTCTGAGTCGATCGCTTTTCCTTCTCCCTTTTTGCTAAGGCAACGTCTGTGAGTATTTATCATTGTTTAACATTAGGTTACTGCTTATTTTAATTTTGTAAGATTATTGAGAAGGCTAAGTTAGCTTTGTTTATTGCTGCTGGTTATTTTTTTTACTAGCTCGATGGCGTTTATCATATAGGCTACATTGCTATGTTAGCTAAGCTGTGCTATTTACACTGTTACTGTGTATCTGGGTTTGATTAATAATATTGACATCTCATTGTACTGTATTGCAGTTTCACAGAATTCCCAGTAAACTTCTTGGAAATTAATCAGCTGTGTCCTGGAGTTTCTTGGGAGTGTTTAAGCTGAATGGAACATAGTCCATGACAGTGGATTAATACATCCAGCCACACAACACCTACAACGCTTGGGATACATCTCGTCAGTGCAGCGGATGTGAACTCGATCAGGGCGGGTCTATGTTAAAACGGCAGTGTCTGTCAACGCTCGTGGGCGGGGCCTGTGGCTTTAGTGACGTCACTAAAGCCGCATTCTGAAAACAGGTCGTTGGGAGACACTGCTGATGATTTATGGGGATTAATAAAAAAAGAGTGAGTGGATTTTTATCACTATTGGGTGGTTGTGTATACACACTGGCAACACACATTTATGTCCAAACAGCATGCAAAAGTGAATTTTGCATAATAGGTCCCCTTTAACACACTAGTTTACGCTTAAAAGTGCACTTTTTAATTACTTTTGTATTTAAAGTTTTAAAGTACATTTTTTAATCTTTACGTTTTAATAATATGTTTATGCGTTTAAAGAAGTACACATGCAAAGTACTTAATTAAAATTTTAACTGTAGTGTGTTATTCTTCTAGTCTACTTTTATTACAGTACCTATTTTAAATGCACTAAATTGTAATATAATATATTTAAAATGTATTTAAATGCATGACATACAAGTTTCAATAGAAGTAGACTTAGTTTACAATAAATACTTGAGTACAGAAGTAATTATGAAATTACATGTAGAGATAAAAAAGGCACTCTTAACTCAACTAATTGCATCTAATATAAATTGAAACTATAATACATTTTCAATTAATTGCAATTATCATGCAATTAAGTGTAAAAACATTACATTCAGTTCACACTTACGTTTATTTTAAAGTATATTGTAGAGAGGTCAGTATTCAGGGAATCATAATTATTACTTATTACTTACCTATTAGTTATTGTTCCATAATAAGTACTCTTTTGAAAAAGTCTGATAAAGTGTACTTTTTTTTCAAAGGGTGTAAGAGCATATAATTTTACATAATTGTTTTGTCCATGAAATCAGGCAAGCCACGCTTGACACTACAGAGGTTCAAGGCTGTGACTTAAACCAAATCTATTGGCTGTTTTAAAAAGGATCTAAATATTAAATATGTCACACTCCAACAACAGTTTCATGGGGAAAGCTGTAAGTGTATTAGAGGTCTCAATCCATGCTTTTGTTTCTTACTGTCCAGCCTCCTCCATCAGTCTCCATGTCACAGTAGACCAAGACTGGCTCTCCATCCTTCCCTTCAAGGTAGATCTCAGCCTTTCCTGACTCCTTCATCCCGTTGATCTGTACCTCTGAGCATTCTTTGGGGTATGGGTGCGGGAGCATAGCTACAGGGGAAGAAGTAAGAAAATCAAATCTCTTAAAGATAGAACGCAACGAGGGCTGAAAGTTAAGAAACAGATCATTTCGCACCGGTAGTAAACTCAGCGGAGACAAAACTGATGTACTGTCCATCTCTTTCTCCCTCTATTTTCACAGTATAGTTTGAGGAGGCTGCCAGTCCAGTCAGCTCATAGTGCGTCAAGGATGGATTTAAAATGAGCTCCTGTTCATAAGCAAGGGTCAGAGAAAATTGTTGAAAGGCTGCTAAATTTGACTGAGAGGTGCTATTGAGTGATTGGTATATTCACCTGGACTTCCTCGTTCAGCTGGTATGTGAGCCTATAACTTTTGAAAGCCACACGGGGAGCCCTCCATGAAATCACAGCTGAGTGAAAGGTCACCGTAGGAGTCACTACCTGAAGCTTCACTCCTGGAAATCATACAGGCATGGAAAAAGAGGATAAAAACTAGATATTGCAGATCCAATAGAGGATATTTAGCTACCATGGTGGATAGGAGGATTTTCAGTGATAAATAATCACAGTTTTGGTCTCTTCATCACACAGTTTTGTCACCAGCTGTTCAATTAAATTAAATTAAATTTACATTTACATTTATTTGTATAGCGCTTTTCACAATACATATTGTTTCAAAACAGCTTTACAGAAAATGCATGCTGTGACGGTATAATGAGTAAAACTAAGGATTTCAGGCGAATTTTACAGATTTTTACGATTTATCATAATTGGCTGATACTGGATTTTTAATTGAGCGTTTTAATTTTATTTATTTTAACATTTAGATGCATTAAAGTTCCCTTGTGAAAAAGTAGAGTGCTTAATAGTATTGAATGTGCATTTGTAGTGTACTTCAAATCTCAAAAGTATACTTTCAAAAAGCAGTACTTGCAGATAATACAGTAAAGAGATAAAAAAGAGAGCACACTTTTGTGACTATGTTTCTTAACACACTTAATAATTGCACTTTGTAATAATGTAAAATAAAATGTTTTACTTAATTTTCAGTTTATCACTTGATTTTTCCATACCAACTGTAATTGTATAATGAGTAAAACTAGGGATATCATTCGAAATTACAGATTTTTGTATTTTACAGAAATTGGCTGATATTGGATATTTAATTGTGCATGCTATTTTTTTTTAGATAAATGAAACGAACTATAGATGACAGAAAAGGTAATCTTTAAAAGCACTAATACTTTAATAACACGGTTAAATATAATATTTAGAAAATATCAAAATAAATATCCAATTTTTATACTATACATTATATCATTGTGATGCCTACATTTTCATTGTAGCATTTAAAACAATGAATTTGAATGTTTTAATTAAAAAAAAATTATTTAGACAATATGGTATTAAAGATATTTAGTGATTATCAGTCATAACATGAAAATCTTTTTTTTTTTATTACTTTTATGTTACTTCAATATTTCTTTTGTGCCATGTGGTTTACTTGAGGGTGAGTAAACATAATCGGGACAGTTTACGCACCACTTCCTGTTGTAAAGGTTGTGGAGACTGGGCTACTCTGGAGGCGGTTGACTTGACTTGTGATTTTCACCATGTACAAAGAAGATCTATGGAGTCCTCTGAGCTGATGCTCCACAGTACTGCCAGATAATGTCACTGTAATAGTCACATTAGGAGCTAGAAAGCAAAACAACTTGAGTAAGTCATGATGGTTAGTGGAGAACCAGCCATTTAATAGGTTTGACTGCACTTACATTTTGTAGTTCCATAACTGAGGATATAGCTGTCCACTTTAGCTTGGGACGGTTTCCATACTAGCAGAGCTTTAGTGTCTGTGATGTTCACCACTTTTAGTTCTGTAGGAGAGTCTGGCACTGGGATTTAGATAAATGTGAAAGTCATCAATGACTGCAAAATCAAGTAGAGATGAGAAGATTGTTCTTGTATCGATAATTTTATCAAGAGGATTAATTCTGATATTAGAAACTTGATCCTTTAAACTTTTTACAATTTATTTAGCATGAAAATGTATGTGTATCATAAGCTTTGAAGTGGAAAAAAAAATTGTTAGTAATAGTTTTGTAGGAACTATTGCCTATGAAATGACAAGCATTTTTCATATTTAGTATTTATGAGCATAAGTTGGGCGGCTTTAACTTTAGACACGACCTGTGTCTTCCTGCTACCTGCGTTCGAATCGGCCTTTTTCCGAACTCATTCTTCACCTTTTTTCCATCACATAACAACTTGGAGAACCATTATTTAAAATAAAAAATTAAGAAAATGTTCAAAATGTGGAAATAAAGTGCCTGAAGGTTAAAGAACAGTGGGGAAAAAGTATCTAATGGGTAGGGTTAAGAGTAGGTGTAGGTGTATCGGTGTGATTTAGGGATAGGGACAAGTAATATTACAGGTAGCATACATTTATGATTTTTATAAATATAATAATTTACAAAGGATATGTTGTTATTATGCATATTGTTCCCTTTCGAAAGGGAACTCGCACTGGGTCGAATGATGCTTTGGGGAACGCCTCAGGCGAGACAGGTGTCTGAAACTGCTATCGAATCACGGCAATCATATTGACCTGCGACAGCCCATGATGTCATCATCGTGCGACCTGGAAGTATAAAAAGGGCGCCTTGCAAACATGACATCCACCTTTTTCGTCTTCAGGGATTGTTCTGTTTGTAAACGCTGAAGGATTACGGTAAGAGAAATTTACAATGACATGCATGGGGAAGGCTGATTGTTTTCATAAGTGTGCTGACCCGTGCCCAAGATAATTGACGCCGGGTGACACACATGAAACTGTGCATTTTCTGTCTGGGTGAAGAGCACGCACAGACGCACATTTCTCTACAGACCTTTTGTTCCCTGTGTAGAGTTATGGGGTTGTGTTATTGTACATTAAGGTAAGGTAAAGTAAACTTGGATATTAGGGCCCTGAAGTTCCCCTGTTAGGTGGCTAGAACGATATAAAAAAGCACCAATTAAAAAAAGCACCCTCTTTTGTGAGTATGTGATGGCTTCCTTTTTGTGAATTCACGGGGTGCGCCACCGCTCATTCTAGTTGTAAGGAACTATGTTAATAGCTTAGGCTTCCTCTCATGATGAGAGCTTTTTGAGGCCGCCGCTCATTCACTTAAATGGAATGTTAGCGGAGCGCTAAGTGGCAGAATGTCATTCCAGAAAGAATGGAAGTGTTTTATGCTGCCACTTGTTTTATTTCTGAGACACATCTGTGTTAGCCCTTGGGCCGCCGTAGCAGCTGGCCTAGGCTATACTAGGGATACTGGAGGCGTTCTGCTAAAGCATTTCTGGTTTGCCTACAAGGTGGACCATGTGCTCCCCTCACTGAGGGTCACCATGAGTACTCGGACTCCTGAGTCTGGTCAGATGGTCGTAGGCCTCTCAAGAGGCCTCCCAGTTAAATCAGCCTTTAGGCCTTCTCAGGCCTCCTCAGTGCTTTGAAACACAAGCGCTGGGTAGATCTGTGGATCGAGCAGAGAAACTCCCCTCGCTGGCAAGGTTTGTAAGCGCCATGCTGAGTCATGCTCCACTGGATACCCCGTCTCTGAGATCCGGGCCGAGTGGTTCACTGTCAGCTTCGCAGTCCCTCGGGTTGGATGTCTTACCTAAAGGCAAGTGTCCAGAGGCGGTTTCCTGTGAAGTGTATAGCTTGGGCAAAAAAACAACAAAAAAAAAAAAAAATCCCTGCCTTTATTTATTCCTTACCTAGACTCTTTGATTTTAAATCACTAAAATCTAGTGTGTTGGTTTTTGGTATCAGATCAAAAAGAAAACACTGTAAGAGGTATTGTTTAACCATAACTTCAAGTAAAAAAAAAAAAAACAAGCCTTGTGCTCACCTGTAGTGATGGAGGCTGTGATTGGCTCGCTCTTGAGTGTCTCCAGGACTGAGCTCACAGTAATATCATAAGTGGAGCCAGCAGAGAGCTTAGACAGGAGAACATGGGACAGTTGAGAGTCAACAGACATGGAGCCACTCTCACCTGCAGCATAAAAGGGTAAAGCATTGTAAAATCACATCTCAGACTCAGTTTATTGTGGCACACCAGCAATGGTGCACACACTTATTAGTTGAAGCAGAAAAGCAGGATAACTCAAAAAGATTTTCAGTACCAGTCACAATGTTGGTGTACGTGACTTTAAATTCTGCTACTATGCTTTTAGGTTTTCCCCAGGAGACTGAAACATAAGTCTCTGTTATATTGCTGAACATCAGGTCAGTGGGTGGCTCAGGGCCTGGAAAAAAAAGATGGTAAGGGGGTGAAATGTCATTTAGAAGTTGAACAACGCAGTCAAAAAAACAAACAAACAGTCAGCGCGAATAGCCTTGCGGGCAGCGCGCCAACATATAACGTTGTTGCGCTTCGGGTGACCCGAGTTCGAATCCCAGCTCGTGGACCTTTCCCGATCCCATCCCCCTTCTCTCTCCCACCTTGCTTCCTGTCCACTCTATACTATCCTATCACAATAAAAAGTAAAAAATCACCAAAAATAAATGTTTAAAAAAACAAACAAACAAAATTTCAGCACAAATGTATATTTTAGAGTTCTACATTTATATTCATATTTATATTCTTACATAAATATGCCTCATTATCCAAGTAATCAATTGGTGAATTCACTCTTAAAATAATTGCATGGTGAACTTCACCATTCAACAATACAGTACACATCATTCATTTTAGCACTGGAAATTGACAGCCAAAGAAAATCTAAGGCTGTTTTGTGCTCCTGATGTCACTGAACTTATGCCTGTTATTTATGACAAAAATAGTATAAATGGGTCATGCCAATGTCAATATTTAAAATGCAGAAGGTACTGTATCCCATGTATTCATGGAAATGCTACCAGCACGCCGCAGAAGGGTAAATGCTCTTCACTGGTGTTTATTGCAGTGAACCAAAGCAGGAAATATGGGAAACCTACCAGTTGATAAAGAAAGACGATGAATTTTGGATCGTAGACCAGGACCAGAGCCAAACAAGGAAACAGAGTACCGCATTTGAGGTTGAAGGCCTTTGAAATGATACGACCGTGCTGTACCAGCGATAACTTGTGAGAACTTTTTCACAGTCCTTTCTTCAAGTTTGTTACCGTGGACTTTAGTTGAAGTTCTGTTTGAACCGGGCCTTTGGACATCAGTTACATTTTCAGCTGCTGCTCCATCCTGTATTTTCTCTGAATCTTCATTTCCTGCTTTGATTTCCCTTCTTGTGACAGTGAAGTTCTTGAATGTGTCTTTAGGAGTTTCCCAAGACAAAATGAACCCAGTAGAGGTGATATTATGAACCTCCACTGATCCAATGACTGATAATCTGCTGCTAGTTCTGTTGAAATGCTTCATATGAGTTTTGGATTCAATACTTGTCCCATTTATATGCTTACCAGGATTCCTCTCTGCTTGGAGAATTGTTGTAACATTGCCATGGAATAGCTTCTTGTCTTTTTTAGTAAATGTAACATTAGTCTTGCTTTCCAGCCCTTGATCACCTGCAGTTCTCGTAGAAACCTTTGTCCTGGATGTAGTTACTTTAGATGATTCTTTGGTGCCAGGTTCATCTTTAAGATTATTTTTCTTGTCCGTTTGGGATTTCTTGTCTAAACCCAGATTTATGACTTTTGTTTTGCCCTTTTTTGCTTGCTCATGACGTCTTCTACCTTCATGCTTTAGCAGAACTTGGCCAATAGTCTTAATAATCTTGTCACTTTTTGGACTGGACTGGACTTTACCTGTGGACAATGTTGGCTTAGCTGTGGTGTCTTTCTTTGGGTCCTTTGTATCTATCTTTTTCACAAATATGGTCTTGTCTGACTTTGTTTTCACAGATTTTGTGTCTGGCTTGACAGTGGATATCTTCATAGTCACAGTTTCAACAGTTACTGGGATTTTTTTGTCAACACCTAGGAAAAGCAAAAGTCACTCAGAGTGAGACTAGATACATTCTTAAAAATCTCATCCCAAAATGAAAATTCTATAATCATATTTCACCCTCATGTGTCATAAAAATTTTTCTTATGTGAAACACAAAATGAAATGGGCATCATGTTTGTGCTCCACATAATGAAAATGGATTGGAAGCTTTAACATTATAAAAAGCACCATTTAAAATGATAAAAGTAGTTCTGTCACGACAAGGGTTTGGCATTAACCTGGAAATCCAAAGTTCTCGCGAGAGCACAAGTTGAATTTGCTCAACGAGTTTACTCTGGCGTCGAGCAATGATGCTCATTAAATATGCCCTTGTATCCGAGCTGCACCAATCACATCAGGTTATCTGATATAGGCGGGCGAGAGTTGAGCTACACAGATGACGACAGCGCTGTGACGTCGAAGTCATTAGTAAACATTGCAAGATGGCTATGGCTATGGACCAGTTGTTTGAAACGGCTTTGGCCGCTACAATGAACAAGGTAGATTATTATGGTTATTGTTGTCATCTGTTGACATTTGGCTTTTTATCTAAAAGAGGAACAGAAGACGGTGCTCGAATAGTTCCTTTGCAAGAAGGGTGTTTTTGCTGTTTTGCCGACCGGATATGGCAAGAGTCTAATCTACCAGTTAGCTCCGCTGGTAGCAAGCATATGGGGGCTTGTTGTGATTGGTCGTAGTGTTATCCAATTGCGTGCAGTGAGATTTTCAAATGCATGCTTGAGCTCCTCGAGCTGGCCGATTTTCATTAGTCGATGCCAGACCATTAATCTTTCAGATTTAGGTCTGGATTTCCAGGCTAGTTTGGCATGGTAATGGGTATGACAATGTTGATATATTTGGTCTTGGTAGAATAGATCTGCTACGTTGCTGCTGCTGTTATTGCTGCTTCTGTTGGTTATTGCTACTTGCTACTGCCAATACATACATGACATGCTGCTGCTGAAGAATGATGTGAATGATGTGATTTCAAGCAGGTTGACTTAAGGACCTATTAGCCTGCGCCATCTAGAGTTTCATGACAGAACTTTGTATTTCATCTTACATACAGATGTCCATATTTTCCTTGCATTAAGACAGGGTGTCCACCAAAGTGTTTTTAAGCCAGCTGGAAACAAAAGGTGCTCTGCTGAAAACGCCTTGCTATGGGCACTTGAGAGCGTTTTGGCAGAGCAGACGCTTTGCTTGCTATGACACAGAATATCAGCGGAAGTGTAACTAGTATCTCATTTCAGAGAAAGTTTGTTTCTGTATTGTTTCTAAATAAAAATTTTGATACAATGTAAAGTATTTTCTCTGGCTCTTGTTTTAAATGATTTTGTTCCGTTATTATGCTTATTGTTGTCATCTGTTGACATTGTACAAGCAGAATGTGACAGTTGGTCGGTGTGGTATTTTATCCTGCCCCACCTTCACTGTGATTGGATGTCTGGGTAAGAAGTGACAGTGTTTTACCCAAAGTTGAACATTCTTCAAATCTCGGCAACCAGTACAAAATTGAGCGCACAGCGCCTCATTACGCTCTTGGCATAAAAAAAAAAAAAAAGTGGTGGTCCAATTGAAACCAATTGGAAAAATATGCTAGATGCCGGGAAAAAAACGCTTTGGTGGACACGCGCCCCAAGACTTCAAAAGTATGAGTATAGTGTATAGGTCATATGGACTACTTTATAATACTTTTCTGCTACTTTTTGGAGTTTGAAAGCCCCTGGTTGGTGGCTGTAATAATCGCACAATGTATAGGAATATCAACAAGAACAGTTAATCACAATTCTCGGGAAACACAGGAAATATAGCAACAAAACTCAAATGAGACCGAACCCAAAGGAAACTAAGGACTTAAATAGACAGGGTAAGATAATTAACTAAGGTGCGTAACTAATCAAAAACCATAGAAACAAACAAGCAAAGGGAAAACAGGCAAATAGGAACAGAACACATCCAAACTAAAACACAATCAAACTAAACATATCTGTGACACTGGTCACCATTCACTTTCATTGTATGGAAAGCAGCATAAACATTTAGCTAAATGTTTCCTTTTATGTTCTACGGATTAAAGAAAGACATACAACACTGGAATAACATGAGTGTGAGTGAATGATGACTGAATTAAATGTTTGTAGTGAACTATTCCATTAAACATTGAAGTTTAAAATATGGTTGACTCTCATATGCTTTACTTACCCTTACTGCAGTCTAGGCCTGTAAAACCAGTCTGACACATGCACTTTCCCTTCACACACTTCCCTTTTTTGTTGCAGTTAGAGGGGCATGTTTTTCCACTGCAGTCAGGGCCACTGAAGCTCTGGAAACATACACACTTTCCTCCTTCACACTTGCCCTGGCCACTACAGTTTTTAGGGCACTGCTCTCCTGAACACTGGACACCTGAAGATAGATGGTACAGTGTGTGACTTAAAACCAGTTCATCTAGTTTCAATTCACAACAATTACTCTAGACATTTTTATCTGCCAGAGCCATTAAAATACCATAGTAATGGTTAACAATTTTTTTGTTGTTTTTTTTGTTTTTTTTGTTAGTACATCATTTTACTTACACATCTTTTTAATCACTGACATCTCTTTCTCTAGAAACTCAACTCTGTCCCTCAGTGCGGCCATCTGCGTCTCACATCCTCCTGTGCAGGCCCCTTGTACCAGGCTGATGTGATGAGTCATAACCAGAGGAGATCCTGGATTCAAACTTAGCTCTGTTTCTCGTACTTTGGTAATGTTCCCTGCATCTATGCGAGACTCCTGTTGAACGCAACCCTCAGTGATGACCACTTTAACTGGTGAACTCTCTGCAGGTTTGTCTTTAGTGGGATTATGGACACCATCCACTACAGGTGTGGCAGTGAATGCATCAGTCTGATTGACCTTGCTAATTTTTGAAGAAGTAGATTGAGTTTGTTTTTGTGTTGGCTTTGATGAATTAACATTGATAGTTTGGGACATTGACTGAGTCTGATTGATTTTTGAGGAAGTAGAATTAGTCTGATTTTGTAATAATGTAGTTAGCTTGGGAACATTATGACTAATAGTTTGGGTCTTAGACTTTAAAGTGGAATTTTTCTTTTTGTTAAGTGTGCCTTGAAGAGAAGGACCAGGTTTCTGGACATCTACAGCAGACTTTGGTGTGGATGAAAGAGTTTCATTGTTGCTACTAGGTTTTGAGGAAGCAGAAAGAGTTTGGTTTTTCATTTTGGTGAATACTGGCTTTGAAGGATTAACACTGATAGTGTGGCTTACTGACTTGGTAGTAGTATTTTTCTTCTCGCCAAATGTAGCTGGAAGAGAAGACACAGGTTTCTGAACAACATCTAGAGCAGGCATCGAAGAGGATGGAAGAGTCTGATCAATGCTACTGTTTTTTGCAGAAGTAGATTGAATTTGGTTTTTCATTTTGGTCTTTAGTAATGTAGTTACTGATTTCTGAGCATTAAGATTAATAGTGTTGATGATTGACTTAGTAGTGACATTTTTCTTCTCACTAATTGGGTTTTGTACACTTTGCACAGGTTTCTGGACGTTGACCACATCATGCTTGGAAGAGGATGAGAGAGTCTGATTCACTCTACTAGTTGTTGAGGAAGTAGATTTAGTTTGGTCTTTCATTTTGGTCTTTAATAATGTAGTCACTGGTTTCTGAACATTAAGTTTTATAGTGTTGATGATTGACTTAGTAGTGACATTTTTCTTCTCACTAATTGGGTTTTGTACACTTTGCACAGGTTTCTGGATGGTGTCCACATCAGGCTTTTTAAAGGATGGGAGAGTCTGATTCACTTTACTAGATGTTGAGGATATTTTGGTGTTTAATAACGTAGTCACAACTTTAATAGTTTGGGCCGTTGACTTCACAGTAGAATTTTGCTTCTCACTAAGTGGATCCTGAAGAGAAGGTACATGTTTCTGTGCAATGTCTTGAGGCTGACCGACATTGCTAATTTTTGAGGAAGTAGATTGAGTCTGGTTTTTAATTTTGGTGTTTAATACTATAGTCACCGTCTTTGACACATTAACCTCAATAGTTTGATCTGTTGACTTCAAAGTGGAATTTTTCTTCTCGCTAAGTGATCTTTCATCCACAACAATCTTAGCAGTGGATGGAGGAGACTGACTGATGCTGCTCGTAAATGAGGAAGTAGGATGAGTCTGGTTTTTCATTTTAGTCTTCAATGCTGTAGTCATTAGCTTTGGAACATTAAGACCACTGGTGTGGGCTCTTGACTTGGCAGTAGAATTTTTCTTCTCATTAAGTTTCCCTGGGAGAGCAGGCCCAGGTTTCTGGACACCATCAACAGCAGGCTTTGTAGTGGATGGGAGAGTGTGACTGATGCTGCTAGTTTTTGAGGAAGCAGATTGAGTTTGGTTTTTCATTTTGGAGTTTGATAATGTGGTTACTGGTTTCTGAACATTAAGATTAATAGTGTTTACTCTTGTTTTAGTCGAATAATTTGTATTCTCGCTAAGTGTGTCTTGAAGAGAAGGAACAGGTTTCTGGAGACCTTCCACGACAGGCTTCGGGCTGGACATAAGAGTCTGATTGGCGCTACTACTTTTTGAAGAAGCAGCATGAGCTTTGGTGGTTGATGTAGCTACTAGCTTTGGAACATTATGGCTAATAGTGTGGCCCATTAATTTGGTAGTGTCATTTTTTTTCTCATTATGTGTGCCTTTAAGAGAAGACACGGGACTTAGGACGAGGAGAAAAACTATTGAGATTAACATTTTATGCTGAAATAAGTTGGCATTGGCTTTCATACAAATTAGGACTAATAATATAAAACCTAAATAAGAATTGCAAGTTTTTATATTTATTTTTCTCAACTATCTTACAAGTACTTGGGATATGACAGATCTGTTCCCTGAAAAAGAGAAAAGGTTTCCTTTAGTTTGCCTTGGCGTTTCATGTTTAGTCACACATTCATTCATTTACTGCTCAAATTTGTGTAAATATAAAATACATGTCTTTCAAATATATTTTGGGCTCGCTGAGCTGAAGTCTGCATTTTTGGAAAAAGCCCCCAAAACCCTATCAGCAGAGGGACTGTACTGCAGCAACAGAGCCGCACTGTCTTCTTCTCACAGGGACTGTATGTCTTTGACTAAACTCATACATAATGTTAGCCAACTGAAAACTGACAATTTAAAAAAAAATATTCCAATCTTATTTAAGTGCTCACCACAGAGGCATCCCAAAAAAATCTTAGCCACATAAAGGCTTCTGTTCAGACTGGCCTTTAATACGTTTTTGAAATTGAAAACTGATAATTGTTTTTAGTTCAATTACATATAAAAATAATAATAATAATTAATAATAATAATACAAAACACTACCATTCAAAGGTTTGGTATTGGTATGTTTTTTTTAATGTTTTTGAAAGTAGTGTCTTAAGCTCACCAAGGCTGCAATTCTTTGATCAATAATATGGTAAAAACAGCAATATTGTGATATATTATTACCATTTAAAATAACTGTTGTCTATCCTGTGATGGCAAAGCTGAATTTACAGCATTATTACTCTAGACTTCAGTGTGACATGATCCTTCAGAAATCATTCTATTCTGATTTGCTGCTCAAGAAACTTTTCTTATTATTATCAATGTTTGGGACATTTTGGGAAACTGTGATACATTTTTCTTTGATGAATAGAAAGTTCAAAAGAACTGGATTTATTTTAAATTAAATTCTTTCAGAACAATGTTTTTACTGTCACTTTTGGTTGATTTTTTTGCTTCCTTGCTGAATAAAATGTACATCATAAATATTGCATAAATATTGATATTTTTATTATTTCATTCTTATCGAATCATCTGCAGTTTTATGTAATCTTAAACTGACCATTATTTTTGCAATACAAAACATTCAGCCCACTTATAATTACAGTTATTCTTACTGCCATTAATTAATTATAGCAATGGATACAATGATTATAGTAATAATATTATTTTAGTACCATAATGTGTAGTAAAATTTGTCTTACCTGTGTTTGGAGCTGCTTCTGTCCTGATCTGTGTTGTATTAGGCTCCTTCCATCAGCTTTGAGAACCTCCTGTGACTGATTGAGAATAAGAGACAGTGAACAGGAGCTCTACTAGCCAAGAGGACCTGGGTCAATCAAATCTCTTCATACTTAAAGTTTTTTCCATACTCCGCCTCCTTGCCAATTTACATTGAGCATTTTCCCTGCTCCTGAACGTTTTTGTGAGTGTTTGCAAAACTATCTCTCTTGACATAAAATTCTTTGAACATTTAACCAGACTTACTGAGTTCATCAATCTAAGCAGTTCCTTTCCTGAGTTACTTCTATTGATCTGTTATTGCTCTACGTGACGTGAATGCTGTCCTCCAGAATTGTTTTAACAAACATTCATGTATAATATATATATATATTATTGTTTCAACCTGTATTAAAGGGACAGTTCACCCAAACATTCTGCTATTATCTTCAAGGTTGTAATAATTGTACAAATCAAACTATAATTTTTAAAATAGCAACATTTACACTTTGATCACTATTATTAACACAAATGTACCATTCCATTTCATTTTCATTTGATCAAAATTTATTTGTATTTTCCAGCCAGCCAGCCAGTTTTCTAACAATGTTATAATATGCACTAGCAACTTCACAGTAACATTCTAGCAACCATCCAGAAACCCAAGCAACTGCATAACAACACCCTAACAAACACCCCAAGTACCCTAGCAACCACATAACAACACCCTAACAAACACCCCAAGTACCCTAGCAACCACATAGTAACACTCTATCAGCCACCTAGAATACCCTCGAAACCGCATAGCATCACCCCAGCATCCACCTTGAGTACCCAAGCAACCACATAGCAACACCCTAGCAACCGCATAGAAACACTGTAGAAACCTACCTGAGCACCCTAGCAACCGCATAGTAACACCCCAGCAACCACCCTGATACTCTAGCAATCACATAGTAAACCCTTGCAACCACCCTGAGCACCACCCTAACCCTACCAACCGCATAGCAACACCCTAACAACTAGCATGAGCACCCTAGCAACTGTATACAAACACCCTAGCAACCACTGCAAGTACCATGGCAACCGCCCTGAGTACCCTAGCAAAAGCATAGCAACACCATAGCAACAACCCAGAATACATATCATTTCCTATATATATATATATATATATATATTAATTTCACACTTTTACAATTATTTGAAATTTTCAGGCTAGACTTTCTCAAGCCAACACCTGATGAAAGTTTCAGTGTGAAGGTCCTCTACTGGAACCATAGACTGTGACTGGAACACAGAGAGTGTCTGTCATGTCAGCTGATGGGACTTGATGGGTGGCCTCTGCGCACTAGCGCCCCCTCTTGTATGATATTTATATCATGACAAAGCAGGCCCACATCAGTGGAACCACGGTTCGGTTGCTGACCTGACCTTACCCTCCTAGTCAAAGCAGTGCCAAGCCTTGAGCTGTGTGCACACCTAACAAAACAACCATGTACTGACAAGCACTTCTGGGAATTTATGAGTCAAACATTACACTAGACGTTATGCCCCCAGTTTCACAGACAAGGCTTAAGCTAGTCCTAGACTAAAATGTTTGATCTGTTTTAACTGAAAGCAACATGCAGTGACATTTTTTTTTAAATATCTGTACCATCGTTTTGTATCAAGATGCACACCAGTAATGTTTTTGTCTAATGCATGTTTATAAAATCTACTAAAATGTCCTAATTGATCTAAGGCCTAATCCTGACTTAATCTAAGCCCTGTCTGTGAAACTGGGTCATAGTGTATTGCTCATTTGTTTCTGTGGAAAGCTTTCTATTTACTACTATTTGAACAGAACACTTTAATACATTTGTATTTGCATTTGCTTGTAATTTATAGATTATCTTTTGCTGTTTATGGGAATGGCTTCATATTAACAGACGAAATATGCTAAATGTATAATCTAAATGCACACTAATTATTTAATAAAAAAAAAATCTGTATTATACTCAAAAAATGTAGATGCTTTGCTTATTAACAAATATTTACATGCAGATATTTAAGTCTGTAATTCTTTATATACAAAACTGACTACCAGAGAAAATATATTTATGATATATAATAAATAATATCATGAGAATTATAATAAATAATAAAGTATAAACATCCAGTCATTGCATAATAAAAAAAAAAAGTTATATAGCTATGTTTTGGAACATGGTAACTGGTCTCTTGCTGGTATAAGTGGTACTGTATATATGCCGAGTTGACAAGTTTCAAGTTTGTATTTATTTATATAGCACA
This sequence comes from Leuciscus leuciscus, assembly GCF_965113295.1. NCBI lineage: Eukaryota > Metazoa > Chordata > Actinopteri > Cypriniformes > Leuciscidae > Leuciscus > Leuciscus leuciscus. Next base: position 20,619,014 of record NC_138744.1, read on the forward strand.
TTTAAAAACAGCAAACAGGGCTGACCAAAGTGCTGAACAATACACAGGATACAGAACAAGGACATAACCATCCATTCATGACAAAAGCTGACAATGAATTAAAAGCTAAAGAAAAAAAGTAGGTTTTAAGAGAGGATTTAAAAGCAGTTAGAGATTGAGCCGCTGTGATGAAAACCGGAAGGCTGTTCCACAGCCTAGGGCCAGCAATCGCAAAGACTCTGTCTCCTCTATTCTTCAACCGTGATCTGGGGACAGACAAAAGTTTCTGATCACCAGACCTCAGGTTTCGTGTGGGATTGTGTGGACAGAGAAGATCGGACAAATAGCTCATGCCAGATTATTTACGGATTTAAAAACAAAGAGAAGAATTTTAAACTCAATAGGGGTTATGCGGAACGCCCAACGTTCGAACCGGAAAACAGGTATAAGCATTTCCGGTTTGCACTACCGTACGGATCTGCAGCGGTAGGTGATCTCTGAGGTAACTTATATTTCGCTTTTTTAGAAAACAATTCTTATTTCTGTTGTAATTAAAATGTCACGAATGCTTACGTATCAAAAAAAAAAATGTTTGTACAAAAAATTAAATGCAGTCTTCATTTGATTGTTTTAATCGTCTGCAAGCAAATATAAAAGGTTAAACTACTATGATAGCATACAAGTCTAAACTATCTTACTGATAGTTAGCTAACTCTACATCGGGTGCCATTAGCAAAAGCTACATACTAACTTACATACCTTCATAATCATGAATAAATGAGGAGGCGTAAAACTTAAATCCTTTATCTAACGGAGTACTCGGGGGTCTGGAAGTCCGTTTGGCAATACGATGTACATCTGAAATGGATAGAATGGGTAGCTCCTGTAAACACCGGCTATAAAAGGTCGCCATTCCTACGCTGTGTTTACCTCAGTAGCTGACGACCGGAAGTAGTTATATCTGTTTTGTAGAACCCGGAAGTATGTTGCGCATAACCCCTATTCTAAAATGCACAGGTAGCCAATACAGTGATTTTAAAGGGTTAGTTCACCCAAAAATGAAAATTCTGTCAGTAATTACTCACCCTCATGTTGTTCCAACCGCGTAAGACCTTCGTTCATCTTCGGAACACAAATTAAGATATTTTTGATGAAATCTGAGAGCTGATAACTTCTCCGTAGGCTGCTAGGTGGCCCAAACTTGCTGGCCCAGAAAAGTTATTAAAGAGATCGTTAATATAGTCCAAGTGACTACAGTGGCTCAATCTTAAGTATATCAAGCGACGAGAATACTTTTTGTGCGCAAAAACAAACAAAAATAACGACTTCATTCCACTATTCATTTCCTTCTCTCTGGGCCTCTAGTTGGTTCGCGTAGTGTTTTTGCGCTGCGCGTCACACACATGACCAGCGTCGGCCAATAGTGAGCCTACGTGGTGACATGTAACACAGACGCGCTGCGCAAAAACACTTACGAGGCCCAGAGAGAAGGAAATGAATATACTTAAGATTGAGCCACTGTAGTCACTTGGACTATATTAACGATCTCTTTAATAACTTTTCTGGGCCAGCAAGTTTGGGCCACCTAGCAGCCTACGGAGAAGTGATCAGCTCGTCTCAGATTTCATCAAAAATGTCTTAATTTGTGTTCCGAAGATGAACGAAGGTCTTATGCGGTTGGAACAACATGAGGGTGAGTAATTACTGACAGAATTTTCATTTTTGGGTGAACTAACCCTTTAAAGGTCCCATGACATGAAATTTTCACTTTCTGAGTTTTTTTTTAACATTAATATGAGTTCCCCTAGCCTGTATATGGTCCCCAAGTTTCTAGAAATTGTAATCGGTGTAAATCGAGCTTTTGCTATCTTTCTCTGCCTTTGAGAAAATGGAAGCTCAACCGGGCTGATCTTGAATCTCCTCCTTATGACGTTATAAGGAGAAATGTTACCTCCCTTTCTCTGCTTTGCCCGCCCAGAGAATATTTTCTGCCCATGAGAAAATGAGCTAGGAAGTAGGAACGCGCGCGCGCGATTTTAGTTTGTCCACGAGAGATATCATGGCTTTTGAGCGAGTGAAGCGTAATAATGGCTCAATAATTGGATATACAAATGAAGACCGAAGGGTCAATACAGAGCTGGGCTTGCTGAACGTCTGAAGCTAAAGTCTGGATCAGTACCAACTCTCTTTGGCTCAGCTACACACCTCGGACAAGTAACGTTAAGTCAACTAATGATATAAGTGTGTTGCTTTACTGTTGATGGTTACCTAGCTTGTTACACGTAGAATGTGGCTGTAACATTAGCTATGCAGTTGCTAATGTAAAGGTAGACAGCATCAAGTATGTGTGTGAATACACACACTGTAACGGCGAGTGTTGTACACTTCTTTGTTATTTGGATAACCGTTTTCCTGTTGGTTATATGGCGCGTGCGATATCCGCATTTCAAGATCGCCAAGCTTGATGTAATTGTAATAAGATAAATTACAGACGTTACAGATCTCTCATGAAAAGGCAACAGTAGGTTAGCGTTAGCTACATGATAACTGTAAACCATCCGAATAAAGTACTGTATCCAGACATAGTATTTTAAACTAACCATTCGGAAACGTCCTGCTGGAGCCGCTGAGTTGCAACTTCTTCATCCGTTGCTTCTGGATCAGATTCTGGGTCAAACTGAAATGCTTGAACGACTGCGTGAGTGTCTTCGTGCCATTGCAATATATCCAACGTAAACATGCATGGATCTTGCCGCAAGATGGTCAAGGCCACACCCACCCTCCACCTTGAGCCGCCTTTCTCCTCCTCATTAGCATTTAAAGCTACAGACACCGAAACGGCCCGTCTGAAGGAAGCTCATTCTGGGACTGGCTTGTATAGCCTTGTAGTGGCTATAATTCTGCACCGAGGCTGAATTTTTGGAAAGAGATTTCAGATACAGTACTAGGGACCACTAAGGCCTATATTAAAGCCTACAAAAAGTAGCATGTCATGGGACCTTTAAGATAGGTGAAACATTATCAAATTTACGTTTTCTTTTGAGGAACTTTGCAGCAGCATTCTGTACTAATTGAAGACGAGCAATAGAGTGTTTGGGCATGCCATAGTAGAGGGAGTTGCAATAATCCAACCGCGATGTAATAATCCAACCTGCGGCACTCCACAGGAGAGTTGGGCTGGTGAGGAAGAAAAATTACCAAGTTTTACAGAAAAACTTCTGTTTGTTAGAGAAGATCTAAACCAACTGAGGACAGTTCCCTGGATGCCCACGAAATATTCTAGTCGGGATAAAATAGTTTTATGATCAACTGTATCAAAAGCCGAGGTTAAGTCTAACAGTATTAGGATCACCGAGTCACCAGCGTCAGTCGCTAACAGTATATCATTAGAAACCCTTAAATAAAGCAGACTCAGTGCTGTGCAGAGGCTTAAAACCAGACTGGAAAGTTTCAAGAATTTGATTTGAGCTAAGAATAGACTGGAGTTGATTGAGAACCGTTTTCTCTAATGCTTTTGTAATAAAAGGTAGTGTCGAGATAGGTCGAAAATGATTAAAATCCCTATCATCAAGTGAAGGTTTCTTGAGAAGAGGTATAACAGTAGCTTGTTTTAGGCTATCAGGGATAGTCCCTGTGCTCAAGCATTTATTCAGAAAAGACTCCAAACATGTTCCAACCGAATAAAAAATTTGTTTCAAAATACGGGGAGAAAGAATATCAAGAGAGCAGAAGGAAGGTTTCAAATGATCAACAATTTCTCTGAGAGACAGGAGAGAAACTGTGTCAAAGACACTCCATATGGCTGAAGAACAACCCAGTTCAGATGAGACAATAGCAGAAGGTTGTAACTGAGATCTTAGAGAGGTGATCTTCTCACATAAAAACCTTGAGAAACCTTCACATAATAATACTGAGGGATTTGAAATCACATTTACAGGAGGATTTAGAGCAGAATTTAACACAGAAAATAAGGCTTTTGAACTATGATGGTTTTTTAAAATTAAATTAGAAAAATACTTAGACTTAGCAGATATCATAGCTTTCTGAAAAGCACTGAGGGAGTTTTTCAGCATTTCATAAGAAATTTGTAGCTTATCACTTTTCCATTTACGTTCTGCTCTTCTACATGCTCGCCTCAGAGAGCGGATGTTATCATTGAGCCATGGTTCAGTTTTAGGTTTTGACTTAGCTTTTAAAGGAGCAGTGGTATTTAAAACCTTGGAGCATACAGTATTAAACAGACTAAGATGTTCTTCAGCATCCAAGTCGGGTAAGGGTGACTCCAGGGACAGAGACAGACACACCTCATTAAAGGTGTTAGTGAATTCATCACGGAAACAGGGAGAAAAGGAACAAGTCCATTGTGCAGTAGGAGTAATGTGCGATCTTGAAGGAGGAAAGGACATAGAAAACAGTACAGGCATATGATCAGAGATCAGAGTGTCAAAAACCTGAACATCAGTAATGGAAACGCCATGTGAGAGAACCAGGTCCAGAGTCTGTCCATGAGTATGTGTGGGATCTTTCACCCACTGAACCATGTTAAATGAGTCAATGAAATGTAAAAACTCCATTGTTAGAGGTTTTGACTGACAGCACACATGAATATTAAAGTCCCCTAGCAGAAGAATATTGCTGTAATTAGTTACACATTCACCCATAAAAGCAATAAATTCACTTATAAAATCTTTCACTAGGTGAGGGGGGCGATACACCAGCGCTAACAAAACAGGATCGTCAAATTCCAGTCGCAACAGCTGTACTTCAAAGCTACTGTAGATTGTAGACGTAACAGAATGACAGTAACTACTAAAACTGTTTTTTAAAATCACCTCTAGACCACCCCCGCGGCCAGAAGAGCGGGGACATAAAGAATGTGCAGCCTCCCGGAATCAACTCAGCAAAAGGACTTAAAGGATAATTCCGGTATTTAACACCTTGAGTCTATTTTGTAGTTTGTTATGGATGAACTAGAGTGGTGGACACAGAAATTTTGACGATGGGTCCTGTCTCGACTTTTTGACTCTTTTAGAATCGCCTTTGACCGCTTCAGAGTGGCTGTCTATGGACATGCACGAACATGTCCTTAAAACAACCCTTAACGTTCGTTTTGGTTACCCTTAACGTAACCGAGTGGTTAGTGGTGTTCGTTGATGATTAAAAACAAATATATTGGCGCAATGTATGATTTCAATCCGTGTTATTTGCTATAGTGGAACTATACCTCACAACCGCGTATAAACTTCCGCTCGATATTTGAGTCTGAAGCGTTAGCACACTCCCGACCACTTGATGGCGACAACCACTTTGCCGTACAAGGACGCTGCACGGAACTCGGTGTCTAGCGCATAGAGCACAGTTGCTCTGCTCACGCTAGCCTTCTGAGAGATGGAGAACTGAGCAAAAAGACTACAACCAAATGTAAACAGCCCCCTTTTCCGTTTCCGGTAGCGCAGTAATATCAACGAGCAATGAATCCTCCAACAGAAATCAATGGGATTTTACAAAATGACAAATAAAACACGACAGAAACTGTATTTCGCTACGCTACTTGTTTTTATTCATCAACAAACACCACTAACCACTCGGTGAGTTGCACAGTTTTGAAAACGAACGTTAAGGGTTATTTTAAGGACATGTTCGTGCATGTCCATAGACAGCCACTCTGAAGTGGTCAAAGGCGATTCTAAAAGAGTCAAAAAGTCGAGACAGGACCCATCATCAAAATGTATGTGTCCACCACTCTAGTTCAAAACAAAACAAACTACAAAATAAACTCAAGGTGTTAAATACCGGAATTATCCTTTAAATCACCAACCTTCGTCCAAGTTTCTGTGATGCACATAAAATCCAATGCGTGGGTAGTAAAAAAGTAATTTAAAATGAACGTCTTATTGACTAGCGACCGAGCATTAATCAGAGCCATCCTGGAAGGTGATACCGAGTCAGAGATCGTGTGAGAGAAGACTCTATTCAAAGAGCGAAGATTCTGTAGATTAGCTCCATCGCGGCGAACACGGATCGGAGGGTAGCAGGAGATCGTCGAATGAGAGTCCTGGAGAATGGTCCGAAGCCAGTGAACAGGTGGATTGAGCAAACGCCAACCAGCACATCGGGCAACGCCTAGATTCCACGTCGTCATGGAGACGAAGCTGGACGTGCGGGCGGCGCGGCCGGCGTGTAGCGCCATTTTCAGTTTGACAGCAACCCCTCTGCGCTTGCCGCGTCTCCTGCTGCACTTTCTGCGGGGAACACCATGGGGCCAATTTCGCAGATACTCTGGAATATCCCAGGTAGAGTTTGGAGAGCAGGATTGTGATCCAGCCACAGAGCTTTTTAATTCTGGGTTATATGTGGCCACAAAAGAGTCTCAAATATCCAGAAGTAACTGGGGATCATAAACCAGAAGCGAGTAGCAGTTTGATGCAGATAGAAACACAAAAATAGCACAAAGTAGCAGAGACATCAGACGGCATGCCAGATACACCGGCGCCATCTTTTCTGTCAATCACCCTTACACACATTTAAAGCTGGTTGTCATGGTTAGTCTGTTTCTGTTGGTTTTTGATTTGGTTTGTTACTGTTTCCTGTTCTGTTTCCTTGTTTGCTTTTGTTGCCATAGTAGCAGATATTGGCTGCAAAAAAACTGATTGGAGCATCCCTGTTTGCTACACCTGTTTCTCATTTCCTTCATTGGTTTGAGTTTGTGTATTGTCCTGATTTTCAGTTGTTCTTGGTCTGATCTGGTTGTTATTGGTGTTGTTCTGTTTCCCATGTTTTTGCTTCCAGTTTTCCTGAAGGAATTTAAAGTTTATTCTGAGTAAATGTAAATCCTCAGTACTCATCTTGCTGGATCTGTCTGCTGCTTTTGACAAAGTTAACCACCAGATCCTCTAAGGGATGGGCAAATGAAGCCTCATGATGCACTGATTCCGGGAAAAGATTAGAAGAATCAAGCGTGTCGAAAACAGCACCATTTTGTGGCAGGTCAAATTTATAGTAGCCATAAACCCGAGTGTGCAGCGTATTTCACCTCTATTGTTTTATCCATTAAACACAAATAAAAGCCTGACTACGCTAAATGTTAAGTTTTCTGATAATATAATTCACATAATAAAGTGTGGCAATAAATTAAATGTAACAATTATATTAATACTAATTATAAAAATACCAACAGAGTTGCTTGATCCAAGTAATTCTATGCTGTTATGTCAATATATGATCATGTAACATAGGCTATAGGCTTATATATATATTTAATTTTTTATTTTATTATAACATATATAAAAATTTTTAGTAAATGGACTTAAACTTCCAAAAACCTGTAGAGTAGTGGTTTGGGTTCAAATATTGCGACACGCAAAGTAAAGCATTCACGTGACTGGAAAGAAAGTGAGGCTTCGTTTTTAGTTGATCAAGTGTTTCTCTGAAAGCAATACATTCTCCGGCACGGAGCTTCATGAGAAATTGCGCTGCGTACTCGATACGCGCTTTGAAGCTTGAGTGTCAAATGTAACATCACTAGATCCTCCTGTCAATCCTCAAGACGAAGGGCATCTCTGGAACCGCACTCCAATGGTTCAAGTCTTACCTCTCAGGTAGGTCTTCAGAGTGTCGTGGAGGGGTGAGGTGTCTAAGTCGTAACATCTAGCTACTGGGGTGTCTCAGGGCTCAGTCTCGGCCACTTATCTCAATCTACATTTCATTAATAGGATCTGACATTTAGAAACATAGATTTTCTTATCACTGCTACGCTGATGACACACAACTCTACCTCTCATTCCAACCAGTTGATCCGATGGTAGCTGCTCAAATCTGCCTGCCTGACAGATATTTCTTGCTGGATGACGAGCCATCACCTTCAACTAAACCTTGCGAAGACAGAGCTGCTTGTGGTTTCAACCAACCCAACACTTCATCACAACCATAACTCCATTCAGGACAACCAGGAACCTTGGAGTTGGGATTAATGATCAGTTGAACTTCCCTGACCACATTGCTAGAACTGCCCGGTCCTTTGATTTGCCTTATCCAACAATAGGAGGATCAGGTCCTTCCTATCAGAGCATGCGACACAACTCCTTGTCCAAGCTTTTGCTCTATCCAGACTTGACTATTGTAATGCTCTCTTGGCAGGCCTTCCAGCTTGCTCTGTCAAACCTCTGCAACTGATCCAGAATTCTGCAGCAAGAGTTGTCTTTAACAAGCCGAAAAGAGCGCATGTCACACCTCTTAAAATTGCACTGGTGGCCAATTGCCCCTCACATCAAATTCAAGGCACTGATGTTTGCCTTCAGAACAACCACTGGCTCTGCACCCTTTACCTAAACTCATTACCTCAGACCTACGTGCCCTCCAGAAGCTTGCATTCTGCAAGTGAACGGCGCCTTGTGGTGCCGTCCCAAAGAGGCAAAACGGACCTTTCACAGACCTTTACCCTGACTGTTCCAAGCTGGTGGAATGACCTGCTCATCTCAACCCCCGTGGCTGTCAAGTTTCCACCATTGCCGTAGAGCCTGGAGTTGTCTCATCCCTGACCAGCCTGTTCTCCTGCCCTATTGTTTGGACTGTTCCTGCCTCACTTATCTTGTGTTTTGTCTTTTCTTAATAAATATCATGTCCTGCTCATTCTGCGTCTGGGTCCTCCCTTCTCAGAATCTTGACAATTCAAATCACATTTCTGGAAATCAGTTTCAGTCTGATTGATCTGATTCAATTTTGTGTGGTTAATGTTTTTTTCTCATGCCACGTAAACGTCAGACGTTGTTATAGGAAACATGCTGAAAGTCGCTGCAGGCTGTTTTGTTGCAAAGTCCAATATAAAAAAAATGACAATACAAAGGAGACCTGTTTTGAGGCCCGTGGAGACGACAGCACGAAATAAAGCCGAGCATTAATTTCTGCCACTGGCTCAGAAGATGCAGTCTATTGTGGCGGCTACACATTTTCATGCTGTAAATAAGACAACATAACTTTTATTTATATAGCGCCTTTCCAACACCTAAGGTTGCTTTACAAAGATAGGTTAAGGAACAAAACCAAATAAACATCAACATCGAAGCACGTACAATACACATACCAAGGGCAGAAAGTAATATACAGAAGTTGCTTACAAAGTTAAGTTAAAGAGGGATACAAACAAAGAGGGATTCAAACAAATAACATATCCATAAAGTACATTTTATAGACTGAGAGCAGAAGAGTAATATTCAGAGAAAAAAAAACGTGTTTTAAGAGGTTTTTGAAGGAGAGAAGGGTGGATGTTTGATGGATGTCTTGAGGAATGGAATTCCACAACCTGGGAGCCACAACACTAAAAGACCTTGCTCCCATAGTCACCAGACTAAACTTAGGGGTGACTAACAATCCCGCACTAGAAAAGCGTAAGGAATGAACAAGAGCACAAGGCTGAAGTAAGTCAGATAGGTAAGTAGGACCAAGATTATGGAGAGCTTTGTAAGTGAGAATTAGTACCTTGTAGTTTATAAGCAAGGAAACATCTCTATTGCAAACACCACATCATTGCCATAGAAACAATGCAGATATTCCAGAAAACAAAAGAGCACCACAGGACACACAAATAACAGTTGTGATGCACAATGTGGACATTTAATAATGTTAGATCAGATTCCAATCGGATATACAAATAATCGGATTTGGACTGACAGTGTGAACAATGCCTAAATCCGGATGCACACTGTGCGATTTTGGCCACGATTTAGCCGTCTGAGACTAATTTTGCAAATCCTAAAAGATTCCTCTGATCCTTGGCTAAAATCTGAAGTCTTTGATCGTTAGTTCGACATGTTTACCGACAGCCGATTAATGACCGTTGCGAAATTCGAAATTCTGGCAGTGTCAGAAGATTTGACTCACAGTCTGCAGTGTGACTTCTCCTACGACGACCGTCAAATTGTCTTCGTTTTTGAAGAGAAGCCATAACCAAAAATAATGTTAGAGATTTCTTTGTGGCCACCATTTCAATCATTCATGTAATGCAGCTCACTGTTACTGAATGTGTCATTGATTGATGATGTAAAACTCCGGACAAGTTTTCTTGCGTGTGTCCGTTTTAACGCGTCTTGACTGTCGTACAGTCTGACATTAATGACAACTGAGATCTTACAGTGTGACATGGCTTACAGTAGCCGCGTTTCCACTGTCGGGCTTACTCGGGGCCAACGGCCAGGATTTCTGGCCCGTCGAATACCTTGGGCCAGAGCGGGCCAGCTCGGGCTAGAGGAGTGGTTTACGAACAGAGGCGGAGTTCACCTGAGTCGGGAGACGGCAGCGCCGGATGATTCTGTCAGCATTAAAGACTTTTAAAATAATTTAACTCGCGTTCATGTTTGAATGCCTTGTGTTTGTGATGCAAAAGACTATGCGCGCTAACCATTACCATGGTAAACATAGTAAACGCTTGAAGATACGCATAGTAAAAAAACATACGCTTGAAGAAATCAGACCAATCATAAAGGCTATCACAGTCATGTTTTTATTTGATCTGTCAGTAGCCTACGTCTCGTCTCTTTATACCGGACTATCATAAAATAAAGCAACTTTTTTTTCAGGAGCTTCCTCTGTTTCTCTGACTGAAAATATCTGTATGGGAGTCGAGAGAGTGCTAAAGCTCCTCAGGTCGTATTTTTGGTGGCATATATTTGTAGAAATTATCATTCTTTCTAAATGTGATGTAAAAATGTCCTGTAACTACCAGATAAACAGTAACAGACGCGACTGAAGAAGTAAGTGTGTCCTCTTTCTTTTGTGAAATAGACCTAACGGTAATTTATTTCTGAGTGACTAATGTGCAATTTTGACATAAATGAATTCATTATGATCAATGTATCACTTTTTATTGTAAACCTGTGGTAAAACATCGATGCTTGGGTTAAATATTCAAGTAAACAAGAAAAATGCCAGCAAACGGCCGCTTTTATCATGTTTGTTTTCAACGCTGTTTCCAGTGATTTCTGATTAGTTTTCTGATAAAACCTCCATTTGTTGGTGAATGGGTTAGTGTGACGTTGTTCCAGAGAGGCGTGTTACGGGCGTGTTTTAGTGAAGCGCTGTGGAGCTTCTGGCCCGACAGTGGAAACGCAGGCCTGGTGCTATTAGGCCGAGGCTATCAGCCCGGCACGGCCGGTTTAAAGCCCTGGCTCGCACTGGCCCGACAGTGGAAACGCGGCTAGTGATGATCATGTTCGTACAGTCTGACAAGCAACAATCGTAAAGGACTATTACAAATCGCACAGTGTGCACCCGGCTTAAGATAGTCTACTACAGGGGTGCTAAATCCTGTTCCTGTAGATCTACCTACCAGCAGAGTTCAGATCTAACCCTGATCTCAAGGTTAGATCTCAAGTCTCAAGGTTAGAGCTGAATTTAGCAGGAAGGTAGATCTCCAGGAACAGGATTGGGCACCCCTGGTCTACTAGCTTGAACCAGATGATGACCATCTTAGACCAGCTAGCTGCCTACCATGTTCTACAAACCTGCTTGACCACCTTCACCTGCTGTTAGTTGGCTTGTGGAATGTCTGAGAAGTGACATACTGTAATCTGGAGAGTGTCAGTGTTGGTTGACATATGTCAGTGCAGTGTGAATAAGCTTTAGCAGCATTGCATGACCAGCTTGTTGCTGGTTTGTTGCTGGTCTAAAATGGTTAACTAGCTTGCACAGCTAGAAACCAGCTACCATATTCCAAAAAACCGTTTAAGTTGGATTTCCAGCAGGAATGTAAGAATCCGATTTTGTTGACTGGTTGAAGTTGATTTGAATTGTTTAATATGTTATGGACTGTACCAACACGAAGGCTGGCAAGCCAAGATCATGCTGTAAACAGCCAAAAATTCAAGATATGCATAACAAGTAAATGAAGGTGATGTTAAGAGATGCAGAGGCATTTACCTAAATACAGGATTTTACCTTTTTTCAAATGCTAAATGTGCATTTCTGAGACTGCATATTTGTTCAGCCTTTACTGATTCAAACATAACGAGAAGTTTAATGGTGACAGCACAAACAAGGCAAGCATTGACCTGAGCCCGATTGAAGTGATGGCCAATCCCCCCGTGTTGCTTATGTTGGACCGACTCTCAGAGATTAGAATAATATGAGAGCATAAAGCCTGGGTCTGTTCCTCTCCCCCTCTACTCTTAGCACTCTCGCCTCTTTATGTCCTCCCTCCTCCAAAATATTCAAAGAAGCTTTACTACAATAATAAACAGGGGTTTAAACTGCCAAGCACTAATAAACACAACACATTACACAGACATATGGCTTCCACTGGAGATTGTATTAGACTTCTATTGAAATTCTTTAGTTTTTTTGTGACATTGATTGAGATGCCACTGAAAAACAATGTGTGTAAAGTTTGAATCCCATTTGAATCTGTGACTGAATCTTTCATTTAGATCCTCATTAAAGTCGTCATGAAATCAAAATTGAGTCTTGTGGTGAAAAATTTATCCGTGCAAGTTAATACACAGAAAAAAATTGCTTGTCGTGGTAATCTTTAATCAAAATCTGAAAAGTTACTTCTGGTCTGGAATGGCGTTCCTTCTCTGATGATGTCAGTTTGATGGCTTGGGTTGAAAACCCTTAACCACTCCCTTCAAACCGTTAGTCTGCTATGAGCGAAAGATGGAGAGGAGGAGCGTTAAAGTAAAACCCTGCCCTCTATTCAATATTCCGTTTCACTTGGAAATACGTCACAACACTGGAGAAAAGTCGTTTGCAAATTCCGGTTCACGGGGACTTTAACACCACAGGCTTTTAGGATTGCATCATACCTAAATGTTTATCAATTAAAATATAATTTACTACAATATATATATATATATATATATATTGTGTATCTTTAAAGGAACACTATGTAGCTTTTCAACCTTCATAATATATTTCCAAGACTGGAAATGGTACATCGATGACTTCAATGTTGTTTTCGTCAACGATGACGATAACGAAATGATTTCGTTGACGCTCCTTTTTTTAATGACGATAACGCGACGATGACTAGCTAAAAATGGCTCTAAGGTGACTAAAACATGACGAGACGTTTTCGAGTTTTCGTTGACGAGACGGAACGAAAATGATTATAAGTCTGACGTTCACAATGCATGTCATTTCTGCCTATTTTGCGTGAAATCTGTCTGTTTTGAGCTAAAAAAGTATCGGCAATGCTGCCGCTTCCTATCCTTGTTTTGGGTACGCCCACCACCCGGCTGCCGCCATGCCGCGCACCAGATTCCACACAACAACAACACACCTGCGGCTGCGGCTAGTCACTCGCCACACATCTTCGATATGAGGCGCCGGACTGGACAAAAGCGAAACGAACTGCGCGAGCGAGCGACAGTGCGCGAGAGAGACCGAGTGTGTCTGCGCGAGAGAGAAACCGAGTGTGTCTGCGCGCGAGAGAGACCGAGTGTGTCCGAGCATTAGTTTAGTTGGCTAATTGGTACAAAGTAATATATCATTATTATATAACTTAGATTATAACAAATTATAACATAAATTATTATTTAACTAATTATATAATAAAGCCACAATTGCCAAAGTAAGAATGTTTTTATTCCTGGCTTTTCTGGAGTAAAACAGTGATTCCACTGTTACCACTTTATCTGTGTGTAATGTTGTAGTAGCTCAAATTGAATTGAGTTACAACACTCGAATTGCAACACTTGCTACAACCTGTCAAACCTAAGCCCATTTCCAATACTTTTTAACCTAAATTAATTTGTTAAAGACTACTTTTTTTTTTTTTTTTTACTAAAATTGACTAAAACCTTTTTGCGTTTTCGTCGACTAAAACTTGACTAAAACCTTTTTGTGTTTTCGTCGACTGAAACTTGACTAAAACTATCAAGTTTGTAAGTGACTAAAATGTGACTAAAACTAAAAAGCATTTTCGTCCAAAAGACTAAGACTAAGACTAAAAGGGCTGCCAAAAACAACACTGATCGACTTACAATAGGTTGAATGACACGTCTGCCATAGCCTGACGGGGTCTGTATCGCTTTTACTGGCACCAGTGATGCGCGGGTTTATCCGAAATGAGCGGATGCCTGCGGTCACCCAAAAATATTTTTAATGAAAATCGCCCCCCGCTCGCTCCAAAAAAGGAAAAAAAAATCTACATGTATATCACTGTTAGCTTAGACCACAGCCTTACCTCCTAAAGAACTAGTTCAAGTTCAAGTTCAAGTTCGTTTTATTTGTATAGCACATATACAACAGCCAATAGGCTGACCAAAGTGCTTTACAGATGATACCACATACCAGACCAAGCAAAATTTAATATAACCCAATTTAAAAAACAAAATAAAATAAAATAATCACAGTAGTCAATATCACAATAGTCAATACACTAAGGAAAACAAATACGTTTTTAGCAGGGACTTAAAAACAGACAGTGAAGGGGCCATTCTGATCTCTAGAGGCAGGGCATTCCAAAGTCGGGGCCCTGCCACTGCAAATGCGCGTTCGCCTCTACGCTTAAGCCTAACGTGAGGGACTACCAACAAAGCCTGGTCAAGGGATCGTAGGCTTCTGGACGGAGTGTAGAGATGAAGAAGTTCAGAGAGGTAGACAGGGGCTAGGTTGTGCAGGGATTTGAATACAAAGAGAAAAAAATTAAACTAATGAGCAACAACAAAATTTTTCAAATAGAAATGTTTTATTTCAAATGACAAATTAGGCCTATGTAAGAAGAAATATAGCCTACACAAAGTCCTGTAAAATTAAACGAATAAATGGGCCTAATAATATAAATAACAATTATATAAACAAAAATATAGCCTACATAATTTTAAAAGTAGGCTATACTATTAGGCCAGAATTTAAGTTAACTTTTGCGCAACGCGCACGATTAAAATTTAAATGGGCTTATATCCATTGTACACACAAACTGCTGTAAAATAAAACGAATAAATGGGCCTAATAATAAAATTTATATAAACAAAAATATAAAAATATATACTTAAACGTTTTAAAAGTAGGCTAAATTAACTATTAGGCCAACATTCTTATAACTGAACTTTTGCGCAGCGCGGTCAGGATTAAAATTTAAATGGGCTTGTATCAATTGTTTGAATATTATGCTATATTTAATTTACACTTTGTTACAAGTTACCGTATTCAATTTGCTAACCTTTTGCTTTCTTCCCAGCGTGTTCACATAGCACACTGCATGTTTTCGAGAGATGTGTCTTTTTAGATTCCAAAATGAATCTTTACTGACTGAAACGATGTCTCCACATTCGTTTTCTTCTACCACATTATAGTTAGTTTTATATTATACACCTGTATGACTTCTTATTTTCCTTTTTGAAGTAGCCTACTTTTTGAACTCAATTATTGAGCTGAGTTTTGACTGAAAATAGAATCCATCTTGCAGTCATCAACATAGACTGAGTCAGGCTTGACTGAGCATGCTTCAGAATCGTGGTGTGCGCGGAGCGAAATTGGAGCAGGAAATAGGGCGACGCTCCATCCTTTTAAAAATGTCGCTCTGCGCTCTATCCAAGATCCGCCCGCTCGCTCCCGCTCCACTCCGCTCACATGCAATTTTCTATGAAATACATAGGCCTGCTACACTTTATTGGCTGAATAACTGGCGCGAAGATGACGCACGAGCTCAGTCGAGCTCAGGTAGAGATGGAGGCGGCAAGAGAAAAGGTGAAGACTGGGGAGTGGAAGCTCCGCAAATACACAAACAGAAAGAGCAAAGTGTGGGAGACATTTGCCGAAATAATGAAAGATGATGACCAAAGTGCTGGCTTTGTCATGTGTACTTCTTGCTATGCATTTACTACTTTTAAAAAATGCGGGTCAGGAAGCGGGTCGGGTACAATATTTTCTGGGGGGGGTGGAGGTGGAGGGGTATTTACGACAGTGCAAGTATTCCACAGCGACTCTAGGGGTCGCTGTTTGACAAAAACACAATTTCTCCACAGTGTGCCTTTAAATAGGGCATGAATTGAGAAATCAAATTCTCCTTGATATTTTGACATATAAGAGTTCATTGTAATACCCTGTAATAAAAATATCCTGGTTTCAGAACTCAAAACTTCCTCATTAGTCCAAAAATAGCTTTTATTGAAACCAAGCTCAAAAAATTTATCGTTTCGGATTTTGTCACAGAATCCATATGGAGTAGCTTAAAAAAAAAAACTTCCTGAACCACAGGTTGTTTCACCCAGTCTGCCTATTATTTTTTTAAGCTACTCCATATGGATTCTGTGACGCAATTCCCTTTCAGCCTCCGCCTTCACCCGAGTGTGTGCATACTGTACCCTGTTGTACACGTACTCTCCCCAGTCCGCCGCTCGCCTGCAGATGTTACAGAGTTTACTTTGAGCACAGAAGCCCCTCTCACGCTCTTAACTGCAAAGTGAAAAAAAATAAATACACATATGCTGGGAAGCTGAATTACCTCACTATAACAAACCAAGTCTCAATGTCTGGACCAACATGAAACTCAGTGAGAAGATGTGGAAGAAGCTTCAAAAGTACACCTACAGTGATGTGTGTTGATTTATCTGTGTGGTCAGTAGTATTCTGCTGAGCAGTCTTATGGGATGTCATAGGAGAATATATAATCAATGGTATACTGTATATGGAATATTTGTGAAGCCATCTGCTTAAATTATTTCAGCTTATTTTTTTTAAATTAGTGTTTAATAGTGGAATTAATTGTGAAAAACATCTAGGTTAGTAATGTAACTATTACGTTATGTCGGACTGACGTCATGGGGTCTCGCCGGGGAGCACAATCACCTTCAAGTGGCAACTAAACGAGCCAATAGATACTGGCCAGTGAGATTTGCGCGCCAAGCCACACCCACCTGTACATACGGGTATATATATGACCGCCATTACTCACTTCATTCATGTTTTGCTGAGGAGCCGAGAAAGGGATCCCGGCCATTCAGCGCTGGTGGCAAGGGGGACTTAACGTCTCCGTTCCCTCCTTCAGGGATCGGGGGTTACATTAATAACATAGACATCGGACTGACGTCATAGGGTCCCTATGGAAAGCACCATTGCCACTGATCTGTGTTACGAGTGTTGGAGATTGAGATGCTGGAAAGCTGCCGCATGCCCTTTTGCAACTGCCCTCACACAATCGTAACCTACCCAAATTGTAAGCCCGAGGAGGTAGTCCTCCATACCTCGTCCTCTCTGACCTTGCACAATGTCTGTGTGAGCAGGCTCGCTGGTGGAAATGCATAAATGCACTCCGGCCCGTAGAAAGGCAAGGTCTGACCAGGGGCTGAATGTTTGGCGACAGCTTGGTGTCGTGGTCACACGGAGCATGCCATGCCCATCTCGGGACTCTGCCTTGTAGCCAGTGCTGAAGCGGTCTCATATGCATCAATCCGAGCAGCGTTACCGCGGCTGCGAATGCCTGGGGCAATATGCTTGGGGCATATGCCCCAGGAGCCTCTGAAATTATTTCAGTGGAACCGCTGTCCTCCGCCTGAACTTATTCGGACAGTTCAGCACCAACTATGCGCGCTCGCTGGTGAGATGCGCTGTAATACTGACCGAGTCCAACTGCACACTGAGAAAAGAGATGCTCTGCACGGGGGAGAGCTCGCTCTTTTCCCAGTTGACCCGAAGCCCCTGATGGCTTAGGTGCCTGAGCACAACCCAACGGGGAGGACCTTGTACCAATATGCTCGACTCTCGAAGCAAAGTGTAGGAATGGTCTGTGTCGAGACTCAGCTCATTGTCAGGAAACAACTGAATCCAGGAATGCACGGATGGAGAGGCGTCTTTGAAAAACCGCTCACCGCCCGTGCTTACTCTTTTGGGAAATCTGCTCTTACGCGCCGAAGCACAGAGGGGTGAAACACTGCACTTATGCGTGCCCAGCCCTTTCAGGAAGCGAATTACTGTTGCATGTGCCCTCACACCGGCAGGAGAGATCTCCTGAGAAATAATTAAAAGCAATTAAAATGACTGTTTCTCTGCACAGGAATCCACTACAGTTGAAGGATGACTGAAATGAGCGATCACTGTTTCACAACCTCTCGGCTCCGAAGCAAAAAATTAAAGAAGTGAGTAATGCCAGTCATATTTATACTCGTCTGTATGGGTAGGTATGACTCCTCATGCAAATCTCACTGGCCAATATTCATTGACTCGTTTACTTACCACTTCAAAGTGATTGGCCTCCCTGACCCCATGACGTCAGTCTGATGTAACGTCAAACGTGACTGATTGAATGGGAACTACATTACCCATGATGCTGTACAAATAATTTCACCAATCAGAGTCATGAGGAGCAAATCATACCAAAAGAGCTCAGCAGGGAACGCACGCCCCCATGAAGCACAGAAAATGATGTAATCGAGTCATCTCCCTACACTCTCTAAATACTTAAATATTTGTATTTATGTGCATATTTTTCTATAAACTTAAAATAAATTGTTAGATATACTATATATAATCAACACCTTTAAATGAATACTTTTATATTTCATCATTGTTTTTAATTAAATTATTTCATTTTTGCAGTGCATCATTGAATTGTAGAGCTTTCTCTCACTAAAGTCTCACTACACAGTCTTGTACCTTTGTTTTTTTGTACGATTTTCAAATACTTTTTTGCTTCAGATAAAAGTTAGTAATGTTGTGATTCAACTTGTAGCTGAGCGGGTTGGCTTGGTTTATGGTATTAAGGATCAGTGTGCAGAGAGTGCAAATATGGTTTGTGTGCGCATTTATTATAACAGACTCTCGCTTGCCTAATGTACGACTCATGCATTTCACTGTACCTTGATAACCTTGAACAATCACAGAATACGAGAACTGTCCGGCTTTGAAGTGAAATACATTCTGAAATGAATAATACATTCTGAAATGAATAATACATTCTGAAATGAATAATTACTAAACTCTGGATATGAGTCACTATTCTCTCCAGCATCTCTGATATAATTGGGTGGGTTTTCTCTGCATTGGTGATGTTTTGAACTGACTGCTTGAATGTATTCGCTTACTGGGTCCTTGGACTGAAAACTTTCCAGTTTACCAGTTTAAAATGATCTGATGGCAAACACTGGAGAGGAAAGAACAATGATGTTTCTTGTCCAAAGACCTGCTTCTTTTCACTTTTTAAAGTAATATTTCTGCTGTACGCTATAGTAAAGATTGAAAAACTGACTTCAGAGGTCGAAACTTAAGGTTTTCAACTTTCAAACGGCATATAGTTTATGTAAATTAATTAGTTAATTGAAAAATTGCACGCCGGTGGTACAAGTGCGGATTAATACTGTGGGGTCTGAGGTGTTTTCTGGGCCCTGGAGGTGTTCTGACATGTCCTGACATTTTTGTGCTTATTTCTGTTAGGCTACTTGTAATATTTTAATGGCTAAAGTCTGATTACACCGTATTCAGCACAAACTTTGCTACAATAATATGTATGCAGCATGTATGTAAAAGTTTGTAGTTTTGAGAAAATTACGTTTATGCGTGGTTGGTGAAAAAAATAAAAATATATTTTTAAACGTACAGTATGGAATTTTTCACCACTAGGGGTCGCTAACCTATTTACAATAACAAAGGCGTAGTTTGATGACGCAACATTTGCTAAGAATTATGGATCTTGTCGTCAACGTCAAGCCGACCGATCTAATCTATGGATCTAATAATGTTTATGGATGACTGAATACATTGATGCTTTTATCATGACTGTGATATGAAGCAGTTCGGGATTGCTAAGAGACAGCTATCAGCTATCATATAAGGAATATGGACATTTCATTCTACCGAACTAACGTTACACGCGAGTGCAGAATTACTACTCACAGTCACAGGTCAGTTTATTAGACAAATTAAATTTGTGAGGTAACGCAGCGTTGTTTCACTTGGTCTAACATTACACTATCACACTAAACTGCATTTGAATGTGTTGAAATGTATGTGTTAGTTTGTCTGTATGAGACTAGCAGTAAGCTAGATCAACATTAGAATAACATACAGATCATATTCTAACATTTCATCATGTTGAGCTATATAACATTGATTAGTTTTATGTAAATGTGCTCACCTGTTTAATAAAGTACATGTAGAAGCGGTCGAAGTCTCGGACGTGGAGCTCTCGTTTATATACTGTCTATGGGAGCTCTAGGCATCTCGAAAACACCGCGCTGATATTGATTCTCGTTTTAGTTCTCCTATTGAATCCAAAGTCTGCTTGCCATGGTCCATAATGTTTGAACGAAACAACAGCGTGCAAATAGACATTGCGAACTACCGTCAGTCGCTTTGGTTACTATCAGAGGGCTCTGGTTCATAGCTCTGGTTGCCATGGCAGTACGAGCGGAAACTAGGGACAACGCGGATATGACGCCATTGACGGCGACAAAACGGAAATAAAGAAACGGGACGTTTCTCGAATTAAATTACAAATTTCTCCTGGTTTGAAAGTTGTTGGAAACAGTCGGGATAATGTAAGTACACAACTAAAAAATATATATAACATAGATATAGTGATTTTTGCTATTTTTAAAGCAAAAAAGTTACATATTGTGGCTTTAAGTCACTGAAATAAGGCCATAAAACCCATACTGATTATTTGTTCACAAGACTTTTGAAAACTGAATCACATAGTCTAGAATATTTGCTTCAAAACTATGTGGACATCATCCTGCCCACTCATTCACAAAATTTGTAAGACATGTTTTGTTTAAGAAAGCTGTATGCGAGGAGGGCGTGAATCATCATGAATATTGAAGTGTTTCACACCTGGGAAGACAAAGACCCTCCCCTAATGGCCCTATCAGGTGGGACTGTGAGTGAACTAGAACAAAGAATGTGGAGAGATTAAAATAATGGATTTTTTTAATGGTTTGGATTTATTTACAACACAACATAATCCAAAGATACATAACGAAGGACAAAAAGGCACATTCACACTGATCTAAACAGAGAGACCTGAACAGTCACACACCTTTGTGCCATTCCTGAAACTTGAAATCATTAGGAAGGGACACTTCACGCTACACTTGAGAACAATATATATGGATTATCATATGTTACTTTAATTGTTTTCATTCGTTATGACGTTATGAAATGAAATTTGGAGTAAAAACTTAACGGCTTAATGTTTGCCGTGTTTTGCTTTTCAAATGCACAGCGCTTGCAGAGACCGTTTACTGAAGCGATTGAGCCACTCCTCACTATGAAACATTATTGTTACCACATTCTAAACATCTACGTTTGAGCAGATATCCACAAACACAGTATTTCATAGTAAACATTGGTCTAAACATTATAATATGTAAGTGTAAACACTCATACTAGCCTACTTTTATATCATGCTGTTTTATATTATTGAGCATAAAATATCCTTGTGTCATAGGCCTATGTATATTTATTTAGCATTTAAAGGTTGCCTACCATATAGTTCGTATTTCAACATGTTTCTGTCGATTTCATACATTTTAGTCTGGCACCAGTTCAACTAGTACAATGTGAAGTTTATGCAACAATAACACGCTATCTAATATAAGTGAGAATACATTTCTTACCTTAAAAATCTTCAAATCCTTCTTGTTCTTCTTCTTCTGAAGTAAATCCAAGGTAGACTCACAGCATGTCTTCCAAACTCGATGAAAAGTAGAGGAATGAGGAAGTTTGAAGCTTTGTTTTGAGGTGATGGGGCGATTACAGGTTTGCATTCCTTCATGTGGACAATTATCATGTGAATCGCTTGTGCACACGTGGTCACATCAGAGATGTTCACAAGTCTGAAGTCTTTAAGCTGGAGTCCGAGTCAAGGCTGAAGTCTTTATCACTGGAGTCTGAGTCAAGTCTGGAGTCTTTTGTCACGAGTCAGAGTCGAGTCTCGAGTCATTTCATGCCTTAAAGGGATAGTTCACTTTGAAATTAATTTTTGGTATGTTTTAGCTTACCTCAAGGACATCCAAGATGTAGGTGTCTTTTTTTCCGCAGTAGTTTCAATTTTTATATTTTTAGGTCAAACCGTTCTTGTCTGTCAGTCATATAATGCAGGTCTATGGTCACGGTCTCAAAACACATGCACAGAGTCCAAATTAAAACAATTCCCCGTCGTCCAAATTAAACAATTCCCCATCGTAAGTACACATTGATGGCCTAAGACACGAAACGAGCGGTTTGTGTGAGAAAACGAACAGTATTTATATAGTTTTTACCACTTATACGCAGCCATGTCGAAGTGCTCTGATCTGACGTGTGCGCAGACTGGTGCATAGATATATACACTAGATGTCGCCTTAAAGACATTCGTTCAATGAACTGCCGTAGACAAGGCGACATCTAGTGTGTATATGTCTATGCACCAGTCTGCGCACACGTCAGATCAGAGCACTTCGACATGGCTGCGTATAAGTGGTAAAAACGATATAAATACTGTTCGTTTTCTCACACAAACCGCTCGTTTCGTGTCTTAGGCCATCAATGTGTACTTACGATGGGGAATTGTTTAATTTGGACGACGGGGAATTGTTTTAATTTGGACTCTGTGCATGTGTTTTGAGACCGTGACCATAGACCTGCATTATGACTGACAGACAAGAACGGTTTGACCTAAAAATATAAAAATTGAAACTACTGCGGAAAAAAAGACACCTACATCTTGGATGCCCTTGAGGTAAGCTAAAACATACCAAAAATGTATTTCAAAGTGAACTATCCCTTTAACCAAAAAAAATAATTATTATTCTCGTACTCAAAAATCCTATTCTTTGTGTTATATAGAAAAAATATATGATCTTTCAATGATCTGTTTTGTTTGTAATAAAGGTCCTAAGATGTAAATCCAGCTTGTTACTTTATAATCCATTACAATGTATAAAACAATCGTCCTGGCAACAAGAGTTATTTTCAACACAATCGCTAGGTGGACGCAAGATGGCGCCAGTAGCGGTTTGTTATACAAACGACAGTCTGTTATTGACGACAGTCATTATCTGAAAATATAAAACCTCGGAATGTGTAAGTCAATAAAAAACTGTACGCATGATGATTGTGATACGTTAAGATATGCGCTTTGAGTAATAAATGGATTAACATCCTTCTATCTCGTCTCTCTCATAGACATAGGCCTACATTAAGAGAGAGAAAAGCTGAATATACAACGAAAAGATTGATAAAAAAGTAAAACACAGTGCTAGGTTTCAAGGCTAGATATTTTTGTTATGTTTAAACAGGCTTGCAATCCAAAGGAGCCATGCAGCTACACCACAGTATAATATGTGGATGCGATGTCTCATAAAATGTGTCGTTCCGGTGTCTTTAATTGTTTTCCCACATTCTTTGCATCCAGCCGATTTGACATTGTTGTGTTCTCTTATTACGTTGCTAATTGGTAAATGTCCACTAGATGGAGATATTGTTCTAGATATGAAAGTAGGAAGGTGGAGAGGAAGAGGTTGTTGTGCTTATGGAGAATGAAAAGTAAAGAGACCTGTTCGCTACTCGGTGTGCTCTCATTTATTTTGATGTGATTACACAACAGACATGAAAATAAACCCAAATGAAAGAACATGGCACAGTCATGTTTCATGGGACTTTCATTATGACATTTCGTAGTTTACGCGCAATACACGGCCATACGTAATCAAATTCTATGACTATATAGGGTCCGAACTACCGCGACACGTAGGGAAATATATGTGTGACGCAGATATTATAAAACCATTCAAATAAAAAACTTTTTATTTTATTTATTATATCAGTAGTTAAGGATTAAAGACTTAAAAAAAAATATTCACGAGTTCTTTTTTGTGTTCAGTCGAGTCTGAAGCCATTTCAGGTCGAGTCTGAGTCAAGTCTGAAGTCCATAAAAATGTGACTTGAGTCCAAGTCTCTAACTCGAGTGCCCATCTCTGGGTCACGTTAGAGATAATGAGCAGAGGCTTGAGAAACTGTACCTCTTGTTGGTTTCATACGGATTGCTTAGAGAATATTTGTTTTTGATATGAATTATATCATTTAAAAATAAATAATTCAAGCTTTCTAAAGACATATCTCCCATGTCTGTGTGGCAAGTATTCACTGAGTTACAGTTCATATTCGCTGTGTTTCAGAATGGACTTCACACTGAGAGAGATGGCAGAACGCGCATCATGTTTATTTTCCTTATTTCACGAATATCACAAAATTTTGTTTTTATTATGAGTGAACACAAATAAAAGTAGACATTTAACAGTTTTGAATAATATATAACACTTATGTCTGACAAAAATGATTTGAGACACTGATAAGAAAAAAAGCGAGGCAGTCGCGCCGGCCGACCCCAGGGGGTTAAGTGGGTACATGAATTAATTAATTGACTTTTTTTTAACCACTCTGCGTGCCTTCCCTGACATGCTCTGGC
Organism: Leuciscus leuciscus; assembly: GCF_965113295.1. Classification (NCBI taxonomy): domain Eukaryota; kingdom Metazoa; phylum Chordata; class Actinopteri; order Cypriniformes; family Leuciscidae; genus Leuciscus; species Leuciscus leuciscus. The sequence continues at coordinate 20,643,369 of NC_138744.1, forward strand.
ACCCCCCAGGGGAGGTGTGCCCCACGCTTTGAAAATCCCTGCCCTATACGAAACATTTATGGAAAAATATATTTCTGGAACTAACACAGCTGAAAAAGTGAGTGGACACTAATGCACTCTAATGTGATTTCAGTGGTCTATTGTGTTTTGAAGTTACTGACTCTTAAATGTTTTGTAAGCACGTTTATTTTAAGACATGATTACAGATAAAGCAAATGCATGTCTTATAGGTTCTTCTCAGTTATCATAATTTGTAGCATAAAAATAAATGATGGTTAATTTAGGATAAATGTAGATTCCTCTGCTGTAGTGATGTGAAATAATAAAATTTCCCACCAATTGCAGTTCAAACTACACGTTACACCCATCAACTTGGTACTCTTTCACAAAATCTTTCAGTTCTTTGCAGTAAATCTTGTTGACTGATGCCTTGCATATTGAGGTTGATAGCTTCTGCTCGACCCATGTCTTTGAATCCAGCAGGTACTGCATGCTGAGGGAGAGAGGGAGAGAGAGAGAGAGAGAGAGAGAGAGAGAGAGAGAGAGAGAGAGAGAGAGAGAGAGAGAGAGAGAGAGTTCATGTCTATTAGATTTAGGGTCTTCTATATGCTAGTGCAGCTGTTTTCAAAGTTTTTGATGCGAAGGACCCCGAAATACAACAAACTTATTCAATGGATCCTACATTCTCTGAGAAGGGAACGAGACGCTGCATCGGAAGTAGCCACACTAATGGGAACGCCTCTGTGTGATTGTTTTTCAAGCATGTGTAAAATCAGTCCAGTTGCATGGCGGAACGTCAGCCCGTAGTGTGTGACTTCACGACCAGTAAGCTATATAGCGCACCCAGACCAAACAATATCAGCTTCTGATTGGCTGAAGCAAGTCAATTGCAGGCATAAGTATGGCAGGGTGACTTAGCATCTCGTTCACTTTTCAGAGAACCATGGTTACAGTCGTAACCTGAGACATTCCCTTTCGAGGGAATTTGCGCTCTGCCGGAAGTAGCAATTATATAGGAATGATAATACCCACTCCGCCATACTGACAAGAGCCTGTCTATAGCTTCAAAGGGTGCTGTAGACAGACATTCTACTACTGCCAAATCCCAAGCCAGAACCCTCACATGGCTTGCAGGCCTCAGCCTCAAAGCACCACGTAGGAAATGGGGCACCAGTGGGTTTCTCGCCAATGGCTCATCACCCAAAGAAGTGTGGTAAGAATCTATGGCTGCCACGCACACCTTTAGAGGGGAGGGGGATAGCCCTGCAAAAAATCGATCTTGAAGGAACTCCAGTACTGAACCAACTGGGAAGTTAACTAGATCTCTCCAACAACCTCTGCACCATGAAATGAAAACCCCCCACTTCAAGGGATATGGTTAACTAATGGAGGGAGTTCTAAAGTTAAGAATGGTCTCAACAACCTTGGTTGAGAGACCAGGATTTAGGAGCTGGTCCACCTCAGGGGCCAAACCCACAGTTTCCAGTCCGGGCAGGGGTGAAGGATTGAGCCCCCTGCCTGAGACAGAAGGTCCCTTCTGACGGGAATCTCCCATGGAGAGCCATTGAGAAGAATTCGAGGAGAGACATTAGGTCCAAGAACCATACTTGGGCCAGCCAGAACATGGCTACTAAGAGTGGACTAATGCTGTCCAGGCAAACTCTCTCTCGAACTCCCGGGAGCAGAGTAATCTGGGGAAAGGTATACAGATGTGGCCTCGACCTCGTCTGTAGCATGGCATTGAAGCCCAGCAGGGCTGGATGCATGAGGGAGAACCAGAGCGGACAGTGTGGTGTTTCTTGAGAAGCAAACAAGATAACTTTTGGCTGGCCGAATTCCTTCCAAATTAATTCCACCAACTCGGGTTAGAGTCTCAATTCCCCGGGCCTCAGCCCCTGCCTTGATAGGATGTCTGCACCCTGATTTAAGTGCCCAGGGATATACTGTTCACTGCTCTAAAGGAGAGCAGCTTACCCAAGGATTTTTCCCCAGCCCATGAGGAAGTGCCTGTCGTAAGCATTCTGCAATGACAATGTGCCCCAACACAGGACCTTGGGACAAGAACCAAGGTTTCTACCACATAAATTCACGTATATCAAGCCACAAGGTATCACATTGGACACAGCTGCCATCAGATCTAACAGTCTCTGAAACTGTTTCACAGTGAGTGTGTATGGCACAGACGTGCCTGCATCGTCATTGAGTCCCATACCACTCCCAAAAAAGTGGTCCTCTGTAGTGGAGAATGCACACTTTTCTTGGCGTTCAGCCTTAACCCCAATTCACTCATATGGGCGAGGACAACATCTCAATGCCGAACCGCTATATGCTCAGATTGATCACGAATCAACCAAATCATTGACATAATTTAGTATGCCCTGGAGTCGCAGCGGAGCTGTAGCTGCATCCACGCACTTTGTGAAGGTGCTGGGTGACAATGCTAGGCTGGAAGAAAGAACCCGATACTGGTAAGGTTCACCCCGAAAGCAAACCTGAGGAACTTCCTGTGCTGAGGAAGGATGGATACATATAAGTATGTGTCCTTGAGGTCTATTGTGACAAATCAGTCCTCTGAACTGATTTGATCTGATCCGAGTCACGATTAGTTTCAAAGTCAACATTCTGAACTTTAACTTTTTTTAATGTACGGTTCAGTTGGCGCAGATCTAGAATTGTATCCCCCCCATCCTTTTTTGGAACAATGAAATACTGGCTGCAGATCCGGGACTCTCTTTCAGGAGGAGGAACTCTCAATATGGCCTCCTTCCCCAAAATAGCTTTGACTTCATGTTCCATTAACAGGGCCTGCTTAGGACCTACCACTGTGGGCGGGATCCCATTGAATTGAGGCGGACGAGAACCAAACTGGATTATGTAGCCTTTTTCTGTTTGCAAGACCCACTGAGACACATTTGGCATTTTACATGCTGTCAGATAGTCCTCTAAGGGAACCAGCCTCTCGAGACTGGTCTCTGGTGTATTTTAAAAAGTCAGTTTGGCACCCTGAAGTGGATGACCAGCAGGGAACAACCGAACCTGCTTCTCTTAAACCCTACTCAGAGGGGAGAGTCTCTCAGTGGCGTAACGTCTTCAGGCAGACACTGAGAACTGAACTCACTGGAAACCGCTGCGCCCCAAAGCATAAGGGCGGCAGGGATGGCAGAACGGGAACAGAGGAGGGCACAGCCTGAGGGCACAGACAGGAGCGGGTATCGTATGATGAGGTGTGAGCAACTTCCCCCTGGAGGGGCCTGCCCTCAGAGGCCTGACACCACTGGCATCAGTACCTCTAAGCCAAAACCTTCTTGGAAATAATGACGTCCGTAAATCCACCCAAACCCTTAAAGACTTTGGCTGAGAATTCTGCCCCGATCCCTGTTTTCTCTGCAGGGGAGCTCAGGAGGCGACACTCTGCATCTGCTGCACTCTATTTGAGAAGCTTGTAGACCGCTATGACTTCTCCCACCCAACAGCCCCTTAGACCTGGCTTCAGTGAGGAAGGTGTCTTTGAATTGCCACCGCTTGCTTGTTTGCCTTCTGAAACCTCTCAAAACTTAGGTGACAGCATCACTGAAGAGGCCAGGAGGGGACAACGGGGTGTCCAAGAGAAAGGCTTTGTATTTCTCTTTGATTCCAGACAAATTTAGCCATAAATGCCTCTCCTGCCATAGATTGACCAGGGCTGCAATAGATAGACCAATGGCTCTGGCTGTCTCCTTGCTGGCCCAAAGAGATAAACCTGTGGTCCGGCACAGTTCTCGAACTGCCTCCGGGCCCACCCCCTTGCTTTCATCCAGGTATTTTATTAGACCGGCCTGGTACTACTGCAAGATGGCCATGGTATGCAGACACGCACAAGCCTGACCTGCTGCCGTTTACGCCACCTAGTCCGAAGTTGTTCTACATGGCCTGGTTGGCTAATGTCAGGGCCTTCAAGGCCGACATCATGTCAGGGGAGAGATAGCTTTCAAGTGGCTGCTCCACCTTAGACATCACCCCATATCCATGCTCTTTCAATCCTATAATAGAGACTTGGTGGCTAAGGAGACGGGTGGAAAACAATTTCCTCCACTATCACGACAACTTGGTATCAGAAAAAAAAAAGAAAGTAGGCCCCGACATGGAGGTTGCACTTTACTGGGCAAGAAATGCAAATCAAGCTTGCTTTTAGGACAAGCATCCTGGCTCTCGGTCAACCAGTCAAAGTTTAATTTGGTCACGGCATGAGTGACAACCTCCACCAGTTCCTCATAAGCAGGAGAGTGAGGTGGGAAGGCCTTTGTCTCTCCTGTCGTAATGCTGAGCACATCCACCTCCTTAGAGCTGGATAGCTGCAGCACCGGGCCCTCATTTGGGGTGAAAGAAGCCGCGGTGAGATTGCTGCTCTGCCTTGGCAGCAGACAAACAAACAATATGACAGACAGTTCACGCTACGGGTTGACATCCTGCCATGCCATTGGGCTGATTTCACACACGCTTGTGTCGCTACTTCAGATGCAGCGCAAATTGCCTGGAAAAGAAACCGCTTTTATTTGAAACAGATTTCTTTTAAAACTTTTGATTAATGTAATGTATCCTTGTTGAATAAAAGTATTATTGTTAAACAAATGTACTGACCCAAAACTTTTAAAAGGTAGTGTAGAAAACAGAAAAGAAGAAATTTTAATTAATTATATTAATTTGTATACTAAGTGTATTAGTATAGAAATTTTCTAAATAAAATGAATGAAATATGATGAAGCAGTTTTACAGAAAACAGTGCAGGGCCTACCAATCCCAAATAAGTTAAAAGACAAAGGCAAGAGAAAATCTGTAGAAGTATACAGAAATATGACAACCCCAAATCCCCAAAATTGGGACATTTTGTAAAATGCAATACAATCAAGAACTTCAAGCATTGCGTTAGTTCAGGCAGGCCACGTCAGCCAAGCTCGCATCAGCTGATAGCCAGCTGTTCATGAAGTGTTCCAATTCAGTGTCGACATCTATCACAGCGACACATATAAACTCCCATTCCTTCAGCATTTCCTCCATAGCATAGCTGCTCGCATTTAAACTCCCTCCTCCAACCCCAACTCCACCTAACCGAACCTTTTATCATTCTGACTATTTTGTTTTTCCTGTACAGTTCAATACATTGCAAGCTTTCTATCATGTATTTGTATTTTCACAACTCATGTAATTGAGAATTGTAATTATGTATGCATATACTGGTTCTGTTCTAGCCTGGATGCCAGGCAAACTTAGCCCCGCCCACAACATTTTTAGGTCGGGAAGTTCGGTCTGGACTTGATCCGTTGTGGAGCTATTATGTCCGAACCAAAGCTGTTCGGACCAATCAAATTGTCAGGGCGGGCTTTATACGATGATGGACAGATGATCAACAGTAACGTAATCATCCACGTCACCAAAGAGCGCTTGGGTTGAATTTGTTTACAACAAAGATGACTGCCGCTGGAGAATTGAGATTTCACGAGTTTACACAAATAAGTCAGATAGAATAAATGCATATTTGGCATGCTGTCTGAGGAGAGGGCTCCGGGCTCGGTATTCGGCCCGAACCCAAAGTACTCCCCACGTATTCCTGGCTGTGGAAGAACAAGCCAAGAGTGAGTGGAGGGATGTTGAAAACTGTCAAGGAATGTTAGGTGAGTTGACAGAGTGAATAAATATATGCTTCCTCTCATGCTGATTGTTACAGAGGAGGCTCCTGTACCGCCTCATCCGCACCACCGTAGGGATCCGTCTCCCGAATATTAATAATTTCGTATTGAACTCAAATTCCCATAATACCTCTCACCTGGGACTGATTGCGCAACACACCTGCACCTCATTTACACACACACATACAGTATAAGCCACTTTCACACACCACATCTCTGCGAAGTCTTGATTTGCCCTGGCTGTCACTACTGAGTGTTATTACCCATGTTTGCTTCTTGTATTTCTGACCTTGGACTGTTTCCCCGTTTCCTGATTGTTTCTCTGCCTGGCCTGACTTGGATTGTTTATTGGACTCTGATTATTGCTGCCTGCCATGACCTCTGCCTGTTACTCGGATGTTCTCTGTGTTTTCTCCATTGCTCTGTCTGCTGTTGTTGACCCTGCCTGTACGACTATTCTTAATAAAGCTGCAAATGGATCCTACTGAGTCTGGTGCTTCGTTACACTGATAGGGTAGACCTGGTAATTGTTTGATGACAAGTTGATTGGATTGATTATTTGAATGTGCTCCTCCCGAACTTTTTTTATAAAACATCATGTGTAGATTCCGCCATCGCGTCTGTTATAGAAGATATCGACAGCGCATTCATTTTAAAAGAGGAACAGAGAACCACGATCAAGGCATTTGTCGATCGGAAACATGAATGAAAAACAAACGTCACCTACTCCGTTGCTCTGATTGGTTGTAGGTCTATCCAGGTCTAGTGCAGAGGCATTTTCTTTCCTGGTTCGGTTGAAACACGCCCCATAATCACAGCCCAATGGAGCAGTATCAGACTCACATTCTGACTAGAATCTGAGTATGACGACGACAGGCTAGTTCTGTTCTGTACCCCAGGGGGGTTTGACTTGCTGCAGTTGAGAACCACTGGTGAAGAGTGTCTACAAAACCACTCTGTTGAAGCACATGCTGAATGAGGCCTGGTATTGTCTTGCTTCCCAGGAAAGATGTCATCTTGATGCCATTAAATGTTGATGTATAAACCCAATATATGCCTCCACGTCAGTGGTACCTTCACACACATGCAAGTCACCCATGCCGTTTCCTCTAATGCACCACCATACCATGACAGATGTTTGCTTTTGTACCTGTCTGGATGGTCACTTTCATCTTTGGGACAGATAACTCAATGTCCTTTATCTGCATCCACTGGAGGAGGAGGAGGTACGTCCTCTGCGCCAGACCCGAGGATTAGTGAACGGTTTGTGTAGTGATACGTGGAATGAAGTTGAAATACAGTAGTGAGGTGGAAGGTTCAATCGGTATGTGACTTCGTTGATCTGCCTCTGGATGGGCGGACATAGCGGGGACTTAGCTTGCGACAGGCAGACCTTCTGTCCCGATTAGTATTGTTAGGTGTATAGTATAGTCTTATTGTGTCCGAACTGCCCTCTGCAGATGGATTCGATAGATTAGAATGTCTTCGATGTAGATGATGACGAAGCGGTGGAGGAACACTTTGTTCATGAATCCATGGAATACGGAGGGTGAGTTGGACAACCCGTTCTGCATCAGGAGGTACTCGTAGTGGCCGATAGTGTAACAAAGGTGGTTTTCTATTCGTCACCCTCACGTATCTGGTTGAGGTTGCATGCACTCCACAGGTCCAACTTGGTGAAGATGCAAGCTCCACGTAACTGCTCCAGGGCTGTTGGGACCAGAGGAAGAGGGTAACGGTACTTTATGGAGTTGAGAGTGCAGTAATCAATGCAGGGCCGCAAGCCTCTGTCCTTTTTTTCCCCAAAAAGAAAAAGATCAAAATGGCAGGGAAAGTAGATTGACAAATGAATTATTGCTTAAGAGCCTCCTCAATGTACTCCTCCATTGCCTTCTGTTCTAGGATGAACAGTGGCCCAGGCAGCAGGTCGATGGCACAATCCCATGGCTGTTGTGGTGGTAATTTGGTCGCTAGCTGCTTGCTAAAGACATCCTGGAACACCCGGTACTCGAGGGGAATCTCCTGATGATTGGAAGTTTCTGGTCTCTCAATGGTGGTGGAGTTGACATCAGTGGTTTTTGAAGAAGTTGTTCTGGTGAAGGGTTGTTTGACAGACAGTTTCTTGACAGGTTGTAAGCAGTTCTCAAAACAGGAATCACTCCATTGTAGAATCTCACCACTATTCCAGCAAATGAAAGGAAAGTGTTGTAGCATCCACGGGCGTCCCAGGATGACGTCAGTGGTGGAACCATCCAGCACCATGACTGAAATCTCCTGCTGATGGAGGCATCCGATGTGGAGCGTCACAGTGGGGGTACAATGTTGAATGTAGCCACAGCCCAATGGCTTTCCCAGGGTCGAGTGGATGTTTTGAACTTGTGAGCAGGGTCTTTCCTGGAGGTAGAGCTTGCGCAGAGAGTCAAGGGAGATGAAGTTGCCTGCTGACCCAGGGTCAATGAGGGCTTTCGCTGAAACAGAATGGCGGGAAGCCATCACTATGACATCAGTTCTGGTCAAGAGTGTAATTGAAGGTGGTATTTGGATAGTACTCACCACTTGGCATGGTTGTGGAACTGGACACGCTGGCAAGAGATGTCCTTCTGCCCCACAGTACAAGTACAGTTGATGAAAATTCCTTAGTTGATGCTTCGCATTTGACAGGTGGAAAATGTCGACTTGCATGGGTTCAGGTGCTGGAGGGGCGACAGATGGTGAGGTGGACGGAGGATACTGAGTGGCTGTGATCAAAGCGGTTTCGTTCCTCCTGCTAACGACAGGTAGTGTATGAAATTGGGTAGTGAAAGCCGTCAGCAAGCTGGTAATGGGGCCATTAGCATCCCAGATGGATCTTGCCCACTGCAAAGCTTGCCTTGTCAGCAGGGAAATTATATACACAATTTTCGCTCGATCATTGTGGAAGAGTCAGGGTTGCATCTCGAAGAATAACGAGCATTGTCACAAAAACCCGCTGCCTTCCTCAGCCTCCCCTGAGTAGGTCGCTGGTTGGGCCATGGGACTGGCAGAGGCAGTAGGTAAAGAAGTGGTGACGGTGGTTGGAATGATTGACGGAGTGCTTGAACCAGTTCGGCAAACGGATCTAGAGGTGGATTACTGACATTGCTTGATTCTATTCCATGTTGCATTGTTGGTCTGGTCTTCTGTCAGCAAGCAGAAGAGTGCAACACACAGGTAACTTCCATACAGGTTGTATTTTGCAGATATGGGTAGGAAATAAGCAATGCAAGCAGATTGAGTTAAATGATATACAGTAAACACAGCAGAGTATAACAGTTCTTATCTTTGTAGGTGAAGACTGAAGTAAACTGGATGGTTGGAGACTGAAGATGACTGAAAACGAATAAAGACTGAGGAGGATTAAGGAACAGATCAACAGGTAAGTATTTCAGGTGGGTAGTCAGTTAGTAGCTCGGTAGGAACAACAAGACCAGACAATGGTGAACAGAGGAGTGACTGCTTATTAAGAGAGTCCTTGATGAGCTGGTTCGGGTGTTGTTGAATTCTGGTGATTGTGAACGAGTGGGTGGAACGGAGAGGACTGTTGCTGAGGGTGTGATTGGTTCTGTGACAACCCTCACCTATTACCTATTCACCTTATTGTGGACTGTTTCATAAAGAGTTTAACTTGGATATTCGATAAGCTTTTCACTGTTATTTAGCCTCTGTCCCAACTTCTTTGGAGTGTATAGCAGCCATCAAAATCCAAACTTGTTATATTTACAAAATACAATTAAGTTGTTCAGTGAAAACATTGGAAATCTTTTCTTTGTACTATTGCCAGTTAAATAAAGTTGAAAGAGAATTTATAAATCACACATTCTTCATTTGATTGCATTTTACAATACTGTCAAAACAATAAAATAATTGCTATTAATCTCATGATTTCCATCTTTAGGAAGCAAAATGAAACTATGATACAATCAAATTTTATTCTGTAAATGTGTCAAAAGCTACTCTTTAACATTTCATTAATATCTTAAGTTAACATGTTAACTTTGTATGAAAGCTTGTTTCCATCAGGGAATAAAAAAAAGGTAATTGTGACTTTTCGAACAATTGGTTTTTTCTCCTCAGATTTGTGATATTAACTTGCAATTGCGAGTAAGAAATTCCAAATTGCAATATACAAACCCAGAATTCTGAGGAAAAAGTCAAGATTGTGAGATATAAACTCGAATAAAATATATATCTTTTATTCCCTGATGAAAACAAGCTTCCATAACTTTGTCTTTTCCCATGTCTACAAAAAATAGTGAGTTCAGTGAGGACAAAAAAATATAGTGAGGACAAAAATAGTGAGTTCAGTGAGGACAAAAAAATATAGTGAGGACAAAAAAAGGTTTTGTCCAATCAAATAACATCTAGGATGAGACTGTTCCTAACCCTAACCACAGCAAGTAGCAGACCATAGTTCTTGATAGGAATATAGCCTATAGGTCTATTTAAAAAATCCCCCAAAAAAAAAAAAATTCACACACTTTACATTTCTACAGAAAATGCAACTGCTAAATGAAAATATGTACTTACTTTCCGCTTGAGTCTTTGGTGGGGCCATCATTGCCCATGATGAGGTACGTCTCGCCCTCTTTCAGCTCACCTTTGCAGTGCTTTCTCTTGGCAAACACCCGTGTGCTGCCTGGGTTCACATCCAAGTCTCCCACTGAGGTTTAGAGGTTAAACTCTTAATTTATCTGCATTTCTGATAAAATAGCAAGCTCAGCACAGTGTCCTTTCTACATTTATTTTTAAAATGCTCATGACTTGATCAGTATCACTCATGATTATTCTAATGCATGCAACATTCATACTAAAATTCTTATTTATAAATAATAAAAAAAGGATTACTTACTATTTCGGAGGACCACGTTCACAGATGTTAAATATAATATAAAGTTGCTCTCTTCAGAAACTGAATCCACAATGACTTCAAGTGCTGTCATAAAAAGAATATGAATTAGTAAATGTCATTTGTGCCCCAGCTTACCATAGTTAATAATATTTTATTGAAAATACTTGACCCTTAAAAATCTTTTAGGTTTTATTATAGTGTTTGCTTGTATAAATATGAGTCACAAACCATAGTCAATGTTGGAGTCGTAACAGGCATAATCAAATCTGGCCTTTTTGTTGATTTTCATCTCAATTGTTTTCTTCTCAGTGAAACAACCCCCTGATGACACAGAGATGATTAGATTTTTTTGATGAGATACAACTCAAACCGATTCTACAATAAATCATCAGATTAGTTATATGCTGGTTTTAAAATGGTCTTATGTTTGTTTAAATTGATAATGGATAACTAAGAACCTACTTTCTGCACATTGGCACACATCATCTGAGCACAGGAGAGAAACCATGTTGCTCCTCTTGGGGGCGCTGTACAGCACAGAACATCTCCTGTCTGTGAAAACGATGGGGATTGATATTTACATCAGTGACAAGTGTAATAACGATTGAATGGTTTATTGGAAACGTGTCTTGTTTACTAGGTGTGTAAATTATTTCTTATTTCTTTAATTATGGCATGGATCAAATCTGTGTAAAATGTATTGCACTCTCATTATAAAATACTTGTTTAAATGATCCCCTGCTAGAGCGGGAAAGTTAAGAGACCATGTGACAAATCAGATAACGCAATTTATGTGAGAGGAGTAGAAATAGTCACACCATGAACCAAAGACGATACCTTATTGGTCAGAATTCATCCGAAGGCTTGGACAAACACTCAGGACACAAACAAAGAATTATACGAGGCGGCGAGACAGAGTTGAGATCAGATATGGGGAGACCTGAAAATGTGTTAAAGGAACACTCCACCGTTTTTTGAAATAGGGCTTATTCACCTTCTTTCCTACATTTAGATAGGTGGGCAAATGCATTTTTGTCTCAGTGCATGCATTGTTTTAGTTTGACAGGGTTGGCGCTAGCTTAGCTTAGCATAATGAATGGAATCCTTTGTTGCCAGCTAGCATGTCCTGAGTAAAAGTGATATAAAAAAAAAAAAACCCACCTAATTACTTCTTGTGGCCCGCGTATTCACAACAAGTACAAATAGCGATGCAGATTAACACTAGGCGATTTCCTATGCAGATTTTGACTTGGGACTATATTAGGGGGAAGCACAGGCGAAGCACTGCTACTTGGGCGCAGATATCACGCCCAAGTAGCAGTGCTTCGCCTGTGCTTCCCCCTAATATAGTCCTTAATATATAAGTCAATATCTGCCTAGGAAATCGCCTAGTGTTAATCTGCATCGCTATTTGTGCTTGTTGTGAATACACAGGCCACAAGAAGTAATTAGTTTTTTTTTTTTTTTTTTTTATATCACTTTTATTCAGGACATGCTAGCTGGCAACAAAGGATTCCATTCATTATGCTAAGCTAAGCTCACGCCAACCCTGTCAAACTAAAACAATGCATGCACTGAGACAAAAATGCATTTGCCCACCTATCTAAATGTGGGAAAGAAGGTGAATAAGCCCTATTTCAAAAAACGGTGGAGTGTTCCTTTAAGACGGAGGTTAACACTGAAAAGCATTATGCAAGTCATCTAACTACTTAATTTACTTAAGTTATTTTCTTTTCCACTGAGAGTCTCGCTTTCTAGGTAAAGTTTTGGCAAAGCATCCACAAAGCTTCAGTCAACAACCCTATAGTCTTTGCCCTCCTCAAACTTCAAACTTCAGCCACAATTCTGTTTCATTCATCCACCAATGCACCAGAATGTGATTGGCTTCCCAAGACCTCACTCCAGATGCAAGAATCCCTCCAGCGAATCAACAAACCTGGGAATGTATTTTTCAGCAAAGGACAACTACGAAGGGAATCCCCATTAAAGACATAAACAACAAAAGCAAGTAATACCTCCAGATCCTAGCTGAACTGGTACATTGATATAAAATTTAATAACCCTGCATAAGAAACGATAGAAGGGTTAATTTAATAATTTATGGTTCATTCAGGTCAGGTCTTATAATGTGCATATGTTGATAGAAACTTGGGATTTTATAATGTCCCTCTCTTAAAACTCATTCTTTCATCACTTTCTTTGTTTCTGCAACTCATGTGAATGTGTGTGTGCATTTGTTTATGTGTCAGATATTAGTTTTATGTGTGAGAATAATCAATAAAGTCTTGTTTTTATTTTAAAGAGAAGTGTTCCTGTGTTATGTGCTAACGAATTTAATGTTTTAAACTTCTGATCTTGTTACTGTTCTTATTAATTGTGTTTTTTTACGGTAACCCAGTAGTGCACAACCCATGAAATTTAAAAAGCAAACATAAGTTTACAACACAACAAAATCAAGCCACAACAAAACGAAAATAAGCCACAACACACCGGAAACAAGCCACAACACAATGAAATCAAGCCACAACAATAATGCACGTAGGTGATTTTGGCCCTATTTTAACCATCTTAGCGCATGGTCTAAAGCGTATGGTGCAAGTGCAGTTAGGGCGTGTTTGAATACACTTTTGCTAGTTTAAAAACGCGAGCCAGGCGCATGGTCTAAAAGGGTTGTCTCTATCCTCGATGTGTTTTGGGCTTACGTGCAATAAACCAATCAGAGTCTCATCTCCCATTCCCTTTAAATGCCAGTTGCTCTCGCGCCATGGCGGAGTCGCAATTTACATGACGGAATTTGATAGTGGAAAGAACGAACGCGTCTCCAGAGCGCAAACGGATCAGCTCGTGCGCGAGGTTAAAGCGCATGAGCAGACTATCTACGGGACAAGCCGGATTCCACCATATCTAATCACAATAATATCACAATAATAATCTTTTACATTGTGATCCTTTTATTTTTAATATTTGCCATGTTTGTGTGCTGCTGCGCATCCCTGTGTGTTTAATAAGCAGAGTGTACGCGCATTGTGGACCCGCCTATAGGCGAACATTACTAACGTGCTCTTTAAATAACAAAAACAAATATTGTGCCATTGACTTTAGTTTAAAACTAGATTAAAGTCGCATCTCTTCAGCCAGGCATTCATATAATCTTACAGTTCAAACTACAATCCGGCCTCTAGCTCATAAATGCCAGAGGAGAACTGGCCCCGACTGAGCCTGGGTTCTCCCAAGGTTTTTTTTTTCTCCATTAGGTCACCTGATGGAGTTTTAGGACACCATTAGGTCACTTGAAGGAGTTTTTCGGTTCCTTGCCACTGTTGCCTTTGGCTTGCTCAGTTGGGGATATTTTGGGGATATTTAATTTAATTTTATCAATCAATACATTCCTCTTGAAACAAACTTTGTTGTATTATTTTAATTTAATACTGTGAAGCTGCTTTGATACAATCGGTATTGTGAAAAGCGCTATACAAATATACTTGACTTGACTTTAGACCAGGTTTCAGTTGGTCAATGGCGCAGTCTATTTCAGTTGCCTCAAAATAGCAACGTGCCATCAATGCGCCTGGACACACCTCGTTTTCAGACCAGCACGCCCATGGGCGCACAGATGGGCGCAAATGCATTTGCTATTTAAACAACGTGGCACAGGACGTGAAAATGATAACTGCGTCAGGCTGAAACTAGCAAAAAACTACCTGCATTGCGCCGGGTGTATGATAGGGCCCTTTGAATTAACATTTAATTTCGGTATACAGTGGTTACATACTGTTAAAACTAATCGTGGTATTGATATATTTGTAAGACTTCGTGGTATTGATATATTTATAAGACTTTGTGGTATTGATATATTTGTAAGACTGTCGACTCTATAGAACAGTGGCAAGAAAAAACTAACTTTATTGCACTCTGAGAGCCCCCTAGTGGTCGGGAGCATTTCTGTTGTGTTGTGGTTTGATTTTGTTATGTTGTGGCTTGATTTCATTGTGTTGTGGCTTGTTTTCGTAGTGTTGTGGCTTGATTTAGTTGTGCTGTTAACTTTTGTTTGCTCTTTAAATTTTGTTGTGTTTTGCACTACTGGGTCACCGTAGTTTCTCTATAGTTTGGATATAATGATCCGCTACAGAGTTGATAGTTATGGCCTGTTCAAAATTCCCTATAAATTAATAAATAATACCATTTGAGCTAAATTGACATGTTTCCCTGTTTTTTGGACGAATATGTATGGATGAATGGATGATTGCTATTCTCAATTCTGTGATTCCTAGTATTTGAAAAGACTCGATTTACCTGTCATACTTACTTGTATACATACTTACAAGATCTCTGCGATCTTGGATCGCTTCCCTCCAATGTTTCACACCCTTATCTCGTAATATCTCATGCCTGCATACTTATTACTTACCCTTTATTACTCATCTGTTTGATTCCTCAGATTGACATTTTTTATATTATGCCCCCTTATTCAATATCTATATATAAAAAAATATGTCTCAAAAGTGACATCAACAACAAGTGTAATTGTTATGGTTCTGTAAAATACATTTCAATTGAAATATAGGAATAGCTTGCCTGGTTCATAGTAATCATAAAATGTAGCAGGAGCTGGTTGAACTAATCCAATGGGCACACTTTGCTTAGCTCCGAATGCTATACAGGTCTCACCTTCATCAATCTGAGGGGTGAGAGAGACAAGTTTGAATTTTTCTATATAATAGGGAGATATGATTAACTATGACTGTGTGTTTGTGCTCAAGTCACCTCATTGAAGTACAACAGCACTCTTCCACGTGTGAGCTCATAGTGAGAAATATATCTGTCAACCAGGTCTTTCAGCTGTTGGAGAGAATGTTACAGAAAATAAGAGAAAAATTTAAACAACAGAAGAAAGCAAAATGCAGACCACTAAGTCCATCATAAGATACAGACAAATAAATGTTAAAACATAGGATAAAGACGGGAATTACACATTTTCAATGATTATTTCAATCACGACAACTCTCAAAATAGTTTTAAAATGAATATAAATATTTTTATAATGAATGGCAATGTTAATGGATTTTGATCTAAAGGCCAGGACACACCAAGCAGACGGTCGGCCGTTGCGCAATGTTGTGCCGTTTTTGAACATTGGGCAGCTTTTAAAGGGTGTGTTAGAATTAAAAACTGATGGTTTGCTCAAGGCTGCTGATCTGCTGAATTTCAAATAATACTATAATTTCTCGCTTTCCTGTAATCTGCTTCAGCTCTCTATCCCTTGGTAAACTTTATGTATGTGTGTGTATGTTAGATTAGTTTAAGCGTTTAATGTAGTTAATAAAGTCTTGTGTGTATCACACTCAACGTTGATGGTTGTTTTGCTCATAAGCATGCTGTCCCTAATGAACAATTAACACTCAGTGTTTGCTGGACAAACAGGTTAATTGATTGGAAATATTAATTCTTCTACATTAAGGTAATTATATTAAGTGATCCAAATATTTATAGTTAATTATTGTCACAGTCACCAGTTAGAGTGCCCGTGATTGCCACCAGAGGGCACTCTACCCCAGACTATTTATACTCCCTCAAGGACTTCATTACCCATAATTCACTGCCCAGTCTGATCATCCATGATTGCATTCAGCTGTTGCATCATCTCGCTATCCCTGCCTATATAAAGCCTGGTTTATCAGTCACTCCTTGGTAGATCTTGCATGTCTGTTGGTACTGCATCTCTGAGCCTTGTATCCTGGTTTTTCCAAAGGGTTTTTTTTTGTTTGTTTTTTTGGCCTTTTGGATTTCCCAGTTTACCTCTGCCCTTATCTCAGTCATTGTTTATTTGTGTATGACCTTTGCATGGATGTGGATTACAATTGTGGATTACCCTTTTAATAAATACTGCTTTTGGATCCTCAACCTTCGTTTCTCGGAGCAGTTTCATAACAATTATAACAAGTTATAATTAATTATTCATATTTCCCTTGAGCTAATTTGAGCTCATTTACATTGATATTAAAAATGGTAAGCAAGCTCTGCTTTGTTTATGGTTTGTATATCTGCAGTCCTAGTTTCGGTTTCCCTTTTTGAATGACGAAAATAGACTATTGATATCTGCTGATATAGGCCTAGACAGATATCTATTTGCATGCAGGCGCAGAAAGCACATGCTAGTTGACAGACAGCTTTAGTCCTTTTAGTGTGTTCAAGCGCAGCGTTTTGGCCGAGACGCAGCCGACGAGAGTGGTGTGTCCCGGGCTTTAGTGGACTAAATCTGCTACGCTGCTACTGATGCTGTTAAACAAGTATGGACTTGCTACTGCCATCAAATAGACAAGCGGCTGTGAGCTTGTATGATATGCTGCTTCTGAATGAATAGAAATACATAAATCTAGGCAGGTGGCGTTTGGGGAGGTGGAGGGTTTCAGCGGAACTCTGAATGGTGCGCTGCAGGACTAGCCTACAGCAAAAACTGAACCAGACTCATTAGCTGCAGGATCAGCATCTTGTGCAGTAATGCAGTGGTTTTCAAACTTTTTTAAGAGCGACACTTAAAAATAAATAAATAATATTGACGCAACCCATATATACAACCATTTATGCTGGGTACACACCAAAAGATAATCGGGCTGATTTTGGGCCGATTTCCCCCCTTCCGACAATCCTAGCTATGTCTCGATTATCTTGATGGTTCTACAGATTATCTTATCAGATTTTCCCTTGGTGTGAGGTGTGTTGAGAGTGTCCGAACCTGCTCGGAAGAATGTCGGAGCCGCTTCGATCGCGAATCGTAAATATTCAACATGTTGAATATTTACGATCAGAAATCCTGATGTGTGGGGGGAACCCCGAGGACAAACGCGCGCACGCTCTCGAGATTATCACGTGAAATGAAACAATATCCAATCAGAAAGCGAGATGATGGAAGACGGAAGCATAACAAACGCAGTCATGGTGCAGCACAAAGTGAAATTGATGTGGAGAGCAGAGATGGAGGATCAGCTTGTTGATTTGTGGCAACAGGACGAATGTTTATACAACGTGTTCTGTGAAAATCATTCCAAACACTATCATCCCAGTTTCTTCCTGCATATCGTCCGCCATGCTTATTCTGAAGTCTCGCGAGATTTTGTGAGATTTCCAGTGTTCACAGTCGAGACTGTGGTTGAAAATCTGTTCGTGTGTGGTGTGCTGTCTTTGTCACATCATGGCACAACACACACTATAGGAGCAAAACGGTTAAATCTAGGATTTTTCGTCCCCATGTTTGTGGTCTATCACATTTTGAAAATCTTATAAGGTGTAAAAAATCTTTTGGTGAGTACCCAGCCTTACATGCAATCAAGGGAGCTGAGAGAGGCCGGTGAAGCGAATGTTCTCGTCAATCAAATGGCTGCGTCAATGACACAGCATGTACGTGGGTCAGGTGACAGATGGAGTATTTATTCAGTGTTTATTTTAATTATTTTCAGTTCTATTCAAAGTTATTGTTAATAATAAAATGTAATTAATTTTAGGAGCATTTTCCTTATGCTGGGTACACACCAAAAGATTTTTTACATCTTATAAGATTTTCAAAATGTGATAGACCACAAACATGAGGACAAAAAATCCTAGATTTAAGCGATTTGCTCCTATAGTGTGTGGTGTGCCATGATGTGACAAAGACAGCACACCACACACGAACAGATTTTCAACCAGAGTCTCGACTGTAAACACTGGAAATCTCGCAAAATCTCATGAGACTTCAGAATAAGCATTGCGGATGATATGCAGGAAGAAATTGCGATGATAGTGTTTGGAATGATTTTCACAGAAAATTCACATGAAATATATTTATTCTTTATTGTCTTTATTTATTCTTTATTGGATTTATTGTCTCTTTAGAAAAAGTTATTTAATCCCTCTATAGAACCTCACTGAACCCTTAACACTCAGCTTCCTGCAAGTGTGTGTGTGTGTGTGAGAATGACTGTGTCTTCCATCATCTCGCTTTCTGATTGGATATTGTTTTGTTTCACGTGATAATCTCCAGAACGTGCGCGCGTTTGTCCTCGGGGTTCCCCCCACACATCAGGATTTCTGATCGTAAATATTAAACATGTTGAATATTTATGATTCGTGATTGGGGCGGCTCCGACGTTCTTCCGAGCAGGTTCGGACACTCTTAACACACCTCACACCATAGGAAAATCTGATAAGATAATCTGTAGAACCATCAAGATAATCGGGACATAGCTAGGATTGTCGGAAGGGGGGAAATCGGCCCAAAATCAGCCTGATTATCTTTTGGTGTGTACCCAGCATTAAATCATCCTGGCGACGCGACTCTGCGTTGTAACCAAAGCAACGTTCTGGCCTCTAAACTAAACAGGAACTAGACTAAGGCAAAGTCGATGGAGGCGTCGTGATTTGCTTATGCTTGGAAAGGCTGCTTCACAGAGCGCACTCTCTCAGTGTTGCCATGTCCACTTATTTTAAGCGTTTTAGGCTTGTTGTTTAAGCTTGGCTCATAAAGCGATCAAGTTTACGGAGTTATTAAAGTCAGCAGGTGCATATATTTTGATCTTATTTTCAGCATAAAGCATTTGGATTTATTTTGGATTACTGTGGGCTTGTTTTGCTTGCTGTTTCTAGCAAGATCTAGCAACACGAATGAGTCAAGGTTCGTACAGTTTTTCCAGTGATTTATTGCACCGCACATAAAGAAGAGAGAAACATTTCTGATGCACGTTGACAGCTTAGTTGTTCAGTTCGGTTCTGTACACACTGCGTATAATTTTTGTACATGCGGTTGTCACTACCTGGATTTTTCGGGAGTTCATTCGGTTGTAGAATGCGTTTGTTACTCTCACAAATGACTGAACTGCATATGTACAGAACAGGATTAAGCACTAAAAGGTGAATTGACAATCGAATTTAGTTGCAGTGTGTATGTGGCCATAGAGTTTCATAGATATATGCATACACTGATGAGCAAATACATTATGACCACCCCAGCCTAAAATGCTGTTGGTCCTCCACGTGCTGGCAAAACGGTTCTGACCCACCGAGGCATGGACTCTACAAGACCACTGAAGGTGTCCTGTGGTATATGGCACCAAGACATTAGCACCAGATCCTTCAAATAGTGTAGGTTGTGAGGTGGAGCCGCTGTGGATCGAACTTGTTGGTCCAGCACCTCCCACAGATGCTCAACTGGATTGAGATCTGGGGAATTTGGAGGCCAGGACAACACATTGAACTCTTCATCATGTTCCTCAAACAATTCCTGAACAATGTGTGCAGTGTGGCAGGGTTCATTATCCTGCTGAAAGAGGCCACTTCCACCATTTTCAGGAAGGGGTATACTTGTTCTGCAACAATATTTAGGTAGGTGGCACATATCAATTTTAAGTCCACATGAATGGCCGGACCCAGGGTTTCCCAGCAGAACATTGCCCAAGGCATCACTTTACTTCCACCGGCTTGTTGTCATCCCACAGTGCATCCTGGTGTCATCACTTTCCCATGTAAACGGCGCACACGAACACAGCCATCCACATGATGTAGAATAAAACGGGACTCATCGGACCAAACAACCTTCTTCCACTGCTCCACGGTTCAGTTCTGACACTCATGTGCCCTTCGTTACCCTTGTGTTTCAGATACTCTGAACTAGTCACCTTGCCATAACAATTTGGCCCTTGTCAAATTTGCTCAGATCTTTATTACTGCCCATTTCTCCTGAAAATTGATTGTTTTCTTACCATCTAATCTACCCAGACCTTAATACTTTATGTGGTCTTGTTAGGAGATGATCAACAAAATTCACTTCATCTGTGACTGGTCATAATGTTTTGGCTCATCAGTGTATACAATTCTATATAAACATTTTTTTTTAAATATATATTTTAAAATATAAAAGTGTACAAAAAATAAAAAGTAAATAAAATATTTTAAAGGAAAAGCATGCTAAAAATGAAAAAAATTTTTTTTTAATTAATCAAAATAATTTCAAAATGCCACATAAATTCAAAAGTTATTAAATAAGATTAGTGTTAACCTTTTCCAGATCTGTATTGATTGCATCAAAGCCACTAAGTAGAGTAATGTCAGCAATGGCCATTCCAGAGAGGTTCCTCCCCTGTGTGTGCCTGTGAGAGAAGACAGGTGATGATATACTATAGTTTATGATTATAACAAGATTATGATAATATCCTTCAAAACAGCAGATTATGATTGCTACGATTGATGTTTGTCAGAATACTTTTTTTCTCACCTGACACACACCGTATAGACCACCTCATTTTGCGTGTTTTGAGTGGTGTCTCTTCTTTGTCTGCTGCGAGCATCAAACCACTCAATGCCAGAATGGGGGAGATCTTCCTCCTCCTTCCTCACTTCTTCCTGTTCATAGTCCTCATAGTAATTGAAAGTTTGTTTTACTTCAGCTAAAAAAAATTCATAAAATAAATAAAAATTGTAAGAATAATTACAAAGTTATTACACAGTGAGATAATATGTGTATATTATACCTAATAATCTGCATAAATTAGATATAAATATATCAATAAAGTTAATATAACTCACTTGTGTATTCCACCTTTCCCTCTACGGTCACATTTATTGACAAATCAGCACAGTTGGATTCTTCCTTAAGAGCATAATAAGCCTTTGCCACCTACAGTAGCAAAACAAAATATATGTATGTATTACCTCAATACCTCTATACTACCGTTCAAAAGTTTGGGGTCAGCATTTAAGTTACAGCAATATTTGAAATAATATTACAAATGACAAATATTACAAATAACAGTATACAGTATATATATACACACACACATACACATAAACCAGACGCTGCATTGTGGCGCTATGGTAACATCAATAGCAATGCTGCCACACTGAGGGAAGATGCCTGCCCATCAAGGCTGTGAAACAGAATTACTGGATCAACCCAGAAGGACCTGTGATCCCATGGTTAAATCCTTGTCCAGAATTTAAAATCTTATGAATGTGTGTGGAGAGGACCAGCTGCACTAACATCTTGCCCTTGCACAAACATCTTCGAGGCCCTAAAGCTGCAAACTTTAGGGCAGGGACCGCCAAAACTAACCAATGGGAGTATTCACTTGTGACTGAAGATGGGGCGAATGGTGACCACAGACCCCTTGCTGACTCCCATACCTCGAGAAGAGAGCCAGGCAGGAGTGGTAAGCCTTATGGAGAAATGTTTATAATGAATACAGTCAGCCCCCTTGAGGATGAATGTAATCCAGTCTGGTAGGGATGGGTACCAAAACCCGGTCTTGCCCTCAGGCCACTGAACGCCATTGGGTTAGGGTATGAGATAAGAGAGAGAACTGCTCAATTCAGTGCCCTGAACAGCTCACTGGCATGGAACAGCAGACCTATGCAACCATAGGTCTGATTGAAAAGACAATTTTCAAACTTACATGTCCCAATATTCTCTGAAAAGTGAGGCGAACACCACACTCTGGCAGCACTGCTGAGCAGAGAAAACCCACTGGAAATTGCTGTCCCCGAATCACCATATGTGGTGGGGATTTACATCTCCTAAAGGTTGGTACCCTCCATGTTGGTACGCATTGCCTCCAAAAGCGAATCTAAGATACTTCCAGTGCTAAATCCAAAACTGGTCATAACCCCCTGCCCCCTTTCAGTGCACTGAAACAGCTTGCTGGCAGAAACAATTGAAAGTAATAAAGAGGGGACTAGTTAAAAGGAAATGCCTATTATTTTCGAGAGGGTCAGGCAGCCCTAACAACCTACTTGTGCCAAAATATCCTCCGAAGAGGGGTGGGTTCTGCCTTCACTGGGCAGATTCTTGCAGGAGCAAGGCTTCTTCCAGAAACACGGAATGTGGCGGGATAGCAAGAAAGCTCCTTGAGTCCATCTAGGAAGAGTGAGCACCCATTGTATTGTGGTGTGAGACACCTCTCCCTCTGGTTGCACACAGCTGGAGAGAGAAAGGGGGACACCCGTCTGTTCTCGCCTCAAACTGCGAGTGTAATCCACCTCAGCAAACGCATGATCCGAACTGCAAGGTTGCTTTCAGAGTCGGTAGAGAGAACAAGAGATAGGAGAACACTTGTCTCAAGTTCCGCCTCTGCCATCTCAATTGTGATCCCTATGATCAAAGCTTCTCAAGTTCTACCTCTGCCAACTCATTTGCGATCCCCATAATCAAAGCCGCCATGGCGCCTCAGCAAACACAGGACCCGAACCGCAAATGCCTGTCTCTGATCGCTTGAGAACAGAACCAGGTAGGAGCGGAGCTTCTTTTATCTTGAAACACTCACAAAGAGGAAAGTCAGCCTTTTCGAGGGCTGACTGAGCGTGCTCATCCCCCAAACACATAATACAAATTATGCATGTCATCCCCCATACTAAAGTGGGAGCACGGCAATGCACAGCTCCTTATCTTATCTTTCTGGTGGCCATACTGTCTAAAACACAGAATGAGACAAACAATATGACAAACAATATCACACAAATGCAAACAGACAAGCGACTTCCTGAAGACACCGGTCATGGAGATTCATTCCCATAGCATCAAAGCCATGACGCAGTATTTGATTTCCATTCAAAAGGGAAATATATATACAGTATATACACAATATGGAAATATTTTTATTTTTCATTACTGCTTACTTTCATTTTAGCCTTTCCTTCACCTGAAAGGCTTATATGTATTCCTCTTCCTACTAGTCTCTGGAAAGACAAAAATTATACCATGATAAACAGGTCAGAATGAAAAAAATAACAGAAAACTAAGATAACTGCAAGTCATAGTGAAACTATGTTTATAAAAACATGTGAACTTACTGTGACACCTGGAGTACTACAGGCCAAATTATCTCCTCAATATCCTCTTTTGAATATACACCCCCATTCTTGTAGGTATATGAGTATGTCATGCAACAGTATTTTGGATTTAGGACAGAACTTTGAATTAAATCTGCCATTCTCCTTAGCCATTTTGTTAAATTTATGTCAGTGTTTTGGGTCCCTGTCCCTATTACACTGTTACCCACAACATTGAACCAACATTAATTATTTTTCATTAAAAATAATAATAATGACTTATTTCTATTTCACACGATTTCCCATTAAGTGAGCCTGTCATATCTAATATATATAATACATTTATTTATGTTTTAAAATTGCCGCACTATGCACAGTTCTGACATTCAATTTGAAATGTCTATATTATTATGAAATGGGGGGTTTTATATTAAAGATTTTAAGCAGCAATAGCTGATCTTTCTTTATTAGTCAGCTAAAGGTTCAGACTGTTTACCTTTAATTCTGTTTCCACTTTCTTTTCATTTTTGTCCAACTGCAGCCTCTCCATCTCAGACCTTCCTGGAACGGTGAACTGTGCAATGACTGTAGTGATGGGGGTTTCTGGTATATTCAGTGCATACTCTGAGAGGGCTTCCAAAGCCATGATAGTATCCTAAAGTGTATTTGAATGGTATAAAATAGTGCTGTCATTTTATAATTCCTTCTTCGAAAAACTTGGAATTAGAGTAACATACATACAGTTTCATCTAGTATCATTAGGCTCACCTGTGTTGATTTGAATCCTCCTTCATAGTTCTCTTGAGAAGACAAGAAGCATGCGGCAGCATGTGCTGTTATTAAGTCATTCTGTTCTAGTGCAGTCATGAGAGCGTATGCGGTGGTCTCTACTGTTAATGCCATTCCAGGGGGCACACGGGAACTTTTAGCCTCATTTACCAGTCGCATATGGTCATAATCTTGCCACACAAGACACTCTCCCACTTACCGGTTCAGTTGAGCATGTGAGAGGAAAGAATTTGCAGAAATACATGAATGACTAAAATAAATGATTAAAGTCATGATCACTTCCATAAACAAGTCAACACTTGGTATGATACCTGGTTTTGCAAGACTTCTCAGTTTTCTCCATGCTGACATTGCTTGAGTTCGGTCAGCGAGGCAGGTAGACAAACAGTACGCAGTAATGGATAGCGCATAAGGTCTTTTAAGATCATCAACCCGTTTAAGGAGGAAGTCGGTGGCACGAGAGATGCTGTTCTCCTAGTGAGCATTAAAAGATAGTATTTGGTTTCCTTTATTTATTAAAACATTGTATTCTTTCATTAGTGTCTCTAACAGGCTTTCTGTCAATCCAAGCTAATAGGAAATATGTAACTCTAAATGACATTTAAAAAAAAAAATAAAAAAAACGTACCTACACACACATTACACTGCAGTTTCCAGATGAAATGAACACTAGAGGCAGTAAAACACCAACAACTGTTGCTCCTTTTTACACCAATTATGATGACAGGGGCAAATTATTAGAAATAAAGATAACCGGTTCCTTGCACAATAGATAGCTACACTTACCATAGTGCATGATTTATAAAGCGATGCGTTTTGACGTTTGCATCACATAACCAGCTCCATGTGTAGGCTTATAACTTTGCAGTAAACATACTTGGTAGCCCACCTGGTACAGCCTTGCAGTTATGATGTGGAGGACTTGAGTCCCGTGAAACACGAGTACAGATTTGGGTATAGTGTAAGACCACTGTATTCACATTGTAGGTGGTATGTTATTTTCAAACACGATAGAGCACTAACCTTTTTTGCTCCACAAATGTGCATTGACCACGTAATAAAATTTAGACAGTCGCATTTAACTGTTTCTGAGAAAATTGAACAGACTATTTAGTGCTAGTCACTGGACATTTAACATTGAAACTGCTGTGAAATGTGCTAAGCAATGCAATATCATGATACAAAAATTTACCCACAGGCACTTTTTACATTTTATTGCTTACAGCGCGACTATTGTGCGCGTGACACTTGAAAAGAACAGCAAAATGTTCCAGGAGCAACACATTTCAGGTTTTGCAGAAATGTAGCCGGAGTCATGCATTTCCAATGCAGTGACCCCACAAAGTATTGGACACTTAAGTCTCACTTACAATGTTTTAATTTCATTGCATTTCATACAAAATATGAAATCAACTGCTTTTTTACCAACCAAAAGCAAATTTAAACATGTATGAAGTAATAAATCATACCAGTACCAGTGTAAATCATACAATTAATGTTTCTTACCACATTGGTTCTTTCTCTGTCCAAGAAAGGGAGGGAATGCTTGAGGGCTATCGTGATGAAAGCTGTTAAAGAGGCATCTTGTTCAACTCCTCCGATACCTCCCTACACAGAAACACTGAATATCAGCACATTTATTGCAGTACCACAGGAATGCAATTCCTGTTTATATTATTTATATGTTTGACATGTTGTTTGACAGGGTAAAGCTTTTTGCAAAACCCCTTGGTTTACTGGCAAATGATGGGAGACGTTCAGACCTGCATTTCCCTGTGTATGACTGGATTGGCATCAATGAAGGACCCATCTGAGGTCTGTGTTCCAATCAGATATGTGACTGCTTGGCGGATGTCCTCCTGTGAAATCATTCGTTCTGTTGTTCCTCGCTGTTCAATAGTTTTTATCTGTCGATCAGCCACGATAGACAACACTTTCACCACCAACGCAGTCAACCTATGAGAAGGGAGAAGCCATCTGATACTGCTGGCAAGTGGCAAGTGTTGCTGATTTGCATAAAACATTTGTATGACTTTGCATATTTTTAAATGCAAACTTACCATGTACTTGTCGGATAGTTAAGCCAAGCTCCATAGGATCCATCAGGCTTTTTGAATGTTAAAATTCGTTCATAAGCTGCCAGAATAAAATGTGACACCACAAACATTTAGTCGGAGCAGGGTACAGCCTGATGCAATAAAACGGTGTTAAATCACAGACCTTAGTAAGAAAAGATGCTATATTTAATTTGTTTGTTAATGCAAACAGGGCTATGATGGATATTTGATGCTGACTGAAGAAAATTCACTTAAAAACAAAAATTCTGTCATTATTTTTTCACCATCACTTTTTGTGGCATAACAACCTAATCTCACAGGAAAACCTAACTACGAAGTTACAAAGTGCCAATTTTATATGAATTAGCAGGGACATGCACAGAGCCTCATCGGTTGAAGGGCCCTCTTGACCGGACCCCCCAACCTTGTGTCTGTGCACGTCACTGTGAATTAGTACGATGAATACAAAAATGTACAATCTTTCAGAAAAAGTAAGCGTGGAGGTCCATCCTAACCCCACCCGTATACACTCCCATCACTGGGGCGTAAGCAGATCATACGAAAATGTATGAATGAGATTGTATGAATTCATATGAATTAGCCACAAATCCGCTAAAACGTCAAATAGTTACACATTTTCATGAGATTGTGTTGGGCATACAGTAAACCTTGCTCAATGAAATTTAATGCTTTGTCTCTGGAGCCTGCTTCCAGTTCCAGCCATTTTTGACTTTTGTCCAGGTAGCGGATTGACAAAGCTGTTGGAGACATAAAGATCATAGTCTGCTCTCCACAGCCTTTCGGTGCCCGGATCATATTTTCCACTTTGGATGGTGAGAGTAACTGAACAGCAGTGGACTGGGCAAATCCTTCTTCTGCATTAAAAAGATAAAAATAAAATAGAAATGATATATAATTAGATATGTATATAATTAGGTTTGACTTGACCAATAAATAATGATAATAATAAATAAGCAATATCAGAAATTGAGAATTTGACCTTCTAGTTTGACAAACAGGTTGACATTCGTTTCAGGAACGGTGCTGTTTGGGAAAGAGCCATCAATAAACAAGCGCTGGTCACTTCTACCTGATGAGCAGAGTTCAGGTTTTTATACACGTTGAGATTACCATGTCACAAACTTTGTCAAAAAACACAGCCACCATATGTGTATATCTGGGCGAACAGGGCAATCAAAAGATAGCTAACAATCTCACCAGCCAGATTAATAAAATAAGTCTGCTCTTCTCTCATTTCCACTCCCTCATTCTGAGACATGAAGAGAAAGACAAAAGATAGATTTTAGAATCACTGAACTCCAATTGTTAAAAAATAAATAAATTTGAGTATTTTGATATTCCCCTTCCCCTTACCATGACCAAGAGCATCTTTTGAATGGCATCCACTTTAGTTTTTTCTTCTTCTTCTTCTTCAAGTTCATAAAGTGCAATGGTGATAGGGATTTGGCCTGTTACCATGGGAACAGCAGGGAAAGTCACAGTTTGAGATGACTGTTTCTCCAGACTGATTCTGACAGTGGAAGAGGAAGATGCTGACCCAGGTGAACAAAGACCATCCACTTTCTTCATTTGCACAACAAGCTGATCAGGAAAGTCAATAACAATATATGTCAATCTCAGAAATCATTTTTCTTCTAATGTTTTACAATGTATAATGTAACAAATACTGTTGTGATTATTTAAATTTTGTTTTATTTCATAAATAATAATAATAATAATAATAATATGACTGCACCAACCTGACTTACACCAATGAATATTTTTTAACGGACAAGTAGAAAAAAAAAAATGAAGTAAATAACTTCTTACAGTTTCATATATTAAATAATACTTTTATAATTAGTAAATTAATTAATTACTTTATAATTGTATTTTTTGTAATAAATAAAAAATATATAAATTGTATGCACTAGAAAATGTATATACCAGCATTATTGTCAAAGTGGTAAGGTGCAGTGAATAGTGCCACTCAGTGTTCTTAAAAAACTTTCATTTAAACAAACCTCTCTTTTCATCTTTCCATAATTAAAGATCACCACAACTATAGACAGTTGCTCAAAGCGTTTGACCGAATAGGGAAGCCTCAAGGAAATAAACACTGGCTTAAATACAAGGAGGTCAACAGGCTCTGCCACACAAAAACCTGTAAGAAATAAAAATAAAAGGTTTAGTTTGTTGGTGGATTGACATTAAATTTGATAGCAGTGAAAGGGGGAAATTACCATGGGATGGAGATAAGCTGAGAGCCTGGATCTCCCATGTTGTGATAGAGTGGGGTAAATGGATTGTGTGTCTGGAAGAAAGAACTGGTGCAATTACATCATTGTACAAGACCTTTGTAAATCATAACTTTTTCAAAGAAAATTTAATGGAAACATTTTATATTGTAATTAATTTATTTGTATGATATTGTTAAATGTGTGAACACATTTTTCCTTATACTCTCGTGTCTTATGTACTTAAATGTAACGTTTATATAGGCCTATGCCTTCTTTATAGACAGAGAACCTACTCACCTTACTTTTCCTTTCACATCGATGTGCTTAAACTCAAAGCTTGGAGGGAAATATCTGCGAATTGATTGTATTTCAAAATCAAAGAATTCCTCATCTTCATTAGAATCAGCAGCTGTGGGAATTAAATAAAATATATTAATTTGTGTAAGAAACAAAATCAGATGTCTTCATTGCACAGATTGTGGCACACCTGATTTACAAAAGCCTTATGGCACTTTTATGACTCACTTCTGCCATGCCCTTTCCTCAGGTCCTCTCTCCTCTTTTCGTCTCTTAGCTTGGTTGCAAACTCACAGCATTTTCGGAAGGCATCCACACAGTCTTTGCTTTCTGTTTTGCTCACTCTTTTCGCTCTGTCCTCACAAGTGAACTTCATAGGAATCAGGGTGAAACCATGGCGACAGCATTTCTGCAATTCTGCTTTCATAAATTCAGCCTCTACAGGACAAAAGTGATGAGCAGGAGAAGTTAACAGTAATTACACATCTTCATAAGCATATCCAGGTCATATATGCCACTGTGTATAGCAACAATAATTTAAAAAAGAGAGAATTTAAATTGTACAGTCATTTTTCATTAAACTTTTAATTTGCCCATATAGAAATAAATGGTACTTGAAAAATTCAGACACTCACATCATTGTTGTTATTGTTCAAAATAATTAAAACGAAAAAAATTAAAATAGTTTTTGGTTATTGAAAAACATCTAAAATAAAAGAATAAATTAAAATAAAAGCTTCATTAAAAAAACTAAATTAAATTTAGAAATGTTGGCAACTAATAAGTTTAAGTTGAAACACTAAAATGACTAAAACAATAAATTGAAAATAAGCAATAGAAACTAATACAAATTTAAATCTTATGAAATAAAAGAAAGATAAATAACAATATTTAAAAGTGACAAAAGCACATACCATCAAAAATAAAATGAAAAATGAAAATATAAAAATGAAAGGTAATTCAAAATATTAATTTATACTATAATATATAAATAATACTGTAACTGACTCAGATGAGCTTTAAGAATTGATACAAAAGGTAATCAAATATTCAGGTGACAATACTATACCTTTTTTAGCCATTTCTGTTTGAATATCTGTAGAGCGTTTGTTGCGCCTAAAACCAGACTCGCAGCTGAAACCTGGAAGTACAATGAATTGGAAAATATAATTTGCACATTGTAACAACTCTTTCATGTAAAGGCAATAAGTACCTGTCCTTTTTTAATGGTAAGCCAAGATTGAAAATAAAACAGAAAATGTCCATCATTTTTCCATTTCTCAAGCATTGAAGTAGAGAAGAGTTTGGTATCATTTGGCACCTTTTCTCATCATTGAACGGATTGTGGTCGAGTGTGAGATGAAGGCCAGACCAGCGTCATTAAAAACAGCAGCTGTATTCTCTCCACCGCCATACGAACACCCCAGATCATACGACTGCATGGAGGTGAACACCTTCGAACAGGAAAATGAGAAACAGTAAAAGAACAAAAACTCAAGAACAAATTTGGGTTTATCTTATATGGAGGCAATCTTATATTGGGTTTATCTATATCAGATTTTTCAGAAACGAATAGGTGCTAGTTAGTGCAACACACCTGTTTTGGAGTGAGTTTGTTTTGAGAACCTAGGGCATAAATGGCTTTGTCCACAACTAGTAAGGCCACTTTTGCATTCTGTGTTCCCACATCAATATCAAGCTCAGCTGAATCCTCTGGCTCATAATTATGATTGCCCTTCAGTTTTATCTCAAGCTAAACAGGAGATGGGAAAGCAGAACTGTAAACATTTGGCAATATTTTACTGTATTGTATCATTTTGATATAAGGTTACTAAAACATTGTGAGCTGTTAAAAATATTTTAAAAGCATTTTAGTGTCTGCTTACCTTTCCCTCACACCTGTCCTCTACATCTACCCACACTGAGTCTGCAATGATGTCACCATCTGTGTCATAGTAAAAGGCGATCACTCTGAAGGACGGGATCATCTCTGGGCTGATACGGATGGATATTTTTACTGCAGGACCTGATGCAACAGAGCTTGCTGTTCTCAGCATGCCTCTGCTGACAATCTAAAGAGATGCACATATTTCTCAAGAGTTCTCTGGTTAATAAAAACATTCACTTTAAATATATGAAATTTTAATACATTACTTACCATATAATATATTTGCCCATCTACTGGATTGCCACTGACATAAAATGTAACATCTAGAGACTCCTCTGATAACAGGACTTTACTAGTCACACTCAGATACAGGAAGCTGTTCTTTGCGGATTTCACTGGGCGAATTTCTCTTGTTGACTTGACACCATCCACTGTTGCCTGTTAAAATAATAGGTCAAAAATATACAGTATAGTGTAGTACTGTATTATATACTTTTGCAATAACTGAAAGTATTTTTTTTTTAAAGTAGGCCTGTTTCACAATAAATTGAATACATAATAGTAAATGCATAATAGTAAATAAATGCACTGCTTTTGCCAGCAGTGTAAAACAGGCCTTAGAGGTGTTAAAAGAGATTTATTCTTTGGATGTTTAACCTGCATTGAAATGGAAGATGGTGTTCCTTCCAAGTTGAAAGCGTGAAATGCAATTCCCTCTTTATTAGTTTTAATAATGATTGACTTTTCATTGGTGTTTGAGACATCTAAGTTCACTTGAACGCCTTCAGCCGGGGAACCATTTGGGTGATGGACTGTGACCTAGTGAAAAACAGGGACCACTGGTATACTAACACAAAATCATCTGCAAAATGTTACTATTATAAAGTGAAAGCTACCGTTATGAATTACTGCAAGCATAATCCTCAATGACTGACAGTATCATTACTATACATTGTATTATGAATAGAAGTGTTTTCTTTACCACCGCTTGAAAGGAAAATTTAGGAGTGTAGAACGATCTTGTCCGAGACAGATCCACATTGTATGGACTCAAAACGATGGGAAGGAAAGCTGCTGATTCCTGTACCTCACCACCTTATGAGAGGTGCACAGTCGTTTTAGGTCAAGTGAGTCAACATCAACTAAGAAATGTTGTAAATTTGACCTATTTCCAGAACTTTAGGCATCTTAAAATTACATAGCACATACAGACAAATGACATTTGTTTCTCTGTTTAATCAATAGTCTGTTCGATTAATCTTGAATTTTCGGGGCCAGATTTACTAAACATGGCAAATTACCGTAAGACTACAATCCCATAAAAGCACAGATGGGAGTGGAAAGTTCTCTGGGTCATCTAATGACAGTACGACAATTAAACAACACAGACACAGCCATTTCAAGTGCAAAATAGATTAAGACATGTTTTATTTAAAAGTTGAATAATGCTACAAATACCAGTAAACTGACTACCGCAAACCTTGGTAAATCACATTGCAGGATTTATTTAAAGGGGTCCTTGATTATGATTTCACTTTTTTAACTTTAGTTAGTGTAATGTTGCTGTTTGAGCATAAACAACATCTGCAAAGTCACAACACTCAAAGTTTAATGCAAATGGAGACATTTGATTTTACAGAAATTGCTTTTTAAGGACTGCAACAAATGGCTGGTAGGGACTACAACAAGCTTCTTCCCGGGTTGGTGACATCACAAACCCTAATATTTACATAAACCCTGCCCCCGGGAACACGCAACAAAGGGGGTGAGGCCATGTTGGGCTGCTTTAGAGAAGAGGAAGAGTTGTTGTCACTATTTTTTACACCCCGGAAAAAGTTTGTCCTAAGGCTGACGAATTTAGAGAGGTAAAAATTTATTTTTAACACTGTTTCTGAACATTACAACCTCAACGTTTGTCTGTGAACTGCACATTTTACGTAGAACATATTCCAGAAGAGAGAACAATGCAGGCTATATGCACAAAAGCTTCTCCTGAAAGACAAAGCCATTCCCATTTTGTCGGGACAATCTGTTGTTTATGGATCACAACTTGTAAGTATGTCTTATTATTTGTAGTTGTGTTTTCTATAAACAGTTCTAAAAAGCTATATGTAGTTGCTATGATAGATGTAAACATCTGTTGTCTGAATCGGGCTTGAAATTATTTGAAATTGAAGCCATCGTTAATATTTACATCTGAGTAGAGCGCGGTTATGAAGAGTTGTGATATTTCCCGAACAATCGAAAACGACACTTTCAACCAGACTGAGGAGAGAGTATGTAAAATATGTGAATAATAATATATAAAATAATATAATAAACATAATATAATGTTTTTTGAACAATCAAGCATGAAAACATATTCTAGTACACCCCAAAAACAAAATCAAGACTTCGTAAAAGGGCATAATAGGACCCCTTTAAAGACTCTCCTCCCATAAATATTGCGTTTTAAAGGGAAACTCCTAGACTTTCCTCCTAAAGGGAAAGTTCAGCCGCAAAAATAACTGTCCACGACTTTTAATCGCTAAAGTTTCACTGCATGTCTTTAGTAAATCCTGACAGTAGATTTTTAAAGCCAAAAGAAAAAAATAGAGGGAAAAAAATCTGTTTTAACTTACGTTTTTTTTTTTTTTTTTACTGGAAAACAGGTAACATCTTTAACATCTAGAGATGTTACATTTGCTAGCCCACAATGTCAGTAAATCTGGCCCATAGTCTTTAAAGTCTATTTAACTTTGACAAAAATCATTTAATGTCTTGTTCTATGATTGATTACTTAAAATATCTGTAACTGTGACAGCAATGTAGAATTGGGCCCGAGTCGCTGCCAAATCATCTAATGTTGAATTCAGTTTTTGCTTGATATCTGAAATTTTAACTGTAATCTCAGCATGGCCGCTCTTCACCTAAAAAAGGGGAAAACACAATGAAAGAATATCAAAGAGTAATCTATGAGTATACAGGTAGTACTCATCTTGGCGATTCAGCAATGACGGTTTCTACTCACAGATCCAGTTTTCTCCAGTCCCTTGATGAATTCAATTTCTCCAGCATTATTCTCTGACTCATCCTTTTTAATCCCAAACCGAATGTGGAAACCGCCGTTAATTTCCTTACCATAGGTGTATCTTTAAAATCATTAAAAAAACTGTATTATTCTCCTTTCTCAAATTTAGTAAACTCATATTGATACCATTAAAGGAATGATTAACCTCAAAATGCAGGGTTATAATAGGATGAGTAAATAATGACTGAATTCTTCTTTTAGCTGAACTATCCCTTTAAGAGTATTTATTTGATGATATTTGATCTGAATGTGAACTTACGAGGCTTGAATGGTGAATGTGAATGTCTCTGCTTTCACTAGCAGAAAGGCTTTCTCTGACTGAACCGAAACCCCAAAGCTGGGAAGAACTGACAAAAATGCATTGTATTTGAGTTAGATGCAATACAATATCTGTAAATTAAAGATTTTTATAGATATTCATAAAAGTAGGAAAATATGTGAACGCCCATTTCTAGTTTCACATCATTTACCAAACTTCTGGACCTTGAATTCACGCACGGCAGGATTCTTCTCGTCACCTTTGTAATGTGCTGTAATCTTCCATACACCAGGTCTGGAGAAATTCAATTAAAACATTGTATATGTGCTGATATAAATACAGCAGCTTCAGAATGGTGTCATCTTAAAAGACTGAACGGCATGTTAATATTTATCTTCATAAGCATCACAAATTTTAAAGGTATTTTACTATGATAAAAAATTAGATTGACTGTACTTTGAAACATCAGGGATATGGTAGAACTTTGACAGAATGCCATCTAAAACTTTGTACGTTGATTTCTTGACCTTGTTCCCATCAGCATTCTGAGGAGATAGATAAAGGTAAGTTAGGCAGGGCACACCAGTTTCCTGATTTGCTCAATAAACGATGGTGAAGATTTAAGCTGCAGAAAGAATCCTATTACATAATCTTAGAAATAAAAACTCTGAGAATGTGTTTGTTCTCATTATTTTATCTACAGAGATCTACTATTATAGATACAGAATAAAAATAGAACTTTCTTACTTACATATACAGAGACATAAACTATTTCTGATTTTGGTCGCATAGAGTGGTCCAGAGTGAAGATCCTGAACCAAACTGAGAACACAGATAACCAGGTTAAATACACAGTAGTAATATACATACATGGATTTTTGACTTGTGACATGCTATATTTACATTATGTGAGAGACTAAATGGAATTTTTGTTTTCTTTTCACCCTACAGAGCCATTTAAAATGCACTATATGGCAGTAGAGGCAGTTAAAGGACCTAAGATACATATTAATTGAAAAAAGAAATACTGTAATATATTGATGTTGATTAAAAGAAAACATCTCAGGTTACGTATGTAACCTGCATGAGAACGAGACACTGCATCATGGTGTTGACGCATGAGAACACTTCTGTGTGAGCCGGTGTCTGAAGCAAAGCCAATCTGATTGGCCAAACGAGTGAACGTGATGTAGCACAGTCCGTCACAGAGTCCATATAGATGCCAGAAATGTGCATCAACAGATTCTAATTGTCTGAAGAAGACACACAGGCGTAACCGAGGTGTGACAACGTGACGCAGCGACTCGTTCCCTTCTCGGGGAACCAGGTTGCATTATAGGTAACCTGAGACATTCTCCTTCAAAGTGGAACTTCAACATTGTGTCATGGCGTTGACGCTATGGGAACTTTAATACCAATGTCACCATGCCGAAAGTGACAGAGCTAGTCCACAAGGCTGTGTATAAGCACAGATGATTGTTTAGCGCAGACTGGACTTGGGCCAATCCTTAAGCACTCGAGATCCTGGGGTTGAATCTGTGTCTAAACTGTAGAACCTGATGAATGTGTGAGGAAAGGAACAATTCCGACCACCAAAGCATAACAGGAGTTGATAGGATCTACGCCACTAGCCTGAGTGGTGGACATAGATACTCAAGGCACGGACCGGACCTAACAGTTGGAGGCTTTCTTGCTCCTGCATCTGAGGCAAAGGAATGAAAGGTCTCATGAACAGTGGACCCAATGCAATAATGTTGACTGCTGCCGCCATGAGACCTAACAGCCTTTGAATTTCTAAAACTGAAAGCTCCTGGTCTAGCTTTCTTGTCTCTGTGGTTAGGATTGAATCCACACAGGCAGGAGACAGACATGCCTGCAATGTCGTCGAATCCCAAACTACACTCAGAAAAGTGGTTCTCTGTTTGGGAGAAAGTACACTCTTCTTCAAGTCAACAAAATATTTAGCA
The DNA here is from genome assembly GCF_965113295.1 of Leuciscus leuciscus. Classification (NCBI taxonomy): domain Eukaryota; kingdom Metazoa; phylum Chordata; class Actinopteri; order Cypriniformes; family Leuciscidae; genus Leuciscus; species Leuciscus leuciscus. The sequence continues at coordinate 20,679,258 of NC_138744.1, forward strand.
TTGTTTTAGTGTTAAAAATCTTACATATTGTGCCTTTAAACAAGTTAAATACCAGAAGTCTTTCACAAAAAGTCTCATTCTGATGTTGATAAGGTGGATACTAACTTTTTTACCAAAATCAGCTTTAGTTTATAATTCTTGCATATTTAGACTTTGGCTAATGGAGCTTAGTTGCCATTTTGGTACAGTTATATTTGACTTTTCTGACTTTTGGCTCATTAGTAAGGCAAACAATGTGTTTATTGTACCTTTCTGTGTGGGGTTGTAAATGGGTTGGTCAGTCTGAATAAAGATGTAGCCACTGTGTTTGGAGACCAGGACGCGAGTCTGCCGTTTCTGACCATCAACTTCACATGCCAGGTTGAGATAAGGAGGCTCTCCATTGATCGATTTCAGGTTTGAAACTTCATCTGCAAATATCTTTAAGAGGAAATACAAAGAAATGAGTCTCAAACACAGCAACTTTTTTTTTTTTTTTTTTTAATGACAGAGCTGTGTGTTGATGCTTTTATGATTATTTTTGTTGTACATTTTATTCCATAATTTTAACAGTTACATATCTAACTGATTATTTTGAATATGTATACTTAACCATATCCTGCTAAAATAATCTTTTGGTATTAGTCTGAAATTACATTCAAATCTATTCATTTAGATATTTCTTTCTTTACCTCAAGCTTCACTGCCTCAAACTGTCCTTTTTTGGTGATTGTTTTGGTCTCCTGTGTGGACATGGGAATACGCATCTCTGTTTCTAACCGACAGGATACAGGTTTTCCAAGCAATGCCTCCCCCACCTGAATCCATATGGGTTCTTTCACACCAACATGAAAGACACTCGGAGCAGTGATGAGGAATCTGATACGCACAAACCAAGAGAATTTCCATGACAACATATTAAAAAAATATTGATAAAAATGGCAATGGCTTTCATAAACAATTTCTCTTCAGTAATATGATATTTTTAAAGTAAAACTAAGTAATCAACAAGAACATATGTAAAGAATGAAAAGTTGAGCTATAGACCCTGAATGCGAATTTGCAGTGGATTGTGAACTACACTTTCTGAAAATCCACTAACAACTAATTTTGTGAACCAGCATACGGAAGCTGAACATCAAGTTCACCCTCATCTTGACATAGCCTATAATTGTGCTTTTTCAAAACTATTGTCATATGTTATTATGGTTGTGACCTTTATTACATTAAAGTCAACTCCCATTAAATTGCATTAACTACTACATTTTTTTTTATAAAGCATGCATTACGTACAACAGTAGCCTTAAACACAGCCTAAATACCTGGTGGCCAATAGTAATATCCGGCCAATAGGAAATTTGCCGTCTTCACCCTTTATTCAAATATTATAATAAATGTGTTACAGATTTTGTAAGCATATTGCATAGTTGTGCTTCGAGTCAATACAAAATGTTTGTGCCAATTTTGTAGTGTTTTGTTCTTCCCTCATATTTAAAATATTTTTGAAAATAAAATATTTTCATTTTATGTTGATGGTTTAATTGAGCTTGTAGGGTCACCTCCGGACGACGCTTTTGGACACCACTGTATATTGCTATTGGTCAACATTATTAGTGGTCAACATTATTATTATTATTATTAATACTCTTCTAATTATTATTATTATTATTAGTAGTAGTAGTAGTAAGCCACACAGCTTAAAGGGATATTTCACCACTGGAAAGATGAATGTGTATTTAAATTGGGTCATTTATGTAGTAGAAATGTGAAATTATTTTAGAAGTTGGTGCCTTCTAGACTGAGAAAAGCCAGAAAATGTATTTTTGGCTCATGTGGATGAAAGACAACAACTCCCAGAATGCACTTGCTTCCCTGCCCTACGAGGCCACTCCCAAGCCACGCCTACTGGTTACAGAGGGCAGTATCAGAAGAAATTGTACAACTAGGCTACTAGTTGACTCGAAATTGAAAAGACGCCGTTTTATTGTGAGATCCCACTCCCTATGGGCGGGTTGAAAACATGATGAACTAGCTCCTACTACTGGCTGTAGTCTCTAGCCTCTGACCAAAAAAGCCTCAGATGACGCAAAATTATGATTTTTGCATCATCTGAGGTTTTTTTCCAGACACACAATACAGAAATCTCTCGTCTCAGGGGGACATGAGGGAGGGACGGTCATTCGAAAATCCTACTGGGTTTCTACTGATACAAAGCTTAATGCTTATCGGTGAAGTATCCCTTTAAAGTGCCCCTATTATGCTATTTTAAAGTTTCCTAATGTTGTTTTGGCGTCTCCTACAACAGGTTTACATGCATCAAAGGTAAAAAAACGATTAAATTTCCTCATAATATACATTTGCTCATCACCACATTTTTCAATGATTCTCAAACGACTCGTCAAATGAATCAATCTCTCTAAATCCCTCCTTTCCGCGAGCGACTCTGCTCTGATTGGCCAGACAGCTCAGTCTGTTGTGATTGGTTTACCGCGTACAGTGCGCGTCGAAAACAAAAACGCTCATTGCCATAACAACGTCAGCTGTCCTGAGGCTTCCTAAACCGTAAACTAAAGACAGTAACGAACAATGACGTTGATTTTACCATATCAATGCGAGCGCGAGTCCGATGATGAAACACTGGAAGAACTAGTTATTCAACCCGAACCTCCAGCAAGGACGACTCGACCAGGACGTTTCTCAGTGATAAACTACTCAGTTTAAGGTACATTATGAGATGCTGCAACTGTAATTCCTCACCATCAGCATTGACAAGTGCATGTCCATCAACAAACCGATTATTTTACTTGTACTAATCTATTTATCGAGTATTTTTGTAATCTATTGCGGTGAACTGTATCAATAACAGTGCATGTATGCAATGTATACAATATTAAATAAGTTGGCGGGCAATATGCTAATGTTTCGTCTTAACATCACAACGAAACGGCTTATGACTCGTTTGAAAAACAATTCATTTCATTGACTCAGAGTCGACTCTTACTTTTGAAAGACAATAACTTTATATACAGTGCACTTTCAGATTTTAAACTTTGCAGGATGTTTTCATTCACTTAGAGCTATGTTACACACTACATGAAAGGTCATTTTCAAAAATCCATAATAGGGGCCCTTTAAGTGTCATCAGCTAAAAAGGAACATACTATTTTGTTTCATTATTATTATTATTATTATTAAAATGATTCTACCACTACCACTAATAATAATAATTATACTACTAATAACAACAAAATAATATTTGTATCTACTGTATAATACTTACCTCTTATTGTTATCTCCCTGAACAGCACAATTCATGCACAGCAGCAGATAGAGAAGAGGACGCATGTGCACCTCCATGGTGAGTGTGTGAGTTCTGTGTGAGCAGCAGAAGATTCCAAACAGATTTTGGTCTCTCAGCTCTGCTATGCAGATGTTGCACAATAGCATCTGAATGAATGTTATTATGGGGATAAAGGGGTTATTAGAGTTCTGTCATTGCACAACCAGGGTATGTGCTCTCTCATTGGACACACTTAAAGTGCCTTCTCAAAAGTCATGTGATTTAAAAGAATTTCAAGACAAAAATCAATGATTTGATGTGCTTGGGCTCAATTCTATTTGGATAAGTGGTCATTTTGAAAATGTATTAAGTCCGTAGTCCGTAGTCTTTCATTAGATATTGCTGAAACATTGTCTAAACATCAAGTTATTTAAAAGAAATTCAATTCAGTTTATTTCCAGAGAAAGGTTTAGGATTTTTATTTTGTATTTATTTGAATCAAAACAAAGAAAAGTTGACAAAATGAAGAGTTAAAAAAACAGTACATGCAACTTTTTAGAACTAAAGGTCAGATGTTCTTGCTTCATTTGAAGCACACTATGTTCTTTGGAACATTCTCAAATTAAGCTGGATAACATGATCATCGGCTCTTTGGCAAATTTGTGCAGTCGATGCAGTACTGTGTTGAAAAACAATAATTTGCAATTAAATAGCTATTAAATACAGGCATGCCAATTCATATAACAGTGTAGCAACAAAAACAGCTTATATTCAATATCTTATATACAACATTTTCTAATCAAATAATCAAACATATTTAAATATTATTCACATAGGGTAATGTTACCGAAGACATACTGTACAGTATCCGTCAATTTTTGAAATATTACACTTTTTTTTTAAAGAAGTTCATGCTCACCAAGGCTATATTTATTTAATCAAAATACAGTAAAACATAAATATCACTGTGTTTTGTTTATTGGAGTCATTTTCCCTTTTTTTTTGCTATTGTCTTTTGTTTCAGTTTGATATTGGCTATTTTGTAATTTTGTTTAGTTGCAACCTTGTTGCTTTGTGATTTTTGTTGCCTGCAATCAGTGCTCATTTGTGGTGAGTGTTTTTTTTTTACATCAGCAACATCTCAGAATTCTTTTCTTATTATTTGGTACTTGTACACTCTTAACCCGAATTAGTTAACTTTACTCGCAAATCGCGTGGAAACCCGTTGCCCTATACCACTTTAGTTTTTACACAAGCTGAAACTAAACATGTTGAGTTGTATTAACATGGAACCCTAACTTTTTAAACAAGCTGAAACTAAACATGTTGAGTTGTATTAACATGGAACCTTAAGTTTTGTATTTATATTTATTAGTAGTGTGTTCTCAAAATCATTAGATAAAACTAGCTATTACACTGTAAACCCAGATTTAGTTTCTAATTAAACTTACGAGTGATCATTACTTATTCTTATTCTATTGTTGATTACAGCTTCACTGTGATTCTACAGCATAAGATCCAGAATTTTCTAAATAATCTAAAGGATTTCTTAAAAGTTGTTCTGATAAAACAAAATATTTCTTTTAGGCACACACAGACATCAAGAATCAGTGTATGGATCTCAACAATGGTGACAAACAGAATATTCAATTAGGGAAAGGAAATTACTAAGACAATTCAGATCATAATTTATTCATACCGCAATGCATGATGGGAGCCATGAATGAGTTTTGATTGGTGGCACCCAGAATGCACTGCAACATGCTTTATTATTGTCACCATTGTTGAGATTCACAGGCTGATTATTGATGTCAGTGTGTCTAAATAAAGTAATTTTGAAAGTCTTTTGATCAGAACAACTTTTAAGAAATATTTTGGATTATATTGAAAATTCTGAAAATCATTTGCTGAAGAATCACAGGGCTGCTGTAATCAACAAGGTAGACATAACTCTCTAAATGAGATTTGTGATTCAGGTCAAATTATTAATATGTCAAAACATAACCAACACCACCTGATCAACTTTTGATCTAATGTTCAACAAAATCTAATGTTAACAGTTTAAGGGTCAAGAGCCCAACTAAAGCAAACACTGATCACATAACGGTGTCTTAAAAAAATTGATTTTCTCCTTCAGTGATTCTGCTTGTTAACATCAGGTGTCTTCAATATTGGTAATATTAGTAAGGTTGCTTCCTAGTCAGGGTACCGTCTGCTGCTGAGGCCTGTGCTCGTCCCGCCAGGTGTAGAGCCCATTGGACGCACGTTAGACACTGGTCTTTTCACGTGACCGGGCAGGTTTTTGAATTAGCCCCCTCCCCTTCCTTATGAAAGTAAACATACCAAGTTTTCTACCAGAAAGACTCGGGAGATAAAATGATATAACAAGTGTAAATTTATTAATAGCTCAGCAAGCATAATTTTATAAAGTCTTTGGCGTAGGCCCCGTCCTTAGCAAGCAATGCGAGGGTAACGGAATCTGCAAATCCCGCCTGAAGATGAAGGCAGGGGCGCAGCCAACCCCCTGGAGGTAAAGGAAGGGACCATCCTGGTGGTGGTGGGGAGGATGGAGGGAAAGGACCATCTAGGACAGGGGTCGGGAACCTATGGCTCGCGAGCCATATATGGCTCTTTTCCGGATTTTATATGGCTCTCCAATTTTCAAATGTTGCCTGAAAATACACCCTGATACATTCATGATGATAAAATTATTTTTAAACTATTAGCATACTTGATTAATTTATAATTGTGTGTGAATGTGTAAAATTAAATAAAATATGTGTATAATATTTAGATATATAAGAGACTCGCAGCTTAATATGATTGACAGCGGCGTTTTGGCCTGTAGCAAGCCTACCTTTCAGAGAGCTGAATTTTTATTGGACGACGTGGTGGTTTGGCCTGCATCATGTCCAGATCAAGTTAAACAACTAACGTTACCTAGCTAGCTAAATTAAAAATCATCATCAACGAGAGTAATATGGCGAAAAGAAAAAAAGACGACGATTACCGTTCTTTCCAGCCCGAATGGACGGATCACTTTGCGTTTGTGGAGAAGTCGGGGTCCGCAGTGTGTCTCATTTGCAATGAACGTATTGCGTCGCTCAAAAAGTCCAATGTAAAGAGACATTTTGAGACGCACCATGCAGCATTCGCTGCAAAATATCCCAGTGGGGAATGCAGGAAAAAAGCTTGTGCTGAGCTTCAGCGGATAATGGAAACCGGACAGCAGCAGTTGCTATCATGGACTAATAAAGGCGGGAATCTGAATTCTGCAAGCTTTGCTGGCGCTCTGGAAATTGTGCGGAGTGGGAAACCATTTACTGATGGAGACTATATTAAGGGTTGCATGCTCAGTGTGGCTAAAGAACTGTTTAACGACCTCCCGAACAAGGATAAAATTATCCAAAAAATCAAAGACATGCCTTTGTCTGCAAGAACTGTTCATGATCGTGCACTCGTGATGGCTCGTCAGATAGAGGAGATGCAGATCAACGACATAAGCTCAGGTAGTTACTTTTCTCTTTCCTTGGATGAGTCTACCGATGTGAGCAATATAGCACAGCTAAGCATAGTCGGGCGGTATGTGACGGGTGATACAGTGCGTGAAGAGAGTCTCGCTGTTTTGCCTATGAAAGATACAACAAGAGGCGAGGATGTGTTAAAATCTCTGATCGACTTTGCTGCAGAGAAAAAGCTACCACTGAATAAACTTATATCTGTGTGTACTGATGGAGCACCCAGCATGTTAGGGAAACATAAAGGATTCGTTGCCCTTCTGTGTGAGCAAGAGAAGCGGCCCATCTTAAACTTTCATTGTATTGTGCATCAAGAGGCACTGTGTGCTCAGTCGTGTGGAGAGGAACTTCGCGAAGTGATGTCATTGGTTGTTCGCATTGTGAACTTCATTGTGGCGCGAGCTTTGAATGATCGCCAGTTTAAAGCCCTGTTGGATGAAGTGGGGAGTAATTATCCAGGGCTGCTACTGCACAGCAATGTGCGTTGGTTATCCAGGGGAAAAGTGCTCGCCCGCTTCGCTGCCTGTTTAAATGAAGTGAGGGGATTTCTGGAAAAGAAAGGAAATGTTCATCCCGAGCTCACTGACATTGAGTGGCTCCTGAAGTTTCACTACCTGGTGGATATTACACGTCATATGAACCACCTCAATGTGAAAATGCAGGGCATTGGAAACACAATATTGTCCCTGCAACAGGCAGGCTTTGCATTTGAAACAAAGCTGGAGCTGTTTATCAGGGACATTGAAAGTGGCCGTCTCCTGCACTTCGAAACATTGCGAGCATACAGAGAGGATTGCTTAGCGAGGGACCCCGCTCATCATTTCGACCTCAGGCAGCTCGCAGCCTTTACGTCTGATTTACTGATGTCATTCAAATCACGTTTTGCGGACTTTCGCAGACATGCCGATTTGTTCAAAGTGATAACTCATCCACATGTGTGCACCGTGGACGCACAAAACCTGAGTGTCATCCCTGGCATCTCCATTGGAGATTTTGAGCTGGAAGCTGCTGAACTGAAAGTGTCGGAAATGTGGGTGTCAAAATTTGTAACTTTGAATTCCGAACTGGAAAGCCTTGCTCGTCAGCGGGCAGAACTAGCAAAGCAACATAAGTGGGCAGATATGACAAAACTCCAACGCGAAGACAATCTCATCCTGAAAACCTGGAACGAACTTCCAGCCACTTTCAGCACAATGCATCGTGTCAGTGTTGCTGTGCTGACGATGTTTGGCTCAACATATGCATGCGAACAGTCCTTCTCACATCTGAACAACATCAAAAACAACCTGCGCTCAAGGTTGACGGATGAAAGCCTGAATGCCTGCATGAAGCTGAATCTCACCAGTTACGACCCCAACTACAAAGCACTCAGCAAAAATATGCAGCAACAGAAATCTCATTAATGTAAGTAGGGTCCAATAAACTTCTTGTTAAACACTTGTTTATGATGCCCGTTTCTCAATTTGTGTCTTAGAGTGCTAGAAACCAGCACTATGTCAGTGAACAAAATATAGTGCTTTTATGTACTGTGTGTAGCAGCCTTAGCTTGGGTGTAACGGAGTAAAAATAAAATTTAAATAAAAACATTGTTATTGCCACCTACTATATAACTACCAGAACTACTACCAGTGTAGGTCGTATTACTGCATTTATTATGACATAAAAATTCACAAATGTATTTTAATACACAAGTGTAAACTTTGCTGTGGCTCTTTTGAAAAAATTCTCTAAATATTTAGTTTGTTTGGCTCTTCTAGATAAAAAGGTTCCCGACCCCTGATCTAGGAGGTGGTTGGGGAGGATGGAGGTAATTGGCGCCGTCAGTATCTGCGAACTCATACGAATGTAAGTACCATTCTTTTATACTGAGAGTGTTAACACATGATTGGTTAGAAGTGAGTTAATACATGACGCGCTGATTGAGTCTTCCTGGCAGAACTTAACGCTAAGCTTACATATCTCTGCTAAACCTGATTCGAGCAATGAATCTTTCAGCTAAATAGTACAAACAACTAATGTTGTTAAGTAATGATAGCAGGTTTTTACTAAACATAAAAGAACAAGTATTGATCACTTGTAAGTTTAATTAGAGACAAAATCTGGGTTTACAGTGTATTATTTGTGCATAGGGGAGAACCGGGGCGAAAGTAACGCGGGACGAAAGCAACAAAGCGATTTTCTCAGAGCCCTGACTATATTAGCATTTCAAGCTATGACAGCACGTTCAGTACGCAACCGTTGACGGAGCTGCCAAATACCACGTGATTTCGTCATCGTTTCCCGCGGTTAAGTCCGGAAAGCAGTTTTCGAGTACATAAATTACTGAAGCGATACTTTTTTTCTAATTACAAGTTGTGTTTTTCGTTTCATGTGTCACACAGTAATGATCAATCTACAGGTTATTAAGTGCTGTAACACATCCTAAAGTTTGCCTTGTCAGAGTTTTTTAGTATGAAAGTAAATCGGGTTTAAATATAAGGAGTTCCTGTCGGGACGAAAGTAACACTTGTTACTTTTGTCTCGCTATAGTGAAAACAAGTGTTTCTTTTGTCCCACTGCTAATGTGGTGACTTTCTCTGTGTTGCAGCATTTATTAAAACATGTTTATGTCATATTATACCAACAGAATATGGCGAGTGAGTGAGGGTCAGAAAGACAGATAGAGGTCTGATTCAGCCAGATGTTTATGAGAGGGCGTTTAAAGCTTAAGTCACATTTAAATCAGCTAATTTCTGTCACCATTTTTCTCCCTCAATCTGTTTCCATTTACCCTAGTCACATTTAGGTTTTAGCCATACCTTATAGCTTTTCCACCTCCACCTATGAATTTGCAGGGTTTCCATCCAGATGTTTTTATGCACATTTTAAATGTATGCATAAAAACGTACTCGGTTACTTACGTAACCTCAGTTCTCTCTAGAAGAGGGAACGAGTATTGCGTAAGTTGCTTACGCTACGGGTAAAGTCATCTTTTCTCGAGATATGAAGCCAAAAAATTATCCTTAATTTTGTATATATTGTCAACGCGTTGCAGCAGCTAGCAGACCTAGAGTGGGCTAACTAGCGCGCTCATTGGCTGCCCTGCGGCAACTGCAGCAGCCTACCACCCTCACGCGTCACAGCCCGACAGAATGGGGGGGGGGTGGCTTAGCGTATAAAAGGACGGCTCGGAGGCTGCTTACCTGGTTTTCATCGACTGAAGCGAGATCAGTTCGTGGCGCGAGCACGGCAGGTTACGCAATACTCGTTCCCTCTTCTAGAGAGAACCGAGGTTACGTTAGTAACCGAGTACGTTCTCTTACGAGAGGTTCTCTCATATTGAGTAAGTTGCTTACGCTACGGGAACCCCTTGTCAACACCGTGCGTGCCAAGCATCCACCACATAAAGTCCCAGGGGGCACGCCCGGGGAACATAGATTAGTGGGAATAGACGCCAACTAAGTGGGCCAGTACATGTACATAAGCACATAGTGTCATGTGGCAGGGAATACGGAACGGCACAGCCTGTCCATACTAAAAAGAGAATATCAATCCATATAACGCAGCTCAACCAGGGGAGCTGGGATTAATGTGAGAGTAGCCTGCGCATGAATGAACCTGAACAGCACATACTCATAAGTAAGACTGACAAAAGTCTAGCCTGCAGGGCAGGGACTTCTAGGTTATAAAACCTAACAAATGTAGAGGGGGAGGCCCAGCCTGCCGCCATACAAATGTCTTGAATAGAAATCCCGCTGGACCAAGCCCACGAAGAGGCCATGCCTCTAGTGGACTGAGCCCTAACGCCCAAAGGGCACTGCAGGTTATTAGACGCATATGCTGCCGCGATAGCGTCCACTATCCATCTGGACAGACTCTGTTTCGAGGTGGCGAGGCCCTTGGCGTGCCCACCGAATGAAACGAAGAGCTGCTCCGAGCGCCTGAAGGCGGCAGAGCGCGATACGCAAACCCTTAGCGCTCTAACAGGGCAGAGGAGGTAAACATCGACCTCGCTACCGGATTCCGGTAGAGCCGATAAAGCAATAACCTGCGCTCTGAATGGAGTGCCAAGCACTTTGGGGACATAACAGTGTCTCGGCTTGAGGATGACTTTGGAGTCATTACGTCCAAACTCGAGACACGCAGCGTTAACGGATAACGCATGTAAGTCACCCACACGCTTGACTGATGACAGGGCTATCAGAAAAGCGGTTTTGAGCGAAAGGTATTTCAGATCTACAGTCTGCAAGGGTTCGAAGGGATGTGCTTTCAAGGCCTCCAGGACTATAGAAAGATCACAAATAGGAACTGACGGGGCCGTGGGGGATTCATCCTCCTGGCTCCTCTGAGGAAGCGGATGACAAGCTCGTTCCTTCCTATTGACTGGCCGCACGTTGACTCTGCAAATGCCGCAATGGCCGCAACGTACACTTTGAGCGTGGAAGGGGTTCTACCCATATCCAACAGCTCTTGAAGGAAACAAAGTACCCCGAGACTCCACAGGTCTATGGGTCTAGGTTTTTATCGGCGCACCAGCCAGCAAAGACAGACCATTTAGACACGTAGAGCCTTCTCGTAGAAGGAGCTCTAGACTGCGTGATCGTGTTCACAACCCCTTTTGGCAGACCAACGGGTAACCGTTGATTATCCATGCATGCAGAGACCAGCGCTCTGGATGAGGATGCCAAATCGAGCCGCCGGCTTGAGAGAGGAGATCCCTTCTCACCGGAATCGGCCATGGGGCTAAGTCCGTCAGCCGCATCAGCTCCGGGAACCACACTTGGTTTTCCCATCGCGAGGCTATTAGGAGCACCGCGTGGCCAGTCTCCCTGATTCTCCTGATTACCTGTGGTAACAGCGAGATCGGGGTAAAAGCGTACAGAGGGCAGCTGGGCCATGTCTGGGCCAGCGTGTTCTCGTTCTTCAAGAAGAACATTGGGCAATGAGCGTTGTCTTTTGATGCAAATAGGTCGACATTCGCTTTGCCGAAACGGCGCCACAGCAGCTGGACTGTTTGAGAAATTCAGGGACCATTCCCCTTGGGGGAACGTTGTCCCTGGACAGTCTGTCTGGACCGTCGTTCAGGTGACCAGGCACATGCGCGGCTCTCAGCGAGAGCAGGGAGTGCTGAGCCTAAACGAGAAGGCGTTCCGCCAGAGCATTGAGATTTCTGGATCTGGCACCGCCCTGGCGGTTCACGTAGGCCACCACAGATATATTGTCCGTGCGAACCAGTACGTGGTGACCCCGCCGGTATGGGAGGAAATGCTTCAGGGCATTCTCGACCGCTAACATCTCCAGACAGTTTATGTGAAGGCATTTTTCCCGGTCTGACCATTGGCCAAAGACCGGTCTGCCCTCGAAGAGGGCTTCCAGTACGAGATAGCACCCATTGTCACTCCCGACTGGTACCATTCGGCCGCTATCCAAGGCTTCAGAGCTGAAACGCAGCTCTGAGTCACCCTGATACGCAGGCCGCCGGAAGCCCAAGCTCGGTGTGGTACCCGTGTGTTCAGCCAGCATTGTAGCGGCCGCATACGCAGCAAGCCCAGATGAAGCACTGCTGCAGCTGAGGCCATGCAGCCCAACATTCTCTGAAAAGTTTTCAGGGGAACAAGGTTGCCCGTCTGGAATGAAGCGGCCAGGAGTCGGACAAGTGGGCCGTCATAGACACAGAGTCCAGTTCTATCCCCAGAAAAGAGGCTGTTTGACTGGGCAGTAATGAGCTCTTGGTCCAGTTGACCGTGAGACCCAAGTTCTCCAGATGGCCGAGAAGCAACGTTCTGTGAGATATTAATTCCATCTCTGACTGTGCTGGAATCAACCAATCGTCCAAATAGTTCAATATTCGACTTCTGAGGGGAGCGAGAGCCGCGTCCATGCACTTCGTGAATATACGGGGTGCTAAAGACAGGCCGAACGGAAGGACGGTGTATTGATATACCTGACCGTCGAAGGCGAATCTCAAGAATGGCCTGTGACGGGGTATTATCTGAATCTGAAAGTATGCGTCTTTCAGATCGAGAGAGATAAACCAGTCCCTCGGGCGAATTTGCGTGAGGATATGTCTGGTCGTGAGCATTTTGAACGGTCACCTCATGAGAGCTTTGTTCAAATGTCTCAGATCTAAGATAGGTCTGAGAGCTCCATCCTTCTTTGGCACGAGGAAGTACCTTGTGAAGGCGGAGGTTGGGAGGGCTGCTGGGTAGAGCTTCGTGCAGGAGGCTGTTTCTGAGAGCGGCCTGCGGCGGAGCTCGAGCGTCGAGGCAGGAAAAGCTTCATGGCCTGTGTGGTTTTCTGTACCTCAGAAAAACGGTTGACAATCCCGCTCACAGCTGGGCCGAAGAGGGCGGAAGGAGAGAGCGGGGCGTTGAGAAAAACGGCTCGCTCGGCTTCCCTCATGTCTGTGAGTGTTAACCAAAGGTGCCTCTGCTACCGCCTCTTCCACAGGGGGGATGGACTTATATCCCTTCTCACTGGCGCCGTCCACTTGGGAGAGCGTCGAGGAGACGGACAAGTGAAGTCTTGCGGAGAATGGTGCGTTCCACGACTTTGAGAGCTTGTTGTGGAGCTTTGGCAGGAAGGGTGCTGATCTAGAGGCGGGCGCGTGGCGGCGGCTAGGTAGAAAGCACCCATCGAGCCTGTTGGGTGCGGGCTCCTCAGGCGGGGACCACTCGAGGCCGAGTTGGTCGACGGCCTTGGTGAGGAGGCGAATCAGTTCAGCGTCCACGCTGGCCCGAGTCCCCCCGGAGGGGTCCGTACGGTTAGATCCAGACCAATCTTCACTTCCTGAAGCCAGGAGGGAACAGCTGTCATCAAAGGCGTCTCCTTCCGCTTCATCTCCCGAGGCGGCAACAGTGAGAAGCGCGGAGAAGGAGATAGCAAGTCTCGAGGGGAAATCTCCGGCGAGCACTTGAGCGCCATGGCAGGCTCCGCTGGTCTCTGGGAGCGACGCTTCTTTCTGCGTGGTCCGGTAGAGGCCGGCGGAGGTGCAGCTTCAGCGTCGAACATGTCCAGTCAAGCCCGCAGGGTCGACACTGTCATGTCATCGCAGTGAATGCAGCCGCCTGAAGACAGGGCGAGGACTGTGTGGTCTCGGCCCAGGCAGAGAGCGCAGATCACATGGTGGTCTCCGTCGCTGAGCGGGGCTCTGCAAGAGCCACAGGAATTGCGAGGCATTTTAATAAAAACACCTCGCGCTCTTTTAGAGGAGAGTGTGCGTCGCAGCGGCGAACACACACAGAGAGCAGAAAAGGATACGACGCCGGATAGCGTGGCAGGCACGGATGGCTGAGGGCGGTGAGAATCGACCGGCTTCTTTAGGCGCTGTCCTCTGCTTGCACTGTCGCTTGCTTCGACGGCGGCGGCTTCTCTCAAGATCCAGCGATGCGGAGAGCTTCGCTGAAGAGATGAAAATCAGGTAAGCAGCCTCCGAGCCGTCCTTTTATACGCTAAGCCCCCCCCCCCCCCCCATTCTGGCGGGCTGTGACGCGTGAGGGCGAGAAAACACGCGTCTCAAGACGCTGGGACAAGTCAGTGGCAAAACTCAAGTGTTTTCCACATACCCAGATCAGAAAGAAGATCGAAAGCACTTGTTAGAGGCACAAAACATCTTTTAGCGTTAGGTAAGTGCCTTTTACCAACACAATCCAATCTGAAGTTAATTAATACATCGTTCGACCGGACATAACTGTTTTATATATATAAATATAGGTTATATGTGTTTGCGCACGTGATATCAGGAAGCAACATAATACGCACATGACGACAGGAATCGCGCAAATCGAGTTACTCCTCCCACTTCTGCAAGTTTCACTGAGATATCTTATCCCGTGTGAATTGGCCATTAATATTACAGATGTCCTGTGGTAAAATTACATTACTCCATCTAAAGTTAATCCCGTCCGAATAGGGCTTTAGTAATTCAGTTTTCTTTATTGTGTGTGTGTTGACGTACTGTGCTATACTATTCATTTGAGTGACATTCTGCCTTACTGTAAAAAAAAAAAGTTGTATCTATTTATGTGATCTTAATTAACTTCTTTTTGTACTGATATCCACGTCTCTTTGCCCTCTTTGCCCTCAACAAATTCCCACACATTAAAGTCATCTCACTCAAGTACAACACTGCAATACCATCGAGTGCTCCTGTGGAAAGACTTTTCAGTTTAGGGAGTCTTGTGCTGACCCCAAAGAGAAACAGACTTTCCAGCAAACGATTTGAGAACCTTCTTTTGATGAGATACAACCACTATTTTACTGACAAGTAAAATAGATGAAAAGTAAAAATTAATTTGTACCCTGTAGTAGTACACTGTTAGACATTTCAAGGTTTTTTTTACAGTAACTTATGGCAACACTGTTGCTATGCAATTAAGAAGTTTTACAGTAACTACATCATGGTACTGTAATTTTGTAATATAGTGCATTACTGTAAAAACCAAGCCAATCAGTACACTACTGTAATTATTTGTATTTGTACTAAATATAAATTAGATTTCATAATTTTGATATAGAATTAATTTTATTGTTATCCTACATAAATACTACTGACATACAAATCAATTAGACAAAATTATCACAAAATACATTTAAAAAAAAAAAACCTTTTCATATCACAAAATAAACAGTCTGCCAATGCTGGAAATGATGTGTTACATTTTTACACATTAATGGGTGAGTTTAGGGACAATGTTTTTTGTGTTAATTTTAACTTCTTAATGATTTTTACAAAGTAAATATGTCTGAAAGGTTAGCACAAATATGTGTAAACGTGTTAAATTAACACATTATGTGCTGTCCTTCACTGCACACATTGTTAAAAAACATACATTCAATCCTAAACAAAACGTTAGCATTTGACAAAATGAATGTAATTGGTTGTTTAGCTTATACAATTATTATAATGAAATATCATCCATTACATTCATAAAACTGCAGAATGTAAATACATTTTTAAGCAGTCAAAAATGAAATGTCCAACACAGGACAAAACACAGTTCTTTTCACAATACATGTCATATAACCCCACCTTCAAAATAATTTCACTTATTTCCCAAAAATTGTTGGATTCATGTACACTGGTGGCCAAAAGATGTATTTAAGTGTCTTAATGTTTTTGAAAGAAGTCTCTTTGATGCTCAAGAAACATTTCTTCTTATTATCTGTGTCTGACTGTCTACTCCTCCATCTTTTCCACAGCATAGGAGTAAAAGTCATCATCAAAATAATATTTAAGAAGCCAACACAATGTTTTTGTCCACCTTTAAGAATAAATTAACTTCTCCAAAGATTGGTTCCTGTTCAGAACTTGACTGACCACATCAGAATGTTTCCTGGTTTGTATGCGTGTCCACAAACACAAATGTACTCAGTCCTTCAGAGGAGATCCCGGTTCCAACACTATATGACAGAGAGAGAGAGAGAGAGAGAGAGAGAGAGAGAGAGAGAGAGAGAGAAGATAATTCCATATTAATGTCAAATTATTTTTAACCTCCTTTTTTTTACATTTTTATTATTATTTATACTATAACTTAAGAATATATGTAAACAGCTTTTTGTCAATAGCGTATTCAAACATTTCAGCTGAACTAAATTAAATTATGCCAGATTAAATTTTAATACTTACATATCCTAAATTCTGTCCAAAAATGCTGAGATCCATAGAGAGAAAGACTGAAATCGATGATTTAGCCCATTTCAGCTTGTCTGCAGTGAAGGGGTACATGTTTGAGACAAATACACAGTAAGACACATGCAAGAAATCTCTGTGTGATGATCGTTCTCCTTCCTACAGTCGTTAACCCACCTGTGCACTGATATTAGGACCTTCATGGTCAGGTGGGACTGCAATGGTAGAGAGTCTTCTGCCAAATAAAATATCAAAATAATGCAAAAATATAAACTTAAGTTGTTTAGAATGCTAGATTTGGTATGAATGAATTAGTGAGAGTTTTACTGCAGTGCTTACCGGGATACATTTAATCTGGTGAGACTGAACATAGAAAATGGTCCATCTTCTGACTCGTTCATTTGCTGTGTAATAAATATAATGTTAGACATGATGCAAGGTCACTTATTTGATATAAAGTTAGCCAATTTTATAGATATTTTATAAGATATTGTATGCTACCTAGTCTGCATCAGTGGCTCCAAAGCACTTATCACATAATGCTAATAATTTCAGCAAACTAATGTAAAAATATATAAAAAATATTCAGAACTCAGGAATCTTGCTAGAAGTCACTGGCGAAAATTTGTTGAAGTTGCCTTTAAAGACATACAAAAATTGCAGTAAATATTAAGTAAGGGATAATGTAGAGCGAGGCGGTTGTTATAGGTGAATATCAGATGATGTCACCAACGTCTCCTCACTGACGTCACTCACTTCTAAAACTTGTCTGCCGCCATTTTGAGTACCTGATTCACATCAGTCGTAAAGCAACTATGCCTTCAATATGTTGTGCGGTGGGGTGCAACAACAAAAAAGGAGACCCCAAAATATCCTTTTACAGGCTGCCTCAGGACGAAAAAAGACGGCGTAATTTGCGGGTGGGACGGGTGGGACATGTCCCCACCACTTCTGAAACATTTCGCGGCACGAATGTACCAATACAAATACACAAAACATCTCCAGTTAACTAGCAGAGCATTCATTTCGTTCGTTTGTTAAATAAGAGGCGATCTAGCGCTGAAATGTGTTGTTTCTGAAATCAAGTGATCAAAGTGCTCGTTGCCACTGCGATCAGTGGCGCAGATACTCTGTTTGTTTGTGGCTCGCGCACAGTCTTCACTCGGACGGTGCGCTTCAATGTGGAGAGACTCTCTATTCGTTCCGGTAAAATTACAAAACAAACTGCACACAAACGTGTCCCTGCCTGATATACAACCACTGATAAACATAATCGGTTTTGATAAAAAAAAAAAAAAAACTATATGAGTGCGGATTAGAACCCAGAACCTCTGACACGCTTGGCAAAAGTTCTGCCCCTGGACCATTTAAATACACGCTTAAAATAGTCGGATCAACATATAATATCATTGAATGCCAGGATTGGTAGTTCGGTAGCAGCGGACAGAGGCTGGAAGTACGCATCAGGTATCGCGTAGGGATCACTCCCTAACGATATTATTTTTTGAATGAAGTAGCGTTTCTTTTCATGGCAGTCAAGATGCGAAATGTTGTCTTTCGTAGCCATTTACTGTATCCGTAGTACGAAGCTGTAAATAGTAGCAAGCTAGCTAGTTAATGCTTGTTAGTACCATAGACAGTTCTCGGTAGGTATTCAAGATGACGGCAGTCAACTGGAAAAAGAGCGGATGACGTAAGAGGTCACGTGACTGATATTCATGTATAGTGAATACAACCCCAACAGGCTGATCAGGACCCCGACACGAAGCGGAAGGGTCTTGAATCAGCCTGAAGGGGTTGAATTCGCTATAACAACCGCCTCGCCTACATTATCCCGCTTATTACATGGCTACCTACCAAATAAATCAATAATTTGACACAAAATATTGATTTAAAAAGGAGTTTATTGATTTAAAAACGATTGTATTGCTTCCGCTAAAGAAAATAGTCTGTTCCGTTATACTTAGCAGCGGTCTGTTATCAAGAAATAACAGGCTGCATTCTACATTAGAATGATCATTAAAAAAGTATGATAATACAATTATTAAACACATTATAGATATGCTTATAAATGAAGTACAAAGCATTTATAACTGTATTTATAAACGGCTTATTAATGTCTATTAATGCTTTATAAATGATGAATGAACTGAATTTCTTTTTTCTGCTGAACACAAAGAAGATATTTTGAAAAATGTCGGTAACCAAACAGTTGATGGACCCCATTGACTTCCATAGTATTTTTTTTTTCCTACTATGGAAGTCAATGGGGTCCATCAACTGTTTGGTTACAGACATTTTTCAAAATATCTTCTTTTGTGTTCAGCAGAAAAAAGAAATTCATACAGGTTTGAAACAACTTGAGGGTGAGTAAATGATGACAGAATTTTCATTTTTGGGTGAACTATCCCTTTAAATAATGATTAATAGTGTGCAGTTATTATAAAGTGTTACCCAATTCTTTCAATTTCCAACAAAACTTGTTAATTATTCAACTCGAGAAATAGGCAGTGTTATTCATTGTGCAACACAATTCAGACACCACATGACAACTTACAGTGCTTGACTTTTTCGGGGAAAAGGAGTGAAGAGTTTTTTTGCTGTTTCGAACTCATCGCGATCTCTATGAAAATGATGGATCCAGCGCGGGTGCGAGCATGGGCGTGTCGTGACGCACGAGTGACTGATTACCATGGAAACGTGAAACTCACGTATAGACTATCTTGACTCTTTGAATTTTAAATCTGGATGTACACACATTGGCCCGCGAAAACCTCAACTTGTCGTGAACACACTTGCCCTACGAAAAAGTGTGGGGGACGAATTTACATTTTATAAAAAGTGGGTGGGACACGTCCCCCGCGTCCCCCACGTAATCTACGCCCATGGCTAACACACAATGTTATTTTCTCATCCGTAGGCCAACATTAGCTACAACCAACACTGAATTTTACATTAGTTAATTTAATGTTAATGTAAACTAAGTGTTGCTCATTGGCGTATTTTAACTCGACAATTCAATAATCGAACAAAGTCTGTAAAATGAAACGTTAGCGCAGTTTACCGTGGTAAAGTTTGTTACCGCCATGTTGATGAGTATAACATAGGTTAAACTGGGGTGCACAAACCTGTCAACACACACAGAATGTTTTTTACCTTGCTTGCTGGTCTCTCTCTCGGTGAAGTGAATTCTGTCTCTACCCCAGGCCAGACACGAACGGCGCGATCCAACAATCCAAGACAATGAGAACCTAATTATATTACACTGGATGCTGCGGCACGACACGACAAATCCCAGACAGTGTATAGTGATGCGCCATTATATTTCTGACGTACGGTACTCCGAGTCCAAGCGCTCGCGCTATTTCTGACAAGGGACAAACAGGTTTGCATTTTGCATTAATGGTCCGGTCGCTTCAATGTGTCCAATGTAGACACGGTGAGACAATAAAATATAGTAAGTCTCTGTATGTGGTGTTTGACATCACAGAAATTCCCATGATGCAATGGGAATCACAGTTATTTACTGTAAAGAGAAATAGCAGTATAATACTGGGTGTTTCAAAGTAAATAACTGTAGGCGCTGGAAGGTGAAGCGTTTGTGACGTTTTCTTATGGATCCCAATTCGTCAGTCACTGACGCAACGTTGAACGTGACTGACTGATAGTGTCAGGGTTCTTTCACTTCTGTCTAGTTTATTTCTCTGTTTTGTGACAGAGCCCTGATTTGTCTTGTCTTTGTGTGGGCGCTCGGTTAAGCGTGCTTGAGCCTTGCGCTCTCTTGTCTGTGTGCCTTGTTTCATGTGCGGGGCATGGTGTTTGCATCTCGGCACTTCGGTCTAGTCTGGCTTCGTTCGGTGTCGGGATTCGGACATTCATGCTCTGTGTATTTGTATTCTGTTGTGAGCACACAGGATGAGCTTTCTCGTGTGCTCTGTCTTGTTTTGTGATATTGCGGTTTCGAGATCACTCGGACCGTATGCTCTTCTGTCCGCGTGTGATGTTGTGTTTTGAGTAGCATGAGGTTCATGTTTAAATAGGCCATGTGCTTTCATGTCATGTTTTGTCTTGTGCTGTGTAGCACGCAGTTTGTTTCACACTGGCTGTGTGCTTTCATGTTCTGTGTGAACACGTGGCTTATGAGATCTCATTAGCTGCGTGTTCATGTCTTTTTTTGAGCACATGGCTTGTGATTGTGTTTGCTGGCCATGTGCTTGTGTTGGAGGCCTTGCTGCTGATCGATTGCTCCTGTCTGCCTTGCTGCTGATTTGCATCTGTATGCTCCGTATAGCTTTCTGTTTTGAATCTCTATTTACTATCATTCCTTTTTGTTTATATTGCTAAATATAACTTACTCATCAACATATATTAGATATAGTCTAATATTGCCTATCACTGTCAGCGTTCATGAATGCATTGTTTCCTGCTTGTCTTGTGTTATGTTGTTATGTGTGTGTGGGTGTGTGTGAGTGGGCGTGACCGGCCATCATTGTTGATCAGCGGTTCAGCTGATATCATTCACGGCGCCAGCTGCAGCTAATCTACTCACCTTTAAATACTCACCCATTTCTCATCTCCTTTGTCAGATCGTTGTTTGAGGTCCTTCGTGCTGAGTGTTTGTTCCCGTTCCTTTTCGGCGTTTTCCATGTCTCGTGCTTCAGTGCTCCTGTTCCGTGTTCTCTGTGGATTACGTTCGTTGTCTGGATCCGTCACTACCTTTCACCAGCGCACTCAACTCACCTTCTCATCTGTTCGTGTTGACCATCGAAGTCCCTGCGCCACCTGACCTCATCCAGATCTGAACATTTATTCTTCTGTCTCAATAAAGAGTTAACTTGCTATTGCTTCCTGTTGTCCATCATGACAATCACATTCATCTGACATCGTTAGCTTTTATCTAAATTGTTATCGCTGGCACAACACGCTAGTATCTCGCTAGCCTGTTAACCTGCCATCCGTGCTTGCCGTTTTTTTTTTTTTTCTTTTTTTTTTTTTTTGTTCGTGTCTTTTTTGAGTCTATCAAACAACTGTGGAGATTAGGATCAGTCAACAAACATGGTGAGTAATGTCTTCTCCTGTTATTGTCACTTGCACTTCGTGTCACATGTATAGTATAGCAGACAGCATTCTCTGTCAGCAATGAAGGATTTTCATGTGATAAATGCAGGGAGAAAGTCAGGCTGACGGAGAAGATTTCAGAACTAGAGACACGCATCCAAACTTTAATCGAGGATAGTAAAAGTGCAAGGGCTTTAGATACTGCTTTGGATGCGACTAGCTTAGTGAACTCTGTACATTGTTCAGTTCCGGCTGTAGAGCCTGTGCAGCAGGGCAACTGGGTGACCGTGAGACGCTGTAGTTGCAGGACAAAACACCGCTCTTCCGTTCCGATTACCATAACAGATTCGCCCCACTAAGTGAAACACCCACTGAGAATCCTGTTGAATGTGCCCTAGTTATTGGGGATTCTATTACACGGAACGTGAAAATAGAGACACCAGCCACCATAGTCACATGTTTGCCAGGAGCCAGAGCGCCTGACATAAAAGCAAATTTAAAAGTGCTGGCAAATTTTTTTTTGTTTATTAATGCAAGTGGAGTGGAACTCTGTATAAACCCAACTGGGTTTCGTTCCCCTCCTTGTACTGTATCCATGTGATATTCGTGCAGAACAAAAAATAAATAAATAAAATTCACTAGTCGGAGATCACCAAAATTAACGTTAAAGAGGTGTGTGAACTCGCAAGTACGATGTCAGGCACAGTAATTTGCTCTGGCCCACTTCCTGTTCGCAGGCGTGATGAGATACTTAGTAGACTGTGCTCACTCAATGGCTGGCTGTCTAAGTGGTGTCTGCAAAATAATATAGAATTCATAAACTATTGGAAAAGTTTTTGGGGCAGACCTGACCTGTTGAAAAGAGATGGTATTCATCCCTCCTGGGATGGTGCTGCTCTTCTCTCTAGTAATATGGCACAATCTTAGAGCTCAAACATGAATTGGGGCTCAGGTCAGGAAGCAGACAGACTGGCTAAACCGACCATCTGCTTGCTGTCTCACGTCACTGAGGTCAGATAAATCACATCACATAGAGACTCTTTCACCTAGATATCATCATATAGAGACTGTGTCTGTTCCCCGAATTAGGACATACAAAAAACTCCTAAACCCATTTAAGGGATTTTTTTTTTTAAATTGATGTTCAACAAATAAAAAGCAGACATAATACCGATGAACAAATGATAAAGTTCGGGTTGCTGAATATTCGATCCCTTACTTCAAAAGCACTTATTGTTAATGAAATGATTACAGATTATAACCTAGATGTGCTAAGTTTGACAGAAACCTGGCTAAAACCAGACGATTACATTACTTTAAATGAGTCCACCCCCCAAGATTACTGTTATAAACATGAGCCTTGTCTGAAAGGCAAAGGGGGAGGTGTTGCTGTAATTTATAGTAAAATCTTCAGAATTACTGAGAAGTCTAGTTTTAAATATAATTATTTTGAAGTGTTGGTGCTTAATGTAACACTATCTAGTGTAAATGATAAATCACGTTTGAGATTTGTGTTGGCTACTGTATAGAGGCCACCAGGGCACCATACAGACTTTATGAAATAATTTGCTGATTTTCTATCAGAGTTAGTACTGGCTGCAGATGAAGTCCTAATTGTTGGTGATTTTAATACACATGTAGATAACGAAAAAGATGCATTGGGATTGGCATTTAAAGACATTCTGAACTCTATTGGAGTTAGACAACACTCTAGATCTAATATTATTGCATGGAATCAATGTTGATGCAGAGCGATGACATTTCAGATCATTATCTAGTCAAGTCAAGTCAAGTATATTTGTATAGCGCTTTTCACAATACAGATTGTATCAAAGCAGCTTCACAGTATTAAATTAAAATAATACAACAAAGTTTGTTTCAAGAGGAATTTATTGATTGATAAAATTAAATTAAATATCCCCAAAATATCCCCAACTGAGCAAGCCAAAGGCAACAGTGGCAAGGAACCGAAAAACTCCATCAAGTGACCTAATGGTGTCCTAAAACTCCATCAGGTGACCTAATGGAGAAAAAAAAACCTTGGGAGAACCCAGGCTCAGTCGGGGGCCAGTTCTCCACTGGCATTTATGAGCTAGAGGCCGGATTGTAGTTTGAACTGTAAGATTATATGAATGCGTGGCTGAAGAGATGCGACTTTAATCTAGTTTTAAACTGGGAGAGCGAGTCTGAGCAACGGACAGCATCAGGAAGACTATTCCAGAGTTTTGGAGCCAAATGTGAAAACGCTCTCCCTCCTTTGGTGGTTCTGGATATCCTAGGTATGACCAAAAGCCTTGAATTTAGTGATCTTAAAGAGCGCGATGGATTATAGGGCGATAGAAGATCCGTTCTCTCTCTCTGTCTCTCAAAATGGGTTGGACAAAACAAGCGTCGAAACTACACTCTCGCGTTTAGGAGTCGGGACATGACGGAATTGTCACTTGCACAATCAGGCCAGTATTTCATCGTAACTAAAGTTGATCATTTTCACTTCTTTAAGTCTTATCAGTTTAAACATTCAAGCTGAGAGAGTTTACGGCTTCGGGAGGGGCGGAAGTGCGCGTGTCATTCAGAACACAAGACAAAATAAGAGTGTTCATGCAAAACAGAACATGGCAAAATAATAGTTTTTACTCGATTGTACTATTTTGGTGATCGTTGGGAATCGAAATCGAAATTCAATTAATTGCACAGCTGTTACGTGTTTAAAGTTGGAAAAAGGGATGATGACATAACATTTATGTGAGGCACAGTTGCTGTGTGTGAAGGCAGGAAAAACCAGCAAGAAACGCTACAAACGTTTAAAAACGTTTATTCGTACAGGATGCAAGATTAGGTGCACAACAAGATCCAAAAATAAATACAAAATAAAAGAAAAACAGGAGTGTCGCCAAATCAATGAAATAATCAAAACATAACTATAATATCTAATTTTAATGGTACCTCTAAACTAACTGTCAAAGAAAAATGTAGAAACAAAACCGGAATCTTCAGCGGGTACGCCGCCTTAAATAAACTACACTAACTAAAAACGAAAGTACAATACTGGCGAACACTCCACGCCTAATTAACAATAACAAAGCCTACCTCCCGTTGTTACTGGACGTGCGCTTTCTCAAATCGCGTGCTAGGCATAACAAACTACAGCAAAACTCAAGGACGTGTTACTCAGGTCTCTAATGGTATTAAACTCGAAGACATTCCAAATAGTGGTTACGTTTAAACAAAGCATCTCTGTGAGGGCAAGTTAAGTGAGATCTGGCGGTGATCTGCCTCTCCTCTTGTGAATAGGGTTTTTAAACCCAGCAGCGCAGTAGTGGATTGGTGGGACAGCTGATGACGCGTGCCCGTAATGACTACACGCAGCGAATGAGCAATCTCCACCTGAAAGCAATGAATGAAGAGACAGAGCAACAGAAACATACACAAAGACACGTGGAACGTAACACTTCCCCCCCAAAAAAAGAAAGAAAAAACATTAAACATGAACGAAAGAACATGTTCCCTTTTTTCTTTCATCCTTACAAAATGTTTAGGAGCACAACAGCTTAAACTCTAGACAACGCGTCCGCAATTATATTCTCCGAACCTTTCTTGTGTTTGATCACCAAATTGTAGCCTTGTACCATCAAAGACCAACGCATCAGCCTCTGATTCTGGTTGTACATACGACCTAAAAACACTAGGGGATTGTGATCCGTAAACACAATGACAGGCAAATTAGTTGCGCTCACATAGACATCAAAATATTGCAAAGCCAATAATAAGGCTAACGTCTCTTTCTCTATTGTAGAGTAGTTCAATTGATGTTTGTTGAACTTACGTGAGAAGTAGCATATAGGATGATCGATACCGTAAGCGTCTCCTTGCACCAGCACTGCCCCCGCACCAACAGAACTTGCGTCGATCTCGAGCTTAAAAGTTCGTTCAACATCAGGAGCTGATAAAACAGGCGTACTGCACAACAGAGCTTTGACATTATCAAAGGCATTCTGGCACTCATCGTTCCATAAAAAAGTACGTGAAGGTCTGAGGAGTGACGTCAAAGGGTTGGCCACCGTGGAAAAATTCTTGCAGAAACTCCGGTAGTAACCGGCCATCCCCAGGAATCTGCGGAGATCCTTACGCGTAACAGGAACGGGAAAATCTGCAATCGCAGTCACTTTTGCCCCTATCGGTTTTACCTGACCTTGACCCACCTCTTTGCCCAAATAGGTAACGGTAGCCTGACCAAATTCACACTTGGCCAGGTTTAACGTCAGAGAAGCGTTCTCAAGGCGTTCGAACACCTCTCTTAAGGTTGAAACATGTGCGGACCAAGTAGACGAATAGATCACAAGATCATCTAGATATGCGTTACAGTTTCGGACACCCGCGAGCACGATGTTAATAAGCCTTTGGAATGTGGCTGGCGCGTTGCGCATTCCGAACGCCATAACGCAATATTGTAGAAAATCGTCTTTGGTCACAAAAGCGGAAATATCAGACGCATGCGATGTTAAAGGCACTTGCCAGTAACCTTTCAGTAAATCTAATTTACTGACAAATTTAGCGGACCCCAGGTTGTCCACACAGTCTTCCATACGAGGTAGTGGAAAACAGTCAGGAACAGTCACTGCGTTAACTTTTCGATAATCCGTGCAGAATCTAGCGGATCCATCACTCTTGGACACAAGCAGACACGGAGAACTCCACGGACTAAAACTCTGCTTAGCTAGACCATTCTCGCACAGATACTCGACCTCAGTTTTAATCACAGAACGCTTTAAAACATTTGTTCTATAAGCATGTTGCTTAATAGGAGCGGCATTACCCACGTCGATGTCGTGTTGCAAAACAGTAGTACGAGAAGGAACGTCATGAAATAACGAAGGAAAGTCATGAATTACTTTTTTCACATCATTTCTATGAGACTCTGGTAGATTAGACAGATGAGAATTTAGACCAGCCAGAACCTCAGAATTCTTCAATCTGGCACACTGCTGATACGTGTGTCGTACTAAAACTCCATCATCTTCCTTGTCCAGCATAGCAGTGGAATCAACTGCTTCGCACATAAGCGCAGCAGCACAGGAGGTACTCGACTCAACTTTCAGAACATCTTGCGATGACTCTCTAACATGGTACGCCTTCAGCATATTTACATGACATACGCGGGATTTCTTTCGGCGATCCGGAGTGCGGATCACGTAATCGGTGTCGCTCATTTTTCTGATTACTTCATATGGACCTGCAAAGCGTGCAGACAAGGCAGAACCAACGACAGGCAATAAAACAAGCACCTGATCTCCCTCCTTAAAATGACGTTGAACAGTTTTACGATCATATCTACTCTTCATTGTCACTTGAGCGTTCAGTAGTGATTCTCGTGCCATAGTACAAGCCTTGTGCAATCGCTCTCGAAATTTACTCACATAATCCAACACTGTGGTTTTAACACTCGATTCGTGATCTAAAATATCTTCTTTGAGCATCTTTAACGGACCCCTTACAGAATGCCCGAAAACAAGGTCAGCAGGACTAAATCCTAAACTGTCTTGTACTGCTTCCCTGGCAGCAAACAAAACTAATGGTATCCCCTCATCCCAGTCTTTACCTGTATCCATACAGTACCGACGCAACATCGCTTTCATGGTCTGATGAAACCGTTCTAAAGAGCCCTGAGACTCGGGATGATAGGCACTTGAAACTCTATGAGAAATATTCAAAGTCTTCAACACTTGTGTAAAGATCTTTGACAAAAAATTCGTACCTTGGTCAGAGTGTACAATCTTCGGTAGTCCAAACATGGAAAAGAACTTTACGAGCGCGCTGCTGATCACCGGCGCCATAATCTTCCTCAGGGGAATCGCTTCAGTAAAACGCATCGCTGTACACATCATTGTAAGCAAATATTGATTACCAGATTTTGACTTGGGTAAAGGTCCAACACAGTCTACAATGACGTGCTCAAAAGGCTCTCCCATCACTGGTATAGGGACCAGTGGTGCGCGCGGAATCACCTGATTTGGCTTACCCGAAAATTGACATGTCTTACAGGTTTTACAAAACTTTGCCACATCAGCCTTCATTCTGGGCCAGAAGAAATGTCTCAGAATTCGATGATACGTTTTCTTAATGCCTAAGTGACCAGACAAATCATGATCATGAGCAAGCGAAAGTACTAAGTGTCTGTAGCACGTCGGAATGACAATTTGGGTCACAGAACCCCACTCCGACTCATTCACAACGTCAGCACACCACCAGCGCATCAGCAACCCATTATGCACATAGTAAGCGTTTCTCTTCTTTCGTGCCTCTTCCACAGAAATGACAGAAGAAAAACATTTACGTAAGGAAAAATCATTCTTTTGGGCCGCGATTATTTTCTCACTGGTAACTTCTAATTTCAAATCATCTGATTTCAAAACAATGACTGTGTCATCTGGCTTACCTGCCTCAGGCAACAGGACATCGTTCACAAACGTAGGTATCATGAAAGAGGAGGACAGATCGTCGGCATCAGCGTACTTACGAGCCTGTGCTCGCGTCACAGCACAAACAGGAAAAACCTCAGGGAATTTCTCTGACATTTCATCAGTGTCATGAGTCAAAACAGGTTTATCACAAACCTCTAATAGCGGCAAAATTTTACCACCTGCAATATCATTACCGAGAATGAAATTCACTCCATGCACTGGTAAGCTGTCACGCACTCCAACTTTCACAACTCCTGAAAACAAATCTGACCTCAGATCAATTTGATGCAGAGGAACCTTCATAGTGCTCATTTCAAGACCACGGACTAACACGTGACTTCCACAAAAAGTACGTTCAGAGAACGGTAATGTATCAGCCACAATAAATGACTGCATCGCGCCTGTGTCACGCAACATAGTCACTTTGACTTGTTCCAGAGGTTGTTCACCAACAGACACAAATCCTTCCATCAGGAAAGGTTGATAACTAACATCTAAGTCATCACAACTCTTACAGTCTGTGCGATCAACAGTTTTAACAAAAGCGACACTCTTAGTACTGGCACCTTGCTCTTTGCGCTTTAAAGCTAGACAGTCAGCAATAAGGTGTCCTGATTTACGACAGTAAAAACATTCTCTGCCCTCGTTAACTTTTGGAACATTTCTCGAACGCCACTGATCTTTCGACACAGAAGGAACAGACAAAGCCTTCTCAGTCCGAGCAGGAGTAAAGACACTCTTGTGCGTCTGCGCAAACTCATCCGCACAAACAGACGCCTGTGACAATGACGTCACCTTCTGCTCGTTTAGATAGACAACAATACGATCAGGAATACAACCCTTGAACTCCTCTAACAAAACTAACTCACGGAGAGCATGAAAATCTGATACTTTATTCGATGCGCACCACCTGTCAAACAGCAAACTTTTTTCTCTAGCGAACTCAACGAACGTCTGATTTGAAACTTTCTTATGATTCCTAAATCGCTGTCTGTAAGCCTCCGGTACGAGCTCATAAGCCCTCAAAATTGCCATTTTAATAACGTCATAATCTAAACTATCTTCCAAAGACAGTGCAGCACATACCTCCTGAGCTTTTCCCGTCAACTTACATTGGAGCAGCAGCGGCCATACATCTCTTGACCAGTTAAGCATAGAAGCAACTCGTTCAAATACATTAAAGTATGAGTCAACCTCAGTCTCTCTGAATTGTGGAACAAGAGAAATATGTTTACTCACATCAAACGTACTTGCTCTCGCACCTGTTGGAACAGTATCTGACTGCCCGCTTTGAGCACCTGGCCCAGGAAGCTTGGGAACCGGTGTTTCTCTGGCTGCTTTAAGCTCCAACTCACGCAACTTAATTTGTATATCCGCCTCTATCTCCATACGGCGGATTTGAAGTTGCAAATCTAACTGAGCTCTACGGTCCTCTGCCCTCTCGCGCTCTTCCCGTTGGACTTTCGCCAAACGTACTCTGAGACGCGACTGATCTCCCGACCCAGTCGGAGAAAAAGGTTCGAAGGGCGGAGAGACTGCTTTGGCTTCGGTACCCTCCACCTCACTCGCATCCTCCTCACCTGAACGACAAACTTCAGAGCTCCGGCGAGGACCCTGCACCGATCTATCAGCCATTTTCAACACACCTAAATCCCTCAACTCCTGAACTAGAACGTTTTTAATTTCACTCTTAAGCTGCTGTTTAGAAACTCTAATGTGGAAGTGTTCAGCAATGCACAATAAATCGTCCTTCCTACACTTATCTAGTTGTTCGACAGTTGGTGTGCTCGTAAAATTAACCAGATCAAAATCAGACATTCTGATTAAACTTACCACCACAAACACTAACCTCCCGAGTAACCTCATATGATCCTTACGGTCTGAAACCTGCACTCTATTTGTTCAAGCAATAGCTCTTTCATGGTCGCTCCACCCGCACACACAAACAACAGTACTCACAAAACTCATCCCCCCAAAAAAATAAGATATCCCTTTAAAGGAATATCCCACCGCTGCCACCACCAAATGTTACGTGTTTAAAGTTGGAAAAAGGGATGATGACATAACATTTATGTGAGGCACAGTTGCTGTGTGTGAAGGCAGGAAAAACCAGCAAGAAACGCTACAAACGTTTAAAAACGTTTATTCGTACAGGATGCAAGATTAGGTGCACAACAAGATCCAAAAATAAATACAAAATAAAAGAAAAACAGGAGTGTCGCCAAATCAATGAAATAATCAAAACAACTATAATATCTAATTTTAATCGTACCTCTAAACTAACTGTCAAAGAAAAATGTAGAAACAAAACCGGAATCTTCAGCGGGTACGCCGCCTTAAATAAACTACACTAACTAAAAACGAAAGTACAATACTGGCGAACACTCCACGCCTAATTAACAATAACAAAGCCTACCTCCCGTTGTTACTGGGCGTGCGCTTTCTCAAATCGCGTGCTAGGCATAACAAACTACAGCAAAACTCAAGGACGTGTTACTCAGGTCTCTAATGGTATTAAACTCGAAGACATTCCAAATAGTGGTTACGTTTAAACAAAGCATCTCTGTGAGGGCAAGTTAAGTGAGATCTGGCGGTGATCTGCCTCTCCTCTTGTGAATAGGGTTTTTAAACCCAGCAGCGCAGTAGTGGATTGGTGGGACAGCTGATGACGCGTGCCCGTAATGACTACACGCAGCGAATGAGCAATCTCCACCTGAAAGCAATGAATGAAGAGACAGAGCAACAGAAACATACACAAAGACACGTGGAACGTAACACAGCCCTAAGACAGACCTGCAAATGTCCTTTAAATGCTTTAATCACGGCCAGGAGATCTTCCCGAGCAGTTCTCAGGGAATCTCTCCCAAGAAGCAAGGCCGGAGGATCTCAGACAAATTCCATTGATTATCCCACCGTAAAACACAGATACAACAGTTTTTATAGAATCGAGAAAACAAATAAGACTAACATGTCACCTTCAATATGATTGGTTCAATTGGTTCAAAAGCCCCAACCTTTTTCCTCTGTCACTGGTACAAGCAAACTCTGATTTTGTGATTACTTATCCCAAGGTTTGAGAACTAGTTATCTGTCTAGTTTCACTTCCCCTTTCTGTTATTTATATACACACACACACATACTCAAAGTCACAAGTTCTCTTACGAGAGGTCTCTCGTACTGCGTAAGATATCTTACGCTAGGGGAAAATCCTTTTTCCGCGAGATATTGAAGCCAAAAATTATCCTTAATTTTGTAATAATGCAAAACGCGTTGCGGCAGCATGCAGACATAGGCGAGGCAGCTCGCGCGCCTATTTGCTGCTCTGCGGCAACTGCAGCAGCCTATCGAGCGAGGCCTGGCGTGACGCCAGACCCAATCAGGGCACTTCGCGCCCGCTGCGTCACGTCCCGCCAAAATGGGCGTGGTCTAGGCCTATAAATACCGCTCGCAGGCAGCTATTATCTGATTTTTCATCCTTCAAGCGAAGCACACGCATCGCTGGAGCTGGATAAGAAGCCGCGCCGTCTGAAAGAGAGCACCTTCAGCGGGACGAGTCACTGAAGTCGCTGGCCGCGCCGCCTTCCTTGCCTTCCTGCTGCGCTATCCGGCGTTATATCCTTTCTCTGCTACTGTGTTTATGTATGTGTGTGTGCTCGCCGCCGCGACACACACTGCCATTGCACTAAAAGAGCTGGGCGTCTTTTTCAAGACGCCCCTTTTCCTGATCACGCAGCTCTCGCACTCGCTGACGGCGACTGCCCTCACTGCGAGTTAGTTACTGCCTATGGTGACTCTGAGGACTCACCTGGCATCCTTCTCCGAGACTGCTCCTCCGCCCCCCCCCCCCCCCCCCCCCCCCCCAACCCCCAACCCCCAACCCCCAACCCGCAAAGCTTGCCGGTTCGCCCGCTTGCCTTGCCTGCTTGGGGGACGATACCTGTTCTCCCTCTGTTCGAGCCGCGCACACCGCGCCGCTCACAGAGGATGTCAGGAGCGGGCGGTCACGGGGCTAGATTTCTCTCTCCCTCTGTTAAAGCCGCGCAAACTGCGCCGCTCACAAGGGAGGCTGGAAGCGGACGGTCGGGGTTAGTTTTTCTTTACGTTATAAGAAAGCTACCCTGCCTTCTGCGCCCCATTCATGCGTCACTCACCGGCGAAAGGAGAAAGGTGTGTTTTTAGTCCCTCCGAGGATGGACTGACCTTCAATTTCTCATACATTTCCCAGTTCCCTGATCATGCGACTGGAAATATCAATATTGCAGCAGGCGAGCCTGTTTTAATACAAGCGCGCCTGCAAGCATACGCCGAAGAAAGCATGTGACGCTCTTATATGCTCGTGCATCCAAAAACCTTTGTGTTCCCCCCTGTGGCTCAGTGGCGGAATCATTGGTTTTCCTCACGAGAGACCGGAGTTCGAATCCCGGTCTAGCGGCAGTTAAAATTATGCCGCCAATGCTTCGCTCTGTCAGTTCCCTGAAAAGCGACTGCAGATGTGCATTTTGCAGCCAACGAGCGCGTTGCACAACCCGCTCGCTTGCACCCAAACACCGTTTCTATGGTTTCCGTGCGTCACTGGCGAAAGGAGAAAAGAGCGTTTCTGGTCCCCCCGCGGACGGACCGACCTCCTCTTTCTCGTACATTTCTCATTCCCCTCTGAAGTTCGGGCGACTGGAAATGTCAGTATTGCAGTGAGCAAGCCTGTTGTAATACACGCATGCCTGCAAACAAACGCCAGCACGTTGACGCTCTCTTATAATACTCGCGCTAACTGAGTTACAATGTGTCTCCCCCTGTGGCCCAGTGGCAGACTCTCAGGTTTTTGCACGCGAGAGACCCGCGTTCGATCCCCGGGTCTACCGGCAGATAAAATTATGCCATCAATGCTCGCTCTGTCAGTTCCCTGAAAAGGCGACTGCAGATGTGTATTTTGCAGCCAACGAGCGCGTTGTACAACCCGCTCGCCTGCACCCAAACACCGTTTCTATGGTGTTCCGTGCGTCACTGGCGTAAGAAAAAAAAAAAAAAAAAAAAAAGGGAGTTTTTCTGGTCCCGCTGCGGACGGACCAACCTCCTTTTTCCTATACATTTCCCATTTCCCTCTGGAATTCAGGCGACTGGAAATGTCAATATTGCAGTGAACAAGCCTGTTGTAATGCACGCAGGCCTGCAATAAACGCCAGCATGTTGACGCTCTCTGTTTCTCTGGCAACTTCTCGCTCGTTCAGTTCCAGTAAATGTGACTGTTCCAGTGTATCCTGCAGTAAACAAGTCGGTTCTGTCACCCGCTTGCCTGCACACAAACGCCGTTTTTACGGCTACCCAGATAAATCCCATAAGTGTGAATTTTTCTGGTGTCCCGGCCACGGCCGATGGTGCTTTATGTGTAGAAAGAATGCCCACTGCCCAGTGCCCATCTCTACACACAAGCACAGCCCGTCACACAGGGCTCGCGCACATGAATCGACTCAGATCGATTGCGCTTCAAACATGGTGAATGTGCCCACTAACACCACGTTATGCTTGTCTCACGGTTTCTGTAAAAACGAAACCAACGTGCATTCGCTTCACTCAAGCGAACGATGCTTTCAGTGTGGTAAATGTGCCCGCTGTCCCGCGCCCACATCCACACATAGACATGACAGTTCCTACGGGAACCGCCCAGCCCTCCCCCTCGCGGTTGACCACCGCAGAGGAGTCGAGCGCGGGCAATCTGCCCGCTGTTATCAGCGCGCCCCATGCCTCAAATGTCACGAGCGCGACGCTTGTGTTACAGCACTCCGAAGCCTCCCCATCGCTGAGCGAGCGGAGCGCGCTTCGTATTCAACCCCTAGCTATTCATGCGGACGCATGGGCAAAGCTGCCCGGGGTTTCGAAGTGGGTGCTGAACATTATAAAAAGAGGCTATTCGCTACAGATTCGCCGACGCCCTCGCCGCTATGTGGCGCGCGTCGAGACCACGGTAAAAACAGAAGTAGCACATTTACTTCGAGCCGAAGTGGCGAAACTATTGAGCAAAGGGGCCATAGAGCCTCTCTCTCAAGTTCAGATCGAAGGAGGGCTATACAGCAGATACTTCCTGGTACCGAAAAAAGACGGGGGTCTCAGACCCATACTAGATCTAAGGCAACTGAACAAAGTGCTTGTGAAGCGACAGTTCAGGATGCTCACGACCAGACAAATCCTTGTGCAGATTCGCCAAGGAGATTGATTTGTGTCAATAGATCTGAAAGACGCGTATTTTTCAAATACAAATAGCGTCACGTCACAGGCGATATTTGAGATTCGCCTTCGGGGGCCAGGCATATCAGTACACAGTCCTGCCGTTCGGTTTGTC
Source organism: Leuciscus leuciscus (assembly GCF_965113295.1). Lineage (NCBI taxonomy): Eukaryota > Metazoa > Chordata > Actinopteri > Cypriniformes > Leuciscidae > Leuciscus > Leuciscus leuciscus. The sequence goes on from NC_138744.1 coordinate 20,713,495, forward strand.
CCTGGCACCCCGTACATTTACGAAGTGCATGGATGCGGCGCTCGCACCCCTCAGAATGAGAGGCATGCGAGTACTGAACTATTTGGACGATTGGCTGATTCTAGCGCAATCTCGCGCAGTGCTCATAGAACACACGACCATTTTACTCGATCACCTCGAGGATTTGGGTCTCAGTGTCAATTGGGCGAAGAGCTCTCTGTCACCCAGTCAGAAGATATCTTTCCTGGGCACAGAATTGGACTCGCTGTCCATGATAGCGCGACTATCACCACAGCGCGCGGTAGACATTCAACGCACAGCGAACTCGTTTCGCTGCGGCGCGTCTGTCCCGCTCAAGAAATTTCAGAAGATGCTAGGTCTCATGGCCTCAGCATCATCAGTGCTCCAGCTGGGCCTGCTCCGCATGCGCCCGCTGCAGTTTTGGCTGAAAGCGCGAGTCCCACGCAGAGCGTGGGCATCCGGTTCGCTTCGCCTCAGGGTCAATCAGAAGTGCGTCACAACTCTGAAACCTTGGAGAGCGAACGACTGGTACCAATCAGGTGTAAGCCTGGGGACTTCCTCGAGGGTGAGAGTGGTGTCCACGGACGCGTCCACCTCGGGATGGGGAGCGCTGCTCGAGGGCAGACCGTTCTTCGGCCAGTGGTCGGAACGGGAAAAGCTCCTGCACATAAACTGCCTCGAAATGACCCACAGACAGTCCAACTGCTGTGGAAGAAATTCGGCAGAGCGGAAGTAGACCTGTTTGCGTCTCAAGAAAACGCTCACTGTCCGGAATTTTTCTCCAAGAGCAGGAACGCGCTGGCCCATGTGTGGCCCCGCCGCCCGCTCTATGCTTTTCCCCCCCGTCTCTCTCCTGCCTCAGGTGATAGAACGGATCAGGGAAGAAGGATGCTCAGTATTGCTGGTGGCACCGTTCTGGAAAAACCAACCTTGGTTCCCAGTCGTGATGTAGTTAGCAAGTACTGCCCCGTGGCCAGTACCAGTGAGGAGAGACCTCCTCTCACAGGCCCACGGCTCGATCTGGCATCCTCACCCGGAACTATGGTCCCTTCATGTCTGGGCCATCAACGGGTACATGTTGGACTCCCTAAAGGAGTATTAAACACGACCACGCAGGCTAGAGCTCCGTCTACGAGACGGCTCTACTCCTCGAAATGGTCAGTGTTTTCGGGCTGGTGCACAGCCCGTGGTGTGTCACCCACAGACTGTGGTGTGACGGAGGTGTTTTCCTTCCTACAAGAGCTGTTGGATGAGGGCAGGGCCCCCTCCACGCTCAAAGTTTATGTGGCGGCTATAGCAGCGTTCTCAGGAACAACGCTTGGTCAGTCAATAGGAAGGAACGATTTAGTCATCTGCTTCCTTAGAGGGGCTAAGAGACTGAATCCTCCCAGACCTCCCTCAGTCCCCGTATGGGACCTTTCTACGGTTCTGGAAGCCATGAAAGGTGCGCCATTTGAGCCTTTACAGTCAATTGATTTGAAACACCTGTCTTTCAAGACGGTGTTTTTGCTGGCTCTCGCTTCAGTGAAGCGCATAGGGGATCTACACGCGCTCTCTGTGAGTGCGGCGTGCATGGAGTTTGGGCCTAATGACTCAAAAGTTATACTCAAACCTAAGCACGGTTATGTTCCAAAATCCCTCAACACACCGTTTAGGGCGCAGGTTATCTCCCTGTCAGCCCTACCGGTCCCTGATGAGGAAAGAGACGAGAGCCTCCTTTGCCCAGTCAGGGCATTACGAGCTTATGTGTCTCGCTCGTCTGTTTTCAGACAGACGGAGCAGCTCTTTGTTTCATTTAGCGGGCGTTCTAAGGGACTAGCCGCGTCGAAACAGAGCCTATCCAGATGGATAGTTGATGCTATAGCGCTGGCATACGCCTCCAAGGGCATGCAGTGCCCGTTGGGTGTCAGAGCGCACTCCACGAGAGGCATGGCCTCTTCGTGGGCCTGGTCAAGTGGGATTGCCTTGCAGGATATTTGTATGGCGGCAGGCTGGGCCTCCCCGTCTACATTTATAAGGTTTTATAACCTAGAGGTTCCCGCCCTGCAGGCCAGGCTGCTGTCGGTCTAAGTTTACCAGTATTATCTGACCTGATGCTATCAGCTCAGAATGCTGCGTCTACTGAGCACAGCTCAATGTTCGACAGTAAAAAGTAGCAGCACGAGATGTGCCTGGGCAGACTGTGTATGACCCACATTCCCCCATCAGTTCAGGCCGTACCCCGCCCTGTCTGTATGAAATTCGCGTCTCAGCGACGCTGCCATATGTGGAAGAGTGCGGCTTCGCCCCTCCCTCTTCCCGGACTCCCTGTGAGTTCCCTGAGTGATTGTGCACTATATGTACCCCGGGCTTTCGCCCTTGGGTCTTTGGTGTCAGATCTCAGCATGCACGGCGTTTTGCATTGGGTCCCCTAGCGTAAGATATCTTACGCAGTACGAGAGACCTCTCGTAAGAGAACGTACTCGGTTACTAACGTAACCTCGGTTCTCTCTAGAAGAGGGAACGAGTACTGCGTATCTTGCCGTGCATGCACACGCTCTGGTTGCTTCGATGATGAAAAACCAGATAATAGCTGCCTGCGAGCGGTATTTATAGGCCTAGACCACGCCCATTTCGGCGGGACGTGACGCAGCGGGCGCGAAGTGCCCTGATTGGGTCTGGGGTCACGCCAGGCCTCGCTCGATAGGCTGCTGCAGTTGCCGCAGAGCAGCCAATAGGCGCGCGAGCTGCCTCGCCTATGTCTGCATGCTGCCGCAACGCGTTTTGCATTATTACAAAATTAAGGATAATTTTTGGCTTCAATATCTCGCGGAAAAAGGATTTTCCCCTAGCGTAAGATATCTTACGCAGTACTCGTTCCCTCTTCTAGAGAGAACCGAGGTTACGTTAGTAACCGAGTACGTTTTCCCCAAAGAGTTTGGAAACATTTAAAACCATATGAATGTCATTCCTGCAAGAAAAACAAATGTTAGTTGATTAATTAAAGTTGATAATTAAAATCCATCACACTTACCAATTCACAAAATTAACGGAATGCATAGCTGATATAAAAAAAACTGGATGACTAGTAATTTCCTACTACTTAATTCTAATTATTGGACAAAAAAGTCCTCACGTAATAACCTAGAATACTGTATAACACTTGATTGCTGCTCTGTCAAGTCTTTGTCGTCGGTTAGGAACCTGGGTGTGCTCTTTGATACCAATCTTTCATTTGAAAAGTCACGTGTCTAGTATCTGTAAAACCGCATTTTTCCATCTTAAAAATATATCTAAATATATCAAATGCGGAACAGTTAGTTCATGCGTTCATGACATCAAGGCTAGATTATTGTAATGCTATTATGGGTGGTTGCCCTGCACGCTTAATAAACAAACTACAGCTGGTCCAAAACGCAGCAGCTTGAGTTCTTACCAGAACCCATAGCAATGTGAACAAGGCCCCTGCTACAAAACCCACAGATATTAGAACAGACTCTCCTGCATTCATTTATCGATGAACTGATTAACATGAAATTAACATGCACTCCAGAACATTTTGTGAATGAATTACTGTCTTGTGTTGTGTCTTTTAATACTATTATCTGTTGATACTATTATCTCTTGATACTATGTATTTTATTATAGAATCAACATTTAACGTAACCTCACATATACCATGTTTGGTCTCTATATATAGGTACTTTGAAGATCGAAATGATTGTGTACATGATATGCCAATAGCTATGCAACATATTAGTATTACAATAATCTTTTTTAGTTTCGTCATCAGAAACCAATCCAGTGTGCCATTGCAAATGAGCACGCTTGGTACAAAGACTCATAAATCTTCCCCACAGAGGACACTCCCGCCAGAAAGTCCACCCTTCTCATTGGTCAAGCAAACCCGGAGAGGTGGGGCCTTTCTCAGGCTTTATTAGAGACAGTCCACAGTGACCTCCCTCTCTTAGCTTCTTCGCTGCTGGCCTCAACTGGCGCTCCTTCACGTTGATAGTGGGAGGAGGGGGGCCCCATCATTTATGCTCTGAAAATGATAAGCTGATGGTTCTTTTTATAGTTAAATAGATCTTTTCCATAGTTCTATTTCCTGCTTCCGGTTCCATATCACTCACCCTTTTACCTATGCATGTATGTATGTATGTTTGTTTAGTTTTAGTTAATTTTGTGAGTTAGTTAATAAAACTTGTGCACAATATGTATTTGGTTTCTGATTCTCTGCTTGCAACAAAGTCCATTTTACAATCTTGATCTTGTTACATGCTCTAAGCGCTGTACATGCTAAGAAATAATTATTTTTCGGTGGCCATGAAAGATGCACTTTTCTTAGAATAAATGAATAATCAAAAGAGTTTGTTGGAACTGATTAATTGATTGTAATATTAATTTAGCTACCTCAAGTTAATCTAATTAACTGACCCAAATATGAATAATTAATCATAATTGGTAATTATGAGTTATTATTAATATTTCCCCTTTGAGCTAATTTGTTACACCAGATCGGATGAAAGACCTGCACCTGGACACGACGACAACTAGTCTCTCCCCTGTGAAGGCTTCCTTCCCTTCCCCTTACTTCTGTACAGATAAAACGTTGTCTGGAGAATTCCGGTTCATGTGGCTACACGGAAGCGATAAAAAATTCTGTATTAAAACTTTTTCAAGGCTTGTACCTTGGAACCTATTTCATGGTTTGCGTTCTCGAGTCACCAGGAACTGTTTTGTGCAAATGAGCGGCCGGATCGCATTAAGGGTTTTCTGTTAGAACGGTGTTGTGTTAGTGGCCCCTAAGTTAATAACTAATGATCGTTGCGATGGAAGTGAATCAATCAAAACTAACTTTAGCTGGACAATAACTTTATTCTAGAGCTGCTGTAAAGCCAAAACAATCTGTTACTTTAATTTCCTATCATCACTGTAAAGCTGCTTTGAAACAATCTATATTGTTAAAAGCGTTATATAAATGAAGGTGACTTGACTTGATTACTAATGTATCCCCCGTTCCCGGAAGGAGGGAATGGATACGTTTCGCCCCGTCACAACAATCCCTGTGCAACTGCTGAACGGCCTGGACACCGTCTCGGCTCCTCAACAAAATCTTGCTGCACACTTCCTTGTATACACGTGGCACGGGGAGTGGTTTACAATGCAAATCTCACTCGCCAATGTCCATTTTCTTGTTTTGTTATCATTCAAAGTGATTGGGCTCTCAGGCGAGATTTGTCACTGACTTAATGGTTTTGTTCTTTTTCTCCAATTTTCAATTACATTTTTGCTTCAAAGAAAGGTTTGTGATGTTGTGATTCACCTCACAGCTGGTTGGCATCGTTTATGCCTTATAACACGTAAACAAAAAAATACTTCTGGAACAAAATGCAGCTGAAAAAGTGGGCGGGAAATAATGCACTATTGTGATTGTTTTGAAGATACGTACATTAAAATGCTTTGTAAGCAGGTTTATTTTAAGACATGATAACAGAAAAGCATATGCATGTCGTACAGGTTTATAGTTATCATAATCTGTAGCATAAAAAGATGAGCTTTGTTTACAAAAGCTGGTTTACAATTTAGGGATGCATGTAGATTCCTCCTCGGCTGTAGTTACATGTGGAATTATTCAATTCCCCAAATTGCAGTTCAGACTACACACCCATCAACTTGGTACTTTTTCACAAAATCATTCTGTTCCGTGCAGTAAATACTATTGACCGCTGCTTGGCATGTTGAGGTTGATAGCTTCTGCTCAACCCATGTCTTTGAATCCAACAGGTACTGCATGCTGAGAGAGAAAGAGTTAATGTCTATTAGCTTTAAGGTCTTCTATATGCTAGTGCATCTGTTTTCAAGGTTTTTGATGCCAATTTTGTCAAAGACCCTGAAATATAATAATCTAAATGCAAGGGATCCTACATTTTTCATGTATAGGCAGCTACTGTATATTTCCAAGTATAAAGTTATTTTCTTAATACGATATTGTATTAAGTTATTTTCTAGTATTAAAGCAGATCTGAATTTGTTACATGTACACTACCGTTCAAAAGTTTGGGGTCAGTAAAAATTTTTAAAATGTTTTTTATGTTCACCATGACTGCATTATATTGCTGTGAGTTTGTGGAAACCGTGATACATATTTTCAGGATTCTTTAACGAATAGTTCAATAGAACAGCATTTATTTGGAATAATTTTTTTTGTAACCTTTGCTGTCACTTCTGATCAATGTAATACATCCTTGCTAAAAGTATTATTATTATTATTATTGTTAAAAAAACAAACAATTACTGACCGCAAACTTTTAAATGGCTAGTGTATAAACCAGGAAAGTATGGAAATAATTTAACTATTTAAATTAATGATATTATTTTTAGTGCTGTCAACCCTGTCAACGCGTTAAGGCATGTGATTGATTTTTGTCCAGTTCAACATGTTAAAATGTTTAAAGGGATAGTTCACCCAAAAATTTTAATTAGCCAATGATTTACTCACCCTCAAGTCATCCTAGGTGTATATGACATTCTTCTTTCTGACGAATACAAACGGAGTTATATAAAAAAATGTCCTGGCTCTTCCAAGCTTGATAATGGCGATGAATGACTGTCTGTCTTTGGAAGTCCATCACAGCGTATCTATTCATGATTAAAGTGCTCCACGCGTCTCCAGGCGTTAATAAAGGCCTTCTGAAGTGAAGCAATGCGTTCATGTAAGAAATATATAAATATTTAAAACTTTATGGACTAAAATAACCAGCTTCCGGCAGAAGGCCATACACAAGTAGACTTGCGCCAAAAGAGTAACACTTGAACTTGACGCACAACGTAATAACGAATGCGGTTGCCCGGCCCTGTTTGTTTGAACCGCGAGAGGCATCATTTGCCATCATTACATTGTGCGTCAAGTTCAAGTGTTACTCTTTTGCCGCAAATTGATGCGTACGGCCGTCTGCCGGAAGATAGCTATTTTAGTTGATAAAGTTTTAAATATGGATATATTTTTATTACATGAAGGCATCGCTTCACTTCACAAGGCCTTTATTAACCCCCGCAGAGCCGTTTCGAGCACTTTAAATCACGAATAGATATGCTTTGATGGACATCCAAAGACAGACAGCCATTCACTCCCATTATCAAGCTTGGAACACCCAGGACATTATTTAATATAACTCTGATTGTATTCATCTGAAAGAAAAATGTCATATATGTCTAGGATGGCTTCAGGGTGAGTAAATCATGGGCTAATTTTCATTTTTGGGTGAACTATCCCTTTAACGCAGCATCCATTTTTTTATCATCCTTTGGCAAGCTTTACGTTATATGATCACACTCTTATTCACGCAAACGCTTTTAAAGAGTGACAATACAAAAGAGAGCGCGCTGTCTGTGAATGTCATGTCTCTTTCTCTTTCGCGCTTGAACGAACAGTAATACACACATGTATGCCAAAATGTCAGTTTTGTCGAGTATCCTCATAAGAGCAGTCTTAAATGAACGTTAAGAGTGAATGAGACACGTGTGTGATCTTAGCGGCAGGTTTTAAAAAGTGACAGCAATCACTAATGCTTTCTGTCAGTAAAGTTAATCAAAGAACAAAGGTAACAGAGGAATTCACTCACTGCTCTTGACAAAAGAACTTTTGTAGCTTTAATAAGGATAAGCCTAATCTATATTTAATTTATAATTTATGCAGTGCAGATTGTTTGAGAACTTTATTCAATCTCTGTATATTTCAGAGGGCACAGGTAAATATGATATTTATTATGGGTTTATGTGAGGATTGTTTGAAGTTCACTTAAATTAAAAGTTGTTATATTTTTTGAAGCCTAATAAATGTAACAAATAAAAGAGATAACTACTGTATACAAACTGTTTACAACACTAATGTTGAATGGCAATAATTAATGTTTTAAAATGGGGGAGACTAGCTGTATTAGTATCAGTGATACTGGCCTTCATTCATAAAAATATGCCATTAAATATAGCGTCTTTGTTGCTTCTATATTAATTTGGAGATAAACTGTGAAATTATTACATTATTAAACATATTAAAAACGTATAAAAATTTGTTTTTAATTGCGATTAATTGATTAATGTGATTAATCTATAATTATTTTTTTAATTGATTGACAGCAATAATTATTTATATACTAAGTTTATTGGAACTTTTCTAAATATCCAGAAAACAGAAAATCATACCGAAATATGTCCCACCCAAACTTCACATTTCAATAAGAAATACATCTTCTAAATGAAAAAATTTAAAATGACTTACTTTTCATTCAAGTCTTTGGTGGGACCATCATTGCCCATGATGAGGTACGTCTCGCCCTCTTTCAGCTCACCTTTGCAGTGCTTTCTCTTGGCAAACACCCGTGTGCTGCCTGGGTTCACATCCAAGTCTCCCACTGAGGTTTAGAGGTTAAAAACTTAATTTAGTTGAGCATTTATAAAATAACAAGCACAGCACAGTGTCCTTTCTTAATTAATTTTTTTAAATGCTCGTGACTCTATATTGCTCATAATTACTGTAATGCATGTGACACTCTAATGAACTTGCTATTATTTTTAGGGAAAATAACAAAAAGATAATTACTTACTGTATTGGAGGACCACCTTTACAGATGTTGAATACAAGATAAAGTTGCTCTCTTCAGTTACTGAATCCACAATGACTTCAAATGCTGTAAGAAAAAGAATATGCATTAGTAAAGGTGCATATGCATATCTGCTTTATTGAAAATATTTGACCCGCAAAAATCTTTTAGGTTTTGTTAATGTTTGCTTGTATAAATTTGGGTCACAAACCATAGTCATTGTTGGAGTTGTAACAAGCATAATCATATCTGTCCTTTTTAGTGATTTTCATCTCAGTGATTTTCTTCTCGGAGAAACAACCCCCTGATGACACAGAGACCATTAGATTTTATGATGGCATACAAATCAAACCAATTCTACAATTAACAATCATTGGAGTAGTGTAGAAATGCTAACTGGTTTTAAAATGGGTGTAATTTATTGAATGGTAAACGAATTACGAGAACCTACTTTCTGCACATTGGCACACATCATCGGAGCACAGGGCATAAACCATGTTGCTCCTCTTGGGGGCGCTGTACAGCACAGAACATCTCCTGTCTGAAAACGATGGGGATTGATATTTACATCAGTGACAAATCAGATCATCAACAATAAAGAAAAGGTAACTATTAACTATTCGTTATCTAGTTTTATCTAGTTATTTTATCTAGTTATCTAGGGGGGTTTATCTATAGTTATCTATATACTTTCGAATATCTAGATTAAAACAAGATTTTGGATATGTACTCCATATTCATGTTAGTTTCAAATGATTTTCAAAACTTTTACACTATTTTAAAGAAAAGGTTTGATGTAATAACTCAAATATTGTGTTGTAAGAATTGAATTGAAAAGGAAATATTCTCTCTCTCTCTCACACACACACACACACACACACACACACACACACACACACACACACACACACACACACACACACACACACACACACACACACACACACTTCAAATGTTTTTTATCATAATGTCCTCAAAAAAACTTTTACATATGAAAAATGTATGTTATCTTTTCAGAATTCATCTCTTTAATAAGATTTTATCTTCATTATTATATCAAGACAGTTATAACACCTTGACATTTTGATATTATGCTCCCTTATTAAATATTTATCAAATTATATTTATTCATTAACAAGATTAAATGTCACAGTCCGGTAAAATACTGTACATTTGAAGTGAAATGGAGGAACCGCTTGCCTGGTTCATAGTAATCATAAAATGTAGCAGGAGCTGGTTGAACTAATCCAATGGGCACACTTTGCTTAGCTCCGAATGCTATACAGGTCCCGTCTTCATCTATCTGAGGGTTGAAGGAAATACAAGTTTGACTTTAAAAAAAAAAATGTATGGGGAGATATGATTAATTATGACTATGTGTTTGTGCTCATGTCACCTCACTGAAGTACAACAGCACTCTTCCACGTGTGAGCTCATAATGAGAAATATATCTGTCCACCAGGTTTTTCAGCTGTTGGAGAGAAAGTTACAGAAAATAAGAGAAAATTTGAATCAACGAAGAAAGCAAAATGCAGAAAGACATTTCATAAGATACAGACAGATAAATATTAAAACAGAGGAAGTCTAGATTACACACTTTATATTATAATAATATACAATTCTAAATAAACAAATAATTAAAGGTATAGTGAAGGATTTTCCTGAATTTTAGAAAAGAACCGCCCTCTCCACTTTTTGAAAAAATGCACATGCGCAACACTCTACCTGCTCCCGAGAGGGAACGCCTATTAATCTGTAATGGAGAAGTAGCTTGTTGCATTTGTGTAATAAATACTATGGTGAACACATTGGAATTATCAAAAATGAACACACAAGGTTTTAGAACATTTCAGCGTGATACCTTTTACCATTTGCTCATAAGGCTACTTTAGTCTTAGTCTTCTTTAGATACCGTGTCTGCGCGGTGCGTGACTTGTGCCAGGGCTAGCATCGCTAATCATAGCTTACATTAAAGGATAATTCCGGTATTTAACACATTGAGTCTATTTTGTAGTTTGTTATGGATGAACTAGAGTGGTGGACACAGAAATTTTGACGATGGGTCCTGTCTCGACTTTTTGACTTTGACCGCTTCAGAGTGGCTGTCTATGGACATGCATGAACATGTCCTTAAAACAACCCTTAACGTTCATTTTCAAAACTGTGCAACTCACCGAGTGGTTAGTGGTGTTCGTTGATGATTAAAAACAAATATATCGGATTCGGCGCAATGTATGATTTCAATCCGTGTTATTTGCTACAGTGGAACAATTTTTTCCAGATACCTCACAACCGCGTATAAACCTCCGCTCGATATTTGAGTCTGAAGCGTTAGCACACTCCCGACCACTTGATGGCGACAACCACTTTGCCGTACAAGGACGCTGTACGGAACTCGGTGTCTAGCGCATAGAGCACAGTTGCCCCTATGAGTTGCTCTGCTCACGCTAGCCTTCTGAGAGACGGAGAACCGAGCGAAAAGACTACAACCAAATGTAAACAGCCCCCTTTTCCGTTTCCGGTAGCGCAGTAATATCAATGAGTCCTCCAACAGAAATCAATGGGATTTTACAAAATGACAAATAAAACACGACAGAAATTGTATTTCGCTACGCTACTTGTTTTTATTCATCAACGAACACCACTAACCACTCGGTGAGTTGCACAGTTTTGAAAATGAACGTTAAGGGTTGTTTTAAGGACATGTTCGTGCATGTCCATAGACAGCAACTCTGAAGCGGTCAGAGGCGATTCTAAAAGAGTCAAAAAGTCGAGACAGGACCCATCGTCAAAATTTCTGTGTCTACCACTCTAGTTCATCCAAAACAAACTACAAAATAGACTCAAGGTGTTAAATACCGGAATTATCCTTTAACTTTTACTAGCAGTGATTTTAAATGGATTTCTCCAAATAGCATGCCAAACTTTACCTGTCGAGTAGAAACTTTGCGACTGAGGCATCAGTGGGAAGCCCAACCTGTGCTTTTAGCGCACGCCAGCATGTGAAATATTCTCCCAAAAACACTCTGGTCTTGTTTCTTTCTTCAGAGGCCTTTCTCTTCTTGTCATACAATTCGTAGAAACTTTTTCTCTTGCGACCCTCAGACATTTTGAAAAAACCCGGTGAGAACGGCGAGCTTCAATGAATAGCTGAAACCGTAGCTCACCACACATATACACCTGAAAGTGCGCATGCACAGAAAGCGAAAACTACCTAGGGACGAGCACGTACGACGGCCTTACGTAAACATATCACCAGAATGACTGACAATTGGGAGGACCAATAGTCTTGATGATCCACCCGGAAAAAGAAAATCCTCCACTATACCTTTAAATATATATTTATACATTTAATAAACAAATAATTATATATATATATATATATCTATTTAAACCTTTAAAGATTTTTATTTATTTATTATAAAATATTTTAAATGAAAACATGCCAACAGGTTAATGAAAATATAATCATTATTTGAATTACTTATTTAAACAATTAATTAAAAATACTTTCAAAATGCCATGTAAGGTCAAAAGTCATTGGATAAGATTAGGGTTGACCTTTTCCAGATCTGTACTGATTGCATCAAAGCCACTAAGTAGAGTAATGTCAGCAATGGCCATTCCAGAGAGTTTCCTCCCCTGTGTGTGCCTGTGAGGGGACAGATGATTCTAATAAACCTTTAAAAAAGCAGATTATGATTAAGACGACTGATGTTTGTCAGAAGTATCTTTTTCTCACCTGACACACACCGTATAGACCACATCATTTTGCATGTTTTGCATGGAGTCTCTTCTTTGTCTCTTCTTTGTCTCAGTCTTCTCAGTGACCGACTTGAGGGGACCTCCCTTCCCATCTGACTTTTTAGAGGGATCTTCTCCCTTCCCATCTGACTTTTTAGAGGGATCTTCTCCCTTCCCATCTGACTTTTTAGATGGATCTTCTCCCTTCCCATCTGACTTTTTAGAGAGATCTTCTCCCTTCCCATCTGACTTTTTAGAGAGATCTTCTCCCTTCCCATCTGACTTTTTAGAGGGATCTTCTCCCTTCTGCTCTTCTGAATTTTTAGAGTGATCTTCTTCCTTTCGCTCTTCAGAATTTTTAGAGTGATCTTTTCCCTTCTGCTCTTCAGAATTTTTAGAGTGCTCTTCTCCCTTTCGCTCTTCAGAATTTTTAGAGTGCTCTTCTCCCTTTCGCTCTGCATAATTTTTAGAGTGCTCTTCTCCTTTTCGCTCTGCAGAATTTTTAGAGTGCTCTTCTCCCTTTCGCTCTGCAGAATTTTTAGAGTGCTCTTCTCCCTTCTGCTCTTCAGAAATTTTAGAGTGCTCTTCTCCTTTTCGCTCTTCTGAATTTTTAGAGTGATCTTCTCCTTTCTGCTCTTCAGAATTTTTAGAGTGATCTTTTCCCTTCTGCTCTTCAGAATTTTTAGAGTGATCTTCTCCCTTTCGCTCTTCAGAATTTTTAGAGTGCTCTTTTCCCTTCTGCTCTTCAGAATTTTTGGAGTGATCTTCTCCCTTTCGCTCTTCAGAATTTTTAGAGTGCTCTTTTCCCTTCTGCTCTTCAGACTTTTTAGAGTGATCTTCTCCCTTCTGCTCTTCTGACTTTTTAGAGTGATCTTCTCCCTTCTGCTCTTCTGACTTTTTAGAGTGCTCTTTTCCCTTCTGCTCTTCTGAATTTTTAGAGTGCTCTTCTCCCTTTCGCTCTTCTGAATTTTTAGAGTGATCTTCTCCCTTCCGCTCTTCAGAATTTTTTGAGTGCTCTTTTCCCTTCTGCTCTTCTGACTTTTTAGAGTGATCTTCTCCCTTCTGCTCTTCAGAATTTTTAGAGTGATCTTTTCCCTTCTGCTCTTCAGAATTTTTAGAGTGATCTTCTCCCTTCTGCTCTTCTGACTTTTTAGAGTGATCTTCTCCCTTCTGCTCTTCTGACTTTTTAGAGTGATCTTTTCCCTTCCGCTCTTCAGAATTTTTTGAGTGCTCTTCTCCCTTCCGCTCTTCAGAATTTTTTGAGTGCTCTTTTCCCTTCTGCTCTTCTGACTTTTTAGAGTGATCTTCTCCCTTCTGCTCTTCAGAATTTTTTGAGTGCTCTTTTCCCTTCTGCTCTTCTGACTTTTTAGAGTGATCTTCTCCCTTCTGCTCTTCAGAATTTTTAGAGTGATCTTTTCCCTTCTGCTCTTCAGAATTTTTAGAGTGATCTTCTCCCTTCCGCTCTTCAGAATTTTTAGAGTGATCTTCTCCCTTCCGCTCTTCAGAATTTTTTGAGTGCTCTTTTCCCTTCTGCTCTTCTGACTTTTTAGAGTGATCTTCTCCCTTCTGCTCTTCAGAATTTTTAGAGTGATCTTCTCCCTTCCGCTCTTCTGAATTTTTTGAGTGATCTTTTCCCTTCTGCTCTTCTGACTTTTTAGAGTGATCTTCTCCCTTCTGCTCTTCAGAATTTTTAGAGTGATCTTTTCCCTTCTGCTCTTCAGAATTTTTAGAGTGATCTTCTCCCTTCTGCTCTTCTGACTTTTTAGAGTGATCTTCTCCCTTCCGCTCTTCAGAATTTTTAGAGTGATCTTCTCCCTTCTGCTCTTCTGAATTTTTTGAGTGATCTTCTCCCTTCTGCTCTTCTGACTTTTTAGAGTGATCTTCTCCCTTCCCATCTGACTTTTTAGATGGATCTTCTCCCTTCCCATCTGACTTTTTAGATGGATCTTCTCCCTTCCCATCTGACTTTTTAGAGAGATCTTCTCCCTTCCCATCTGACTTTTTAGATGGATCTTCTCCCTTCCCATCTGACTTTTTAGATGGATCTTCTCCCTTCCCATCTGACTTTTTAGATGGATCTTCTCCCTTCCCATCTGACTTTTTAGAGGGATCTTCTCCCTTCCCATCTGACTTTTTAGAGTGATCTTCTCCCTTCCCATCTGACTTTTTAGAGGGATCTTCTCCCTTCCCATCTGACTTTTTAGAGGGATCTTCTCCCTTCCCATCTGACTTTTTTGATGGATCTTCTCCCTTCCCATCTGACTTTTTAGATGGATCTACTCCCTTCCCATCTGACTTTTTAGAGGGATCTTCTCCCTTCCCATCTGACTTTTTAGAGTGATCTTCTCCCTTTCGCTCTTCTGACTTTTTAGAGTGATCTTCTCCCTTCTGCTCTTCAGAATTTTTTGAGTGCTCTTTTCCCTTCTGCTCTTCTGACTTTTTAGAGTGATCTTCTCCCTTTCGCTCTTCTGAATTTTTAGAGTGCTCTTTTCCCTTCTGCTCTTCTGACTTTTTAGAGTGATCTTCTCCCTTTCGCTCTTCTGAATTTTTAGAGTGCTCTTTTCCCTTCTGCTCTTCTGACTTTTTAGAGTGCTCTTTGGAATCAGACGTTTCTCGTTCTTTAGCTAAAAATAGATTTTTGTAAGAATAATTGCACAGTTATTGCACAGTCACATAATAAGTGAAAAATTAAATGTTAAATGTAGTTAAATTAAGTCTCAATTTTGCCTTGGATAATTCATAACTCACTTGTGTATTCCACTTTTCCCTCTACAGTCACATGTATTGACAAATCAGCACAGTTGGAGTCTTCTTTAAGAGCATAATAAGTCTTTGCCACCTACAGTAACACAAATCCCCATGAAACATAACACAGCTGTGGTATCCATTTATATATTTGGGGTCAGTAAGACTTTTTTAATGTTTTTGAAAGAAGTCTCTTACGCTCAACCAAGGCTGCATTTATTTGATCAAAATTCAGTAAAACAGTAATATTGTGAAATTTCAAAATTTAAATATATATATTTTTCTATTTGATTTTTTTTTTTTTTTTTTTTACAATTTAATTTATTCCTGTGATGGCAAAGCTAAATTTTAACAGCCATTACTCCAGTCTTCAGTGTCAGATGATCCTCCAGAAAGCATTCTAAAATGCAGATTTGGTGCTCAGGAAACATTTCTTATTATGGTAACACTTTAGTTTAGGGTCCAATTCTGAGTGTTAACCTTTTGCTCATTAGCATGCATATTACTAGGATATTGGCTGTTTATTAGTCCTTATAAAGTATGAACATATTCTACATCCTTTAATCCTACCCAGTACCTAAACTTAACAACTACCTTGCTTACTATTAATAAGCAATAATTAGTAGTTTACTGAGGCAAAAGTCATAGTTAATAGTTAGTTAATAGTGAGAATTGGACCCTAATCTAAAGTGTGACCCTTATTATTATCAAAGTTGAAAAAAGTTGTGCTGCTCAATAATATTTTTGTGGTTATCGTGATAATCATTCTGTGATGAATAGAAAGTTTTTATTTAAAGAAAAAAACATTTTGTAACATTATAAATGCCTTTACTGTCGCTTTTGATCAATTTAATGCATCCTTGCTGAGTTTTTTCCCCCTTAAAACTCTCTCCATTTATGGAAATATTATTTAAATCGCTTACTTTCAGTTTAAACTTTCCTTCTCCAGAAAGGTGTACATCTATTCCCCTTCCGGCTAGTCTCTGGGAAGACAAAAGCGATAAGCAGAAAGATAAAGTACAAAAAAATTAATCAGATATCTACAGTTAAGTCATGACGGTCACAGGCATGTTCAGTTTGTTTTGGTTATCACTCATCACATGTGTTCCTTTGTTCTAGTTTCCCACCACTCATCAGTCACCATGGACACTAACACTTATCATCACAGCTCTTCATCCTAGTTAATCATCTAGTTAATCATCTCTGTGAAGCCAGAGCTTTCCCTACCCGATGTTTTTTTTTCCTCGTTCTAAAAAAGAATTACGTAAACACGGCGTTGTCTCAAGAAATATCTGCGTACACACGAAACTAGAATAAGCTAATATTAAACTATAGCTTAACAGATTGACACCATTGCAGAGTCTTACATGCAGCAGAGTTTTTAGAGTCCCTCAAAAAATTTAAATATATATCAAAATCTTTCTTAAAAATGAAAAAAGGAGTTTTCTTTGAAAATGTACACTTGTGAATATAAAATTTGGCAAGAAAAAGTAGCAAGTTAAGAATAAAAATATATATATATAAGGGTCTAATTTAAGAGACTCACCAAAAAACAAAAATTTTGGGGCTTATAAGTTTAAAGATACAACATTTTAAAAGTCAACCCAGAAGATTTTGCAATATATACATTCCCAAAATAAATGAATAATTGTCTCATCGACCTGATGACAAAAGGAGCACAAGGGGGAAATACTATTATTAAATTTAGCAAATTTATAATTAACTGGGTAGCAATTGTGAATAATTTTAATAGAGACTTCAACTCTTTTATGAGATAAAAAGAGCCAGAAATCTTCCCGTATATCATCAAATTTGTTATTCCAAAAGCTTACTGTCACGGTTCATGAATTCACTGACTCCTTCTCGTGTTTGTGTTGTGTGTGTGTGGGTGGGCGTGGTCGCTGATCAGCCGCTGATTGTCATCAGCGCCAGCTGATTCTGATCAGCGATCCTTATATAAGCTCATTGTTTCCGTCTTGTGTTTGTCAGATCGTTGTGGGATTATCTCCTGTGTAGTTGGTCTTCGTTGGTGTCCTGGTTCCCGGTGTGGTGTTTCCCTCGAGTTCGTTCTGCCTGTCGTCGTCTGAGGATCCTGTTTCGTCTCTTCACTTTGTGGACTCGTTTGGGTGTTCCGTCAGCTTTGTTCAAGGATTCTGCTCACCAGTTCACACCACGGGATCCGGGTTGCCCATCTGCCATCCTGCGCTACCAGGGACCATCAACTGTGTGCTTCAGATCTCTGACTACGTGTCATTCAATAAACCTTTTTCTTGCACTTGCATCTTCTGTCCTTATTTCACGTGACAGAACGATCTGACCCGATGGATGCAGCAAGAGACTCTGACCTGGCTGAATTCCTGTCCAGGAGTGCTACGAGGATGGACCAGCAGGAGGAGAACTTGAACCTGACTGGACGCGCGGTTCAAGCCTTGGTAGCGCAGGTATCCGAGCTCACCCAGCGTATTCAAGATCTTACGCCTCCCACTGCGCCGCCCACACCGCCAACACCGCCCCCTCCGCCGCAGATAAACCATCCACCGGAGCCTAGACTACCTGCACCTGAGAGGTACAATGGTGAACCACAACTGTGTAGAGCATTTCTAACCAAGTGTTCTCTGTTTTTTGATCTGCAACCGTAGACTTTTGCTTCAGAGGAAGCCAAGGTGGCTCTAGTTCTCACTCTTCTGTCTGGACGTGCATCCCAGTGGGGGACGGCGGTGTGGGAAAATAAGGATCCATGCTGTTCCTCGTTCCAGTCACTCGCGGCCGAGATGAGGAGGGTATTTGATCGAGCGGTGGCCGGAAGAGAAGCTGCACGTCAACTAGCTGATCTTCGCCAAGGAGCCCTATCGGTTACCGATTACTCGATCGAGTTCCGTACTCTCGCCGCGGAGTGTAACTGGAACGAGGAGGCGCAGTGGGACAGATTCCTGCATGGGCTGGCTGACCGTATCCAGGGAGAAATTTACGCCCTGGATCTTCCTAAGGATCTTAACGGACTTATCGAGTTGGCCCTGCGGGTGGACGCTCGACTGCAGAGAGTGGATCAACATTTCAGCAGGACCCTGGTTCCAGAGACCTTTCCAGCACCTCGAGCCAGTGGCAGCGATACGGTCAGCCCCACCTTCGATCACGAGCCCATGCAGGTGGGTAGAGCTCGGCTCTCCCGGGAGGAGAGAGAACGACGGAGATCCCGGGGCTTGTGCCTTTACTGCGGTGGTACTGGTCATTTCATCAACACCTGCCCCGTAAAAGATCGAGCTCGGCAGTAAGCAGGAGGCTACTGTCGGGCGGGATCTCCACCAACAAGACCTCCTCCACTCTCCTCCCGGTGAGACTGCAATGGGCAACCCGGCATTACAACGGTCATGCACTTCTGGACTCTGGGGCCGAGGGAAATTTCATGGACTTGTCACTAGCACGTAAGCTGCAGATTCCCATCATACCCCTCACCAACCCGATTTCTGTTAATGCACTCAACGGACAAGAACTACCTGACATTTCATTCACCACGGATGCTTTGACACTCATCACCTCAGGCAACCACACAGAGACACTGTCATTCCTACTCCTGGACTCTCCTCTTGCTCCGGTGGTCCTCGGTCATCCCTGGCTCACCGAGCACAATCCCAGGGTTGACTGGGGCCACAATTCTGTGTCTGCGTGGAGCACTAAGTGTTATGCGTCTTGTTTAATGTCTGCTTGTTCTTCGGTGTCTAGTTCTGTTTTGCAGGAGGAGTCGGTGAATTTGTCTAACGTGCCCGCGGAGTACCTCGACCTGAAGGAAGTGTTCAGTAAGTCTCGGGCTGCTTCTCTTCCTCCGCATCGTCCCTATGACTGTGCTATAGATCTTATACCAGGTACGTCTCCGCCTAAGGGCAAGTTATACTCTCTTTCTGTTCCAGAGAGGGAGGCCATGGAGAAATACATTTCTGATTCTTTAGCCTCTGAATTCATTCGCCCTTCCTCTTCTCCGGCGGGGGCGGGGTTCTTCTTTGTTGGAAAGAAGGATGGATCTCTGCGACCGTGTATTGATTACCGAGGGTTGAACGACATCACGGTAAAGAATACTTATCCTTTGCCGTTGATGTCTTCAGCCTTCGAGCGGTTGCAGGGAGCCTCTGTCTTCACAAAGTTGGACTTACGCAATGCATATCATTTGGTTCGCATCAGGAAGGGGGATGAATGGAAAACTGCTTTTAACACCCCCAGGGGCCATTTTGAATATTTGGTCATGCCCTTCGGGCTGTCCAACTCCCCAGCAGTTTTCCAGGCACTCGTCAATGACGTGCTGAGAGATATGGTTGACCAGTTCATATATGTTTACCTGGATGACATATTGATTTTTTCATATTCTCTCCAGGAACACGTTCAGCACGTCAGACGAGTGCTTCAGAGGTTGCTAGAGAATGGGCTTTTTGTCAAGGCGGAGAAATGCGCTTTTCATGCACAGTCTGTTCCTTTCTTAGGCTACATCATCTCATCTGAGGGAATACGCATGGACCCTGACAAGGTTAAGGCTGTGATGGATTGGCCAAGTCCAGATTCCCGTAAGGCCCTACAGAGGTTTCTGGGGTTTGCCAATTTCTATCGGCGTTTTATTCGCAATTTCAGCCAACTAGCCGCACCTCTGACTGCCTTGACCTCCCCCAGAACGACGTTCAGGTGGTCCGATACAGCCGAGGCTGTATTCGCTAACCTCAAGAGCCGCTTCAGTTCTGCTCCCATCCTGATTGCCCCTGATCCTTCACGTCAGTTCGTGGTGGAGGTCGACGCGTCAGAGGTGGGGGTAGGTGCAGTTCTATCCCAACGTTCTTCCTCAGATGACAAGATGCACCCTTGCGCGTTTTTGTCCCATCGTTTATCTCCTGCCGAGCGTAACTATGACATTGGTAACAGAGAGTTGTTGGCAGTCAAGTTAGCACTGGAGGAGTGGCGCCATTGGTTAGAGGGGTCGGGGGTACCTTTTATCGTTTGGACCGATCATAAGAACCTGGAATATATTAGATCTGCCAAAAGACTCAACTCCAGGCAGGCTCGATGGGCACTTTTTTTCGGACGTTTTGACTTTGTTCTATCGTACCGCCCGGGTTCCAAAAACATCAAACCCGACTCTTTATCTCGTATTTTTGATCCATCCGAACGCCCGGTGACTCCCGAGTGTATTTTACCTGAGAAAGTAGTTATCTCCACACTCACATGGGAGGTCGAATCGAAGGTCAAGACGGCCTTAGAAGGGGTAATGCCTCCGCCCGGTTGCCCACCGAGTCGTTTATTTGTGCCAGAGGGGGTTCGGTCCGACGTTATTCGATGGGGTCACTGTTCCAGTGTAGCATGTCATCCAGGTGTTAATCGCACCAGCTTTTTGGTCAAGCAACGATTCTGGTGGCCGTTAATGGCTCGTGACATTCGGAGTTTTGTTTTGGCTTGCTCGGTTTGTGCCACTGGTAAGACTTCCAATCGACCCCCAGAGGGACTACTCCAACCGCTGTCTGTCCCTTCGAGACCCTGGTCCCATATTGCGCTAGATTTTATAACCGCCCTCCCACCCTCCCAGGGTAAGACGGTCGTTTTGACCGTAGTGGACCGGTTCTCGAAGGCGGCTCATTTCATCCCCTTGCCCAAATTACCTTCAGCCAAGGAGACAGCGGTGGCTGTCATAGATCACGTCTTTCGGTTACATGGCCTCCCGACGGATGTGGTTTCTGACAGAGGGTCCCAATTTGTGTCCAAATTTTGGCAGGAATTTTGTAGATTACTGGGTGCGACTGTCAGTCTGTCTTCGGGTTACCATCCCCAAAGCAATGGGCAAACCGAGAGAGCCAACCAAGATCTTGAGAGAATGTTGCGATGTTTGGTGTCCAAGAATCCTTCCTCCTGGAGTCAGCAATTGTCATTGGTGGAGTACGCCCATAACTCGTTACCAGTGTCATCCACGGGCCTATCTCCGTTTCAGTGTAGCTTAGGGTACCAGCCACCAGTTTTTTCTAGCCTGGAATCCGAAGTCGCGGTCCCCTCCGCTCACGCTTTCGTCCAGAGGTGCTGCCGCACATGGACCAGAGCCCGTGAGACTCTGCTCCAGGTGAGGGCACGCACCAAGGCCAAAGCCGATCGCCACCGGTCTAGGCCTCCCGTATACGTCGTGGGTCAAAAAGTGTGGCTTTCTACTAGAAATATTCCGCTTCGCTCCGTCTCTAATAAACTTGCTCCTAAATTCATTGGCCCATTCACTGTCACCAAGATCATTAGTCCGGTGACAGTCCGCCTCAAACTTCCTCCAGCGTACAGGAGAATTCATCCCGCCTTTCATGTCTCCAAATTAAAGCCTGTTTTTCGTTCTCATCTTAATCCGCCAGTCCCGGTTCCCCCACCGCCGCGACTCGTAGATGGGGAACCTACATATTCGGTAAACCGTATTCTGGACTCGAGAAGGAGGGGACGCGGATTTCAGTATCTGGTGGACTGGGAAGGTTACGGTCCTGAGGAGAGAAGTTGGGTTCCTGCTAGAGACATTCTGGATCACTCCCTTATTGATGATTACAATCAACAGGTAGGTCCTCCTGGGAGCGCCAGGAGGCGCTCCTAGGGGGAGGGGTAATGTCACGGTTCATGAATTCACTGACTCCTTCTCGTGTTTGTGTTGTGTGTGTGTGGGTGGGCGTGGTCGCTGATCAGCCGCTGATTGTCATCAGCGCCAGCTGATTCTGATCAGCGATCCTTATATAAGCTCATTGTTTCCGTCTTGTGTTTGTCAGATCGTTGTGGGATTATCTCCTGTGTAGTTGGTCTTCGTTGGTGTCCTGGTTCCCGGTGTGGTGTTTCCCTCGAGTTCGTTCTGCCTGTCGTCGTCTGAGGATCCTGTTTCGTCTCTTCACTTTGTGGACTCGTTTGGGTGTTCCGTCAGCTTTGTTCAAGGATTCTGCTCACCAGTTCACACCACGGGATCCGGGTTGCCCATCTGCCATCCTGCGCTATCAGGGACCATCAACTGTGTGCTTCAGATCTCTGACTACGTGTCATTCAATAAACCTTTTTCTTGCACTTGCATCTTCTGTCCTTATTTCACGTGACACTTACACAAGCAGGTAAAGAAATCTGATCTCTGTTAAGAATTGAGCGCATTTTCTTGTGAGACAATCTGCTGAGAGGACATTGATCAACAAAAAGATTAGTGTTGTCATATAGGTGTAGAGCATAAAGGAACTTTAGGGCCAGGTTTGACTAAAGATTTCACACAATCAAGAATTGCAAAAAACAATGGCATATTCTCTTGGGGGGACTGGAAGAGAGAATTCTTGCATAAAGTGTTCATAAGAGAGCAAGGCACCTCTTTCATCTAAAAGTTGACTCACTAAAAGTATATTTTTATCAAACCAATTATTTTAAAAAAGAGATTTATTTTTATATTTAATATTTTGGTGGTTCCAGATAAAATAGCTATGTAGAGAAAAAATATAATTATATATCAGGGACCAGCATATTAAATGACTTTACCTTGAAATAATTATTAAGAGTGGAAAAGTTCACTAAGTCAAAAACACCCATTGTCCGATCAGCTATCATAACACTCATTTTAAATAAATGATTCTTAGATTTCCAAACAAAGTTTACTATCATTTTGTCCAGCATTCTACAAATCTCCACATAAACATCCAGAGCCATTGCAGGATAGATAACCTGAGATAACCCATCTGCTTTGGAAAGCAACACTCTACCTGTTATAGACAATCACGCTGTAACCAATAATTTCATTTGCGTTGAATAGAAAGAATAAGAAGTTCAAAGTTCAGTTTTGATCTTTTTTTCTGATCTTTACATATAATTATACCCAAGTATTTAACTTCGGATTTGACATGAATCATGATGACTTTATCATCAGTGGAATGTGTCATAGATAAAAGTTCACATTTGTGAAGATTAAGAACTAAACCAGAAGCAGATGAAAAGAGATCAATTATATTTAAGGCTACAGAAGCTTGATCTTTATTTTTCAGAAACAGAGTTGTGTCATCAGCCAATTGGCTTATTAATATTGATTGGTTTGCACCAGAGATACCTTTCAAATTACTATTTTGAATGTGGATGGCTAATAATTGCATAGGAAGCAGAAAAAGATACGGCGATATTGGGCCTTGACGGATGCCTCTGTCAATATTAAATCTATGAGTAGTACCATGCTATAATTTAATTGAAGCATTGGCGTTATTGTACAAAGTTTGAATTGCATTGATAAAGTTGGGGCCAAAACAATATTAAATAAAAATATTCAAAGATTTAAGAATAAAAGGAAACTCAACAGAATCAAAAGCTTTATAAAAAAATCAAGAAAAAACAAGAAACCGTCATCAGGGATCAGATCCGACTAATCTAAAATATCAAGAACAAGTCTAATATTATTTGAAATAAGTCTGTCTTTCATGAAACCTGACTGAAAGTCATCAATTATATTATCTAAAACACATTTAATTATTTTAGCAAAAATCATGGCTAGTATTTTGTAATCGTTATTTAATAAGCTTATAGGTCACCAATTTTCAAGTTGAGCAGGGTCCTTTTGAGGTTTAGGGATCAAATTTATAACACCCTGAGTCATAGAGCTTGGGAGAGTTCCCTTAGGCTTTCTAAATATACTTGGAGAAGAAATGGAGAAAGAATATTTGAGAATTTCTTATGGAACTCTGTGGTCAGACCATCATTTCCAGGAGATTTATTAAGTTTCAGCTTGTCGATCACCTCAGAAATATCTTTCATTTGAATAGGAGATTCACACAGACTTTTGCCAATATCATCAATTTTGGAAATGCGGTCTGAGTCAAGAGAATTAAAAAATAAATCTAAATTTTGTTGAGAGTGTCTAGAACGATAAAGATTTTTATTAAATTCTTCACAATACTTAGAAATGTCTTTATGATCTTTTAAAACCACTCCATTTATGTTAAGATGGAATTGAGATGATTACGCTATTTCTCTAATCTAAAAAAAAAAATATTGGAATTTCTTTCTCCCTCTTCCATCCATCTCCTTCTTGAACGAACAAAAGCACCCTTTGCTTTACACACACACACACACACACACACACACACACACACACACACACACACGTAGTTATCTAATGAGTTCTGAAGTTCAGCCAATTCCAATTTCTGGACAACTGATACATTTTCAATGGGGATGCAGGAGAGACAGACATTTCTTTTAACAATGTTAAGTTCCTCTAATTTGTATTGCTTGGCTTTTTGAGATCCAACTTTGAATAACATTAACCTAATATTGTATTTTAATAGCTCCCAATTAGAACCAAAATAATTTTCAGCTTGAGCTTTATTAAAAAAGAAATGAATTTTAGAAATTACAGATTGACAAGTTTCCTCATCCTCTAATAAAGCAGAGTTTAGTTTCCAATATGAACTATATATTCTTGAGTAAGATGGGTTATCAAAAGACAGAATAATAGACTTATGATTGGACAGTGGAGAAGGCAAAATTTCAACCTTATTGACGTAATCAGATAAAGAGTCAGATATTAACCAGAAGTCAATCCTAGACCTCAATGAACCAGAGCTGTTAGCTGTTGTGAAGCATGAGGATGTTTTTCCCTCCAAATGTCAGTCAGACCAAAACGGGAAATCAATTCACAGAGGCCTGATGATCCATTAGATATTCTATGTGGTGATCTATCCAAAGAGCTGTTTATAGTTTGGTTAAAGTCTCCATCCAAAATAATAAGCAAATTAGAATATTTAGATTTAAAATAGTCTAAATATGTTTCTATCGAATTAAACAGTTTTGAGTTATTTTTTTGCATAAATATTACCCAGGACAAAGATACAATCATTTAAGGTAACTAATAAAAAAAGAAAGTGACCTTCAGGATCAGAGATTGTCTATAGGATATTTTACCCTTAAACTTGTGCTTTAAAGTTAAGACTCCTGCTGAAAGATTAGAACCATATGAAGAAAACAACTCATCACCCCATTGTGATTTCCAAAACTTAAAATCGCAAGAGTTTGCATGAGACTCTTGTATAAAACAAAAATCAGAGCTAAGAGATTTAGCATACAGAAAAATAGCTTTACGTTTGACGTCATTACGTAACCCGCGTGCGTTGATTGAGCAAACAGAAAGTTTAGGAAACATTAGAACAATATGACACCAGAACTGTAACAAGTGATTCAGTCCATGAAATCCTGAAAATTTGAAAATTAGTAAGCAGTAAGCATTTTGAAGATTGAGAACTGTTACTTAAGTCAGAAACATGACAAAAAAGGCAGAACAGTACCACTAGCAACATCATCAAATTCAAATCATTCAACGACCTCCATGTCTTGCAAATGAAGTTCTTTGCCATCAACGTACACCTTTGGACCAACGAAGTAAGCTCTCAACAAGTGGCCAAAGTTTGTTACGCTGCACGCGATCCTCGGGGGACAAGTCTTCTGCGAAATGCAAGTGGTGCGTAGCAAGATAAGGAGAGTTTTTTGCGGCTTTCCAGAGAGCATCCCGAAAATAACGCATTGTGAACTGAAGAATAATTCCGCAAGGTTTTTTTTGCTCCTCACTCCTCAATAATTCCGCTCCTCACTCTTCCCAAATGGTGTACCACATCAATTAACTCGTGAGATTTACCAGTGTAACGGTCACAAGCTGGAGTGCCCATGAGAGGCGCCAGAGGGCACTCCACACCAGACTATCTTGTTCACTCAGACTACATTTCCCATAACTCACTGCCCGGACTCATCATCACTGATTGTATTCACCTGTATCTCATTCACCTGTATCTCATCACCTTGTTAGTTTCAGCCTATTTATTCCTTGTTCATTCATTCAATCATTGCGAAGTTTTGTTTGGTGTCACACTGCAACTCTGAGCGTTTTCCTGGTTTTCTTGTTTATTGGTTTTTGGATTTCTTGCCTGTTCCTTGGATTACTCTTTTGCCTCTGACCCCTGCCTGTCTTGTTTTTGTTTTGTTTTGTTTTGTTTTGTTTGTTTGGACTGTCTACCTGTGTTTTGACCCATTGCCTGTTTATTGGATTACGTGTCTGGATTGCCCCTTAAAGGGACTATGTGTAGCTTTTTAGGTATTTTATTATCTAAAATCAATATTTTTATTCATAAATATGCCCTCAATGGTGTACAAATACCTATGCCAATGATCAGACTAATCCTCGTAAACGAAGAATTTATTATCTTTATATACATAGGACGGGTAGGTCCACGGAGGCTTCCATGTAGTTCCGCCATCTTGAAAAACTATAATAGCAGAGAGGGACAAAAAGTACTAAGCCAAGGCGTTTCCACAACGCGTTTTCGTTCAGAACCAGCGTCACGTGACTGAAGCCAGCAGAAGCGGAGGCGCAGAGCAGTGAGAGGCGCTTGTCACTGCCGCGGCAAGTTTAAAAGGATGCACACTGCACGATTATTTATACACCGTTCATTCATACATATGCTGAGTCACAGGATAAGGAGTCCTTGTCGTCGAAAAAGTCCAAAATAGACCGTAAAAGGAAACGTGACCGGAGATTACAAAAACAAGGGTTAATGTCGGGATAGCTAATGCAGGAGAAAGCTTTCAAAAGAGACGCTGAAGTTGCCTGCTTTCTTCTCGACAGGTAAATCAATGTTACGGTCTTAATTACAAGCTTTTTTTCATTGCTTGGTTGTGTACTTTATTATATAGACAGTCGAACATTTATAGTTAAAAGTTAAACAGGCTCTTTGATGAATAGCAGCTATTGAGTAAAGTAACGTTTGAGAAGGCTCTGATGATGATGATGATATCTAACAATGCACGTACTTCAAAAAAATATAACGAGTAAAGGCGGCATTACTACTAATTACCATAGTTAATGTTTTTCACAGTCAGTAATTGATAACTGTAACATTCTTTTTTTCGTTGTTTCAAGTTTCAGTTTGTTTTAAATAACAAACCTGTTCACCCGATGAAAAACTCGAAGTGCTATTATAAGACATCCTGTCATAGCTTTTTGGTACATAACGGCAACCGTAGATGCAACGCGCATTTGAAAAAGCGAGGCGCTGGAGAGCATTATTCGTTTGAATGCAAAATACAATTTCACCACTAGATGGGAGAAATTCCTACACACAGTCCCTTTAAAAAAGCTGCATTTGGATCTCCTCTTTGAGTCTCGGAGCAGTTTCGTGACAGAAAACTTCGCCGCACCCAGATCCAGCAGCTATGACCTCCAGGAATCCGGCAGTACAGATCTCGCCTGATCTTCCCAGCATGAGCCGGGAGTTCGCTGGACAGATCGCGGCCTTGGCCCTGGATAGCCTCGATCTGTTCCAGTACACCTGGGGGTTTGTTCCTCTCGCTGCCTCTTGCTCTCTGGGTGACGAGGCAATTAAGTTGTGTTACCGGCTGGGGGCTAAGGAGGTCGACCCGAGGGAGCTCCCCGATCTCTCCGGTCTGGATTGGAGAGAGGCACTCTCCAGATGTCTGGAGAGCTTCCTTCCGTGGCACGCCATGTCACCGTCTGCACTTCACGCCAGTCCAGCCGAGCCTGCACTTCACGTCAGTCCTGCCGAGCCAGAGCCAGAGCTTCACGTCACGTCAGCCGATCCAGAGACTGAGCTTCACGTCACGTCTGCCCGTCAAGAGTCTCGTCCCGCCGAGACTGAATCTGTTCCTGAGCCTGAATCTGATCCTAATACTGAGCCTGAATCTGTTCCTCTTCCTCTTCCCGTGCCTGTGTCTTCGGACAAGATGGCCGACTCCACGCCTGTGTCTCCGGACAAGATGGCCGCCGCCGATCCAGAGTCTCCGGACAAGATGGCCGCCGCCGAGCCAGTGTCTCCAGACAAGATGGCCGCCGCCGATCTAGAGTCTCCGGACAAGATGACCGCCGCCGAGCCAGTGTCTCCGGACAAGATGGCCATCGCCGATCCAGAGTCTGTTCAAGTCACGTGTGCGGAGCCAGTGTCTCCGGACAAGATGGCCGCCGCCAAGCCAGTGTCTCCAGATAAGATGGCCGCCACCGAGCCAGTGTCTCTGGACAAAATGGCCGCTGCCACGTCGACTGAGCCCTCAACAGAGATAGCCGCCGACACGCCTGAACCTGAGCCCTCAACAGAGATGGCCACTGTCACGTTGTCTGTCCCTGAGCCGGTGTCTGTCCCTGAGCCGGTGTCTGTCCCTGTTCCTGAGCCGTTGTCTGTTCCTGAGCCGGTGTCTGTTCCTGTGCCATGGCCGCCTGAAGGGTCGTCTCCTCCCTGGCCGCCTGAAGGGTCATCTCCTCCCTGGCCTCCTGAACCGTCGTCTCCGCCCTGGCCGCCTGAAGGGTCGTCTCCGCCCTGGCCGCCTGAAGGGTCGTCTCCGCCCTGGCCTCCTGAAGGTTCGTCTCCGCCCTGGCCTCCTGAAGGTTCGTCTCCTCCCTGGCCGCCTGAAGGGTCGTCTCCTCCCTGGTCGCCTGCACTGCCTGCTCCTCCCTGGTCGCCTGCACTGCCTGATCCGCCCTGGTCGCCTGCACTGCCTGATCCGCCCTGGTCGCCTGCACTGCCTGATCCGCCCTGGTCGCCTGCACTGCCTGATCCGCCCTGGTCGCCTGCACTGCCTGATCCGCCCGATCCGCCCTGGTCGCCTGCACAGCCTGATCTGCCCTGGCCTCCCATCTTGCCGCAGTCTCCAGGTCCTCTTCCACTTCACGGGCCTGGCCCTCCATCCCGCCCCCGGGTCCTCCTCTGCTCCACCACCCTCCTGAACTGTTTTTCTGAGCGTCTGGAATCCGCTCCTTAAAGGGGGGGCTATGTAACGGTCACAAGCTGGAGTGCCCATGAGAGCCGCCAGAGGGCACTCCACACCAGACTATCTTGTTCACTCAGACTACAGTTCCCATAACTCACTGCCCGGACTCATCATCACTGATTGTATTCACCTGTATCTCATTCACCTGTATCTCATCACCTTGTTAGTTTCAGCCTATTTATTCCTTGTTCATTCATTCAATCATTGCGAAGTTTTGTTTAGTGTCACACTGCAACTCTGAGCGTTTTCCTGGTTTTCTTGTTTATTGGTTTTTGGATTTCTTGCCTGTTCCTTGGATTACTCTTTTGCCTCTGACCCCTGCCTGTCTTGTTTTTGTTTTGTTTTGTTTTGTTTGTTTGGACTGTCTACCTGTGTTTTGACCCATTGCCTGTTTATTGGATTACGTGTCTGGATTGCCCCTTAATAAAGCTGCATTTGGATCTCCTCTTTGAGTCTCGGAGCAGTTTCGTGACAACCAGCAATAGCTGGGACAAGAGCCTTGCATATATCCAGAACTTTCTGCCTGATGTTTTCTCCTGGTTGTTGTGGAGCCGCAGATTCCATCTCCTATTGTATCTGGAGAGATCCTGTAATTTATTCTCCAATTCACAGATTCGTCTTTCAGCATTTTTTCACCCGCTTATCAACTCAATCCACATTTCCCTTTACATCTTTACTTTCTTCTGCCAGAAATTTGACTGATACCTTCACAGGGTGTCCGCGGGGTTGTAAAAAGTATTAAAAGGTAGTAAATGAAATTAGCCAAAATTAAGGGCATTAAAAAGTATTAAAAAGTAATAAATGTCATCTGACTAGGTATTACATTTTCGAACCCCCATCTAACTAGGCCTATGAGTTTCAATTTGTGTTAAGTGCTAGCCTGGCTAACGTCAGACCTCGTCTCATTGAGACGTGGTCTGGGAACCACGTTCATTTTCTCGTATTTGAGGCGTGGTTTACGAATGCCCAGTGCCGTTTATTGGGCGCTACGAATGTCTATCAAATGAGCCTGTACTCATAGCCAGTTGTTTCATTTATACCAGATGATGTATGTAGAGCGACAGAAATTCGACGAGGAAGAAGACGAAATAAACTTGCGTTCTAAACTACTTAGAACACTATCTAAGGCTGCATCGAAAGGTAACTTCGCGTCTGATGCCATGTTGGATCCATATATATAAACAAACTGCTTCAGTGTGTTGCATAGACATCGTCATCGTCTTGCCGCTCCCTTCCTGTTCTGTGATTGGTTCCCTTTTTGAGGGGAAAATCTGGTCCATGGTGTCCAGGCTGCCTAGCAGCGTGAATAAAATCGCGCTGCGCGCAAGGCAGCATGGGGTAACCCAGGCTAGTTAAGTGCAGGCCTTTCTTCTAAAATTCCTAAAATTCGCGTGGATTTATTTATATGTTGCGAGTAGGACCTGAGCGATATCATGTGACATGGTGTTCGTTCGCGCCTGAAACAAACTGGGTACGGCTGGCTTGCTGCCAAACGTGTTTGCTAGTTCGCTTCTATTTCAGTCATTTAAAGGGATACTTCACCTCTGGAAAGATGAATGTGTATTTAAAATAGGTAATTTATGTAGAAGAAATGTGAAGACATTTTTGAATTTGGAGCTTTCTAGATTGAGAAAAGCCAGAAAATTAATTTTTGGCTTATGTGGATGAAAGACAACAACTCCCAGAATGCACTTGCTTCGCTGCCCTAGGAGGCCACTCCCAAGCCACGCCAACCGGTAAGAGAGCGCAGTTGAAAACAAGGCTTGGCTACTATTTGAGACTCCGTGATGAGTTTGCCAGGGATTTCGAGATCGCCCAAAATGTCCGGGATTCGGCTTTTGCGTTCTACAGTCGCCATTCATCATGTTTACTGTGGCGAGCAGGACGAGGCTGACGGCCGCGGAAGAACGGCGTGAGGCCGGTGGCGTCATTACTGAGACGCGCCGGTCTCGCATCTCTCACGGAGGAGCGGGAATTTTCTTAGCAATGGTAAAACGCACATCAACCGATCACTTGTTTAGCGTTCATGTAAACACTACATTCAGATTCACCAATCGGAATGAATTCAGTTAGATTGAAACAAAAGGTGTGCATGTAAACAATGAATGGCGACTGCAGAAAGCAAACACCGAATCCCGGACAATTTGAACGATCTCGCCCGCCGGACAAGTCCGGGAAAAAGAGGATGGTAACCCCTACTACTCAACTTTCTCCTACTACTCAGCTTTCTTCACAGAACAAGAGCCTGCTAGCTTAGCTTCCAAAGAAAGACGGCTGATTCTATGTGTACATTCTGTGAGTGAGATCCCACCTCCTATGGGCGGCCTGAAAACATGCAGAACAACGCCTTCTACTGGCTGTAGTCTTTAGCCTCTGGCCAGAAAATCCTCCGATGACGCAAAATGATGATTTTTGCGTCATCTGAGGATTTTTTCCAGACAAAAAATACATAAATCTCTTGTCTCAGGGGGATATGAGGGTGGAAAGCACGGTAATTCGAAAATACTACAGGTTTTCTACTAATACAAAGCTTAATGCTAAATCCTGAAGTATCCCTTTAAGAGAAATCCGGGTTTTTCCTGCATTGAATTTTTTTTGGCGGCCGCCAAAGCCTTATTTGATCGGTGAGTAGCCTAATGTAGATGACTGCTGCGCTTGTGACAGGGTGTGTGCATGTTAACTGAAAGAACCGGAAAGAATGAGCAGAGAGAAAGCGCCGGTTGCGCGCGCGCTCTCTCTCCACTCTTGCTCTCTCTCCCCTCTTGAAAAAAAAACTTTACTTTTCACTTTACACCGCTACAGTTGCAGCTTGAAGTCGTGCTGGTATTAAAAAAATATTGTGAAGGTATTAAAAAAGGTATTAAAAAGGTATTAAATTCAACTTAAGAATTTCTGTATACACTGCTTCACTACTTCGATGCCTTTATCAAGGATGTCTTTCATTAATGACGGACTTGAGTGATGTTATTATCATCATGGCTAAAGGGGAATGCAGATCTTCATCATCATCATCATCATCATTCCTGCCTTTTTTGTGCGATGGTTCCTTTAACAGAGTTTCAGGTAGAGGAACGACTGAATCAGAGAACGAGTCGAAGTCCACAGTCACACTTGCACCGATATCTAAAGATGAATCCATCAGCTTAGATTTACGTTTTATAATCTTTTGTCATAGTTCAAAAATTCTTCCAATGGTTCGAGCACGTAACTCGAATATGTAAGGCCTAACTAACGAAAATCTAAATAAAAGGATAGGCCTAATTCACGACAACGAACATCCCAAAAGCAGAATAAAAAATAAATAAGTAACAAAACAGACCCCTAAATGATCAAAAAGTGCTTTCGAGAAGAAATTATGTAGTATTAAACGAGATGCACTTTAAATTACATGTTTAAAGACAATTGTTCACGGACTGATTCACTCACACTGTCAACTTCACGCCGCCATTTAATACAAAAAATATATAATAATTAAAACATTGTTTTTTATTCTACTTCACACAATTTCCCATAAATGTTAACCTGATGTATCTAATAATAGAATAAAAATAATAATAATAAAAATAAAAATAAAAATATATATAGGCTATATATATATATATATATATATATATATATATATATATATATATATATATCAGGGTTCCAGACTGCGACCATTTTTTGAGAATGTGCGAGTTAAAATTTTATGTGGTCGCATGAATTTTCCTGCATTGAACTTGTTTTAGCGCCCGCCAAAGTTCATTTTTGTCCCGCCAAAGTCTTATTTGATCGGTGAGTAATGTAGATGAACTGCTGCGCGTGACAGGGCGCATGTTTAACTGAAAGAACGAGCAGAGAGAGCCCCGGTCGCGCGCACGCACTCTCTCTCCTGAGCCAGGCGAAAGTGTAAACAAGACCTCACCGTCTCCAAACTAAGCGCTGTCTTGCTCTCTCTCCCTCGCACATATTAATCAAAATAAATCGATACGGTGGTAAAAGGTCGGAAGACCAAAGTTTCATGTGGAGCATTCGGAGATTTTTTTTTTTAATTAACGCTGGGTGTGAATTGTGCTAAATAAGTTGCCTTATCTTCTCTGAAAAGCGTTCCGGACATTCAGCTGACATAAAACAACACTTTAATTAAACGAAAAAAACTATCCAGTGATAAAATGTTTTCTGTGTTGACACAAATCTTGGATGTCCATGTCCGAACTGCTGGGATAATCACACAACGCACATGACACGTCCAATTCGCGAACTAATGACTCATTTGAACCGATTCATTTTAATGAATGGTTAAAACAGAGCCATAGAGAGAGAGAGTTGCGACACTCTTTGATGTCGCCGCTATGGCTGTCACGTGGTTCATGTAAGCCCCAATAGTTCCAAAACGTACGCTGGCTGTCATGTTCTTCTATGGGACAGACAGCAGCGATTGCATTATTGAACGGTAAATATAAAATAAAACACACACCCAAGTACTTTTTCAGCTGTTATTGCATTATTGCATTTTGTTAATGTCAGTTTTGCATTTGGAGATAAGTTTTAAGCTATATTTTTGGAGGGAAAAGCTTAGTGTTCATGTTCGCATGGGTAGTAGCACTGGCTTTAGCGGCTCTAACTTAACTTTTCCATATCATTCATCTGATGATGGACGTCTCATGATATTTATTTTAGCACAACTGGGCAGTATTAGGCTATTGATTCCCGTGATTTTGCTTATAAATTTTGATTCAGCCATTAGCCTACCTTCGTGATCACGCAAAGAGGTCTGCCGTGGCGGTCCGTTCAGAATTCGCTTAGAAGCTAGCTCACTTCTTCTGATGAAAGTGGCCACCCCCAGGACCACAACGTGAAACATGATCATGTTAAGACTAAGAATATTATTTTAAGATTAAGGCCATACACATTATCAAAACTATAACAGATTAAAAACGAATTTAAGCATGGCTGATACAAATGAAGGTTTTCAAATAAAATATTTTTTATTAAACAATGACAGACAACAAAAATGTGTGCTTGTGTGTATGAACAAGAAAAACAAAAACCAGGGGCAGGTGATCCATGAAACAGACATGACTGGTGATGGCCATAACAATCCTAAAGGTCCAGCATTGTTCTCACAAGCCGCTTCACTCAAGACAATAATAACATAATGAAAAGTTAGTATATCCCAAAAAATTAAATTAAATAAAAGTTGCTATAAAGGTGGTAGCGATTCATTACCGAACTCTTAGCTGACGAAGTCGCGCTAGCTAACTAACGTTAGCTAGCAGGCAGTGCTTGAAAATTGGTTGAAACAACCAACATAAAATATAAATAATTACGCTGTGCATGTACAAATGAAGACCAGTATAAGCATCGCAAAGGGCCTCTGATACAATATAGACAGTTGACAATTCAAAAGAGGTCGATATTTCGGCAACTTAACTCTGGAACAACTCGACGCGCAGCAATGTAAGTGAATGGTGTCCAACGCCCAAATGACAGTGTTTGGAACTATTCCGATCTTCATATCCCGGAAGTAGGCGGTTAAAAGCGCCGCCATTATTTACAACGGAGGTCTATGGGAGTGTCGCAACTCTCTCTCTCTATGGCTCTGGGTTAAAACAACTGATTTTTCCAACAGTGAACTCAGGAGACGTCTGAATCGGTGTATAACTAATCAGTAACACTTTACAATAAGGTTCTATTTATTACATGAATTACATAAAAAGTGCAGTTTGAAACCACTTGTTTTTTTGAAAAGCATATGACTACATTTTTCCACACAGTGCTATCAAGAATCGATAAGAGAATCGTTAAAGAATCGGATCGATAATCAGAATCGTCAGTGGCATTATTATTGATAAAATCTTATCAATTCCCATCCCTATGTGAAGACAGTAAAATTATAATCAAACATTAAAGAACATACATATTTTTTTAAATATTTTTTTTTTTTTTGAGAGTTAAAAGATTAAAACATTTTGCTAACACGAAGTCTTGTCACTGTCAGTCTTTTTACATCAGTGAAAAACTAAGGTATGCAGATTAAGACCACTATACGCTGATTTCACGCAGCCGCCATTTTGAAATCGAAAGTGAGGCTCCGGTGGGAAGAACCCCGGAAGTAAAGATAAACAACAATGCCTTGGATTACCAACCTGAAGCTGCTGCCGCGATTTACACTATTGGATGTTAATATCCAATATAGGATATGTATATAGTTCATTCCTGCTTCGTTTTTTACATTCTGAATTATATATAAAAAATTTATTTTATTTATAAATGAATTTCACTGTATATAGTCTAAAGTATGAAAGAAATGTTTGTACATTTTTAGAATTGACACAACATCATTAAAGACAACAATACGCTATCACATTCACGACTCTCCTGTGATTAAAGGCGACACTTCCGGTTTTCTTCCCACCGGAGCCTCGCTTTCGATTTCAAAATAACGGCTGCGTGAAATCAGCGTATTCATCAGCATGCATTGATTAATCCCATGGCATGTATAACATTTTTTTTTTAAAAAGGTGCGACCAAATCATATGCTGGTGCGACCAACTGAGAAAGTTGGTAGCACCAGTGCAACCAGTGGAAAGGTTAGTCTGGAGCCCTGTATATGTAAGGAATAATTGACGACAGGCCGTTGAATTATTAGAAAAATAATGCACACCCGAGGTGGTAATGCGGTCACGACGCGAAGCGGAGTGGCCGTTACACCTCGGGTGTGCATTATTTTTCTAATAATTCAACGGCCTGAAGTCAATTATTCCGCTTATACTACAGTTACCACACCTCGAAACATTGTTCAGATTATGTATTTCAAGACGTTTGTAAAGTTTTTGTCATTAAAACGCTCTTGTATGTAGGACTAATTTCTTACGCATCTAATCCCATGCCTCCGTTGCTAATTCCAAAACGTAATTTCAGAGTTAGTAACGGAGGTTTGAGCCGCTGATAGCAGACTAAGGGCTCTTACAGAGTCAACGCGAGCAACGCGAGCAAGTGACGCTAGCGACGCGAGCGACGTGCTCCCTTTCATAGTCTACACGTCGGACGCAAGCAACGCGGGCGATACGTGAAATGCAATACACTACTACGCAACAGGGGGCAGCAGAGTCACTGGTGACTTTGCGGGGGACATTCCGGGTGATATTCAGATCAAAATGGCAACTGAAGAGGAGTGCATCATATTGCTGATTTTACGTCGTCGGCGGCAACGAAATAGGCAGCGCAGAGTTAGGCAGTGGTATGTTCGCCCTTTAAACGCAACAAGAGACGAGGATGGGGAGTTTGTGACTCTGGTGCTTTTAGTTTATCCACCACTGAGATTTCAGAAACAGGCCTAGAGTTTATTCAAGTCTCAAAAGAGTTTATTCACAAAATGCAACTTTTAACATTCAGAAATCACACTATTATCTATTCACAATATGTAGGCTACACTCATCAACACCACTGATATTGTTATTAGCCTATATGATATTGTTATACATCGGACAATAATCTCTCTCTCTATCTCTCTCTCTCTCTGTGACTTCACACACACATGACGTTGATTATTCTTGCCTACCGAAAAATTTGACTCGGTAATTCTATGCTTCACGAACTCGTTCAACCAGCTTAGAGATGTCAGTATTTTGGGGTAGCCGAAACTGAGATGCCTCGCACCACTTCTGCATGCCACCTTCCACTTCTTGTGCGCCCGTGTGAATTTGTCACGGGCACTTTTCCAGTCCGCTTTCACTTTGTCAACACTTTTTCCCATTGCGGTTGCAATCTCCCTCCAGGCATTATCCAACGCTATTTTATTTGCGTGTAACTGAGACGAACTATCATACAAATGCGGACGTATTCGCACAAGCTCGCACAGTTTTTCCTCTTCGCCCGCCATTGTATTCAAACTGTCTTCTTCTGTAATATGAAATAATGTACAATACTTGCAGTATCGCCCCCACCAACAACGCGTAGTATTGCATGCAATGGTGCGTCGCGTATCAAAAACTGGGATGACACATTTTGCTACGCTTAGACGCATAATGGCGGCCGAAGCGCAGCGACGCGTAGCCTTGCGGGCGCGTACGCGTATCGATGCGTTGACTCTGTAAGAGCCCTAATGCTGGGGACACACGACTAGATGACACATTCTCTGACTGTTTCATCGACTGCAGCAGATTTTAAACACCGACTTTGAACACAGACTGAACGCGCTGAACACGCGTATGGGCATGATCAGTCATAAGTATCAAATTACATTCATAACCGGCCTTAAAGTGTGTTTTCCGGCTTTATGCAGTTATTAATGCAGTTATTAGAGAGAGATGTTGCAATAATGAGACAGAAAAGCATGTGCGTCAATATTATTATTTATCAATTAATTCAATCGTTTTAATTAATTCGTTAATTCTTTTTTTTTCCTATTATTGACAGATGACAGTAGGCTAGCCAAATAAATGAAACCCAAAGCCCTTTTAACAAGTAGGCCTATCAATAATTATTTATTTGTTAAATTATCTGCAATAAAAATCCGTGCTGCAGGACTATCCATTTTTTTAGCCTATATTCAGTTTAATTTTCTATTGATTATAGATAGGACTTTATAGTTTATTTATTCAAATTAAACTGCATGTTTCTATTGATTGTGAAGCTAGACATTGAAAATTGCAGATCAAGCGCATGGGGCGAAATGCTTTTTCTTGTTATGAATTGTATCCTATTTTCCGTTATTACAGTTGACTACGCGAAGTGATATGGAACTGTAATGCGGTCAAGACCTGCCTGGAACTACTTTAGCCGTGCGTTTCCCTGAAAATAATGCACACCTTAGAACGTTCTTCAACCAATCAGATTCAAGCATTCAACGGCCCTGTAGTATAAATATATATAAAAGGGCAGTAATTAAATCATCCAAACATTGTCTTTATTATGAAGTGGGTTCTTGGTAAAGGATATATATATATATATATATATATATATATATATATATATATGTGTGTGTGTGTGTATGTGTATGTGTATATATATGTATATGTGTATTCCATATTACAACAGAGGCTATCCCGGCGGTGGGGTTCACAAAATTTCAAGCAGCAAAGGCTGATCTGGTTATATTAGCTAGCTACAGGTTCAGTCCGTTTACCTTTAATTCTATTTCCACTTTCTTTTCATTTTTGTCCAACTGCAGCCTCTCCATCTCAGACCTTCCTGGAACGGTGAACTGTGCGTTGACTGTAGTGATGGGGATTTGTGGTATATGCAGTGCATACTCTGTGAGGGCTTCCAAAGCCACGACAGTATCCTAAAGTGTGTTTGAACAGTATAATTAGTATTCTCATTTTATAATTCCTTCAGATATTCTTTGGCATCAGGAACCCTGAAAAAATTCATTCAGTCACATTAAACTCACCTGTGTTGATTTGAAACCTCCTTCATAGTTCTCTTGTGAAGACAAGAAGCATGCGGCAGCATGTGCTGTTATTAAGTCATTCTGTTCTAGTGCAGTCATGAGAGCGTATGCGGTGGTCTCTACTGTTAACGCCTCATTTACCAGTCGCATATTGAAGTCATCTTTCCACACAAGACACTCTCCCTCTAATTGGTTCAGTTGAGCAGGTGAGAAGAAATAATTTACAGAAATAACACGAATGAATGACTTAAATAGATGAGTCTCTTTAATAAAGTACTTCCATAAACAATTCAGTATATAGTATGATACCTGGTTTTGCAAGACTTTTGAGTTTCTTCCAGGCTGACAGAGCTTGAGTGTGGTTAGTGAGGCAGATAGACAAGCAGTACGCCGTAATGGCTAATGCATAGGGTCTTTTAAGATCACCAGCCCGTATTAGGAGGAAGTCGGTGGCACGATACATACTTTTCTCCTAGTCAGCATTAAAAGACAATATTTTTTTCCTTTATTACAACATCACATTCTTTCATTTGTCTCTCGAGCAGGCTATTTGTCAATCCAGGCTCACTGGAAATATGTGACTCTGACAACATTTCTGTAAAACACAACCTTGATGAAGGAAGCTAAAACAGCAAAAGATTTGCATCTCGCGCTTCACCCCACAGAGCGGGTTTAAATGGGAAGCGGATGCAAGCACCAGTTGTTTTTCACTGAGGAGCCGAGCAGGAGCCAGGCCTCAGTGGTGGTCCAGCAGTGGTCCAGCGGTTGTGGCGATGGGACGTACATCTCCTTCAGGGAACGAGGGTTACATGCGTAAACAAGACGTGGGAGAGGCTGTCGTGAGGAGCATGAGTTCTGGGAACCAGGTCCGGT
Organism: Leuciscus leuciscus; assembly: GCF_965113295.1. NCBI lineage: Eukaryota > Metazoa > Chordata > Actinopteri > Cypriniformes > Leuciscidae > Leuciscus > Leuciscus leuciscus. The sequence continues at coordinate 20,752,579 of NC_138744.1, forward strand.
TCGGCCAATAAGGGGCAACTAGCAAATCCTCCTCCCTGACTTTGCACAGTGTCTGTGTGAGAAGGCTCACTGGGGAAAACGCATACTTGCGTGGGCCCCGAGGCCAGCTGTGTGCCAGCGCATCTGTGCCTATAGGGTCCCCTCGTTCAGGGAGTAGAATAACTGGCAATGGGATGAGCCCGGAGAGGCAAACAGGTCTACCTGTGCAGCTTCGAGGTTGCCCCATATCAGCTGGACCACCTGGGAATGGAGTCTGCACTCTCCAGAAACCACAGGCTATCGTGAGAGCTTGTCGGCTGCACGATTGAGCAGGCCAGGAATGTAAGTGGCACAAAGCGACCTCAGATGCTGCTGACTCCATAGGAGGAGATGGCGGGCGCGTTGCAACATGCGGCGGGAGCATAGACCACCTTGATTGTTGATGTTCGCAACGGTCGCAGTGTTGTCTGTACGGACCAGTTTGTGCTTGCCAAGTAGTGGCTTTTTGAGGCGGCCCAGCACAAGGCGTACTGCTAACAACTTGAGGCAGTTGATGTGCCAATGCAGGATGTGCCGTCCAGATCCCCGCAACTGTATGCCCGTTGTACGTGGCCCCCCAACTGGTGGTGGAGGCATCCGTGGTGACCACAGAATGCCTGTACACTTGTTCTAGGGGAACTCCTGCCCGTAGAAACAAAGGGTCTGACCACGGGCTGAGAGTTCGGCGGCAGGCCGGGGTGATTGTCACAAGGAGCTTGCCACTCTGCCATGCCCATCTCGGGACTCAGCCGTGAAGCCAGTGCTGAAGCGGCCTCATATGAAAAAAGCAGAGTGGCATTACTGCGACTGCCATATGCCCCAGGAGTCTCTGAAAATATTTCAGTGGGGCTGCTGTCCTGCTCTGGGGTGTATTCAAGCAGTTTAACACTGACCGAACACGTTCCTCTGTGAAGTGTGCTGTCTGACCGAGTCCAACTCCAGTTTGCTATTTTCCCAGTTGACCCCAAGTCCCAACTGGCTAAGGTGACTGAGCACCATGTCCCTGTGTTCGCACAACTATTCCCAAGACTGAGCTAGTATCAGCCAATCGTTGAGGTAGTTGAGGATATGAACACCACACTCTCTCATGGGAGAAATAGCCACCTCTGTGACCTTCGTAAAGACAGCCCGAAGGGTAGGACTTTTTACTGATACACTCGACCCTCGAACTCAAAGCACATGAATGGCCTGTGTCGCGGGAGAATCGAGACATGGAAGTACGCGTCTGAAAATGCATTTCTGTGTCAACATCTTGAACGAGAGCCTGCGAAAGGCCCAGTTCAAAACTCACAGGTCCAATATCGGCCGTAACCCACCGCCTTTCTTGGGTACAATGAAGTACGGGCTGTAGAAGCCGGTCTTCATATCGGCTGGAGGGACAGCTTCTCCAGTAGGACTGCGATCTCTGCTCGCAACACAGGGGCACCCTCGTTCAGCACGGAGGTGAAGTGAATGCTCCTGAAGTTTTTTTATTGAAACACAACAGGAACACAAACAGAACATAACTGAAGATTCTCCACCCGGCCCTTCTCCGGGGGAGGGAGTGCTGCGGTCACCATCTCCCAAAGAGCTGCTTCCTCCATCCCTGGGTTGCCCGTCTCAGGGACACTTGTACTTGCGCTTGCCATCTGTTTTGGCAGCGGCTGGGACGGGCTGGGCGGCCTTCCAGCAGCCGGCTCCACGCTGAGGCCTGGGTAAAGGCTACTGCGCAGGCCGAGCGGGAGCGGAGGTGGCGGCAGGAGGACGCCCTTGGCAATGAGCAGGCAGAGGATCTGCCAGGGCAGGATGTGTCAGATCGCCTCCCTCTGCTTCTGGGTGGCAGAGAACTGCGGGGCGATGTTCTCCACCACATCACCGAATAGGCCAGCCTGGGAAATGGGGGAGTCCAGGAACCGATACTTGTCGGTCTTCCTCATGTCTGCCAAGTTCAGCTAGAGATGGCACTCCTGGACCACAAGTTTGGACATTTCCTGACCAATTGAATGTGTGGCAACCTTTGTCGCCCGGAGGGCAAGGTCAGTTTCTATACGGAGCTCACCCATAAGCTCACGGTCAGGGCTACCCTCGTGCATATCTGAGTTCTTTGACCTGATGGACTTGCAGGACCTGCAAGGAGGAAGCACCTGTCCACATGCTCTGTAAGCCTTGCCCGTGAGAACGGACAAGAACTTACAGGCCTTGGATGTGAGACGCGGATTACCCCTCCAGGAAGAAAGTGGTTTCCAGCACAGTTGCATCGCGACAGACCGCTCAACCGGAGGAATACCCACATACCCTTTGGCCGAACCACTGTCAAGGGTAGTGAGGGGGAGGAGGTACCAGCTCTGTTTCTGGCAGAAAAAGGTGTCGTCCACAACCTGGTAACCTCCTCGTGCCCTTCCGGAAAGAAAGGCACTGGGGCGGCGTGCTGAGAACCAGCACTCGAGATAACAATCGTCCAACCTCGAGAGTTCGGGGCACGATCGGTTCCACTCAAGCCAGACTATCCTGGTGGCCCAGGAAAGCATAGCCATCAATTCTGGATCAGGCTCGGGGAACGCTAATCTCCCAGAAGGGGGTAGCGCAAATTCAAGCTCACCTTCCGATGCTGCATCTGGTCGGCAGGGGGAGCTCCAAATTAAATGACTGGCCAGTCATAAGAGGAGCCAATGTGATCAATCGAAATCTCCATGGCTTGTGGTGTTTGTGAGGAGTGAGGGACCCATGGGGATTGGGTATGGGGCGGGGAAGCCCTCACTGTTATCCTCAAGTCACCCAGGCTATTCGTCCAAGTAGCCCTTTTCTGGGGTTGGCCAGAAGAGGAACTATATTGAGGCATAGGTAAGGGGATCCCACCTCTTTTAAGGTATAGGAGTCTCGACCGTTACACAGAGATTGTCATGTTCCCCTAGTGAGAACATGAGTCATCCACAAACGCTGCTTCAGCGTGCTGAATGCCCAGGCATGTGTTGCAGTGTTCATGACCATAAGCCTGCGCCAGGGAACAACCGCATCCAGAAACACATGTTTGCTCTTTCAGGAATTAACTCACTCAGCTGTTATTAAAACAGCGATCTCTTTGAAGATGCCCTCGACACCAACACTGCTGGAGAGGCTTCTTCCTAAAGAACGCTCGACACACTCGTTGAATTCAACACTCTCAGAGACTGCATAAAGAAGATCTGTTCAGCTCCAAAGCAAAAGACAACTGGTGCTTGCATCCGCTTACTATTTATACCCGCACTGCGGGGCAGAGTGCATTAATCAAATCTCGCACACCAATGTGCATTTGCTTGTTCTGTTTACACTCGAAGATGATTGGGGCTCTCTGACGAGATCCCAATACGTCGGTACGTCGAACGTGATCGACTGAAAGGGGACCCCTAAGACCTCTAATATTAAGCCCTATGCTGCAAGAACAGTTATAGTTATTTATATTATTTTTCATGCATTTTTCAAGTCATGCATTTGCTTTTCAATGTGCATGCTCATAATCCATTATAAACTGATTCATAAGACTTAATTAGTCAGTCATATGGTTCCATGAATGTACAATATTTATAAAGTCGAGTCAAGTCAAGTCACCTTCATCTGTTCTGGATATGCCCCGGACTCGGCTGACTACGGTAAACCTTGGGATAAACAGAGAGACTACTATTAGTGTAGATGCCATTCTACTTATGATGTAACAAGTACATCAAGATGTTATGGGAAGTTTTCCCGGTTCCGGCTGACCTGATTTATGCAGCCAAATAATCCTTTTACATGACTTGAATTATAGAAATTGATAATGTGCTGTGTATATGCCAGGTTAACCCTCTGAGGTCGGCAAACGCGCCCCCGCGTTTTGCTGGATTTTCTTCACATTGTAGCACAATAAACTTAAATTACTCCGTCATTTATGGTCATACAGAAAAAAGAAATATAAAAAAAGAATCTGTGATATTTCTACTTTTGTATGTGTCCACTTACAATCAAATCAAAACATTGTACTTTTGTAAAATAAAGAAAATAAACAGGGTGTGCGTTCTGCCTCTCCATCGCGTAAACTTTTTTTTCTTGAGCACGTCTATAAACAGAAACAAAACTCAGCGAATACTTGTCACACATTTATGAGCCATATACCTTTATACACATTTAAGTGTGTACTTTTAAATGATCGGATTCAAACTGAAAACAAATATTCTCTGTTTAAGTAATTTGTATAAAACCAACAGGATGTCCAGTATCTCAAACGCTTGCTTATTACTTTTAATTCGACCACGCCCACTCGCGCAAAAGTGATTCACATGCAAATCGTCCACATGGAACGCGAACGCCCTCGTTACCTCAAACACAAAACACCAAAAAACTTCACAAGTCTCTGCTTTTCGTCGAGTTTGGAAGACACGTCTGAGCTTACATTGGATTTGCCTCAGAAGAAGAAGAACGCGATTTGAAGTCAAGAAAGATGTAAGGTAAGAAATTCTTACTTATTAGTTTATGGTATTGTTGCATAAACTTCACATTGCAGTTGAACTGTTGCTAGATATATGGTGAATATTATACTATTTAGACCCGTGTTTACTGTTAAATACTGTTTGTGGATATCTGCTCAAACATAGATATGTATAACCATAATGTTTAATATTTTGGAGCGCGATCGCATTTGAATGTATCATATTTTGGAGCGCGATCGCGTTTGAATGTATCATATTTTGGAGCGCGATCCCGTTTGAATGTATCATATTTTGGAGCGCGATCGCGTTTGAATGTATCATATTTTGGCGCGCGATCGTGTTTGAATGTATCATATTTTGGCGCGATCGCGTTTGAATGTATCATATTTTGGAGCGCGCTGTGGGTTTGAATGTATCATATTTTGGAGCGCGATCGCGTTTGAATGTATCATATTTTGGAGCGCGCTGTGGGTTTGAATGTATCATATTTTGGAACGCGATCGCGTTTGAATGTATCATATTTTGGAGCGCGTTTGAAAGGAAATATGCACCAAACATTAGGCTTTATGTTTTTACTATTATCTCATTTCATATCATCATAACGAATGGAAACATTTGAAGTAACATAAGATAATCAATATATTTTTCTCTAGCATTGTTACTGAAATCTTTTGGAAGATTTATAGGCTGCTATAGGTTATTGTTATTATTATTTTATGCAGTACTGCACATAGCTTGTGCCTACAAGACACAACAAACATGGTGTTCATTATATTATATATTGTTGGAAACATTTGTGTGTGTGTGTGTGTGTGTGTGTGTATTCTGTGAATTTTAAAAAGCAATTTTAACCAGAAAAATCTAAAATTTATTCCCAAAATCGTGCAGGCCTAGTTTCTCTTGATACCAGTATATGTTCACTTTTTTATTTTCTTTCAGGGACCAGATGCAACTGAGTCCTGCTGACTTCAACATTCACATGAGTTTCTGTACATGAACATGGTAAAGTGAAAATCAAACACCTTGGAAATGAAAGGTATGTACAATGTTTTTAGGAATGGCATAAAGGTCTCTGTCTTTGGATCATTGTTTTCAATGTGCTCTTTTGTCATTTGTTGTGTATCTTTGGATTATGTTGTGTTGTAAATAAATCCAAACAATCTAAAAGCCATTCTTTTTTAAATCTCCTCATTCTTTGTGCAAGGTTGCTCTGAATGACAGGGCCTGATCGCTCCTAATAGGGCCGTTAGGGGAGTGTCTTTGTCTTTCTCAGGTGTTAAAGCCTTACATATTAATGAGATGATCACGCCTCTTCGCATAAGGCTTTTTCACACAAAACACGTCTTAGAAATTTTAAATCAATATATTGTCTTATCTGAATGAGCGGTCAGGGTGATTTTCACATAGTTTTGGAGCAAATATTCTAGGCTACGTGATACAATTTTCAAAAGTCTTGTGAAGAAATAATCAGTATGGGTTTCATGGCCTTATTTCAGTGACAATTTTCAGTGTATTTTCACAAACCACGCATAAATGTCATTATCTCAAAACTACAAACTTTTACACACATGCTGCTGATATATAATTGTAGCAGAGTTTGTGCTAAATACAGTGTAATAAGACTTTAGCCATGACAATGTCACAAGTAACAGAAATAAGCACAAATGTCAGAGCATGTCAGAACACCTCCAGGGCCAGAAAACAGCTCAGACCCCAGAGGGTTAAAGCTAGGGGTGACCCCGAATAGTCGAAGATTCGATGCTTCGATAGGAGGAGCCTGATTCGACTACCGATCTCACGGTCGAATCTTCGCAGAGGTGTTATGAAACGAGGATCATGCCACTTTGGCTATATGAGGGCGCTCAATGTCTGATTTCACATAGAACTAGCTTTTATGTAAATACGTTAATATTCAGCCTATTATGACAATGCTGTAGGCCTATATAAAAATGTGCAAAGAAAAAAGCTTTTAATAAATATTTTTTAACGTGCGTGAATAAATCCAAACACCCCGTGACAGATTTAAGTTTCACTTTCAATCCGTGACCGACAGAGGAGCGTCTTCGCGGCAAGGATTTAAATCTTTAACAATGTCTGGAAAAAGAAAATCTAAAGTGTGGATGTACACGATTAGAAAGGATATTCTCCAAGGCTGGATTTAGCATCAGGAAAACCATGATCGCACTTCTGCCGGCCAACGTTAACATGTTTCACGCATAGACTGGGTTTCACGTTATAATGTATTTTATCCGCGCGCACAATTTGAAAAGACTCCAACGGACAGACAGAGTGAAAGACTTTCAGGATTTGTTCTCTCGATCAGGTACAAGTGATTTCAAAACTTTTCAGCAGGTTCTAATTTTATTTTTGGATGCTGTGAACATTTTTAGCTAAAAAGACTGCCTCTCCAGTTTAGCATTTATTGTTGTTTCTGCAGTTAAAAAGACAAAGTTGAAAATTCTGGCTACTATCGTTATTTTAATAATTTCTTTATTTAAATTTTATTTATTAATCTGTCAGGGTTATCTAATCTAACTATTTGTGGCTTGTGTTTTGAATATATGTTCCCCTGCACTTTAGGCATTTTGCACACATTTGCTCCTCATCCTGTGACTTGATTCTGATTTATTTCGTTTTGTATTTTAGTTTATTAGAAAGGTATATTCTGTTCTAATTTAATTTAGTAAATTAATTGTTTATTTTTTCGGTGCATCGATGTTGTGCTGTAGGCTGGCCAGCTCGCACAGATAATTTAGCCGATTTAATTTGATTTGCATGTGAAATGCAAATCTGCAGTGTGGCCTTTCTGGAATTATTTATGTTATTTCTTAGTTTTATTGATCAAAAATGTTTTTATACATTTTCTTCTATATCTTTGTGTGATTTTCTGTACTTCGCGGCTTTGAAAAGTTAAAGCCCCGCCCCCAGCCCCACCCCCATACACATGATTCGACTATTAGTCAACTATGGGCAAGACATGACGATTCTGATTCGATTCTGATTCGACTATGAAAATCCATAGTTAAATCCAATTTTAATGTTCCAGTTAAAATTGGTTAAATTGTTTAGTGAAATTAAGAAATTAAGTAAAAATTCTCACTGTAGGTAGGCGCATTCACCAACGCACTCCAAAAGTGTGATTAGACTTACGCAATCCGTTCCTATGATAAAATGTGCAACCCATTTGAATTCTATAGAGAATGTAGTTAACCCCCTGGGGTCGGCCTTGCTTTTTTTCTTATCAGTGCGAAAGAGACTCAAATAACTCAGTCGTTTTTAGTCATACATATAAGTGTTATATATAATTCAAAACTGTTAAATGTCGTACTCGGTTACTAACGTAACCTCGGTTCTCTCTAGAGAGGGAACGAGTACTGCGTAAGTCTTACGCTAGGGGAAAATCTCTTTTCCGCGAGATACTGAAGCCAAAAATTATCCTTAATTTTGAAATAATGTAAAACGCGTTGCAACATGCAGACACAGGCGAGACGGCTCGCGCGCCTATTGGCTGCCCTGCGGCAACTGCAGCAGCCTATCGATAAGGCCCACTCGTGATGTCAGGTCCAATGGGGGCGCTTCGCGCCCAATACGTCACGTCCCGCCGAAACGGGCGTGGCCTTGGGCTATAAATATAGCTTCGAGAGGCTAGCTAACTGGTAACGCCGGAGCGAACCAGAGCATGTGCAGGCACGGCAAGATACGCAGTACTCGTTCCCTCTCTAGAGAGAACCGAGGTTACGTTAGTAACCGAGTACGTTCTCTTACAAGAGGTTCTCTCGTACTGCGTAAGTCTTACGCTAGGGGAACACAGTGTAAAACGCCGTGCATGCTAAGATCCAGCACCAAAGTCCCAAGGGCAAGTGCCCGGGCTCATACAGTACATGATCATAAGGGACTCACAGAGAGTCCAGGAAAGAGTGGCTAGAATAGCATCATTCCTGTAAAATATAACATCCTATAAGGAGCGGTTACACTGATAACGTTTCATACAGTCAGGGAGCATTTGCTCAAGCAGTTTCAGTATTCTGGGCCGAAAGCATCGGGGCAGACAGTACCGAATTATTAGACCGAAAGCAGCTCAGCCTGTAAAGCGGGAACCTCTAGGTTATAAAACCTTATAAATGTAGACGGGGAGGCCCAGCCTGCCACCATACAGATATCTTGCAAGGCAATCCCACTAGACCAAGCCCACGACGAGGCCATACCTCTCGTGGAGTGCGCTCTGACACCTAATGGGCACTGCAAGCCCTTAGAGGTATAAGCCAGCGCTATAGCATCGACTATCCATCTGGATAGGCTCTGTTTCGACACGGCAAGGCCTTTAGTGCGCCCGTAGAATGAAACAAAGAGCTGCTCTGTCTGTCTGAAGACAGACGTGCGAGACACATAAGCCCTTAATGCCCTGACAGGGCAAAGGAAGCTGGCGTCCTTTTCCTCGTTAGAGACCGGCAGGGCGGACAGGGAAATCACCTGAGCCCTGAACGGTGTGTTGAGGGATTTAGGAACGTACCCATGCCTTGGTTTTAGTATGACTTTCGAGTCATTTGGCCCAAACTCCATACATGTTGCGCTCACTGAGAGCGCTTGTAAGTCCCCTATACGCTTCACTGAAGCGAGAGCCAGAAGAAACACTGTCTTGAAAGACAGGTGTTTGATATCTATTGATTGGATCAGCTCAAATGGGGCACCTTTCATGGCCTCCAAGACCGTAGACTTGTTTACTGCAGAATACACTGGAACAGTCGCATTTTCTGGAACTGAACGAGCGAGAAGTTTGAGTGGAAGTCTGGCCGCAGCGGGACTTGGACACCGTCACTTTCCTAGGCGGGCTAGGAAGACTTTGAAGCCTCGGGCCTTATCTCAATCTTCGGCCGGGGCCCACGTAGAGGGGGGCGGTGGCCGGTAGAGCGAGAGCGCGGTCTCGGGTCCCGGGCTTGTCGACGCTGTGAGGCGGCGGCGGGGGGCGGAGGCTGCGGTTGCGAGCTTCGAGCAGACGGCTGTTTAGAGCGGCCTGCTGCGGAGCTAGAGCGCTTCGGTAGAAAGTGCTTCATGGCCTGCGACGTCTTTTGTACCTCAGTAGCACTCCTCAGATCCGGCACGCTGATAGCTTCCACGCCTTCCTCGTCCAGTTTTCGGAGAAGGTCGGCCTGGAAGATCTGGAGGGTGGCCATAGTGTGCAAGGCTGATGCAGCCTGTCCAGCGGCGGTATAAGCGAGACTGTGCAGGGCTGACGTCGTGCGGCAGGCTTTAGATGGCAGCGCCGTCTTAGCACGCCGTCCAGCAGAGGGCGGGCAAAGATGGGCTGCTACTGCTTCTTCCACCAGAGGAAGAGAAAGGTATCCTCTGCCTTTAGCACCGTCCACCACGGAGAATGCTGCTGAGGCAGAAGTACGCATCCTGGCCGAGAAGGGGGCGCTCCAAGACTTTGCGAGTTCTTTGTGAAGCTCAGGAAGAAACGGGGCGGGTCTTGAAGGCGTCGAAACGCGGTCCCCCTGCAGGAAGCAACCGTCCAGCCGGTTGCGTGCAGGCTCGTCGGGCGCTGACCACTCGAGGCCGAGGCTCTCTGTGGCCTGTGTGAGCAGACGCGTCAGCTCAGCTTCAATATTGGCCCTTTTTCCTGACGGCTCGCGGGCAGAAGAAGGGGCGAGGTCCGCAGAGCTCGACCAATCCTCACTGCCTGACGCCAGGATAGAGCAGCTGTCCTGCTCGATAACTGCCGCTTCTTCTTCGTCGTCACCAGCGGAAGCGGCGGCCACTGTCCGGGGGTGAGAGATCCGGGCGAAGCCGGCGGCGAAGCTGGCGGGCGAAGCTGGCGGCGAAGCTGGCGGGCGAAGCCGGCGGGCGAACCGGCGAGCTTTTTTCGGTGGGAGGAGGCTCAGGGACCCGCTGAGCACGGCGCTTTTTACGGCGCTGCATCACAGCAGGGAGTGCAGTCTCGTGGAAACATGCCAGGCGAGTCCTCAGAGTCGCCATAGGCAGTAGCTCGCAGTGAGGGCATCCGCCGTCGGTGAGCGCGAGAGCTGCATGTCCTTCACCCAGGCAGGAAACGCAAACGACATGGCGGTCCCCGTCGCTGAGTGGGGCTCGGCACGAGCCACAGAAGGATCGAGGCATCTTGAAAAAGACGCTCTGCTCTTTTTGTGAAGGAGTGTGAGTCGCGGCGGCGAACACACACTATGCAAGAAAAGGATATAACGCCGGATAGCGTAGCAGGAACGGCGGCTGAAGGCGGCGCGGCCAGCGGCTCCAGATGCAAGCTCGTCCCGCTGAAAGGCTTTCTCTGACGGCGCGGCTTCTTCTCTCTGGATCCAGCGATGCGTATGCTCCGCTGAAGAGATGAAAAATCAGTTAGCTAGCCTCTCGAAGCTATATTTATAGCCCAAGACCACGCCCGTTTCGGCGGGACGTGACGTATTGGGCGCGAAGCGCCACCATTGGTGGGCCACCAGTGGGCCTTATTGATAGGCTGCTGCAGTTGCCGCAGGGTAGCCAATAGGCGCGCGAGCCTCCTCGCCTGTGTCTGCATGCTGCCGCAACGCGTTTTACATTATTTCAAAATTAAGGATAATTTTTGGCTTCAGTATCTCGCGGAAAAGAGATTTTCCCCTAGCGTAAGACTTACGCAGTACGAGAGAACCTCTCGTAAGAGAACTACTTTTATTTGTGTACACATAATAAAAACAAAATGTTGTGATTTTTGTGAAATAAAGAAAATAAACATGCGCGTTCTGCTGTCTCTCTCATTCGGAAGCGCGACAGAAAATGAACTGTAACTCTTAAAAAAATATATAAAAAATAAGTAATAATAAAAAACCTTACCAACTAGATTCCCCCCAGTGAATCTCAACCATTTCCAGCCCTGATTGAGAGCATATGTTGTAGTTTAGATATATTTTTAAGATGGAAGAATGCGTTTTTACGGATGCTAGAAACGTGTCTTTCAAATGAAAGATTGGTATCAAAGAACACACCCAGGTTTCTAACTGATGACAAAGACTTGACGGAACATCCATCAAGTGTCAGACAGTGTTCTATGTTATTACGTGCAGAGGTTTTTGGTACAATAATTAGAATCTCTATTTTTTCAGAATCAAGTAGTAGGAAATTAATAATCAATTTTTTTATATCAGCTATGCATTCTGTTAATTTTGTGAATTGGTAAGTTTTGTCGAGGTGCAAAGAAATATAGTGCTGAGTATCATCAGCGTAACAGTGAAAGCTAATGCCATGCTTCCTAATGATATCTCAAAAGGGTAGCATGTCCAGGATGAAAAGCAACTGTCCTAGTACTGAGCCTTGCGGTACTCCATACTTATCGATATGACACCTCTTTTACTGCTACAAACTGATAACGGTCAGACAAGTATGATTTGAACCATGCCAATGCAATTATACTAATGCCAACATAATTTTCTACTCTTTTCAAAAGAATATTGTGGTCGATAGTATTAAATGCAGCACTAAGATCCAGTAAAACTACTAGAGAGATACAACCACGAGCAGATGATAAGAGCAAATCATTTGTAACTCTAATTAGGCAAGTCTCAGTACTATTATACAGTCAAAATCCTGACTGGAAACAGATACCATTTCTTTCTAAAAAGGAACATAGTTGTGAGGATACTGCTTTTTCAGTATCTTTGACAGAAAAGGGTAAATTCCAAATTGGGCTGTAATTGACTAATTCTGTAGGATCAAGCTGAGTTTTTTTTTGTTTTTTTATAAGCGGTTTAATAACATCCAGCTAAAAAGTTTTGGTACGTATCCTATTGACAAAGATGAAATAATGATATTGAGAAGAGGATCTATGACCTCTGGAAGCATCTCTTTCAGTAGCTTAGTCTGTATAGGTTCTAACATACATATAGTTGATTTAGATGTTTTAACGAGTTTAGACAATTCTTCCCCTCCTATAGTAATGAATGAATTAATGGGATTTTTCCTCAGGGACACTATAATGCACTGTCTGAAGCGATTCTGTAGTAGACGGTTGCATGGTTATAATTTTCTCTTGCAATAAATAATCTTTGCAAGTAAAGAAGTTCATAAAGTCATTACTAATTTAGCCACTGTATCAAATAAATACCTTGGGTTGTATTTATTTTCTTCTAAGAGGGTCGAAAAAAAAAACTCTACTTTTATTTTCTTCCAGCTGTGCTCCAATTTTCTGGCTGCTCTCTTAAGGATCCGAGTGTGCTCGTTGTACAGCGTCGCTGGACAATTTTCTTTAAGCGCAAAGCAGCTACTGCGCTGGAAGTGCTGGAAAAGAGAGAGTCAAGAGTTTCTGTTGCAATATCGAGTTCTTCTATGCTTTCTGGTATGCTGAGGAGATTAAACTAGTCTTGATCAGGAAGATTATTTATAAAGCAATCTTTAGTGGTAGAAGTGATAGTTCTACTTTATTTGTAATAGGGAGTCAGTTTTGCAGCCTTGGCTAAAAGGAGTATACATGAGACTAGATAATGATCTGAGATGTTATCACTCTGCTGCAGAATTTCAACAGCATCAACATTGATTCCATGTGACAATATAAGATCTGAAGTATATGATTAGGGCAATGAGTGGGTCCTGACACATGTTGCCTAACTCCAAAAGAATTTAGATTGTTTCTAAATACCAATCCCCATATGTCTTTATCATTATCTACATGGATATTAAAATCACCAACAATTTAGCAATTTAGCAACGCTATAATGTTATTATATTGTAGTTACAATGACTTTATGAATAGCCGCTGTGTTCTTATAAATATTTATTGTGAGCAATAATACAGTTACTATACTAACCTCTATAAATGCTTAATTGACATCTTTTTCCTAATAGAATGCAATTTTCCTAAAGCAAATATTAACAAATTTGAAATCAAATCATCATTATACATTTTAAATCGTTTATTTTTAAATTATTATTATTATTTTAAGTATGATTTTAAACTGCTATAAGCAATACCATATTGCTGAGGAGATTTGGGTTTTAACATATCAAAATTACCATTCATGACCTCTAATGCAAACATTAGCAGTAAAATGCATAATTGATACATCTAATTGCTACAGAAAACAAGTGTAACACTTTGATATTTGATAATTGCCCATTGAAAAAGCAAATGAATGACTTATGTAATTATAAAAAATAATATAAATGTAACTATAACTGTTCGTATAATATCGTATAGGTCTTAATGAGTCTTTGTAAATATATTTATAGAATAGTAATACTTACTTATACACAGCAAGTATAATTGGGGCTATAATTCATTATACTGTAAGCATGGGCTTCATGGAAAGTGTGTGTATGTGTGTGTGTGTGTGTGTGTGTGTGTATAAATATAAATATAAATATATAAATATTTATATGTATGTTTTTGTGTTCCCCTCACACTTTGCATTCAGGGTTTTGTGTTCCACCGAGAAACTTTGCAGTGTTCAAATACTTTTTAAGACCAGTGTAAATGATACAATCACTGATTCTTACCACATCGGTTAATTCTCTGCCCAAGAAAGGGAGGGAATGATAAAGGGCTATCGTGATGAAAGCTGTTAAAGAGGCATCTTGCTCAGCTCCTCTAATACCTCCCTACAACAAAAACAATGAATATCAGCACATTTATTGCAGTACCATAGGAATGCAATTGCTGTTTATACTATTTTGCAATGTTTCACATGTTGTTTGACATAGTAAAGTTTTTTTGCAAAACCCCTTGGTTTACTGGCAAATGATGGAAGGCATTCAGACCTGCATTTCCCTGTGTATGACTGGATTGGCATCAGTGAAGGACCCATCTGAGCTCTGTGTTCCAATCAGATATGTGACTGCTTGACGGATGTCCTCCAGTGAAATCAACTTTTCCGTTGAATTTAGCTGTTTAAGAGTTCCTATCTGTCCTTCAGCAACTAGGGACAACACTTTCGCCACCAGCGCAGTCAACCTACGAGAAGTGAGAAGCCATCTATTACTTCGAATAGGTTGGGATTTAAAATAAATAACAACAACTACAACAACATTTTATTTGCAAAAATAGATATGGGAAGTGTAGCACTGAATTGCACAAAAGAGGTCACATTTTTGTGACTTGGCATATTTTTGACATTGAATGCACATCAAATTTACCATCACATTTAAATGCACATCAAATTTACCAGGTACTTGTCGGATGGTCTTGCCAAGCTCCGTAGGATCCATCAGGCTTTTTGAACAATAAAATTCGCTCATAACCTGCCAGGATAAAATGTAATGCCACAAACTTTTAGAGTCAGAGCAGGGTACAGCCTGATACAATCAAATTGTGTTAAATCACAGGCCTTAGTCAAGAAATAAATTATATTAAAAAGATTTTTGCAAACAGGTGTGTGTGGGATATTTGGTGCTGACTGAAGAAAGTTCACCCAAAATAAAAATTCTGTTATTAATTTTTCACATTTATTTCAAACCCCATATAATTTTCTTAAAGGGGTCTAATGATGCGATTTCTTGTTTTCCTTTTTCTTTAGTGTGGTATGTAGCTGTTAGTGCAAGTATAAGATTTGCATATTTACAAAGCTCAAAGTCTCAAACCCAAAGAGATATTCTTTATAAAAGTTAATGCTCAGCCACGCCTTCCTAAAACGCTTCGTTCAAACACGCCCCCACAAATCTACGCCCAAATGTATGCGCAAAGAAAGAAGGTGTAACTTTTATTCTCGCTGTATTATTGTTGCCGCCATGTTGTGGAGACGCTGTGTTTATCATTGCGAAAGCTAAACTACTTTGTTTGGCCTTCCAAAAGAGGACACAATTAGAAAACCGTGTTTAAGCATTATTTAAAACGCTATTCCAGAACAGTACAACTAAAATTTTCGACTGTGTGCAGCGCATTTTTCGGAGGACTGTTTCCAGAACCTGCAAGAGTACAAGGCCAGCTGTGCACAAAGGCTGATTCTAAAAAGTCATCATGCATGCATCTTTGCATGCACATTCTGACGCTTCTGACTCAAGTATGGTAAGTATGGTTTCATATTTTAAGAATTTGCTACTGACTATTCAAACACGAGTTTTGAGCAGTAAAGAGTAGCGCTTTCTTGTCGTTTCTACAATCACAAATGCAGACATAGTTTTATGTTTACATAGTGTTCTCACATGCGTAGCGTGGCACGACGTGTAAGAAGACAGTACAAGTCATTATAATCAGTAATTATGTCCCCAATGAAATAAAACCTTACCAATCTGATACGATCTGATCCAGTCGTGCTGGCAAAGTTGATCGATCAGCTTGGACATCTGCATTTTCCGGATTAGATTCGGGCTCAAATTGATCATAAGGTAGAACCGACATTATCACCGGTCATTATTGCTTTGGGAGCTGATGTTTCAAAAATGGTAAGGAGCATGACCAGTGTTGCCAGATTAGAAATGTCGAAGTATTGTACCAAAACCTCAAAATTATCGTTTTTTGAGAAAAATTATCGTACACGAACCAAACACATAAAATATAGCTATTTTCCAACAATTTTATTTTCCAAATAATTTTACAGCCAATTTAAACAAGCTGTGTAATACGCTCACACTAACTGAAGGAAGTCTGGCTACTTAACTTTTTTTTGCCAAAGTGCAAAAGATATGCCGACAGTCCACATTTTGAACTAGACCATAATTAAACTATGATACAGAGAGAAAAAAGTGCACAATTAACACTAGAAGGATTCAAATTCGATCTCTAAGTTGTTGTCATCATCGGATTGTGCTGTGTTGGCAGGTGTTGTTGGTAGGGGAATCCTTTTACGGTACAGATTGGATGCCATCATGGAACTGATCTAAACTGAACTGTCTTCTTCGGCAAAACTGTAGTGTAGTGTTGACGTGCGGTCGACACCATGTGGTGTGTGTGTGTGTGTGTGTGTGTGTGTGTGTGTGTGTGTGTGTGTGTGTGTGTGTATACGTGTGCTTGCGTGCAGGCAGGCGAGCCTGCGAAATGATTCGGGGTCAGAGAGAGAAGCGGTAGGATGTGTGTTTGGACGAAAGACTGAAAACTCTGAAATTATCGTACATTATGGGATTTTTTTCATTATTGATCGTACATCGTACAGAGGTCAAAATTATCGTTCAAATACGATAATTATCGTACATCTGGCAACACTGAGCGTGACATTTCCGTCACACGCTTAAGGATTTCAGGCCAATCACAATTCACTGGATCGCTGGCCAATCAGAGCACACCGCGCTATTCAGAACGACAAGCTTTGTAAAAATCGATGCGTTTCAGAAATGCGGGGCATAGAGGAGCCACAATAATGTACTGTATGTGTAAAATAATTACTTTTTTTAACCTAAAACTGCGTAAACACACTGCATTAAACCAAATACGCAAAATAACGTTCTTTTTAGAACCATCATATGACCCCTTTAATGAAAAATGGAAATAATTTTTTTTAAAGACTGTGTTTTGACATTTTTGTTAAAATAGCATGTACCCAAGGTCCATGACTGTCATTTTAAAAATATATATTTTAAAAATAATAATTATATATATATATATATATATATATTATTATTATTATTATTATTTTTATGTTTTCTTATGTGGCATACAGGTACACTAAACCTTGCTCAATGAAATCCATTGCTTTGTCTCTGGATCCTGCTTCCAGTTTCAGCCAGCACTGAGTTTTGTCTATGTAGCGGACTGCCAAGGCAGTTGGAGACATAAAGATCATAGTCTGCTCTCCACAGCCTTTCGGTGCACGGATCAGATTTTCCACTTTGGATGGTGAGAGTAACGGAACAGCAGTGGACTGGAAAAATACTACTTCTGCATTCAAAAGATTTTAGTTAAATCTAAGATAATACAATAAATACAGTACGGGTTTGACCTTACCCAATATGTGATAATAAATAATAAATATAAAAAATTTAGAATTTGACAGCATTCACAACAACTAAGTTTTAAAAATATGTTGCTTTGGACCTTCTAGTTTGACAAACAAGTTGACATCCGTTTCAGGGACAGTGTTGTTTGGGAAAAATCCATCGATAAACAAGTGCCGGTCACTTCTACCTGATGAGCAGAGTTCAGGTATTTATTTCACAAACTTTGTCAGAGCTTTAAAAAAAATTTGCCAAAATATGTGTTTCCCTTTCAGCAGGGAACTCCGACGCCTCGTCGGGGGAGTTCCCCTGACGAATTGGGATCACGCTAGGGAGACCAATTGCCTACGAGAGAATTAAAACGAGCCAATGAAAATTGGCATGCAGGATTTGCATTCCGCAGCCCGCCTACCAGCGCGGGTATAAAAAGGCGGAGGCAACGCATGCATAGTGCTTTTAGCTTTGGAGCCGACCTGTTGTGTCCTCTCTGAGTGAATGAGCTTTAAGATTGTATCTATCTTACGCTCTACGGGTCTGCTGTTTCGGGAGGGGATCTCTCTGTGTTGGTGAGACGGCGTTTCAGCGACTGCGCGATTTCCTGTCTGCCGGCTGCGTCTACACGCTGTTAATTCAAAAGCTGTTTTCACAGCTGGTAAACGGTTGAGTGCGCACAGCGGGCTTGCAGTTTCCCCGCTGTGTTGCCGCGTTGGGTCTCTGTGTGCTTCGGCACAATGGAGAGAGTACTTTCTTCCTGAAAGAGCAACACGAGTGAAGATCGCGTCCTTTTGAGGATGATGTTTCACTTGTGTGTTTCTGGATGCGATCGTTCCTGTCCTCATTTGACGGCCATGTTCATTGTTTCACATGCCTAATCAGTGTGTGAGACTACGTTCGTGGGTGGTTCATGTTCTCTCAGGAGTGCATGACCACGTCGGCACGTTGTTCGTCTCCCCTTTTTAAAGGCTCGAGCCGCTCAGCGTGCCGTGTGCCGTCGAGCGCCGGCTGACAGCGCGGGTTGTCGCGGCAACCCAGCGCGCATCATTCGGCGCTCTAGATGCGTGGTCGAGACTCGTGTACCTCTACGAGGTTGAGTCCCTTTGCCTATTCCCCAATCTAGTTCCTTTTCTAAAAAGGGGAGGACTACTTTGGCTAATGAGCATTTGGTGATTTGAGGGTTACAGTGCGGAACGTCTCGCCAGGTGAAAGACCCTCACGAGCTTCCCACTCCTCTAGCGCATCGCAAACATGCTGAGACTGTGTTTGTGGGTGGTTTATGCTTTCTTATGAGAGCATGACCACGTCGGCACGTTGTTCGCCTTGCCTGAAGGCTTGCCCACGTTCACTGTCTTGCATGCCTGGTTGACGGCCACGATCACTGTTTCACATGCCTAATCAGTGTGTTGAGACTGCGTTCATGGGTGGTTCATGTTCTCTCATGAGTGCATGACCACGTCGGCACGTTGTTCGTCTCCCCTTTCTCGTAAGGGCTTGAGCCGCTCAGCGTGCCGTGTGCCGTCGAGGCTTTCGGATGGGATTCTGGTCCTTCTCATGAGAGACTAAGCATTTCATTCGGAGCTCCAGGGGAGGACAGATGTCGATCGCTACATCGGAGAGAGGGCTGTTATACTCTGGAAATGATGCTGAGTTCCTACTATAATGGTAGGTTCTCGTGCTGAAGATTCAGACTTGACAGCCACACTTCCTGGGTCTAAAGTGCCTGGATGGGTGTGAAACATTTTGGCAGTATGGAAGCATTTTGGTGCCAGTATGGCAAGCCAAACATGCCTAAATCTGCAGAAGTTTTTCCTCTCTCACTACCCCTGCACATTCAGTGCACGTGGGTAGTTCTGATTCGGGGTGGAGCTGCGCTTAGTAACTGACCGGGATTAGTCTCAGCGCTGGCCCTCGGTCAGACGATGTCCACACTGGTGGTCCAGAAGCACCTCAAAACCAGCCCGCTCGGAGTTCGTTTCCCCCCAGCAAAGGGAAGGGAAACGACCCTGAGAGGAGCGACCCAGAGTATGTGATGTCTGCTCTTCGGGAGTGCGTGTCATCACCACTCCTTCCCCCGGGGAGGGCCGGGTGGAGAATTTCATTTCTGTTCCGCCGCTGGTCATCCAGTCAGCGGTACCCAAAGTTTGAGCAGTCCACTTCCTCTGAGTCACTCACGGGCCACAGCGCTCAGATGACAGTGAGGGCTACGGCCTTGTCACTCTCGTCTCTCGCTGGGTGAGGAGGTGGAAACC
Organism: Leuciscus leuciscus; assembly: GCF_965113295.1. Taxonomy (NCBI): domain Eukaryota; kingdom Metazoa; phylum Chordata; class Actinopteri; order Cypriniformes; family Leuciscidae; genus Leuciscus; species Leuciscus leuciscus. Next base: position 20,772,101 of record NC_138744.1, read on the forward strand.
AGGACTCGATGCCCCCGGGCCTCGCTCCTCGTTTCCCCTCACGGTCGAGACTGGCAGTAAAATAAGACCAGTCTCCTCCGTCCGAGAGGGTCAGAATGGCAGTGTGCGCCGCCCCCGAACGGCGCCACTCCCGTTCCCCTCTCCCCAGCTCGCGGATAGCAGTGGGCTCGGAGGCGCAGAGACCAGGACACGAGGAGTCAGGGCCTCGTTCCTCATCTCTCCCCCTCCCCTCGCCACCGGGCAGCCCGCAGCAGAATGCCCACGGGCCTTCTCTGCCGTCTGCCCCCCGGTGGAAGCAGGTTGGTGTCAAGTTAAAGCGCCCAGACCCCGCTCTCGGCCGCTACAATGCCACCAGAGCCGGGTCCCTGTCTTCCACCTCGCTGCCCCTCCGCGGGTACGCCGGTGGTTCGGGTGGGTTTGTTGGGACGGTATTTGAAAGCCTGGCTAGCGCTTCCGGGTCCATCCCGATGGCTCATCCGCACCATTCGGTTTGGCTATGCAATTCAGTTTGCACGCCGGCCTCCCAAGTTCAGAGGCGTTCACTTCACCCGTGTACGGTCAGTGGACGCCCCTGTCTTGCGGAAAGAGATCGATGTCCTGCTGGCGAAGGACGCGATCGAGCCGGTCCCTCCTGCCGAGATGAGGTCCGGGTTTTACAGCCCCTACTTCATTGTACCCAAAAAAGGCGGTGGGTTACGGCCAATCCTGGACCTGCGAGTTTTGAATCGGGCCCTGCACAAACTCCCGTTCAAAATGCTCACGCAGAAGCGCATTTTTGAATGCATCCGTCCCCAGGATTGGTTTGCAGCGATCGACCTGACTGCGCGCCTCACAGAGGAACGCGTCCAGTCAGTGCTCACCTGCCTCAGGTCCTTTCGAGGCAGGACAGCGGTTCCACTGAAACAATTTCAGAGGCTCCTGGGGCATATGGCAGCCGCAGCCGCAGTAACGCCGCTCGGCCTGTTACATATGAGACCGCTTCAGCGCTGGCTTCACGATCGAGTCCCGAGGTGGGCGTGGCAGAGCGGCACGTTCCGGGTCAAAGTAGCCACGCACTGTCGCCAAACCTTCTCCCCATGGTCGGATCCTGCGTTTCTTCGGGCCGGAGTGCCCTTAGTCCAGGTTTCCAGGCATGCTGTGGTTTTCACAGATGCCTCTGCCATGGGGTGGGGGCCCACGTACAAAGGGCATGCAGTCTCGGGTCTGTGGACGGGGCTCCAGCTGCATTGGCACATCAACTGCCTAGAGTTGCAAGCAGTACGCTTAGCCTTGTGTCGCCTCAAGGGGCTTCTCAAACACAAGCACGTACTGGTCCGTACGGACAGCACTGCGACCGTTGCGTACATCAACCGACAAGGTGGTCTATGCTCCCGTCGTATGTCGCGACTCGCCTCCCACCTCCTCCTATGGAGTCAGAAGCATCTGAGGTCGCTTCGTGCCGTTCATGTTCGTGTGGCCGACGAGCTTTTACGGCTGCCTCCCCTGCCAGGAGAATGGCGACTCCATCCCCAGGTGGTCCAGCTGATTTGGCGAATTTTCAGAGCCGCGCAGGTAGACCTGTTTGCCTCTCCGGACACGACCCATTGCCAGTGGTATTACTCCCTGACCGAAGGAACTCTCGGCACGGATGCCCTGGCGCACAGCTGGCCCCGGGACTTACGCAAATATGCGTTTCCCCCAGTGAGCCTTCTTGCACAGACCCTGTGCAAGGTCAGGGAGGACGAGGAGCAGGTCCTTTTGGTGGCCCCGTATTGGCCAACCCGGACTTGGTTCCCAGAACTCATGCTCCTCGCGACAGCCCCTCCTTGGCCGATTCCTCTGTGGAAGGACCTACTTTCTCAGAGAAGGGGCACCCTAGTGCACCCACATCCAGACCTCTGGAAACTCCATGTCTGGTCCCTGGACGGGACGCGGAGGTTCTAGATGGCCTGCCACAGGCAGTGGTAGATACCATCTCTTCAGCTAGAGCCCCCTGTACGAGGCGCCTCTATGCTCTGAAGTGGAACCTGTTCGTCGACTGGTGTTCTTCCCACGGGGAGAACCCACGAACTTGCCCGATCAGAGTCGTGCTCTCCTTCCTACAAGAGGGGTTGGAGCGAAGGATGTCTCCCTCTACCCTCAAAGTGTATGTTGCCGCAATAGCCGCACATCACGATCTAGTTGAAGGTAAGTCCGTGGGGAAGCAGGACCTGGTCATCAGATTCCTCAAGGGTGCTAGGAGAGCTAAATCCACCTCGCGATTTGCACCCTGTACCCTCTTGGGACTTAACTTTAGTGCTTAGAGCGCTCCAGTCCTCCTTTTGAGCCTTTGCCGACAGTAGAGCTTAATTTTCTGTCCATTGAGACAGCGCTCCTGTTAGCATTGGCTTCCTTCAAGAGGGTAGGGGATCTGCAGGCATTTTCGGTCGATGAATCGTGCCTAGAGTTCGGGCCTGGCCTTTCTCATGTTATATTGAGACCCCGGCTCGGATATGTGCCCAAGGTTCCTACCACTCCCTTCGCGGACCAGGTAGTGAACCTGCAAGCGCTGCCCCAGGAGGAGGCAGACCCAGCCCTAGCTTTTCTCTGTTCCGTCCGGGCCCTCCGGGTTTATATAGACAGAACGCAAAGCTTCAGGACCTCAGATCAGCTCTTTGTTTGTTATGGAGGCCAGCAGAAGGGGAAGGCTGTCTCCAAGCAGAGGTTAGCCCACTGGCTAGTGGATGCTATCACCCAGGTTGCGGGCTCACTCCACTAGGAGTGTTGCCGCTTCCTGGGCTCTGGCACAAGGCTCCTCGCTAACAGACATTTGTAGAGCTGCGGGCTGGGCGACACCGAACACGTTCGCTAGGTTTTATAGCCTACGTGTGGAACCTGTTTCCTCCCGAGTACTCGCTACGGCCAGTAATTAGAGGGAATAGGTGTGTCGGCTTGCGACGCCATTCCGTGAGCGGATACGTGCGTCTTTTTGCTCCGTTGGTTACCCAGCAAACGGCTAACCTCGTGAGTTCCTCCATCACCCCCTCCGGTGCCAGGCGTTGCGGACCGCCGGCACCAGGTCTGCTACCTTCAGTAAGGAGTTGCTAGTAGACTGGGTGCCTTTTCCAGTGGTCCCTGCGGCGACCCATGATTGCCACGTGCAGTTCAGCCGTGTCTTCCCCTTGACAGACTCATTCTGTCGTCCCTGTTGAGTACGCTCCTCACTCCTCCGGACTGGGACTACCTTCAAGGACTGCCATATGTTTCACTACCCTACGTGGTTAGTACATGTGTGTATTTGTGGGCCTTCCTCTTGGCGGCCTCAGCTTCCGCAGCGTTCCCCCCCCTCCCCCTTATTATTTTCCTTGGGGTCGGGCACGCTTTCCCAGTGTTATCCAATATCCACTGATTGGGTCTTGCGGAACAGCAGTGTGATTCCCTAGCTAGCTCCCGCAAAATTTCTGGAAACTGCTGCAGGGTAGCTTAGCTGGGCGCTGGAAGGGGCCAGCACCATGGCGTTTTGGTAGGGATCCCAATTCGTCAGGGGAACTCCCCCGACGAGGCGTCGGAGTTCCCTGCTGACGAAAGGGAACGTCTCGGTTACGTATGGTAACCCTCGTTCCCTGAGTCCAGGGAACGGAGACGCCTCGTCCCGTTGCCATGTTGCTGTACCTTCGCGGAGGGCTGGACACTGTTCGGCTCCTCAGCGAAAAGCACTATGCATGCGTTGCCTCAACCTTTTATACCCGCGCTGGTAGGCGGGCTGCGGAATGCAAATCCTGCATGCCAATTTTCATTGGCTCGTTTTAATTCACTCGTAGGCAATTGGTCTCCCTAGCGTGATCCCAATTCGTCAGGGGAACTCCCCCGACGAGGCGTCTCCGTTCCCTGGACTCAGGGAACAAGGGTTACCATACGTAACCGAGACGATATCTGTAATGGGTGATCGGTAACACTTCAGAATAGTGTTATATTATTAAAGAATAACAACACAGGAACAAATGAGTAATGACTAACAACACAGGAATACGTAACTACAGAACAGTATTCAAAAGTGTGACTGGGTGATCAAATGAAAGCTAACAAATCTCACCATCCAGATTAATAAAATAAGTCTGCTCTTCTCTCTTTTCCACTCCCTCATTCTGAAACATGAAGAGAAAGATAAACGAATATATTTTAGAATCACTGAAATCCAATTGTTCCAAAAACAACAAAGGATATGAGATAAATTAGGGTATTCTGATATTCCACTTCCCCTTACCATGACCAGGAGCATCTTTTGAACAGAAGCCACTTTAGTTTTTTCTTTTTCATCTTCATAAAGTTCAATAGTGATGGGGATTTGGCCTGTTACCATGGGAACAGCAGGGAAAGTCACAGTTTGAGATGACTGTTGCTCCAGACTGATTCTGACAGTGGAAGAGGAAGATCCTGACCCAGGTGAACAAAGACCATCCACTTTCTTCATTTGCAAAACAAGCTGACCAGAAAAGGGACGAACAACATATATTAATCTCAGAACAAATTTGTCTAGTAATGTATTAAACTACACAATGTATAATGTAACAAATACTTTTATGATGATTTAAATTTGGTTTTATTTAAAACAATTATCATATGACTAAACCAATTTCACTACACCAATAAAGTCAATTTTAAGGACAGGTGGAAATAAATTACTTAAGGTAACAACAGCAACTTTCAATGAATGAATTAATTTTATAAAAAAAAAAAAAAAATTAAGTTTATGCACTAGTAAAATGTATATTCTGTAAAAATATATACCAGTTATAATTGTCAAAGTGGTGCAGTGAATTTGTTCAGAATTTCTTTTTTTTTTTTTTAACAAACCTCTCTTTTCATCTTTCCATAATTAAAGATCACCACACAAATAGACAGTTGTTCAAAGCGTTTGACCGAATAGGGAAGCCTCAAGGATATAAAGACCGGCTTAAATACTGGAAGGTCAACAGGCTCTGTCACACAAAATCCTGTAAATAATAAAAGTAGAAGTTTTGTTCTTTGGTGGATTGAAATTAAATTTGATAGCAGTGAAAGGGGAAAATTACCATGGGATGGAGATAAGCTGAGAGCCTGGATCTCCCATGTTGTGATAGAGTGGGGTAAATGGATTGTGTGTCTGGAAGAAAGAACTGGTGCAATTAAATCATTGTACAAGACCTTTGTAAACACTTACACTTAAGACTGTTTAAAAAAAAAAAAAGGAAACATTTTAAATTGTAATAACTTTATGTATAATATTGTAAAAGTGAGCACTTTTTGCCTTAGACTCTCACATATTATGGACTTAAATGTAACATTTATATATTCTTACTTTATAGTAACTGAAAGAGAAGCTATTCACCTATCTTTTCCTTTCACATCCATTTCCTTAAACCCAAAGCTTGGAGGGAAGTATCTGCGAAATGTTTGTATTTCAAAATCAAAGAATTCCTCATCTTCATTAAAATCAGCACCTGGGGAGATTAAATATTGTTGAATCATTTGTGAATCATTGATTGTTTTTGTTTTGATGACTTCATTGTACAGATTGTGGCACAGTTTCATTTTCAAAATTATTTGTGTAATGATAGTTTACATGGAGCAGACGAAGACAATGGTGAAGATCATTTATTCACAATAGTGAAGAACCAAAACCGTGAAACCAAACAAACTAAATCCTGGCATTAAACAAAACATAAACTATGAACTTGACAACAAACAATGGGCCTGGCATGTGGAACATGGAAGCGTGGAAACAGAATAAAGTTTTTTCAATATATGACAAAGTAACATGCAAACATAAGGGCTTAAATTTGAGACTATGGGGATCTTCGCATTTTTGTTATTGACGAAGTATCCGAAGCTTGTGTAAAGGAGGCGGGGAGCAGCAGCTAATTTGCATTTAAAGGGACACACACAAAATACGGCGCGTTTTTGCTCACACCCAAAAATGGGCAAATTTAACAAGCTATAATAAATTATCTGGGTGGTATTTTGAGCATAAATTTCACAGACACATTCTGGGGACACTATAGATTTATATTATTATTTATATTATATTATCTTGTGAAAAAGGGCATAATATGTCACCTTTAACTTTTTTTGCTCACCAGCCAATGTGGCTAGTGTTCTCTTACGAGAGGTTCTCTTGTACTGCGTAAGTCTTACGCTAGGGGAAAATCTCTTTTCCGCGAGATACTGAAGCCAAAAAATTATCCTTAATTTTGAAATAATGTAAAACGCGTTGCGGCAGCATGCAGACATAGGCGAGACGGCTTGTGCGCCTATTGGCTGCCCTGCGGCAACTGCAGCAGCCTATCGATAAGGCCCTATCGTGACGTCAGTACCAATGGGGGCGCTTCGCGCCCAATACGTCACGTCCCGCCGAAACGGGCGTGGCCTGGGGCTATAAATATAGCATCGAAAGGCTAGCTTACCGATTTTTCATCTCTTCAGCGGAGCTCACGCATCGCTGAATCCAGAGAGAAGAAGCCGCGCCGTGGAAAAAGCCTTTCAGCGGGACGAGCACTGTACCTGGAGTCGTTGGCCGCGCCGCCTTCAGCCGCCGTTCCTGCTACGCTATCCGGCGTCATATCCTTTTCACTGCTAGTGTGTGTTCGCTGCCGCGACTCACACTCCTTCACAAAAAGAGCAGAGCGTCTTTTTTAAGATGTCTCGTCCATCCTGTGGCTCGTGCTGAGCCCCACTCAGCGACGGGGACCGCCATGTCATCTGCGTTTCCTGCCTGGGTGAAGGACATGCAGCTCTAGCGCTCGCCGACGGCGGATGCCCTCACTGCGAGCTTATGCCTATGGCGACTCTGAGGACTCGCATGGCAACCTTCCACGAGCCTGCACTTCCCGCTGTGATGCCGCGCCGTAAGAAGCGCCGTGCTCAGCGGATCCCTGAGCCTCCTCCCACCGAGAGAAGCTCGCCGGTTCGCCCGCCAGCTTCGCCGCCTACTTCACTCGAGTCTCTCACTCCCGGACAGTGGCCGCCGTTGGCCGCCGCTTCCGCCGGAGATGACAAAGAAGAGGCGGCAGTTTTCGAGGAGGACAACTGCTCTATCCTGGCGTCAGACAGCGAGGATTGGGCGAGCTCTGTGGACCTCGCCCCCTCTTCTGCCCGCGAGTCGTCAGGAAAACGGGCCAGTACTGAAGCTGAGCTGATGCGTCTGCTCACACAGGCCACAGAGAGCCTCGGCCTCGAGTGGTCCGCGCCCGCCGAGCCTACACGCAACCGTCTGGACGGTTGTTTCCTGCAAGGGGACCGCGTTTCTACGCCCTCAAGACCCGCCCCGTTTCTTCCTGAGCTTCATGAAGAACTGGCCAAGTCTTGGAGCGCCCCTTTCTCAGCCAGGCTGCGCTCCTCTGCTTCAGCGGCATTCTCTGTGGTGGACGGTGCTAAAGACAGAGGATACCTCGCTCTTCCTCTGGTGGAGGAGGCAGTAGCTGCCCATCTTTGCCCGCCCTCTGCTGGACGGCGGGCTAAGACGGCGCTACCATCAAAAGCCTGCCGCGCTACATCTACCCTGCACAGTCGCGCTTACACCGCCGCTGGGCAGGCTGCATCAGCGCTACACACTATGGCCACTCTCCAGATCTTCCAAGCTAACCTTCTCCGAAAGCTGGACGAGGAAGGCACGGAAGCAATCAACGTGGCGGATTTAAGGAGCGCTACGGACCTCGCTCTCCGCGCTACAAAATCCGCTGCACAGGCCATAGGGCGGAACATGGCCTCTCTCACCGTTGCTGAGAGACACCTCTGGCTGACGCTTTCAGAAATGCCGGACTCGGAGCGCTCTGTGTTCCTCGACGCCCCCGTTTCTGCTACTGGCCTCTTCGGATCGTCCGTCAAGGATTTCGCGGACAGATTCGCCGAGGTACAAAAGACGTCGCAGGCCATGAAGCACTTTTTGCCAAAGCGCTCTAGCTCCGCATCAGGCCGCTTTAAACAGCCGTCTGCTCGCAGCTCGCAGCCGCCGCCCCCCGCCTCCGCCTCACAGCGTCGACAGGCCCGGGACCAGAGACCGCGATCTCGCTCTGCCGGCCGCCGCCCCCCTCCACGTGGGCCTCGGCCGAAGATTGAGATAAAGCCCGAGGCCTCAAAGTCTTCCTAGCCAGCTTAGGAAAACGACGGTGTTTAAGTCCCGCTGCGGCCGGGCTTCCACCAAAACTTCTCGCTCGTTCAGTTCCATTACATGCGACTGTTCCAGTGTATTCTGCAGTAAACAAGTCGGTTACACTACCCGCTTGCCTGTACACAAACGCCGTTTTTACGGCGACCCAGATAAATCCTGTAAAGAGTGTATTTTCTGGTATTCCGGCCACGGCCGACGGTGTTATGAGTGTAGTAAAAATGCCCACTGCCCAGTGCCCATTCCTACACACAGACACAGCCAGCCCCACAGGGCTCGCGCACATAAAATCGACTCATGTCGATTGCGCACAGAATGTAGTGAGCGTGCCCACATCCCAGTGCCCACAAACACTACACACTGCATGTCTCTCGGTTTCTGTAAAAACGAAACCAACACACATACAGCCGACTCAGGTCGATGGTGTTTTCAGTGCAAATGTGCCCGCTGTCCTGCGCCCACATTCACTCACAGACATGACGAATCCCTCGGTTTCCCCCACGCTCGCCGTCTCTCAGCTACCCGCCATGAGAGAGCCGAGCGCGGGCGAACCGCCCGCTGTGATCAGCACACTCCCCGCCTCGAGCGCTGCAAATGCGGTGTCTATAATACAGCATACCGAAGCTCTCCGGCCGCCACTATGTCACGGCCAGAGCTCCGATCTCATTCAACCCTTAGCTATGCATGCAAATGCGTGGGCAAAGCTTCCCGGTGTATCAGAATGGGTGCTGAACATTATAGAAAGAGGCTATTCGCTACAGTTCGCTCGACGTCCCCGCCGTTGCGCGGCGCGAATCGAAACCACGGTAGAAAAGGAAGTAGCACATTTACTTCGTGCCGAAATTGCGAAACTGTTGAGCAAAGGGGCAATAGAGCCTTTATCTCAAGCTCAGAGCGAAGGGGGGCTATACAGCAGATATTTTCTGGTTCCGAAAAAAGACGGGGGTCTCAGACCCATTCTAGATCTAAGACAACTGAACAAAGCGCTTTTAAAACGCCGGTTCAGAATGCTCACAACCAAGAAAATCCTCGCGCAAATTCGCCACGGGGACTGGTTTGTGTCAATAGATCTGAAAGACGCGTATTTCCAAATACAAATAGCGTCACGTCACAGGCAATTTTTGAGATTCGCCTTCGAGGGCCAGGCTTATCAATACACAGTCCTACCGTTTGGCCTGTCCCTAGCACCCCGTACATTCACGATGTGCATGGACGCAGCCCTCGCTCCCCTGAAACTTCGGGGAATGCGAGTTTTGAACTACTTGGACGATTGGCTGGTTCTAGCTCAGTCACATACAGAGCTCATAGAACACAGAACCATTTTACTCGAACATCTCGAGAATCTGGGTTTCGAAGTCAATTGGGCGAAAAGTTCACTGTCTCCCAGTCAGAGAATATCTTTTCTGGGCACAGAACTGGACTCGCTGTCAATGACAGCTCAACTATCGCTACAGCGCAGACTGACTATTCAGCGCATGACAGAAACCTTCCGCCGCGGCACTATAGTCCCGCTAAAGAAGTTTCAAAGGATGCTCGGTCTCATGGCAGCAGCATCTACAGTTCTCCAGCTGGGTCTGCTTCGCATGCGCCCACTGCAGTTCTGGCTACAAGCGCGAGTACCGCGTCGAGCGTGGACTTCAGGTCTCTTTCGCCTCAAGGTCGATCAAAAATGCGTCTCAGCACTGATACCCTGGAGAGCGACCGACTGGTACCAGTCAGGTGTAAGCCTGGGGACTTCCTCGAGTGTGAAGGTGGTGTCTACGGACGCCTCCACCTCGGGATGGGGAGCACTGCTCGAGGGCAGACCGTTTTTCGGCCAGTGGTCAGAACGGGAAAAGCTTCTGCACATAAACTGCCTGGAAATGATGGCAGTCGACAACGCGCTGAGACGCTTTCGTCCCCAAATAGCAGGACACCACGTCTTGGTCCGCTCGGACAACATGTCAGTGGTAGCCTACATAAATCGCCAGGGAGGCATCACATCCCGAAACCTGTACAGGTTAGCGAAACGCCTCCTGGTATGGGCTCAGCACAATTTGCGCTCGCTCAGAGCAGCGCATGTGCCTGGCCACCTGAATGTGGGACCAGACAGACTGTCCAGGAACAATGTTCCAGCAGGAGAATGGTCACTGCATCCGCAGACAGTCCAACTGCTGTGGCAGACATTCGGCAGAGCGAAGATAGACCTGTTTGCGTCTCAATAAAACGCTCACTGTCCGGAATTTTTCTCCAAGAGCAGGGATGCGCTGGCCCACGTCTGGCCCCGCTGCCCGCTCTATGCTTTTCCCCCCGTCGCGCTCCTACCTCAGGTATCAGAGCGGATCAGGGAAAGCAGATGCTCAGTGCTACTGGTGGCTCCGTTCTGGAAGAACCAGGCTTGGTTCCCAGTTCTTATGCAGCTGACGAGCGCTGCCCCGTGGCCAATACCAGTGAGGAGGGACCTCCTCTCTCAAGCCAGGGGCTCGATCTGGCATCCTCGCCCGGAGCTTTGGTCCCTACATGCGTGGGCCATCAACGGGTACCCTCTGATCTCCCAGAGGGAGTGTTAAACACGATCATGCAGGCTAGAGCTCCCTCTACGAGACGGCTCTATTCCTCAAAATGGTCAGTGTTCTCCAGCTGGTGCGCAGCACGCGGCTTTTCACCCCTGGACTGTGGAGTGACGGAGGTTCTCTCCTTCCTACAAGAGCTACTGGATGAAGGCAGAGCCCCATCCACGCTCAAAGTCTATGTGGCGGCTATAGCAGCGTTTTCTAAACCAACGCTTGGTCAGTCACTGGGAAGGAACGATCTGGTCATTCGGTTCCTTAGAGGAGCTAAGAGGTTAAATCCTCCCAGACCTCCCTCAGTCCCCATATGGGACCTTTCTACGGTCTTGGAGGCCATGAAGGGTGCCCCATTTGAGCCAATCCAATCAATAGATATCAAACACTTGTCTTTCAAAACAGTGTTTCTTCTGGCTCTCGCTTCAGTAAAGCGCATAGGGGACTTACAAGCGCTCTCAGTGAGCGCGACATGTATGGAGTTTGGGCCAAATGACTCGAAAGTCAAACTCAAACCGAGGCACGGGTACGTCCCTAAATCCCTCAACACACCGTTCAGGGCCCAGGTGATTTCCCTGTCTGCCCTGCCGGTCTCTAACGAGGAGAAGGACGCCAGCTTCCTTTGCCCGGTCAGGGCGTTAAGGGCTTATGTGTCTCGCACGTCTGTTTTCAGACAGACGGAGCAGCTCTTTGTTTCACTCTACGGACGTTCTAAGGGACTCGCCGTGTCGAAACAGAGTCTATCCAGATGGATAGTCGATGCTATAGCGCTGGCTTACACCTCTAAGGGCTTGCAGTGCCCATTAGGTGTCAGAGCGCACTCCACGAGAGGCGTGGCCTCGTCGTGGGCTTGGTCTAGTGGGATTGCCTTGCAAGATATCTGTATGGCGGCAGGCTGGGCCTCCCCGTCTACATTTATAAGGTTTTATAACCTAGAGGTTCCCGCTCTGCAAGCTAAGCTGCTTTCGGTCTAAAATCGGTACTGTCTGCCCCGAATGTGTCCGGCCCAGAATACTGAAATGGCTTGAGCAACGCTCGTGTATAGATCGCAAAGCTTTATGGGCAGTGTGTAAGACCCACTATATTCATCAGTCCAGGCCGGGGTCGCCCTGACTGAATAAAATACCATCACTATAACTGTTTCTTATAGGATGCTACATTATTATAGGAATGATGCTATTCTAGCCACTCTTCCTGGGCTCTCTGTGAGTCACTTATGATCATGTACTATATGAGCCCGGGCACTTGCCCTTGGGACTTTGGTGCTGGATCTTAGCATGCACGGCGTTTTACACTGTGTTCCCCTAGCGTAAGACTTACGCAGTACGAGAGAACCTCTCGTAAGAGAACGTACTCGGTTACTAACGTAACCTCGGTTCTCTCTAGAGAGGGAACGAGTACTGCGTATCTTGCCGTGCCTGTGCGCGCTCCGGTTCGCTCCGGCGATGAAAAACCGGTAAGCTAGCCTTTCGATGCTATATTTATAGCCCCAGGCCACGCCCGTTTCGGCGGGACGTGACGTATTGGGCGCGAAGCGCCCCCATTGGTACTGACGTCACGATAGGGCCTTATCGATAGGCTGCTGCAGTTGCCGCAGGGCAGCCAATAGGCGCGCAAGCCGTCTCGCCTATGTCTGCATGCTGCCGCAACGCGTTTTACATTATTTCAAAATTAAGGATAATTTTTTGGCTTCAGTATCTCGCGGAAAAGAGATTTTCCCCTAGCGTAAGACTTACGCAGTACGAGAGAACCTCTCTAGAGAGAACCGAGGTTACGTTAGTAACCGAGTACGTTTTTCCAAAGTTACTAGCCACTCAGCATTTTCACTGGCTACAATTTTGACATTGATACCATGGGGAAAAACTACCATATAGACAATTTAAATATTGGCTCATAATTTGGCAGCCGGCAGACTATATTAGGCTGCTGTCACTTTAAGACCTGACGCACGGACCCATTATACTGTTTATATAGCCAATATACTTGTCTTTATGTGCACGCACTTTGGGTCTGAGCACAAAATCTATGGGAATGATTAAAAATATGCTCAATACTTGCAATTCCTCTGCGAAATTCAAGCCCTGTGACAGCAACAATATTCATCCAGAGCAAATGAAACAAGTGAGTAAAGGCAAGCAGGTTTGTGTGTACTCACTGTCCGAGAAATTAGAGAGTGAGAATGCGTAGCTGGTATTGTGTATCCTGCAGAAGAGTTTTAGATCTTTAATTATCGATATCGAAAAATCTATATTTTTGACAACACTAGATTGCACTTAGTTAATTTTTTCAGAGACCTTTTTAAAAGACTAGATTTGAAAATGTTATTATATTGCAAATTATATAAAATTCAACTCGCCAAAGTAGCTGGTTGAAAATGAAATGAACTCAAAATGACGAATTTTTATATTTGCTGCTTGTTATATTTGAAGATTTCAGATGCTAAAGTTAAGTCCGTCTAAAGTTTTTGTTTAATATTAAATTTTTTATCAGGCTCCTATGTATAGGTTTCTACCCACCGGCATTTGGTTTGTTGCACGTTGTTTAGCAGCTTGCGACACTCAGTTGACGCTGAATTACCAAGCTGCCAAGAGGCTTCACCAAGGCTTCACCAAGAGGCTTCACACAAAAGCATGTTAACCAGATTAGCATGCTAAACTAGCTTAATGCTAATATAGCTATGGTTAGCCTGATAGCTGAAGAGCCACATTAGAAAGAATGGCATCTGGTTAGCATGCTAAGATAACTTGCATAAGGCTACAAATACAGGCAAGGTCCAGTTTGGAGACGAATATCTCGGAAACGGTAGCGAAGATCAAAAATCCGTTCAGTCATTTCTGTACGGACAATGTTTTCAAAAGTCATAAGCGTTTTTGCAAAAAAACGTATATCTCTGGAACACTAGGTGGGTGCTCTGTTCGAACTTCGTATGTACCTTCAGGACATGCTGTTGATGATCCCTACCAAATTGTGTGAAGATATGTCAAATAGTTTAAAAGATATAGCAATTTATGACTAAATTCAAAATGGCGGACACATGGTACATCCAATCCTGGCAAAATCGGTATCCATGGATTCGGCATGACACAAGGAATCCATAGACACAAACTGTTCAAAAGTTATTGGCCAAAATAGCAATTTTCCAGATCTCATGACCTGTAGGTGGCGCTGTTCCCAGATTTAGCATGGCCCCTCAGATCATGGTTCCGATGAAGCGTACCAAACTTTGGCCGAGATACAGCATCTGAACGAATTTTGGGTCGGCCTCGTTAAGTTCGCGACACCATAACTTTTGAACAAAGATGAATAAAAAAACATGTGTTCAGAAATTTCTGTGCGGCTCAGTCCAAAGATCATCTGAGCCAATTTTTGTAAGAATTGGACAAAATGTGGAGGAGTAGAGAAAAAACGGAATACTGTGCTTTTCAAAATGGCCACTACTGTAATGGCGGAGTCTTAATGTAAGATATTGATTGTGATCACCATGATGAGAAGTATCAAGTGTACTTTCATTTTTCTAGATCAAAGGGTTAAAAAGTTATAACCATTTCAATGTTGAATTTTTGAACTGGTGGTGGCACTATAGAGTTGGTTCTAGACACTCTAAAATTGGTCCAATTACTATTCATTAAAATCACTACAAGTGTGCCAAATTGGTTATTTTCCTTTATTCCGCTGATAGGGCTGCCATGGACTCCCATTCAGGAAAAAGAATAATAATAATAATAATATGAAAACTAACGAATACAATAGGAGCTATCCCCTTCGAGCTTGGCCCCTAATAAAAACATTGAGACAATGGCTGCATCAATCCTGTTGTAATAATAAATGTACTAATTAAATTGTGTATATTGTCAAATAAAACAAGATTACTGATGTAGATTTTTTTCTAAAAAAAAACATTTTTTTGTTGTTGTTGTTGATGCATTTAGGATTTAATTTGGGATTAAAATTGTATAGAGAACATTTATTTTGATCATGTATGTGAGTATTTAGATGTTCATAAACACACTGCCATTCTCGATTGTGTAGTGGGCCCTTTGCTCTAACAGCTGGATTTCTAAGGCAAGTTTCCGTTTCTCTAGCTCAAGCTTCTCCTTTTCTACCCTTAACTTCTCTGTCTCCATCTCCACTCTCATAATTTATTTCTCCAGTAACACAGACTGGGGATCCTGATTTCTTAACAGGTACTGTTGTCGTGTTTTTCGACAGTTAATCGACTGTCCGATTTCCTAGTCCACCCTCAACTTAATTTACTGCAGCTGTTGTCTTTTGCCAGATGTTTTTTTTTTTTTTTTTTTTACTGAATTGTTTTGCTTGCATACCAAAATATGCATATACTTACTGAATAGCTCAATAATTTTTCTTGATTCACAATCTGAGTGTGGCAAGCAGGACGAGGTCGAGGGCTGTAGGACGATAGCGCGAGGCCGGTGGCGCGATTAATAATGCTCGACACCTGCGCGACGCACTGTTCTCGTATCTCTCACGGAGGAGCGGAAGCATAAAGGAGGAGTGACGACTGTGAAGATAGAGAGAGGACCAGGCCTGGACTGTTTTATGTTTTATTATATGTGTCACGGACGACTGCTGTCTTTTACTTTCGTTTTGTATTTGTTTATTTTACGTTATTAAAGTCTTTGAATGTTCGCCAGTTCCCGTCTCCTTCTTCCCATAACAACGAACTTTTCTACACTGAGTAATTTAATTTTAGTTTTTTCAGCTTAGCAGTACTTTTTCATTATTCATTGGAGCCAATAAATTGAAATTTGTAACCATAGTAACGCGAACAGCATCTCAACTATTTGTGCGGTCCAACATGCAGCGTGTACGCGCATCTTCTACGTTTAGCGTAGCTGTGCCTAGTCATAGTTTTAGATGGTGCAACAGGTGTAAATATTCATCGGAAAGCTGGACGTAACTAAGTCCAGTGTAGAGCTTACACCCAACTTTTGTCCAGCTGGTGCAACCGGCCCCTGGAATGGAAGAGGAGTTTCCAGCTAGATGTCAGAGATGGACTGGTATCGAAGCTCAACCGTGTGATGCCTTTTTTCGTGTGTTCCTCTGCCTGTTGAGGGCAACTTAAACAAGAATTATTGTTTTCCAGTGTTTTGTGCAATAAAATCAAAACAACTTCACAAAAAGTGTTGTTCTCCTCTTCCAACTCTCACGGCATAAACAGCTTCCTGACCCCCGGCGGCAAGCTGTCAAATCACGCCATGCTGAAACTTCTCTCACATTATGCAGAGGCGCAGAAAGCGCTGCCAGGTATATCAAGCTGGATGTTAAACTCAGTATCAAACAGACACATGCTCCAAGCAACAGCACACAGCAACATAGAAGGCAAAATCCCCTTTGGACTTTAGACGAGATTTAGGGATCTTTAAAAGCAATGTTTGAGATGACCTCAATGGTCTTGTCTTCTGATAAACCTGGAAAAGATCCTAAATATATTCAGGAGCTAGACCATGCATGGCCTTAAAAACAAACATTAAAACCTCAAATTAGACCCTAAAATTAACTGAGACCCTAATTACATTTTCCAGGTGATTGCAAATCAGACAAAACAGTCCCTGAAGACGAAAAGAGAGAGACATGTTCTCTAGGCGCCCCTTTTATACTTCCGGGTCGCACTAGTAGTGATGTCATAGGCTGTCACCGGTCAATATCGATTGCCGTGATTGGATAGCTTCCCCCCAAAATGTGACAAAAGAAGTATGTCCGAATTCACAGTATTCATGAAAGAGTAGGCAAAATGTACCCAGATGACCTACTATTTCCGCCAAAATTCTGAAGTGGGCATTTGATGGACACTTTACTATCCCATGAGGCCATATGGGAGAGGATTTGTGAATGGCAGTGAAGTGACGCAACTGACACTGGTAAGTCAGATATATGATAATGACAACATGGCGGATGTAGTACGTCTGGATTACATTCATACTGCACATATGCATACATAGAATCAGAATGCACTCTTTTTTTTTGCATTCATGAAGTAATTACTTGTTAAAATAAAGAGAGTATGTGATTTCAGATGCAGCCCCTGACACATCAAACAAAGGAACCAATGAAATCAAGACACGTGAACAGAGAAAGCACATGACAGGACCACATGATGGGAACAGGGAATCACATGGCAAGACTAGATTCCACAATCAGACATGAAAGACATGAACATGAAACAAAACCAAAGCAGATATGACATTTTGAAAGCACTTTTAGTTTTTTTTTTTACTGACTTGTGCTTGCATGATAGCTTTTCATTAGAGGCTATACTTACTTTTTCTATCCCCTTTCTTCGGGTCCTCTTCCCTTTTTTTGTCTCTTAGCTGGGTTGCAAACTCACAGCACTCTTGGAAGGCATTTGCACAGTTTCTGTTTCCCATTTTGCTCACTCTCTTTGCTCTGTCCTTGCAAGCGAACCTCATAGGAATCAGGGTGAAACCATGGCGACAACATTTCTGCAATTCATCTATCTTAAATGCAGCCTCTAAGGAACAAAAATAATAATGAGCAGGAGAAGTTGACAGTAATTGCACAACTTTAAAAGCAAAACCAGTTCAAGTCTGGTCTAAGTTCTCAATCTAATCAAAACATAAATTGAAAAATATCATGCATAAAGGCTATGTATAGCAACAACAAAAAAGAAAAAAAAAGAAAACATACATTTTATATTAGATGCGCTCAGTAATTTTCATTAAACTTTTAATTAGCCACTATATAAATTAATAGTTGGCTACTTTTGAACAATGTTAGGGAAAGTTTTGGTCCCACTTTATATTAGGTGTCTTTAACAACTAGTTTCTACTATGTACTAACATTTTAAATTAATTATTTGATACAGTGCACTTATTGTGTACACACATGTTTTTACAATGTACTATTTTATAAAGTGCACAAACTACAAGATCTTTGGTCATGCAGAAACCCCAAATAACAATGAAAAAAACAAAAACGTTTTCTCACACAAATTCACATAAGACATAAGAGAGCAGCTCATGCTCGCTGTTCGAGTCATATGTGCAGAAAAAAGGTGAGATGACAAAAAAAAGAAAATTGGGCAGAAATACATATGGGCTGGCTGTCCATTCAGCAAAAACTGATGTTAAATTAAATGTATCATAATGTTAAGTATTATATGCAAAGACCACTTCTTTACATTTTAAAATATTTCTTGTTAGTTTATTATGATAAAACAGTTATGATCAAGTTATGATTTTTGTCTCGGAATTGTGAGTTTATATCTCACAAATCTGAGGGGAAAAGGTCAGAATTGTGGGATATGCACTGTGGGGAAAAAGAATTGTAAGATAAAACATTGCAATCACCATTTTTATAAATGTTTTTATTCCGTGGCAGAAAAAAACATCCATACACATGAGTGTTGTGAAACTACAACTAAAACAAACTATTAAAATGTTTTTTGGTAATTAAAATAAATCTGAAATATAATAAAATATAAATATTAGAAGAAAAACAAAAACTTAATTAATAAAAAACTTAAATGAAAATTTTAAATGTTGCCTCGGCAGTTAAATGAAATAAATAATTTTAAGCTGAAGCAATACAATTACTGAAAATAAGAAAAAATAAAATAAAAATAAAAATGATAAAAGTACATAATATTAAAATTTAAATGATAACTGAAAATATACAAATAAAAGCTAATTAAAAATATTAAGAATATAATACTATATTTAAAAAAAATCCTAAAATAACTCTGACTCAGATGAGGTTTAATAATTGATACAGAAGGTAAACAAAAATTCAGCTGACAATACTATACCTTTTTTAGCCATTTCTGTTTGAATATCTGTAGAGCGTTTGTTGCGTCTAAAACCAGACTCGCAGCTGAAACCTGGAAGTACAATGAATTGGAAAATATTATTTCCATATTATAACAAACCTTTCATGTAAAGGCAATAAGCACAGTACCAGTCTGTTTCTTTTTAAGCACTGATCGAAAACAAAAACACATACAATTTGCATTAGGTTTCCATTTCTTGTGTACTGAAATGGAGAGGAGTTTGGCACTGTAACGGCTGGTCCGAACAGTCATGCACAGTTATTTGCTATATGTTTTTCCTACCACTGCTATGCTGATGACACGCAGCTCTTCCTCTCCTTTCAACCAGATGATCCCACAGTAGCTGCACGGGTCTCAAGCTGTCTGGCGGACATCTCCACATGGATGAAGGAACATCACCTGCAGCTCAACCTGGCAAAGACTGAGCTTCTCGTCCTCCCTGCCAATCCGTCTCTACAGCACGACTTCACCATCCAGCTAGAGTCATCATTAATCACCCCATCAAGATCGGTCAGAAATCTTGGAGTAACGTTTGATGACCAGCTGACCTTCACAGATCACATTTCAAAGACAGCTCGATCATGCAGGTTTGCACTGCACAACATCAGGAAAATCAGGCCTTTCCTAACTGAGCATGCAACACAACTCATCGTCCAGGCCCTGGTCATCTCTAGGCTTGACTACTGCAATGCTCTTCTGGCTGGACTTCCAGCATGTGCAACCAAAACCCTACAGATGATTCAGAATGCTGCAGCTCGTCTTATCTTCAACGAGCCCAAGAGGGCCCATGTCACTCCTCTGTTCATCTCTCTGCACTGGCTACCTCTCGCTGCTCGCATCAAGTTCAAGGCACTGACGCTTGCTTACAGAACTATCACAGGCTCAGCTCCCTCCTACTTTCACTCACTCCTACGAGTCTACATCCCTACCAGACACCTACGATCGGTCAACGAGCGACGTCTCGTGGTTCCATCACAGAAAGCCACAAAATCACTTTCCAGAACATTCTCATTCACAGTTCCATGCTGGTGGAACGCTCTCCCCACCCTCATCCGGAATGCAGAATCCCTGACAACATTCAAAAGACAGCTGAAAACCAATCTCTTCCGTGAGCACTTAACCTTATAGAAAAAAAAAAAAAAAAAAAAAAGAAAAAAAAAAGTTTTCCTTTCCCTTTGTAACATCACTTATCAGGCTTATGCTACTCTGAATAATACCTGAACTTCGTACTTTGAGCACTTCTTGCGTTGTTGTTGCTTTTGCCTCTTTATGATGACTCGCTGAATTTTGTCCTAATCTGTAAGTCGCTTTGGAGAAAGGCGTCTGCTAAATGACTAAATGTAAATGTAAATGTATATGTAACAAGTAATAACCCAACACCCAACAAACAAACTATGTGTGAAAATTGTATGAGACAACCCCAAAGGGTAATTTTATAGAACTACTAGTTAATGTAACCCCACCTATATCTTGTCTCCTTTCAAATGAATGCTCATTTAATGACTCACACTTAAGTGTATATCACCTCCTCACAGAATGCAGCATGTGTTTGTTATATTATAAATGGACACACAGAACCATCAAAACCTTCCTCAGAGACTTCACAGACTGCTTCAACTGCAAAGGACTGTATGAGTTCCCAGGTTCTGATTCTGCCTGCAGATTGATGTCACTTAAACGATTCCTGATCTTGCTACACGCTCTAAGTGCTGTACATGCTGAGAAATAATAATTTTTCTGTGACCATGAAAAATACCCTTTCTGAGAGTTGATACTTGTACCCCTAATCAGGTTTACAAGTCACTGTGTAGAATGAACACACGCAAGGCGACAGGTCCAGATAACATCCCAGGACGTGTCCTCAAGCTGTGTGCTTCAGAAGTGACCAACGTAACCACTGACATATTTAATCTTTCCCTCACCCTGGCAACAGTCCCATTCTGTTTCAAGTCCACCACTATCATTCCTGTTCCAAAGAAAGACACAGTTTCCTGTCTTAACGACTACAGACCAGTGGCTCTCACAGCGGTTCTCGTGACGTTTTTTGAGTCTCGTTAAAAAACACATTCTGAGCATCATGCCAACAAACCTGGACCCACTACAGTTTGCATATAGGACAAATAAATCCATAGAGTATGCTATTTCATTTGCTATTCACAAAATTCTGTCTCACCTGGAAATTAAGATTGCTATGCCAGACCCTTTACCCTTTATTGATTATAGTTAGGCATTCAACACTATCATCCCCTCAAAACTGATAACCAAGCTGCATAACCTGGGGCTGCCTTCTAACTGTGTAACTGGATACTGGAGCTTCCTCACAGTAGACCACAACGTGTTCGCACTGGAAAACACCCCTCCAGCACCAGCATAATGAACACGGGCACTCCTCAAGGCTGTGTACACAGCCCCATACTGTACACTGTTTTCACGCATGACTGTGTCACTACCCAGCCCAAAAATGTCATCATAAAATTTGCAGATGACACCACAGTCATTGGTCTTGCTGCTTACCAGAAGGAAGTGTTGGAACTGGTCACATGGTGTGAGGCTAATAACCAGAGGTGGGAGTAAGTCACTAAATGCAAGTCTCAAGTCAAGTCCAAGTCTTAACATTGCAAGTCAAAGTCAAGTCAAGTCATTCTGTTGTAAGGGTCAAGTCAAGTCAAGTCAAGTCAAGTCAAGTCATACTCTTTGTCAAGTCAAGTCAAGTCATGTCGCAACATAGTCATCAAGTCATACCAAGTCACACACAGGCTCGTTTTACACATTTTTGTAAATGTGGGATTCTGGGACTTTTATTACTTATTTAGACACAGAGGGCTGATGGGTTACAAAAATAAATAAATTAACTTGTGTGTAATAAATAAAATATCATTAAGAAGCACCTTAAATGCTCTAAAATAAAAATAAATTAAATGAACACAAGTAAACAAGAATTAATACAACTTTTCCCATCTTGTGCTAGCCCTAGTTATTTTGCTGTGATGTCCCCTATGAAAGTGTAAACTAAACAAACAAACAAAAAATTTCAATTTAATCCAATTAGGCCAACGTGAACATGCTTAAAAAGAACTAAGAACATATATCTGGGAATTTCATATTATTGTAAGTTTTTCAGACAGTAGAGAATGTGCTGATGTTCCCTTCTCAGGAGGAGTCAGAACTACAGCTGTTAAACTGGATCATTTCTATCTATGAATACCCTGATGTATCTGTGTAAACATGGAGTGAACATTGTCACATGCCCCAATCTCAACATATAGTAATAATACCTATAAGTGTCCAGGGATGCAAACACATGTATGGTCAAAAAAGAAAGAGGTTATCGAAGCCCTCGCCCGGGGCAAATTTCCGGATACTTACATAATTGTGATGAATTTAATCCTTTTTAAGTTATTATTTTGCAGTGTAAGATTACAGTTAACACCTTTAAAATATTACATAATGTATTGTGTATTTTTATTAAACTTGATGAGTGTATAAATCAGCAGCAAAAAGTAATTCTTGATAAAATCTGCACAGTAATTTTATAAAAACTAAACATGTTAATAAAAACAAATTACTATTAGTACTCTTATAAAATTCAATCAGGCAATCATACATTTCACAATTTTATATTTATATATTAATGTCAAGAATTCAGAAGTGTATATAGCCTACACTACACAGAAATAATATACAATTAAATTATGCTTATTTTAAATGTATTGAGTAGGCTAGCTAGGTATAAAAAAAATAGGCTTTTAATAATCTTTCAGTGCGCAAAACCATGATAATATGAAACGCTTCAAAACAGAGCGCACAAAGCGCGTATGCGCATCGCGGGTGCAGAATGATGCGCTGCACTGCACAAGTGCGCATTTAAAAGTTCACGGCACAAAGCGAAGAAATGTCGAGCGCACAAATCCTAGTGTTACGTGTATATCTGTCCAACAGTTTATTGATCATTTGTTTCACCGTTTTAAATTCCAGTTATTGTGCGTTTGATGCCGATTCATAGTCCTTGTGATGTGTGATCTAACAGGCACACGGTAGCTAACGTTAGTTGTTTAAAAACAGCAAAAAACTCCAACAAAATAAAGTCATTTTATGCAAATCCACAGCCTTTTATCTACAGATCATGCATTATAATGTGAATATATCATAATGGAGAGAGTTTTACCGTGCATCCAACCGGAAGAGGCGCGCGCGCGCTGTTTGAATACAGAATGGAGAATGATTGACAGCCGCAGAGGAGGGAAACGAGTTTCCGTAAAAAAAAAAAAGAAAATCACAATAATAATAAAAAAACAAAATTCCACAAGTCATTTCAAGTAAATAGGCACAAGTCCGAGTCAATTCTAAAGTCACAAGGAGCAAGTCTAAAGTCAAGTCGAGTCTTTTCAGAGATCTAGTCAAGTAAGTCTCATAAAATTGCACTCGAGTCTGACTTGAGTCAAGTCATATGACTCGAGTCTCCCACCTCTGCTAATAAGCTCACACTTAACATCAGTAAGACCAAGGAGATGGTTGTGGACAGGAGGAGGAATGAGCATGTCTATCAGCCACTGAGAAGCTGAGGTAGAGAGAGTGGTCAGTTATAAGTTCATTGGTGTCCACATCTGTGAAGACCTCAAGTTGACGCAGAACACAATGAAACTGGTAAGGAAGGCCAACCAAAGAATGTACTTCCTCAGGAGACTGAGGAAGTTTGGCATGTCACCACATATACTTCATAACTTCTACAGATGCACTATGGAGAGTGTGCTAACTTGCTTTGTGGTCTGGTAACAGCACAGCACAGCACAGCACATGACAGATGGGCACTTCAGCCGGTGATAAAGCTGGCCCAGAAAATCACTGGGACAGATCTCCCTTCACTGCAGGACATCAACAATAAAATGATTTACAAACAGACTAGCAACATTATCAGCGACCCCACTCATACCACCCATAATTTCTTCATCCTCATGAAGTCCGGCAAGTGATACAGGAGCACTGTGTCCAGAACACCCAGGCTCCGGAACAGTCTATACCCCCAGGCCATTAGACTGATAAATGGTTGTCACCCACTGCCACTTCCACTTGGACCATCAGGATTAGATAAGCCCCTCTGCACTTTACCTACTGTACTTTGCACAACCTCATACTGCATTTAACTGATAGGCGTGGACAATTCAAATACCAACTTTACATAGACACTCAACACTTTAATTCTAATGTCGATTTATCGATACCTGCAATGTGAAAGACTTTAATCTCTTATTCTTTTATTCATACAGAACATATAATTGCCATTGCTTATTCATTTTAATGATTATTCCTGGTTTGACATTATGGGATGTTCTCTTACGAGAGTACTCTCGTGTTGCGTAAGCTAGCTTACGCTACGGGAAAAACCCTTTTCTCGAGAATACTGAAGCCAAAAATTATCCTTAATTTTGCATTAGTTTAAAACGCATTGCTGCATAAGCAGACCTAGGCAGAGCGGCTCGCGCGCCTATTGGTTGCTCAGCAGCAACTGCTGCAACCTATCCAGGACCTGCTCGTGACGAAGCACCAATGAGGGCCCGTGCGCGTCACGTCCCGCCAGAATGGGCGTGGCTACAGGCTATAAAAGCAGGCCCGTGAGGTTGTTCTCTGATTTTTCAACTCTTCAGCGAAGTGGACACTCACCTCGCTGTTCTCCGGAGAAGCTGCGCCGTCGAAGAGCCTTCAGCGGGACGAGCTTCAAGCCGGCCATCTCGCCGCTTCCTCTGCCGTTCCTGCTGCGCTATCCGGCGCCGAATATCCTTTTCATTACCGCGTGTTACGTTACACACGCTTGCATCTAAAAGAGCGAGGCGTTGTTGCAAATGCCTCTTTTCAAAAAGTGCGGCTCCTGCCGAGCCGATCTCAGCGAAGGGGACCGCCACATCCTGTGCGTTTCCTGCCTGGGACAGACACACGCGGACCACACGCTTTCCCTGGGCGGCTGCCCGGAATGAGAAGTGATGTCTATGACGACCCTGCGGGCTCGCCTAGCATCTTTCAGCGTGGATCCCGCCCCTCCGCTTCTCTCTTCTGGGCCGCGCCGTAAAAAGCGCCATTCACAGAGAACACCGGAGGCATCTGCCGCGAGCGCTTGCATGCCGGATCTCTCCCCGTGTGCATCGCTCTCTGCATCCCCCACCTCTATCACGGCCGGCCAGCCGCCCACTGTGGATATCGAGTCGGGGGGAGATGACGCAGAAGGGGACAGCTGCTCTATTCTGGCTTCTGACTGCGAAGGCTGGTCGGGCTCCATTCCGGACCCCGCCCCTTCTCTTCAGGAATCGAGCGGTGTGCGGTCTACGTTCGACGCCGAGCTTCTTCGCCTGCTTACCAAGGCCGTGGAGGACCTCGGCCTCGATTGGTCGCTTCCTGACGAGCCTGCACCCAGCAGGCTGGACGGTTGCTTTCTGCCAGGCCGCCGCTCGACGCCTCACACGAGGCCTGCCCCCTTTCTTCCGGAGCTCCACGAGGAGCTCACTAAGAGCTGGAAGGCGCCATTTTCTGCCAGGCTGCGTTCTACTGTCTCTTCGACGCTCTCTCTAGTAGACGGCGCGAAAGACAAGGGCTACCTCTGCATTCCTCCGGTCGAGGAACCGGTAGCCACGCACCTCTGCCCGCCTTCCGCCGGATGGCAGTCTCATCCTTCACTGCCTTCCAAAGCCTGCAGGACTACTTCGGCTTTGATCGGTCGCGCCTTCACCGCCGCCGGTCAAGCCGCGTCCGCACTTCACACGATGGCCGTGCTTCAGGTGTATCAGGCCAACCTTCTCCGTAAAATGGACGAGGCGGGCCCGAACCCTGAGAATTTTAATGACCTCAGGAGCGCGACCGACTTAGCGCTACGAGCCACTAAGTCCGCTGCTCAGGCCATCGGGAGGAATATGGCGTCTCTCACTGTCACCGAGAGACACTTGTGGTTAACGCTGTCCGACATGAAGGAGTCCGACAGAGCCACTTTCCTCGACGCGCCCGTGGCGCCATCCGGTCTCTTCGGCCCGGCTGTCAAGGGGTTTTCGGAACGGTACTCCGAGGTTCAGAAAACCTCCCAGGCTATGCGGCATTTCTTGCCGAAGTGCTCCAGTTCCGCTACGGGTCGCTCTAAACAGCCGCCCAACCGGAAATCAGCGCCACAGCCTCCCCCGCCGTCAGCCTCACAGCGCCGTCAGCCGAGGGATTCCCAGCGCTCACGCTCTTCCAGCCGCCACAGACCGCCTCCCCCTCGGGGACCCCGGTCCAAGATTGTGCTGAAGGCAGAGCCCTCAAAGTCTTCCTGACCGCGTTAGGAAGATGAAGATGGTCGAGTCCCGCTGCGGCCGGACCGCCATCAAAATCAGCGCGCCTCGCTCTCACAGTTCCCTCAGCAGAGGTGACTGGAGATGTGTATTTCACAGCCAACGAGCCCGTTACACAACACGCTCGCCTGTACCCAAAGGCCGTTTTTACGGCCGCCCAAATAAATCACAGAAAGAGCATTCTGTCTGTTTATCCGGCTCACGCCGATGGTGTTATAAATGTAGGTCATGTGCCCACTCCACAGTGTTCGCGCCTACATACAAACATTTCACGGCCCATATCCATAAACTCGGCTCACGCCGTGTGTGTTTTGAATGTGGGAAAGGTGCCCGCTGTACAGCGCTCATCCCTACACACAAACACGGGCTGCTCTGTGATAAGCACTCATTCAGAGCCCCCGTCAATAAACACAAAACCTGTCCCGTGTGTAAATCACCCTCTACCAGACACGAGCTGTGTTATGTGTGTGCGAAGCGCGCGCGCCTCCATGACCACGCGATCTCTCTCAGGCGCTGTGAGATATGTGCCACACACACACAGCGACAACAGCCCGCGCGTTATTCTCCCTCTAGTTCGCTCGCAGACCCCCTCGCTTTCGAGCCAGGGTCGAAACCACGGTGAACAGTGAAGTAGCACACCTACTTCGCGCCGAGATTGCGAAACTGTTAGAGAAACGAGCCGTAGAAGCCGTCCCTCACACACTGAGCGAGGCAGGTTTTTACAGCAGATATTTCCTCGTTCCAAAGAAGGATGGCGGTCTCAGACCCATCCTAGATCTCAGACGGCTGAACAGAGCCCTTATGCAGAGATCGTTCAAAATGCTCACGACAAATTCGCCCGAGGGACTGGTTTATCTCTGTGGATCTGAAAGACGCATATTTTCAGATTCAAATAGCGCCCCATCACAGGCCTTTCTTGCGATTCGCCTTCGAGGGGCTGAGCTATCAGTACACCGTCCTGCCGTTCGGTCTGTCCTTAGCACCCCGTACATTCACGAAGTGCATGGATGCAGCGCTCGCTCCCCTGAGACAACGGGGGATGCGAATACTGAACTATCTGGACGACTGGCTTATTCTAGCCCAGTCAGAGTCAGAGTTAATAGCGCACAGGGCTCTATTACTCGACCATTTACGGGATTTGGGTCTCCAAATCAACTGGACCAAGAGTTTACTGTCTCCCAGCCAGAGAATCTCTTTTCTGGGAACAGACTTAGACTCTGTGTCAATGACAGTGCGGCTGACGTCACAGCGCGCGCTGCAGATTCAGCGCTCAGCTGCAGCTTTCAGGACCGGCAGCATTTTTCCTCTCAAACGTTTTCAGAGGATGCTGGGTCTTATGGCTTCGGCCTCGGCAGTGCTTCAGCTGGGCTTGCTTTTCATGCGCCCGCTGCAGCACTGGCTGAAGACGCGGGTCCCGCTGCGAGCATGGTCCGCTGGCCGCGTTCGCCTCAGGGTAACTCAGAACTGTGTCACAGCACTGAATCCCTGGAAGGCGGCAGACTGGTATCAATCAGGAGTGGATCTGGGCATGGCTTCGAGACGAAAAGTAATCTCGACAGACGCATCCAACTCAGGTTGGGGCGCCCTCTACGAGGGCAGACCAGTGTTTGGTCTGTGGGCAGCCTCAGAAAGGCGCCTACACATAAACTGTCTGGAGATGAAAGCGGTCGAAAATGCCTTGAGATACTTTCTCCCCCTCCTCAAAGGCCACAACGTTTTGGTCCGCACGGACAACATGTCAGTGGTGTCATACATCAACCGCCAGGGCGGTCTCAGATCACGGAGCCTTCACAAGCTGGTGGAACTCCTCCTCTTGTGGGCCCATCACTCCAAAATGTGGGCCCAGACATGCTGTCCAGGGACAACGTTCCCCCCGGGGAATGGTCCCTGCACCCTCAGATAGCCCAGTTACTATGGGACATCTTCGGCAGAGCGGATGTCGACCTCTTTGCGTCGACGGAGAACGCGCACTGCCCAGTATTCTTCACGAAACAGAGAGATGAGCTGGCCCACGACTGGCCCAGCCGTCCGCTCTATGCGTTTCCCCCGATCGCGATGTTACCACAGGTAATCAAGCGCATCAGGGAGAGCAAATGCTCTGTGCTCCTCGTGGCGCCGCTCTGGAGGAATCAAGTGTGGTTCTCAGAGCTGATGCAACTGACGAGCACGACTCCGTGGCCGATTCCGGTGAGGAAAGATCTCCTCTCCCAGGCCAGGGGCGCGATCTGGCACCCGCGCCCCGACTTTTGGGCCCTGCATGCATGGGCCATCAACGGGTACCCGCTAACCTCCCAGCGGCAGTGTTGAACACAATTACTCAGGCTAGAGCACCCTCTACGAGAAGGCTCATTGTTAGGTTCCTAAGAGGAGCTAGGAGGTTAAATCCTCCTCAGCCCCCTCTGGTTCCAGCCTGGGACCTCTCCTTGGTCCTGGAAGCCATGAAGGGCGAACCCTTTGAACCCCTTCAGTCCGTGGATTTGCGGTATCTTTCACTGAAGACCGCTTTTCTCATGGCTCTCGCTTCAGTTAAGCGAGTGGGTGACCTTCACGCGCTCTCTGTGAGTGCTTCGTGCTTGGAGTTTGGGCCTAATGACTCTAAAGTCATCCTTAAACCGAGGCACGGTTATGTCCCCA
This sequence comes from Leuciscus leuciscus, assembly GCF_965113295.1. Lineage (NCBI taxonomy): Eukaryota > Metazoa > Chordata > Actinopteri > Cypriniformes > Leuciscidae > Leuciscus > Leuciscus leuciscus. The sequence goes on from NC_138744.1 coordinate 20,800,493, forward strand.
AAGTGCTTTCCACTCCGTTCAGATCACAGATCATTTCACTGTCAGCTCTTCCGAGATCTGAGGGTGAGGACGATGTGAATTTTCTCTGCCCCGTCAGGGCGCTGAGAATATATGTCGAACGGTCTGATGCTTTCAGGCAGTCAGAGCAGCTCTTCGTTTCGTTCGGTGGCCGCACTAAGGGCTTAGCCACATCGAAACAGAGCCTGTCCAGATGGATAGTTGACGCTATCGCTATGGCTTATAGGTCTAAGAACCGTCATTGCCCTCTGGGCGTCAGAGCGCACTCCACCAGAGGCATGGCCTCGTCGTGGGCGTGGTCTCGCTCCATGATATTTGTACGTCGGCGGGCTGGGCCTCTCCGTCTACATTTATCAGGTTTTATAACCTGGAGGTGCCTGCCCTACAGGCTAAACTGTTGTCAGTCTAACATACTAGCTCTGTTCGCTCTCGCTGCAGATCGACAAAGACTGTGTGTGGTTTGTGTTATACACAGGCTCCAGATCGACAGACCAGGTCTTCCTGTCTGTGATCGTTTTTCACCTGTCCTTCGGGTTCAGGTGGCTGACAGGCAGTGTTATCATTCTTAGTTCAGCCCACGGATGTACCTGGCTGTTCTATTGTATTAAGCACCCATTCCCACACTCTGGAATGGTTATCTCTCCCTGGGCCCAACCCTCATCGGCCCAGATATTACCACTTACGTTTGTCCCCGGGCACATGCCCTTGGGAACGTGCATGTGGACCTTCTCTAGCACGCACGGCGTTTTACATTGGGTTCCCGTAGCGTAAGCTAGCTTACGCAACACGAGAGTACTCTCGTAAGAGAACGCTCTCGGTTACTAACGTAACCTCGGTTCTCTCTAGATGAGGGAACGAGTGTTGCGTAACCCTGCCGTGCTTGTGCTACTTCTGGTTCGCTTCAGATTGAAAAACCAGAGAACAACCTCACGGGCCTGCTTTTATAGCCTGTAGCCACGGCCATTCTGGCGGGACGTGACGCGCACGGGCGCCCGCGCCCTCATTGGTGCTTCGTCACGAGCAGGTCCTGGATAGGTTGCAGCAGTTGCTGCTGAGCAACCAATAGGCGCGCGAGCCGCTCTGCCTAGGTCTGCTTATGCAGCAATGCGTTTTAAACTAATGCAAAATTAAGGATAATTTTTGGCTTCAGTATTCTCGAGAAAAGGGTTTTTCCCGTAGCGTAAGCTAGCTTACGCAACACTCGTTCCCTCATCTAGAGAGAACCGAGGTTACGTTAGTAACCGAGAGCGTTTTCTATGTTTTATTGCCTTGTCCTTTTATATATATATGCTTGTATATTCTTGTAATTTATTGTCTGTTCCCCTTCTACCCTGTTTTGCTTGTGAGGAGATAATAAAATAACAATTTCATTGTACCAAGTACATCTGACAATAAAGATTTTTAACTTTTGATAGACAGCCAAAATAGAGTGTTTACTGGATGAGCAGTTTAACTGATTGTAATGTTAATTCTGATTCATCAAGTTAATTCAATTAACTGATCCAAATATTTGTAATTAATTATGATAAGTTATGATTAATTATTGATATTTCCCCTTTGAGCTAATTTGCTACAGCATCATTTGGCACCTTTTCTCATCATTGAATGGATTGTGGTCGAGTGTGAGATGAAGGCCAGACCAGCGTCATTAAAAACAGCAGCTGTATTCTCTCCACCGCCATACGAACACCCCAGATCATACGACTGCATGGAGGTGAACACCTTCGAACAGGAAAATGAGAAACAGGTAAAATAACAAAAACTCAAGAACAAATTTGGGTTTATCTTATATGGAGGCCTATATCAGATTTTTCAGAAACGAATAGGTGCTAGTTAGTGCAACACACCTGTTTTGGAGTGAGTTTGTTTTGAGAACCCAGGGCATAAATGGCTTTGTCCACAACAAGTAAGGCCACTTTTGCATTCTGTGTTCCCACATCAATATCAAGCTCAGCTGAATCTTCTGGCTCATATTTATGATTGCCATTCAGTTTTATCTCAAGCTAAACAGGAGATGGGAAAGCAGAACTGTAAACATTTGGCAATATTTTACTGTATTGTATAATTTTGACATAAGGTTACTAAAACATTGTGAGCTGTTAAAAATATTTTAAAAGCATTTTAGTGCCTGCTTACCTTTCCCTCACACCTGTCCTCTACATCTACCCACACTGAGTCTGCAATGATGTCACCATCTGTGTCATAGTAAAAGGCGATCACTCTGAAGGACGGGATCATCTCTGGGCTGATACGGATGGATATTTTTACTGCAGAACCTGATTCAACAGAGCTTGCTGTTCTCAGCATGCCTCTGTTGACAATCTAAAGAGATGCACATATTTCTCAAGAGTTCTGAGGTTTATAAAATAGTAAATCTTAATGAAAAAAATCCTAATGAGTGCAGTAAAAATATCTAAACATGCTTTCTGTAAATCTAAATAAATGTGCTATACGGAAAATTGAGTAAGATATTAAAATATTATTGTTTTCTGAGAATATATGAAAAAAAAAAAATTGACCAATGGTATATTAAAAACATTAGACATTTCACCACATGTAATAGAAGGAACATTTAATGCATTACTTACCATGTAATATATTTGCCCATCTACTGGATTGCCATTGACATAAAATGCAACATCTAGAGAATCTTCTAATGACAGGACATTATTAGTCACACTCAGATACAGGAAGCTGTTCTTTGTGGATTTCTTTGGGCGCACTTCTTTTGTTGACTTGAAACCATCCACTGTTGCCTGTTGAAAATAATCAATCAAAAATGTACATTGGGAGGAATATATATTTTGTTTTTTAGGCCTGTTTCACACCACCCACAAAATCATTGTTGTAACTTAATACAAAATAGTAAAAATAGTAAATATCAGCAATGGGTTTCATACACTGTAACTGTTTGTTTTTTTGGATTACCTTATCACAAAAAGGATTTGGAGTGTTCTATTTGAGAAAGTCTCTTTCTTTCGGCTTGTTCCCTTTTTTGTCAGGGGCCGCCACAGCAGAATAATCCGCATAGCAAAGCACACAAATATGAGTAGCCTACACAATTGGTTTTCTATTGTTAAGTGTCTAGCTGTAACATTCTAACACCACATAGTTTCAAACTGTACAAGTCTGGCACCGCAATGTGGCAAAATGCGGGGAAAGAGCAGTGCTAACGCTGCTTCGTGACATTTTTCTTTAATTTCATGCATTAAAATTATTAACTAATTTAACGCACCACCCCGCCCCAGACTTACCCAAGTCAACATAAATTGAATTCAGTTGATTGGTAACGTACATGATGCAGGGCAAAAACTCACTTCGTGATGTAGCCTATAGAATGCAATTAGAATGCCCTTAAAATTCAAGATATTGGGCAAAAATACCCATGTATTTGAGTCTCATGATTATTTAATTGCAGTGTAAATGCATTTATGCCATGTCTAAGCTGTAATAAATGGTCTGTAACTATATCTAAATGCCAATTCAAATGCAGCTTCTGAAAAAAATTACTTAAAAGTTTGTGTAATTAATTCTTTGTTGAATCAAATTCAATATTTGATTCTAAAGCTACTTTTTTTTAATAAGGGCTTTCGCACCAGATAGTTCTAGGAAATAACCACCAGTGTGGTTCTCCAAGAACTAATGGTTCCCATAGGAACGTTTTCCTGGTTGCATTTGCATTACCAGTAGGAAATCTGAAGTGACGTAAGCCGCGCTTGTTGTTGTTACTTTTTTTTTTTTTGACGGCGCTGAGAATGCCAGCCAGAGCCTGAGCAAACAAACAGTGCTCGCATTCTCTGTGTTCATTAGTTTATGGTCTGTCTAACAGTCCTGTCTAATACGTTATGGAACTGTTATACATATAAAGTAGACATTAATGAAAAGTTATTAGCATGCAAATTACATAATCATGTTTGCCTTGGTCCCCTCATAGTCGCGTTGGATTTTCTCCTCAGCATAAAGGTTAAGACCCCATCTATCACTGTTTTCCATGTTTGTAGAGTTAGTTTCTGGAGTAAATTTATAGGCTATAATCTGTGTTTTTACACAGCCTTTTTTAAAAATGGTGTGTGCTGGTGTTTCACGTGTGTTTGGCCAATCAGCATACTCTAACGTCGCGGATAGTTCCTATAGTGTTGCTAAATTAGTAGGAGCTAAATTAGTTTCTCTAAAAGGAGTTCCTAGAACTAAAATCGTTCCTAGTTCCTGCGGTGCGAACACGCCAAAAAAACGGAAACTTCCGCCAATAGTTCTAGGAACTATGAAAAGGTTCCTCCGGTGCGAAAGCCCCTAATGTCTATTTGTTGTTTTTCTCATTTAACCTAATAATGATTTTAAAATATCTTTTGGGGAAACTTCTTAGCCAAATTTGATGTGTGATTCATTTGCGCAAAATTTTTATTAATCGGCACATCATATAATTGTAACGATTATGTTCAGTTTTGGTTTGTTTTCTCTGTGCTCTGTTCCTGTTTGTCTGTGTTCCCTGTCTGTCTGTGTTCCCTGTCAGTCGGTCACTCTCGACTTCACGTCGGTGTCCGGTGAATACGAATCCTCTCTAGCGAAATTCCTATTTGTCAGTCACCGACGTGACGTCTCCGTTCCCTCCTTCAGGGAATGAGGGTTACATACGTAACCGAGACCTTCCCTATGCTAGTTTATCTTCATAGGTTTTTCATTGAGTTTTCACTTGTTCCACTTGTATGTATTCAAGCCCTGAGTTTCCTTCGTTCTAATGTCCAGTGATGTTAATGTTAAAGTGGTTGTGTCTGATTTATTCTCCTGTGATCTCCTCAGTCTTCTGTTGTTAATTTAATAAAGACTTTATTTGTTCATATACTCCTTTCGTCGTATGCTTCATACAGCCATATGTGACAGAATACTGGACCATGACAAGATTTTTTTGTGGCGTTATTTTCTTTTTGTTTCGTTATGTAGGCCTACTTGCCGGCCACCCAACAGCTCTGTCTAGAGCTGGTGGAGCAAAGCCTTGAGGACCACACAAGGACCTTTTTAGACCTGGCGTACCTCACACACTTCCCTTACTGCTTGCTGTGTGTGTGTTTTTTTTCACCATCGGCCCTGCGGGCGACATCACCTGCGCCACTCCAGAAACAGAGTCCAGCCAGCCATCAGCCAACTGCATGGACATGACGCCAGAGCTCACCACAGACAAAGGGCTTGAGCCTGCCGCGATGCACGTGCCAGTGCCAAGAGCCAGGACTGAGCGAGCCAACACCCCAGAGGCCCATTGAGGATCTGACCAGGTGCGTGAGCCGGCTACAACTTGTGATGCCGTGAGAGTACTTGTGGAACATGAGGGCATGGAGGAAAGCCCTGCCCAAATTCCCACCTTTGAGGGTGAGCTGCAGCTGGCCTCTGTACATTTTTATGATTTGAAAGAGGATATTTTTTTTCTCCAGTCCCTGCCGTCTTCTGTCCAGTACAAAGTCTCCTATGCCCCCGTTGCTTCCACCCAGCTCAAAGTCTCCTGTGCCTCTGCTGGTTCTTCCCACCTCAAAGTCTCCTGTGACTCCAGTGTTCCCACCCAGCCTCCCTCTCCCACCTCCTTTTCCCAGTTCAGCCAGTTCCTCTGCCCCACCTCCTCTCATTCCCTTCAGCCCCTACACTCCATTGCCACTCTGTCGTATGGATTTACCACAGGTCTTCCGGTCTCCAGCTCTGCTCATTCATGAGGATCCTTGCTTCCAGCCACTGAACACGACTTATCGGTTCCACCTTGGCTCCTCCCTCCCTCGGCTCGACCTGGGACCATCATCCTTACGGCTCTGCCTTGGTCAAACATCATCCTGCATGTGCCACTAATTTACAGGCCTTCAGTTACGTTTCATCCCTCCACCCCTTTGGCTCTGTCAGGCTCTGCCTTCCCTCCAGCTCGCCTGGCCTCAGTCCTCTGGCAACCTAGCTCCACCTTGGATGCTCGTCACTGCGGCTCAGATCTAAGATCTATATAAGGCCAGGAAGAGTAGGCTATTTTTGAGTGGTTTCGGTTGTTCCTACATTTTTACGTCATATTAGAATGAGTTTTAGAACAAAGGTTACTGATGAATCATGAATTGTTCATGAAAACATTCTTATGCAGATTCACTCTCAAATTCATGCACTCGCACAGTTAGTGAATGAGACCTAATGCTTTTGCCAGCAGTGTGAAACAGCCTTCACAGGTATTAAAATAACTTTATTATTTGATTGTTTAACCTGCACTGAAATGGAAGGTGGTGTTCCTTCCAAATGGAAATTTTGAAATGCAATTCCCTCTTTATTAGTTTTAATATTTAGGGACTTTTCTTTGGTGCTTGAGACATCTAACTTCACTTGAACATCTTCAGCTGGTGAACCATTTGGGTGATGGACTGTGACCTAATAAAAAACAGAAACCACTGTTACCCTATCCCAAAATCATCAGCAGAATGTTTTCCATTATAGAGTGAAAGCTACCATTATTAATTACTGCAAGCATAATCCTTTATGACTGACAGTATCATTATGATGCATAGTATTGTGAATAGAAGTTTGATTATATCAAATGGTGTTTTATTTACCACCGCTTGAAAGGGAAATGTAGGTGTGTAGAACGATCTTGTCCGAGATAGATCCACATTGTATGGACTCAAAACAACGGGAACGAAAGTTGCTGATTTCTGTACCTCACCACCTTATGAGAGGTGCACAGTCATTTTAGGTAAAAAACAAAACAAAACAAAAAAACAATTAACTTTTCAGCTAATAAATGTTACTATAGAACTGTAGGCATCTTAACATTAGGCTACACAGCACATGCAGACAAATTACATTGGTTTGTCTGTTTAATCAAAAGTCTGTTCAGCTAATCTTGCATTTTTGGGGCCAGATTTATTAAACAGGGCAAATTAGCAAAAAACTGCAATCCCATAAAAGCACAGATGGCAGTTGAAAGTTCTGCAAGTAATCCACTGACAATTAAAAATAAATTAAACGTCTCGGGTTACGTATGTAACCCTTGTTCCCTTGGCTTAGAGGGAACGAGACTGCGTCAATGACACTTTGGGGACACTCCCTTAGCGTAGCGGCTCTGAAGTATGAATGAAAACTAATCCAATCCTATTGGCGTTGCGTCGTGACGAAATGAGTGAGGTAAAAGCTAGATAAGGACGCCGGCACAGCATAGAGTTAGCTTCGCGATGAAGCAAGCGCTCCCAGTCAGGGGGAGGCGTGGCGAAGGGACGCAGTCTCGTTCCCTCTAAGGCAGGGGTCTCCAACCTTTTTTCATTTGAGAGCTACTTTTTAAAAATGAAAGTGATCGAGAGCTACTCATGTAATACAACACTTAAATATCTTAAATAATGTCTCATAACTCTCATATTAACAACTATCCAAACTGTTTTAGACCTAAAAGAGTTTTTGTTGGCCTATATGTCACCCTTAAATGTCAGAGAAAAGAACAGAATCAGAGATAAAAAAAAAAAAATTATAGAAAATTGTACTTTGCATATTATACTGTAAAAACACATAATTATAGTTGATTTTATAGTACATGATAACTAGAGATGAAATGGCATGAAAATTTCATTTCATGATTATAGTGACCAAAATGATCACGGTTATCACAGAATCCTGTTCAAAAAGTACTAATACTACACAATGAAATCAATTCACCAAGTTTTATGTCGAAAATCAGCAAATAACAAATAAACTTATATGCACTTTTTGTTTACATAAACATTAAAATAATAACATTAAAAATGATGGCCAGATTTTAAAGGAGTGTTTTGCAACATGTTATCTACTAACATGTAGGCTACAAGTTCAAATAAAGTTTTGACAGAAAAAGTTTTTATAAAAAGAATGAGTCAAAAAAGATAAATCACTGACATTTACAATGCACATTAGCTTATCTTTTATTATTAATAGTAAAATTCGGTCCGATTTTCCTGTTGCGTCTGTCGTTGCTATGCAACCGTGCACTGCGCTCTCCACAATGACAAAGTTTTAGTAGCTAATGGATTTCCACCGCCGAAAAAAATATTTATTTACGCAGAAGAATAAAAACACCCGTAATGTTTGGGTGCACTCCCATCCTTCATGTTAACTCGCTGCGCCTGGAAAAATGAGCGTGTCGCTTCAACTATTTGAAATAACGAACTTGAGCGCGCAAAAGACGCGATATGTGAACGGCCCTTGGCGAGCTACCTCCAATCAGGCCACGAGCTACTGGTAGCTCGCGAGCGACGTGTTGGAGACCCCTGCTCTAAGGGAACAAGGGTTACATACGTAACCCAAGACGTTCCCTGTCAAGGGAACTCGACTGCGTCAATGACACTTTGGGGAACGAATACCCACTATGCCACAACGAGCCCTGCCTGTCCCAGTGAGAAGCTGAATACAGGCACACTCAGGACGAGAGCACAAGGGTGCCAGGTGTCGAGGGAAGGTCCAAACTATAAAACCTAATAAAGGTATGCGGGGTAGCCCACCCTGCTGCATCGCAGACTTCTTTGATGGGAGCCCCAGAAAGGAGGGCTCTTGGGGACGCCATGCCTCTGGTAGAATGAGCCCTCACGGCCAGAGGTGAAGGCAGATTGCGCACCTGGTAGGCCGAAGATATAGCCTGAACGATCCAGTTACTGATGGTGGGCTTGGAGGCAGGAAGCCCCTTCTTGGGCGATCCGAAACACACCAGCAACTGGTCCGACTTCCGCCACGAAGAGGACCTCTGAATATAGATTCTGAGAGCTCTGATGGGGCAGAGCCGATGAAGTCTTTCTTCGACCGCCGTCTCATGAGGTGGAGGATGGAAAGCCTGCAGAACCACAGGCCGAGCCACATTGGATGGAACCTTAGGTAGATAGCCCGGCCTAGGATGAAGGATGGCTCTGATGTCGCCTGGAGCAAACTCCAGGCACCCGTGAGATAGAGAGAGCGCCTGAAGATCCCCTAGCCTCCTCAGAGAGGTAATGGCCAACAGGAAAGCCACCTTCAAGGACAGGTTCTTGGCCTCAGCCGACTCCAGAGGTTCGAAGGGGGCCTCGACCAGCCCTTCGAGAACCACTGCCAGGTCCCAGGTGGGAACCCTGGAACGAGCCGCAGGTCTCATCCTCCGAGCCCCATGGAGGAAACGTACGACCAGCTGTTGTCTTCCCAGCGGCCCATCACCCAGAGGAGCATGGAACGCCGCAATGGCAGCCACGTACACCTTAAGTGTGGACGGGGTAAGACCAGCAGAGAAGCGATCTTGGAGGAACTCCAGCACTGAAGCCACTGGGCAGTTAACTGGATCCACTTCACGTTGTCTACACCATGTGGTGAAGACATTCCACTTTAGGCCGTACAATTTCGTCATGGAGGGAGCTCTAGAGCTTAGTATGGTCTCAGTCACTCCTGCTGACAGACCAGCTTCTAGGTACTGTGGCCCTTCAGGGGCCAGACCCAAAGACTCCACAGCTCTGGGCGAGGGTGAAATATTGAGCCCTCCGCCTGTGACAGCAGGTCCCTCCTGATGGGAATCTCCCATGGAGGGCCGTCCAGGAGTGATATGATGTCCGAGAACCATACTCGGGCCGGCCACAACGGGGCTACGAACAGAAGACTGACCCCGTCGCGACGGACCCTCTCTAGAACTCCCGGGAGCAGAGCGATCGGGGGAAAAGCATACAGACGCAGCCTCGGCCACGTCTGCACCATGGCATCCAACCCCAGCGGGGCTGGATGAGTGAGGGAGAACCACAGTGGACAGTGGGTCGTCTCTCGAGACGCAAATAAATCCACTTCCACTGGGCCGAACCTCTGACATATTGACTCCACCACATCCAGGTGGAGCCTCCATTCCCCGGGCCTCAGCCCCTGCCTCGACAGGACGTCTGCTCCTAGGTTTTGGTCCCCTGGGACGTACATTGCTCTGAGAGACAACAGTTTCCCTTGAGACCAGAGGAGAATCTGATGCGCCAGTCTGCATAGAGGGTGTGACCTCAGTCCCCCCTGATGGTTTAAATAGGACACCACTGACATATTGTCTGTTCTCACAAGAACGTGGTGACCCTTGAGATCTGGGAGAAAGCTCCTCAGAGCCCGGAAAACCGCCAACATCTCAAGGCAAATTATGTGCCAGGAGGAATGTTGGTTCTGCCACAGACCTCTTGTAAAGCGGCCGTCCATGACCGTGCCCCAGCCCGTGAGGGACGCGTCTGTCGAAACGGTGACATGACGCTCCCAAAAGAGGCCCTTGGGACAGAAACCAAGGCTTCTTCCACATTGATAGGGAACGAAGACATTTGCGCGTAACCCTTATCATGCGAAATGGATTTCCCCTTGGTTTTCAACCACCACTGTAGGGCCCTCATGTGCCGCAGGCCAAAAGGAATCACGGTGGATGCTGCTGCCATGAGCCCTAACACTCTTTGAAAATGTTTCACAGTGATGGCTTGGCCTAGCTTTAACCCGGACACCGTGGCCAGGATGAACTCGATCCGTGCAGGAGACAGCTGTGCCCGCATCAAAACCGAGTCTCAACCCCAAGCTTTGAATGTGGCCAAGGACGACATCTCGATGCCGAACCGCCATATCTCGAGACTGGGCCAAAATGAGCCAGTCGTCAATGTAGTTTAGCACACGGATGCCCTGGAGCCTTAGCGGGGCCAGAGCGGCATCCATGCACTTGGTAAATGTGCAAGGGGAGAGAGCTAGGCCGAATGGAAGAACCCGATACTGGTACGCCTTGCCCCCAAAAGCGAACCTCAGGAACTTCCTGTGAGAGGGAAGGATGGAGACGTGGAAGTATGCGTCCTTCAGATCTATCGTGACAAACCAGTCCTCGGACCTGATTTGGTTCACGATCATGGGAATGGTGAGCATCTTGAACCTGAATCTCCTCAGAGACTGATTCAGATGCCTTAGATCTAGAATCGGACGCAACCCTCCATCCTTCTTTGGAACTATGAAATACCGGCTGTAGAACCCGGACTCCCTGTCTGGTGGAGGAACATACTCTATGGCCTCTTTTGCCAGCAGCGAGTGAACTTCTTGTTCTAACACTAGACCCTGCTCTGGGTACACTGCAGTCCAGAGCACCCCGTTGAACTTGGGTGGGCGCATGCGGAACTGCAGTCTGTACCCCTTTTCTACAGTACGCAGGACCCAAGGTGATATGTTGGAGAGGTTTTGCCATGCCTCGGCAAAATTCACCAAGGGAACCCTCGGGGCTGGTGTCGAGTGTTTTGCGAGAGCCCTTGACGATTCCCTGAAGCGAAGGACTGGCAGGGACTGGTCGAAAACGACTCTCGTTGTGCGAACGCAAATGCTCCCTGGCCACAAGCTCGCGGGGTGGACAGAGCAGGATGCGTTCGCCGGAAACGAATGTGTCCCGAAGCGCCATAGGCGGCGGGATCTCGATCGCTTTCTCTCGTGGGGGGCGGCCCTTAGAGGTTCCACAGACATTAGGACCTCTTTCCCTTAGCCTTTCTTGCCTGAAGAACAGTTCTTTAATCTGTCCTCTCAGGAGGCTGTGGGTGAGAGCGCCGTCTAGAGTCCCAAGCTCTCTGAGGGGGAGCTCTAGAAGCGACACTCTCTTTCTGGTCCCGTCTGTACGAGGAGCCTGAAGACGGCTGAGGCCGGCCACCAGCAGCCGTCTTCTTGGACCTTGAGCGGCGAGGGATGTACTGCTTAAAAGCTGCTCTCTGCTTCTTAGCTTCCTGAAATCTGTCGACGACCGCATTAACCGCGTCGCCGAACAGACCAGACGCCGAGACAGGGACATCCAGAAGAAAAGCCCTATCTTTCTCCTTAATTCCAGAAAGATTTAGCCACAGATGCCTCTCCGTGGTTACGAGAGCTGCCAAGGAGCGCCCAATAGCACGGGCCGTCTCCTTCGTAAACCCGGAGAGACAGGTCTGTGGCTCTGCGCAGCTCAGCGACATCCTCAGGTGTCGGGCCCTCGCCCTCATCAATGTCCCTTAGCAGGTCTGCTTGGTAGGCCTGTAAAATAGCCATGGTGTGCAGGCTCGCACCAGCCCGACCCGCCGCCATGTATGCCCTGCCCACTAAGCCAGATGTCATGCGACATGGCTTAGAGGGCAGAGCCGGGGCTTTGAGGGATGAAGCCGCATCAGGTGAAAGATAGTTGGCCAAGGGCTCCTCGACCGGCGGCATCATCCCATAACCATTCTCCTTAACCCCCACAATATTACAATAGTCCAATATCGGGGGATTAGACAGGTGAGAAGAATACGGCCTGTTCCATGACTTACACAACTCGTTGTGGATCGAGAAGGTGCCGAAGCAGTCTCGATCGCGTCTGCTAGCTCCCTCTGCGAGCCCCACGACCAGAACCGCGGGGAGCGCGAGGTTGGCCGGCTTCATCGAATATAGCCAGCCGGGAGCGCAGCACTCTGATCGGGAGTGCTTCACAGTGGCCGCAGGCAGTCCCCTCGAGAGCTGCCTGGGCGTGCTGCGCTCCCAAACATTCAACACACAAGTCATGAGTGTCCCCGCCCGTAATATAGCGCGGGCAAGGGTGCACACATAACCTAAACTGATCCTCGCTTGCCATCTCCTAACAACAAACAATTTCTTTTCAGATCACACACAACAGAGAGCACTTTCTGAAGAGCTAAAGCTAACTCTATGCTGTGCCGGTGTCCTTATCTAGCTTCCGCCTATGCCGTCACTCATTTCGTCACGACGCAACGCCAATAGGATTGGATTAGTTTTCATTCATACGCTAAGGGAGTGTCCCCAAAGTGTCATTGACGCAGTCGAGTTCCCTTGACAGGGAACTGACACAAAAAGAAGATAGATGCAGCCATGTCAAGAGCAAAATAGATTAAGACTCTTTTTTTGTTCAATGTTAAATAATGGCGCAAATACCAGTATATACAGAAAACCTTAGCAAATCTGTATATTTCATTATGCCTATGAAAGGGAAAATCCAACAAATGCATATGCAATAAGGTCAGCTGCAAAAATATCTGTGCATGCCTCATTGCGTGTCTTTAGTAAATCATAACAGTAGTTTTAACGCCAAAAGAGGGTTTGTATTGGCACAAGCTGTTAATAAATCTGGCCCTTAGTCTTTAAAGTTCAATTAACTTTGACAAAAATCATTTCATGTCTTGTGTCACGATTGATTACTTAAAATATCTGTGACTGTGACAGCAATGTAGAATTGGGCCTGAATCACAGCCAAATTTTCTAATGTTGAATCCAGGAGTTGCTTTATTTCTGAAATTGTAACTGTAATCTCAGCACGGCCTCCTTTCACCTAAAAAGGGGAAAACACCATGAAACAATATTAAAGAGTGATCTATGAGTATATAGTAATCTATGAGTGTACTTACTCTTCTTGGCGATTCAATAGATAACGGTTTCTACTCACAGATCCAGTTTTCTCCAGTCCCTTGATGAATTTGATTTCTCCAGGATTATTTTGTGACTCGTCTTTTTTCATCCCAAACCAACAGTTGAAAGCACCATCAATTACCTTGCCATATGTGTATCTTTCAAATGATTAAAAATAAAACTTTTTTAATCTACTGTCTCAAATTGAGTAATTTCACATTGATACCATTAATAGAACAGTTCACCTCAAAATACAGGTTTGGTAAATAATGACAAAATTCTTATTTTGGGGTAAACTATCTCTTGAAGAGTGTTATTTGAACTGAATGTGAACTTACGAGGCTTGAATGGTGAATGTGAATGTCTTCGCATTCACAAGCATAAAGGTTTTCTCTGACTGAACAGTAACCTCAAAACTGGGAGGAACTGACAAAAATGTATTGTATTTGAGTTAGATGCAATACGATATCTGTGAATAAAGTTATTTGTTTATATATATATATCAATTATATATTTTTTATATATATATTTCATTTACCAAATTTCTGGACCCTGAATTCACACACTGCAGGATTTTTCTCATCACCGTTGTAATGTGCTGTAATCTTCCATACACCAGGTCTGGAGAAATTGAAATAAACATCTTACAGTGGATATAAAAAGTCTACACACCCCTGTTAAAATGGCAGGTTCTTGTGATGTAAAAGAATGAGACAAAGATAAATCATGTCAGAACTTTTTTCACTTTTTATGTGACCTATAACGTGAACAGTTCAATTGAAAAACAAACTGAAAACTTTGAGGAAAATAAAATAAAAATAAAAACCTTACAATGACCTGGTTGCATAAGTGTGCACACCCTCTTATAACTGGGGATGTGGCTGTGTTCAGAATTAACCAATCACATTCAAACTCATGTTAAATAGAAGTCATTACACACCTGCCATCACTCTGATTAATCACAAATAAAGTTTAGCAGGGGCATGTTCAAGTTCAAAACGGTGCGCAACTTTTTTCTACGGTTTCCGGGTTGAACATCATGTTTCCTGGAAACGGCGTGCACCGGTGTTGAGATACGTTTTCTCTTGTTTGGTGGGTGTGTCAGAACTGCAGTCCAATCAGCAGCAACATGTATATAAAGCACGCGGTATTAAAGTGAACTCGCACAATGGGTTCAAGGAAAGTAATTTACAAATGTGTTCGATGCAGCTCGGTATACGCAACAACTGAGGATATTAGAAGACATGTTTGTCATAAGTTTTATTGTAAAAATATAGGATATCAACATAATGATGTAGTTGTTTATATTTTTTGCTTCATTGCAAGTGTGTGACATTTGGTATAGAAATAAACAATGGTAATTAAGTGCTTTTCCTAAAAATGAGAAAGAAAATACAGGGTATTAAAACAGTATGAACTACAAATAAAGTCAGTATATGAGGCTAAATAGATGTGTTTTAGTCTGAATTTGGTAAGATGTGTGCTTCCATTTCAGTTTCAGCAATCCCTTCACTCAATTGGGATGTTCTCTTTTGTTCTGGGCGGCAAGTGCAGTAACTGTAACATCGGGCATATTTTGTAGTATTAAACACATATTTATACTGACTTCATCAGGCTCCGAAAATTCTTCACAAAGAACACAAAGAATGGCCTTCTCAGCTGCCATAGTTGCAACTCTTGCGTCATCAGAACAGTGTGTTCAACGCATCACCGTTTCTGTTTAAAAAACGTTGTGCAATGTTTTGTCGGGGCTGAACGCAGCCCTGTTCTAGTAGGATTTTTCTGACATTTTCTTAGTTGCATCTCAAAGCAAAAGCCATGGTCTGCAGAGAGCTTCCAAAGCAGAGGGATCTCATTGTTGAAAGATATCAGTCAGGAGAAGGGTACAAAAGAATTTCCAAAGCATTAGATATACCATGGGAACACAGTGAAGACAGTCATCATCAAGTGGAGAAAATATGGCACAACAGAGACATTACCAAGAACTGGACGTTTAAAATTTATGAAAATTTATGAAAAGACGAGAAGAAAACTGGTCAGGGAGGCTTCCAAGAGGCCTACAGCAACATTAAAGGAACTTCAGGAATGCTACATGTGACAACAATCTCCCGTATTCTTCATATGAATGGGCTATGGGCAGGGCCGTGCAGAGACCTCTGGAGGGGCAGGTGCTCAAAGTATAAAAGGGGGCACATGGAACAAGGCTTTAAATAGGGCTGTGCTCAAAATATCAATACAGCAATATATCAATATGGATGATTCTGTATCGATACGGCAGCAAATGCATTGATGCAGTTTTGAAAAAGAAACAGAACAGAAAAGACAAATTTTAAATTTAAAAGTAAAAAAAATAAAATAATTATGTGTACATATTAATAACTCTGGGATTAGAAACTGAAGTATCTTAAGTTGCCCCAACCTGATGGCTTTTCCTTCTCTGTTATAGCCTACAGAATAATAAAGAACAGCTGTTATAGTAAACTGTGTAGGACAAAATCAACGTGGCCCATGTTTCGTTCAGTACAGTATAGTTTTATTTAATGCCATGTCAGCATCTGTGGCTACTTTCATGGCATAAACTGATTTACAAAAATACAAGAGTTGCATTTATACAATGAAAATAAAAACAAAGCAAACAGAAAAAAAATACAGCAATTAATACTTTACAATATTTTTAACATTAATGTGATACTGTACCTGTTCTGGTAAATACTTACTAAAGTCCTTAAGTGAGTTTGCTGCCTTTGCTGTTGCTGTTGTTGTTACTGCTGATGATGATACTGCTGGAGCTGATCTGAGACTGTAGACATTAAAACAAACATATAGGAGATATATTGGCTGATTAAACAATTTTTATGTGACCATGACAAGATGTAAAGATTGCTGACAGTGTTTAGAACTGGCTCACTAGCTCACTGACCTGCTGTAAAGCTGCAGATTCTGCCCAGCTAGGTGAGATGTTCACAGAGGCTGCTGCACACAAAACATAAGATACTGGTAAGTCTTACCAGTGTTGTGATAATTTTTAAGGCACTCTACGTTTTTTAAATAAATATTGTAATAATAATAATAGTTTAAAGTATAAATAACATAAAAAGACCAGACCCCTCGACACCAGTGAAACTTTTCTCCCTAAACAGCAAGCTAACGTTACTTCTACAGCCTACACACAGACAGCAATGTAAACAACATTTCTGCATGCTCTCTTCACGTCGTTCTTGTAAAATAATAATAATAAGTAAACAAACATCATAAGCACTTTGCTGAGAATGAAACACCACTTACCAGCAGCCGCAGAGTTGAAGATATCGTCCGGTAGTGCGCAGCCGCGCGAATTTTAAAAATGCGCGTGCAGCGTGAGGAATCTTCCCGGTTGAGTTCGTCAGGTGAAAGGTCATCATGTGGGTCATTTTCTTTACGGCTAAACTAAACGGTCTAATGAAACCAAGGTTGAACTTTTTGGCCATAATTCCAAAAGGTATGTCTGCCGCAAAAACAACACTGCACATCACCCAAAGAACACCATACCCACAGTGAAGCATGGTGGTGGCAGCATCATGCTTTGGGACAGTTTCTCTTCAGCTGGAACCGGCGCATTAGTCAAGGTGGAGGGAATTATGAACAGTTCCAAATACCAGGCAATTTTGGCACAAAACCTTCAGGCGTCCGTTAGAAAGCTGAAGATGAAGAGGAAGTTCACCTTTCAGCACGACAACGACGCAAAGCACACATCCAAATCCACAAAAGCATGGCTTCACCAGAAGAAGATTAACGTTTAAGATCAATCAAGATGTGCCATGCTAACAGACTCCTACCCAAAAAGAATGAGTGCTGTAATCAAAGGGTGCTTCAAGTATCAGTATCAGTATCAGTTTAAGGGTGTTATTAGTTAAGAGTTCTTTATTTTTCCCCCTCAAAGATTTCAGTTTGTTTTTCAATTGAATTGTTCACATTATAGGTCACATTAAAGGTGGAAAAAGTTCTAACATGATTTATCTTTGTCTCATTCTTTTACATCACAAGAACCTGGCATTTTAACAGGAGTGTGTAGACTTTTTATATCCACTGTATATGGGCTGATACAGCAGCTTCAGAATGGTGCCATCTTAAAAGACTGACTAGCATAGTAATATTTATTTCCGTAAATATCAGAGATTTTATACTTCAAGGTATTTAACTAAGATAGAAAATGAGATTGACTGTACTTTGAAATATCAGGGATGTGGTAGCTCATTGACAGAATGCCATCTAAAACTTTGTGTGTCGATTTCTTGACCTTGTTCCCAGCAGCATTCTGAGGATATAAAGGTCAGTTAGGCATCTCTTACATCCCTTGTAAAAATACACTTAACAAAAAGCTGAGAAAATCACTTATTTGTCAAAGACTATGTCCGAACGGATTTAGAATGATGATCAAAATTTATCAAAATCCTTAAATGGAGTAGATCGCTTCCATCAATACCCCCAAAGTTTCAGTCCTAGAGCTTTTTCATAAATCAATATTTTTTAACAATGTAAGTTTGTAAGACAGTATATAAAACAATGTGAAAAATGTATTTAATAGGCTATTAATCAAAATAGTAAACAACTACAAGCCAAGTATACTTCGCATACTTAACTATGCGTTTAAGTATATCTTGATCAAAGATTGAGTGCAAGTATAGGCCAAATATACTTAGACTTTTCTCAGTCAGTATGAGTCAATTGTACTTAAGTGTCATTTTAAGTATATTTCGGAGAGGTACATAAAGTATATTTCTGAGAAGTAGACAAAACGCAGACTGAAAGCATCCTTTCTTATTTTTAGTTTAAAATAAGTATACTAATAGCATACAGTTTATTTTTGCTCAATACATTATGGCAAGAATTTAAGCTACAGGAATAATCCTATTTCATGAGATAATCACACACACACACACACACAAAAGAAAAAAAAACCTCAGAGAATGAATTATTGACAGTAAGAGAATGTGTTAGTACTTTCATACTTACATATATAGAGACAAGAACTATCATTGATTTTGGTCGCATGGAGTGGTCCAGAGTGAAGACCCTGAACAAAACTGAGAAACACAGTAAACCAGGTAAAAACAAAGCAGTAATATACATACATGAATTTTTGACTTGTGACATGCTACATATACATTAGGCCTGAGAGACTAAATGGAAAATGTGTAGTTCTTTCACCTCTGGGGCCAACTAAAATGAACTAGTTAATTTGGTAGGAACCAGAATTTTTTTCTTCTTTTTTTTTTTCAGTTAGGACCTGAGATACACTATTATTATTATTTTGCGTGAATTATTTTGATGTGAAAATCATCCTGATCACTGCTTCATACAAAACAATATAGTCATTTAACTTTAAGACACTTATTGTCAGAATGGCTGATATGCGTGGAGGGCATGAAACATCATGAATAATGCTGTGATTCACACCTGAAGAGACAAAGACCCTCCCTGGGAATATCAATGAGGAATGTGACTTTTAAATAAGTATCTTCTGCTCACCAAGGCTGCATTTAGTTGATCCAAAATAAAGCAACAACTGTTTATTTTTACAATTTAAAATAAATGTTTTCTATTTAAATATATATTAAAATGCAATTTATTCCTGTGATCAAAAATTTCAGCACCATTACTCCAGTCTACAGTGTCACATGATCATTCAGAAATAATTCTAATATGATTTGCTGCACAAGAAACATTTTGGATTATTATCAATGTTGAAAACAGTTGTGTAAAAAAAAAAAAAAAAGAAATGCAGGATTCTTCGATGAACTGAAAGTTCAAAATAACATTTATCTGAAATAGAAATATTTTTTAACATAAAAAAATGTATCAATATAAGGCATCCTCATTGAATAAAAGTATTAATTTATTTAAAAAACAACAACAACAGCAACAAAAAAACTAAACTCTTACTGAGCCCAAACTTTTGAACAGTAGTGAATAATGTTACAATAGATTTCTATTTCAGATAAATGCTGTTCTTTTGAACTTTCTATTCATCAAAGAATCCTAGATTTTTTTTTTTACACACAACTGTTTTCAACATTCATAATAATAAGAAATGTTTCATGAGCATCAAATGAGCATATTGAAATGATTTCTGGAGGATCGTGTGAAAGACTGGAGTAATAATTAATCACAGGAATAAATTGCATTTTAAAAATATATCCAAATAGAAGTCTGGAAATAATCCAACGAATATAAATAAAAACGTACTCATCCGAAATTGTATCCATGGCTGGATCAAGTCGCTATTCAAAATGCAAACGTTTATTGTCGGAGTCCCGCTCCTCTTCTGAGGAAAATGCGATCTCTTCGTCACTATCCAGGACGAGCTAAAGAGCTTCCTCGCCTGTGTAGCATGCCATCTTTTAAACGCGCAGGAAAGTGCATGAAACTTATGATGAAACTTAATGATTTTTAAGGCATTGTTGGGGGCGTTTACCATTTCGCATAGATCGCCTCAATACATGATCTTATGAATAGCGCGCTCTGCGCGTGGGTGTGATCACTAATGATAATTAGCTGAGCCAGGAGAAATTGTACATCTCTTTAGTTTCATACAGATTACATTGCTGGAGAATATTTGTTTTAAATGTGAATGGTTTTATTTAAAAGTAGACATTTCAAGCTTCCTTTAGACGTACATTAAATGTTTGTGTGATAAGTATTCGCGGAGACTGCAAAATCTGAAAGCTCACACTGTTTATTTTCTTTATTGTAAAAAAACACAAGGATTTTTTGTTTTTTGTGAGTGTACTTGTGTCATGAGGAAAAAATCCATCAGAACGCGCCGGCGTTATATCTTCTTTTGTGTTCAACAGAACAGAGAAACCCATACAGGTTTAGAACAACACGAGGTTGAGTAAGTGATGACACAATTTTCATTTCTGAGTGAACTATCCCTTTAACAAAGACTGTTTTTGTTATTCACATTGTGACATACTGTAATTTCTTGATGTTAATGAATAGAAATCATCTTGGTCACTGTCGTAACTCTCGTTGCCTGATGAGGGAATGGAGATGTTATGTCTGATGGCCAATGAAATTGGCGAGTGGAATTTGCATGCCTAGCCACTCCCCCGGACATACAGGTATCTAAGACGGTGGCCTGCATCTAGTATTCAGGTTTGTGCTGAGGAGCCGATAATGTGTCCCGGCAATTCAGCGGGTAGTTAAAGGTTGTGGCAGGAGGGACATCGGAATGCCCAAAGGAATCTCTAATCCGGGGTTTGCCAGCTGGGGAACTTTCATGGAGAGCACAGAGGGTGCTTGCATCCCCCACTAGAGGGGAATGGCGCTGCAAGAGAGACCAGGAGCCAGTCTTCTAGATTCTAGGAAATCTGATTTTCACTCAGCCTGCAGCCCGGCACATGTCTGATAGAGAGGAGCTGTGCATTAGAACCCAGGAGGAGGGCAACACTCCTTGTGAAGGGACGGCATGCCTTGGGCTTGGCACACCAAGGCAATGGCATCCACTATCCAGTGGGCCAGCCTCTGCTTGGAGACGGCGTTTTCATTCTGCTGCCCATCAAAGCAGACAAAGAGCTGCTCAGAGCTTCTGAAGCTCTGCGTGAGTTCCACGTAAATGTGCAGGGCACAAACGGGACATAGTAACACTGCAAGGGCTGGGTCTGCTTCCTCCTGGGGCAGCTCTTGCAAGTTCACCACCTGGTCCCGGAAGGGAGTGGTGGGAACTTTGGGCATGTTCCAGGCTGGGATCTCAAGGTCAGGTGAGAGAAGGCTCAAATGGCTGTCACAATGAGCATTAAGTCAGAGAACCAGGTCCGGGTAGGCCAGTAAGGCGCAACCATCAAAACCTGCTCCTCATCCTCCCTGCAAGTCTCTGCAAGCAGGCTCACTGGGGAAAAGCTGTGGGGCCAGCTGTGTGCCAATGCATCCATGCCGAGGGGTGCCTCAGTCAGAGAATAAAAGAGCGAGCAGTGGGAGGATTCCTGGAAAGCAAACAGGTCTACCTAGGCCTCCCTGAATCAACTGCAAATCAGCTGGACCACCTGGCATGAATTCTGCATTCTGCTGGGAACATGAGCTGTCGTGAGAGCATGTTAGCCACATGATTGAGCTTGTCAGGAATGTGAATGACACGGAGCGACCTGAGCCGCTGCTGACTCCAGAGGATGAGATGGCGGCATAGTTGTGGCATGCGACGTGAGTGCACGCTGTCTTGGTGGTTGATGTACGCAACTGTCCTAGGGTTGTCCATTTGGACCAACACGTGCTTGCCTTAGAGCAGCAGCCGAAACCGGCAAAGGGCGAGCAGCACTGCCAGCAACTCAAGCAGAAGGAGTGGGAGGTCCCACTGTTATCCTCAGATCTCCCTGAGTGCTAACCAGGCCCTGTGCTGTGCAGAGGAACCGGGCTGGGTAGCAGCAGAGGGGACTCCACCCTTCATGAGGAAGGAGAGTCACGATCACAATGTCGCCATGGTCATATTCTGAAGACATGAACCATCCACGAATGCAGTCTCCATCTTATATACCCATGTGTCCGGGGCAGTGGCTAGGCATGCACTCACTAATTTCATTAGCCATTTTTGTGAAACTCAGAGGTATTTGGGGCTCCCCAGTACAGCCGGGTGCACACTCTGCGATTTATTATTGTCCTTTATGATTGTTGTTTGTCAGACTGTACGAACATGATCCTCGCTTTAAGCCATGTCACACTGTAAGATCTCAGTTGTCACTGATGTCAGACTGTACAGCAGTCAAGAAGCATTAAAAACGGACGTGCGCAAGAAAACTTGTCCAGAGTTTTACATCAATCAAATGACATGTTCGGTGATGTGAAACTGCATTACACGCGGGATTGAAATGATGGCTACAAAAAAATCTTGAACATTTATTTTGGTCATGGTTTGTCATGAAAAACAAAAACAATTTGACGGTCGTCGTAGGAGAAGTCACACTGCAAGACTGTGAGTCAAATCTTCTGACACTGCTAGAATTTCATCGGAGGTCAAATTCGATCGCAACGGTCATTAATCGGCTGTCTGTGAACGTCAAACTAACGGTCAAAGACTTCAGATTTTAGCCTAGGATCAGAGGAATCTTTTAAGATTTGCAAAATTTGTCTCAGACGGCCAAATCGTGGCCAAAATCGCACAGTGTGCACCCGGCTTTAGACCCCTAATGTTATTATCGACAAAACGTTGAACATGACTGACAGAAAGGAACTGGACACATTCATCTACCCAATTATGTTTAGAACTGCAGTCTATCTAGAGAGTTATTTACCTTATCTAGAAAAGCAGACATAAAAAAAGTGATTTTACTTTTATGAATGTACAGTATGTATTCATTTATTTATTGTGCAATACTTCCATTTTGTCAACCATTCTAAGTAAACTTTTGGTGTATATCAATTATGACAACCTTTACCTGTGCCAATGGGAATCAAAAAGTGAGAAATCCATAAGTACTTTTATTGTAAATGTAACCTATACTGAAATTAGACAGATACTAAACTGAATACAAATTTGCTGCAAGTTAAAAAAATAAGTACTACATAAGTAAATAAATACTGCAGTCTTTCACAAAAAGTCTCATTCTGATATTGATAAGGTGAATACTACTGAAGGTGTCATACACATTCTTTTCATACACATTTAATAATAATAATAATAATAATAATAGTAATAAGGTTACATTTACATGCTGATTTTCTCATCATTTTTGTTACCTATCAGCTTTTGTAAATTTGAACTTTGACTCATTTTCTGTCCAGCTTCATTAAAATGATCTTACTGTTGGCATTAGTAAACAAGTGTTGACTGTACCTTTCTGTGTGGGGTTGTAAATGGGTTGGTCAGTCTGAATAAAGATGTAGCCGATCTGCTTGGAGACCAGGACGCGAGTCTTCCATTTCTGACCATCAACTTCACATGCCAGGTTGAGATAAGGAGGCTCTCCATTGATAGATTTAATTTTTGAAACTTTATTTGCAAATATCTTGAAGAGGAAACACACAGAAATTAGCCTAATACAACTTTCTAAAATGGCATGCTTATGTTTTTCTACTTTTTATTCAACAATAAATTTGAAAATGATATCTGAACAGCCAGATAGCAAATTATTTTACATATTTATTTAAACATAACTAAATTCTACGAAAAACGTTTGGAATCAAATAACATAAGGAATGAAATAACAAGAAAATGCAGGTCTATCTATTCATTTAAATGTTTTTTTTTAAATTTCTTTACCTCAAGTTTAAATTCCTCAAACTGTCCTTTTTTGCTGATTGGTTTGGTCTCCCGTGAAGACATCGGAGTATGCATCCCTGTTTCTAACTGACAGGACACAGGTTTGCCAAGCAATGCCTCTCCCACCTGAATCCATATGGGTTCTTTCATACCAACATGAAAGACACTCGGAGCAATGATTAGGAATCTGACAAACACAAACCAAGACCAATTTTTATAATCTCAATTAAATTTAGTCAAATTATTTATAAAAATGGTAACAGCATTACAACCCATTTCTCTTCTGTAATGTGATCATTTTAGAGTAAAACCAAGTAATCAATGAGAAAACATGTAAAGAATGACACGTTTTCCTTTCATGGCATAAGTGGAGCTAGACCTGAATGAGAATTTGCAGTAGATGCACAAACAACTACTTTTGAGAACCATGATGTAGAAGTTGAATGTCATATTCACTCTTATCTTGACGTATGGTTATTAGGGCTGGGACTATACACCTATCTCCCGATTCGATACCATCACGATACTTGGGTACCGATACGATATGTATTGCGATTTTTTTAAGAATTGCGATTCTACAAGTATTGCGATTCGATATTGCAATATATAGCAATTTTTTTAACACTACACCATCAGGAAAAGTTCAGTCATACACTTATACAGACTGTCAAGTCAAGACAAGTTTATTTGTATAGCGCTTTTCACAATACAGATTGTATCAAAGCAGCTTCACAGTATTCAATTTAAATAATACAACAAAGTTTGTTTCAAGAGGAATTTATTGATTGATAAAATTAAATTAAATATCCCCAAAATATCCCCAACTGAGCAAGCCAAAGGCAACAGTGGCAAGGAACCGAAAAACTCCATCAAGTGACCTAATGGTGTCCTAAAACTCCATCAGGTGACCTAATGGAGAAAAAAAACCTTGGGAGAACCCAGGCTCAGTCGGGGGCCAGTTCTCCTCTGGCATTTATGAGCTAGAGGCCGGATTGTAGTTTGAACTGTGGGATTATATGAATGCCTGGCTGAAGAGATGCGACTTTAATCTAGTTTTAAACTGGGAGAGCGAGTCTGAGCAACGAACAGTCTCAGGAAGACTATTCCAGAGTTTTGGAGCCAAATGTGAAAATGCTCTCCCTCCTTTGGTGGTTCTGAATATCCTAGGTATGACCAAAAGCCTTGAATTTAGTGATCTTAAAGAGCGCGATGGATTATAGGGCGATAGAAGATCCGTTAAATAGACTGGAGCTAAGCCGTTTAGGGCTTTATAAGTCAGTAGCAATACCTTGTAATTAATACGGAACTTTATAGGTAACCAATGCAGTGATGATAAAATCGGTGTTATATGATCATATTTTCTTGATCTCGTAAGAACTCTAGCGGCGGCATTTTGGACTAACTGTAGCTTGTTTATTGAGGATGCAGGACAACCAGCTAATAAGGCATTACAGTAATCCAGTCTCGAGGTCATGAATGCATGAACTAACTTTTCTGCATCAGAAACTGATAGCATATTACGTAGCTTAGCAATGTTTCTAAGGTGGAAAAAGGCTGTTTTTGTAACATATGAAATATGATTTTCAAAAGACAGGTTGCAATCGAGTATAACACCCAGGTCTTTTACTGTAGCGGATAAAGTAACAGGACATCCTATGATGTTAAAGTTGTATTGTGCGAGGTTTTGTGGGCGGTTTTTTGAACCGATAAGTATTACCTCTGTCTTGTCTGGATTTAATAAAAGAAAATTACGCGTCATCCAATCTTTTATATCTTTAACACACTCTGTCAATTTGGAAAATTTAGCGTTTTCATCCGGCCTTGATGAAATATATATTTGAGTGTCATCAGCATAACAATGGAAATTAATTCCATGTTTCCTTATAATATTTCCAAGTGGCATCATATATATTGAAAATAACAGAGGGCCTAACACAGATCCCTGCGGCACTCCATAGTTTACTGGAGTTATGATCGATTTTTCTCCATTTAAATAGACAAAATGGTAGCGGTCAGATAGGTATGATTTGAACCATCTTATACATCACTGTACATGATGTATAAGATGAGTCATATTTACAAAAACAAGTCATCACATCTTTCTGACTTTTATTTCAAGAAGCATTATACAACACTACATTCTCTTAATGAATAACAATATCAATAACAAATCAATTTTTCAGTGTCACTTGTCGCCACTTAGTGGCGAAACAATGTAATCGATAAATGCGTTATTTTAAGCACCAAGTTTCTATCAGAAGCGGATTTTGATCGCTATTGTAGACATCAGTGTTCAAACTTTAAACTTTTATCCAAGTACTTCTATGATAATTTTAACTATTGCATCACAGAAATAATGATACTATGAGGTTGAAAAGACTGTGAAGCTGTCAACTCAGCGGCAGCGCCAACACAGCTTTGAATGTTGCAATATGATTTTGTCAAAGTTTAATAGACAGACGAATTGAAAGATTGCGTGGGTGTTTGAATCGAGATCACAATCTTTTAAAGATGAATCGTGCAGCTCTATTGTCTTATCTCTCTCTCAGCATATGAGTATCTTGAGGGCTTTTCAGTGCTTTCAGTCTCACGTCTCTTCCACTTGGGATATTACGTCACTCAACACTCATAGTCTATAGATAACGACACATTTCATCCTCTGTTGGAACAAAAGTGTCTAACTTCTGTCAACCTCATCTACAAGCAAGGACAAAAGTGAAGCAATTGAATTTGAATTAATATAGATTTTGGAATAAAAAATAAATAAATTAAATAAATCGATTTTAGAATCATATATAAAAAATAAAAAACTTGCGATAGCTAGGTGAATCGATTTTTTCTCCCAGCCCTAATGGTTATACTTCCTCAAAACGTCTCAGATTTTGACTGTAACCATGCTTCCCTGAGAAGGGGAACAATACACTGCGTTTTGGATGGATGCTATAAGGAAGCATCAGCATATCCGGTGTCTGAAGCACGTGTGAAGACATTCCAACCTGATTGGTTGGCGACAGTCCGAGACATCATTAGTAAAGTGCCCGGAAGTATAAGAGTAGCACAAGTAATCAATTTCTTTGTCTGAGAAAGAGGTGTAGGCAGACCCAATGTCATGGCAAAAAGATGCAGTGTCTCATTCCCCTTTTCAGGGATAGTCGCAACCTGAGACGTTCCCTTTCGAATGGGAACCCTACACTGTGTTATAACAAATAACTACACTGGGTAAGAGGCTGAATCTGAATTTTTGGAAGACTCAACAACTTAATTATAAATTAAGTAATAGCTTAGATAATGAGTTATATTGGGAGTGTATAGGATTTATGCTAGCAACTTTGTTTGAGGTAGTCCTTCTTTGAAAGAAAGATTCCTTTGTAATCGAGATAAAGCAAAAATAAAAATAAAGAAATCCAAAAAAGAGAGACAATTAAAAAAATTCACACAGACAGAAGTTGTTCTAAATCCTTGTGGGCCAAATCCAAAAGGATCCACAAGCGATGCCAACAAAGGTCATGAATAGAAATACACATTAAGCAGTCAACAACATGTCCTTCTATAAACACAGATGGACTGACATTAGTAAAATAGCACAATAGCAAGCACAAACACAATAGTTAAGAAAACACATACTGTATAAAATGACAGAAAGCAGTCCTGGAATTACAATGTACAGATAACAAAAAAGAATATCTTCGACTGAGAAGGAAACAAAAATGTTCTGAATCAGAACATTTTGAATTGAGGTGATGCAGCAGGTAAGCCATGCTTCCCTCTGCCCAAACAAATCTGTCTTCCTTCTTTTTTCATTGGCGGGAGGCATCTAACAATTTAGGTGCATATCTGCCACCTGCTGTACTGGAGTGTGGGCCAGAGATTTGTGTTTTCTTAATAAGAAAAAAATTATTAAATAAATTAAAATAAATAAATAAAATTATTTTCATGCTTTCTCACATTGTTTTATTTAACTCAGTATGTCCTAACCTCATCCTTGATATTATGGTTTGCTCTCTAGGAGTCCTTCTTGTTGATTTAATTTTTCCTACTTCTTGTTTTATCCTGTATAAATAACGTCCTTTACTTTCTTCATCCCATTTTTTTTTGCCATATATTCATTATATTAATACATATTATTGTTTTAATTTCTGCTTTACTATACGATACCTCCATTATTCTGTCTTATTTTAAAGCTTGCTTTCCTAAAACATCTGCTGTATCATTCCCATCAATTCCCCTATGGGCTGGAATCCACATAAATCTAACTCTCATTTCTATATGATTTAATCTGTACAGAGTTTCATATAGCATAAACAAAATCAGGTCTGTTATGAGATGATAAAGACTGTAAAGACACCAGAGCTGATAAACTATCTGAGCATATTACTGCCATTTTAAGCTTATTATGTTCTATCCATTAATGCATATAAAACAGCTGTTAAATGATCAGATGTTCTTTCCCTAATATTTATCTTCAAATCTGGAATAACAAATGAAAAGCCAGTATTTCCACTCTTAGGTTCCTTAGATCCATCAGTAAAAATCGCAATAACAAACCCATGCATTGTTCTCAATCTTTCATCTACTATATCTGCCCAATTTCCTTTCCGATTAAGTCTCTTTATTTCATCTTGTATATGTAAATCTAAAATCACTGGGGGAAACATCCAACATGCGGTGCGTCCCAATTCGCATACTATGCGTCCTAAATTGTATTCGAAAATAGAATTAGTACATCCCAAATCGTAGTATGTTGAAATGAGTGTTCCAAAGATACCCAGATGGTCTACTATTTCCGGTCAGAATCCGAAGTGCAGATCAATGCGCACTCTAGCGGCTAATATTGCCCACAACCCATTGCGCGTTGGACTAGGATTCGGTTAGAACTACAAACACGAGTGAAAAGTGTTAAAAAACTACAGACATGGAGGACGCGCGAGTCTGGCGGTTATGTAGAGAGGTTTAGATAAAGGGGTTTGAGTGGTTAATTATCAGTATCTAACCTGACGAATATTTATTTATTCAATGTTGTCTACATTATATTGCATCTTGCCTACTCTTTTGTGACACACTTAAAAGTATGTACTTTTTCTTCACATAAAGAGTACATACTTTTAGGCATAGTATAAGTAGGCGAATTGGGACGCAGCAATGGTAATATGTCTTCCTTTACTATGTACCTGGCTTTACATTTACATTTATTCATATAGCAGACGCTTTTATCCAAAGCGACTTACAAATGAGAACAATAGAAGCAGTTAAAACTAACAGTAGATCAACAATATGCAAGTGCTGTGACCCTTCTCAGTTTAATCTAACGCAGTAAAAAAAATTCTAAGGCCACATCCACACGAAGCCAGAGCTTTCCCTATCCGATTTTTTTTTTTTTTCGTTCAAAAAAAAAATTTCCGTAAACACGGCGTCGTCTCAAGAAATATCTGCGTACACACGAAACCACTGAAACCGACTCAAAACGATGTAGTATACATGCCAGACCAGTATGTGGCGCTGTAATTCTGCCTCAGACATACACTAAAAACGGAGAGAAGAAGACTTTGAGCTCGCGCATAAACCTTGCGTGCTGTATACTCATAGAGTGTATACTATGGCTGTATACAACAACAATATTAGGCACAGTAGCTTCTTTTTTTCTTTTTTAATCAAGAACTTTGTTGAACAATATGAAAAACCATAAATGTAGTTGCTGTGACTTAACGGTGTCTGACTAGTTGACACTTGGTGTGATGACATCATCGTTTTGCAAAATATACGGATTGGCCGTACACACGAAAACGCAAGGGCGGCGTTTTCAGATTTATCCACCTTGGGACCCGGTTTCAAAAAATAGCGGTTTCAGTCTCCGAAAACGCCGGATCCGTGTGGACGAAACACCAATACGATAAAAAATGTATACGTATACAGCGAAACGCGTCTCCGTGTGGACCGGGCCTAAGTAGGGCCAGGGGTGGTCTCCTTCCTCACCCTCACCGCCACGATCACTCGAAGTTGAAGGTGGTGTTTCTGGTTCTTTCATCTTAAAATTTGAAACAAATTAACAAAGCTCAAATGTTCTCAATGGAGGCAGGCAGCAGAGCGAAAGGCAGAACGGGAGCACGCGCGGTCTTCTTGATTGCTTGATTCGCTGGGAAGCTGCTCTTGCCAGTCTCAGAGCTTCACTTACTGAGAGCAGGGTAGTCTCAGTTGAGTGTCCTCTTTTGAAATGAGGAGGGTTGAGAAGAGAGGAGAAGTAATAAACAAAGCAATTATAAACAAAGAGACGAAGATGCCACACCAAGGATCAACAACTTCCAAGGTCTCCAGTCAGTTTGGACAAATCAAGGAAACAAAAAGGGTCAAACAAAACAAAAAAATCACAACAATTAGGCCAATCCCCTTGGATATCAACAGCGGGAGAAAAGCCTCCAGACAAGAGTTCAAAGAAATTAACACAAACACAGTAAACAACTTAACCTATGTAAAAAGACAGAAAAGAACAAAACAAATAAAGTGGTGCCAGTCCATCAAACACACTCTACACTCAAACACACATTCACAACAAGGACAGGTATAAGAAATCCAACAGAGTTGAGCAGGCAACTGTGTAACAAGCCAGCCGCCTGCTAACTTGAGATAGCCGCAGTTCCAATAATCATTGAAAAGATTAATAATCATTGGACACCAATAATCATTGGACCCATGGGAAAGAGCAGCCGGGTACAACGAAGAAACCCGTGAGCAAAACGTAACGTGGAAAGTCTGCAGTGCTATGGTAAAATGGATAACCAAAGCAGACTTCAAGTCACTGGGCAGGTAAACAAGACAAAAGTCGCGTGCCCGGTGACGTCACTTGTCAAAAGAAAAGTCCCGGTTTTTAAAGGGGCTTGGCCATCGCAGTTGGCTCGCAGTTAACTACCCAGAGCCACTCACAGTACAGCAAGTTAAGTACCACTTGGGGAGGCATGAGCCAGACATCTGCATCCTGCTACACTAGCAAGCTGTGGTTTGCAGTTACGTAAAATAGCCTCTCTCTGACATTTCCTTCTTCCATCTCAAGCAAAGAGCTCGATAGTGAAAAGTCTCTAAAACTTTTCTTGCACCTTGTCTCCTCTCCATCTGCTTCCTTACTGCCACCTCTTCATAATCCTCACTCAGAAAATATTGCAGAAATAATTCTTTAAATTGTTTCCAGTCATGAACATTCCCTCCCTCTGCCATCCACCAATCTTTTGCTGTGCTTTTAAGTACAGCAGTTAAAGAAGCCAAACTTTCACTATCACAAGGGTCGAGCAGTGAAATTATCCTCACATAATTTAATTAATAAGATAGGATCTTCCGGGGTATTGCTGAAACTGGGGAACTCAAGTTTGACTGGTGGGTTGTGCTGACTTGTAGATGAACTATCAATGACTGAAGACTGTAGGTTTGATCTCTTTGGTCTCTTAGACGACGGATGCCCTGGAGCCTCAAAGGGGCCAGAGCTGCATCCGTGCACTTGGAGAACATCCACAGACCCAAAGCCAGACCAAATGGACGGACCTGATATTGGAACACCTTTCCCCAAAGGCGAACCTAAGGAACCTTGCCGTGGAATGACCCAGATGTGGAAATAGGCATACTTCAGCTCGACAGAAACAAACCACTCCTCTGTTCGGATCTGATTAGGAAGAGTTGGAAAATGTGTGGTGTTGGTGTGCCTCCAGGAACAGGGTTGGGAAACGCAGCCCTAAGCCATTATCTACCACAAAAATAGAAGATCCCTTAGCTTCTATGCCTCTATAGCAGGGGAAGTCCCAGCCTCATGTAGCGTCTGGATCAAATCACGATGACTTGTCATTTTAAGATTCAGAAAGCTTTTAACCTATTTGACTAATTTCATGTAAATCACAGCTTAGCGCCGATGAGTCTGGACTGAATTGCTCCTTCTGACACGTTTGTGACTTTGTAGAAATTGAACAGGAACACCTCCGAAGCTCGTCGTGGGCTTCAAATAGATCACTATCAATTTCAAACCCCCCTCTCACGGTACTCCGAGTCCAGGTGGCCAGAGAAAAGCCCTCCGAGATGCCAAATACACACACACAAACATCCTTTGTATCTAACTCAGAATATAAATAATTCTGAAATGTATATGATATATTCCTGTATGCATGCATGTCCCCCCCCCCCTTATATTGGCCTAGTAATGACTTCCTAGTTGTGTTAGTTGAACTCTAAGTGCTTATTTTAAAGAATAAGAATGTATCTCTAGCAGAACGCGGCGTCCTGTTACAGGACCACTTTGAGACTGATAAGAGTTTTACGACCCCAAAAGGAATCTTTACGTTGTTAAGTCACATGAGTGTTAAATAGGCCAGTCAGGCATTTAATAACCCACTTTTCAGGGAAGCAAACCCAAAATTAGAACCCATTGGAGTAGTTTGGTTGGGGGAGTAAACTAATTAGCAGGAATACCAATTGCTATGATCATAATATTTAGTTTCCTTTTGCATTACCCCAATCCAAAAAGGGAGCGAACCCTGCTTTGAACCCAACTCTGTTTAGAACGGAAAATTTTGTTTAGTATACTCAACCCAATGGGAAAATATTAGAAGCTAGAGGGAAGAGTAGAGATGTTATTTCTCGTCAGCATTCGGGTCTTTACCGAAGCGCTTCTTATTAATCACTTCCCTGAGATCTTGTCTCTTCCTCGCACCTCGCCTCCTCTGCTCTCGACTCCTTGAGGAAGGGAGAGTGCGAGTGGCCACATTCTCCCTCTGGCCCTGCCTCCGGTCCTCGGACAGTGGTAGGCCAGAACCCCTAGAGGCTTTAGGCACGGATCTGGATCGGCACAGAATGTATTTTCTGAACGCTGCCGACTGAGTCCTTGCCTCTCTAAACATTCCGACCACTTTCTCAACAGATGTGGCAAAAAGTTCAGAAGGCAAGACTGGGGCATCAAGCTAGATCTGTGGTGCGGCACAGTTTAGAAACTGCTTCAGGGCCCTGGCCCTCATCAAGATCTATTAGCAGATCTGCCTGGCTCGACCAGCCTACCACAAACAACTTCCTCTTTTTCACGCCCCCAAGCCAGATTCAATCCGGCCGTGGCACAGGTCATGATGTCCAGCAATTCCCTGAATGCGGGGCTGGTAAGTTGAGAAGACTTCCCTTGCCTTCAACCACATCCGCTTCCTCTTGGCTGGATGGTGTCAGCAATATGCTATCTGCTGGATCGGAGGATTCAAGAGACAACACATCCTGATCCAGCTGATTGCTCAAGCTGGCGATTGAGACACGAGAAAAAGTCAACCCTTTCTAGGGAAAAACGGCTGACCTTCTCAAACAACCTTTCTTACATTAAAGTCAGATGCCATTTAATTGCATTAAAGTTGGCATGAAAAAGAAGTTGTGATAGTCTTTTCTTCCCTGTGTCACGGCTGAATATAATACAAAAAGGTGCGAGGACTCAAGTGCAGGAGAATGATAGTTTAATTACAAAAAGAAAAACAAACACAAAACAAAACCCACGAGGGGGAAAACATAACTAGTAAATACAAAACAAAACCAGAACATGTACTTACTGAAGGATAACAGGGAACAGGAAACATAAGACAATACAACGATCCGACAAAGACTGCAAACACAAAGGAGCTTATAAAAGGGACAAATCAGGCAGATAATTAGGGAACAACAGGTGGGACAAATGAAACCAATAATGAGATAACAAGGAGGGTGGGGTCAAAACAGAGACAGGAACACAAACACCACATGTGCTATAAGAGACAGGACAGGCATGTGACATTACCCCCTCCTTAAGGAGCGGCTACCAGACGCTCCACTAGGGACGGGAGGAACAGACCAGGGAGGGACGGGACGAACAGACCAGGGAGGGACGGGAGGAACAGACCAGGGAGGGGCAGACAGTCCATCTGGCGACCAGGGTGGAGACGACCCTTCAGGCGGCCAGGGCGGAGACGACCCTTCGGGCGGCCAGGGCGGAGAAGATCGTGACGGATTGCTGGGGTGGTGCAGGCAGTACGGGCAGCTCGGGCGGGGCCAGTAGAGCATGACACCTGGGCGGCGCGGGCAGAGCAAGACGCCTGGGCGGTGCGGGCAGAGCAAGACGCCTGGGCGGTGCGGGCAGAGCAAGACGCCTGGGCGGTGCGTCAGGAATGGCAGTCACCTCCGGGATGGTCTCCGTGTTAGGAGCCACCGGACTTGGGACCACCGGAACAGTTACGGAGGGAGCCTTTCTCCTCCTCCTGTGTTTCGGGACCACCGGAACTGGGACCACCGGAACTGGGACCACCGGACTCGGGACCACCGGAACAGTCACGGAAGGAGTCTTCCTTCTCCTCCTCCGTTTCGGGACCATCGGAACTGGGACCACCGGGGTCGGATCCTCCTGGGCCACCCAATTAGGGGAAGCAACAACTGCCCCTTCCAGGGGAACTGTAGCCACTACGGGCACTTCCAGGGAGACTGGAACCTCTTTAGCAGGAGGATTACCGTGACGCTCCAAGGAATTCACAAATTCCTCAAATGTCAAATGACTCAACACTCTCATTATCAGGAAGTTGATGGGTTCATCAAGGGCGTAATTAAACAAGTCCTTAAGAGCCATAACACCAAGCCCCAGTCCTTCTGCAGCAGCGCTGAAATTCATGGCAAACTCTCTCAAGTCAGTCCCCTTCTGCCGAAGGGAACTCAAAGTGCTGAACTTTACAATGCGCTCGTATTGCGGGCAGAAAATAGGAGGCTGGTGTGAATCTTTCCGCTGAATCCTCATCTTGGTCGGATCGTTCTGTCACGGCTGAATATAATACAAAAAGGTGCGAGGACTCAAGTGCAGGAGAATGATAGTTTAATTACAAAAAGAAAAACAAACACAAAACAAAACCCACGAGGGGGAAAACATAACTAGTAAATACAAAACAAAACCAGAACATGAACTTACTGAAGGATAACAGGAAACATAAGACAATACAACGATCCGACAAAGACTGCAAACACAAAGGAGCTTATAAAAGGGACAAATCAGGCAGATAATTAGGGAACAACAGGTGGGACAAATGAAACCAATAATGAGATAACAAGGAGGGTGGGGTCAAAACAGAGACAGGAACACAAACACCACATGTACTATAAGAGACAGGACAGGCATGTGACACCCTGTTGTGATGTAAATCTGAGTTAAATTGCTTCATGAAAAAGAAAAAAATTATGATTGATTTTGTCCATAAGGAATTAATTGGATTGTTGTGGTTTGCTATTGCCATTGCAAGTAACAGGTTGTCCTGCCCTCACACCAAAAATGTCATCAGAGAAGAGATGTCATACAGACTCAAATGATAAGGTGCGATCACTGGCCTGAAACTCTGAGACAGTCTACCTTTCCATTTCAGATTAGCCCCCTCTATTTCAGTCTGCTCTAAATACATTCTCTCTGGCATTCAATATTCCTTGACCACTGGTTTGATCATTTACTTTTATTTCTTTAGTTTTATTTCTCTATTCCTCATAGCTTTATTTTGTATTTCTTGTAGTTTTATTTTTGCGCAACAATTTGGTCAACCTTTGTTGTTTTTAAATGTGTTGGTTTTGTTGTTTTATTTATTATAAATAAAAATTGTGTTGTTTTGTGTTGTATTGTATTGTATTTGCAAAATGAATGCAACATTTTATATATAATATTCTTATTCTCATTCAGCCACTTGTGTAATCAGCTAAAGGAATTATATACTATATTGTTTCATTATTGTTAAAATTATACTACTACTACTACTACTAATAATAATAATAATAATAATAACAATAATGATAATAACAATAACAATAAACAATAGTAATATTTGTATGCTGTAATACTTACCTTTTATTGTTATATTCCTGAACAGCAAAACTCATGTGCAACAGCAGATAGAGAAGAGGATGCACGTGTACCTCCATGGTGGTAAGTCCTGTGTGAGGATACCAAGCAGATGTAGGTCTCTCAGCTCTGCTATGCAAATGTCTCACAAGAGCAATTGAGTGAATGTTATTATGGGAATTAACAGGGGTTATCTGTCTCTGTCATTGCACAACCAGTGTCTGTGCTCTCATTGGATACACGTTGTGTGCAGATTTCAGCAATGTATTTAATGTGTGGGGTCAGATTGACCCCAAATGTTTTATATGATAAATTACTCAGATTGAAAATATTTGTAATAATTATTTAATATAATTAAATAATTTGTTTGAATTTATTCATACTTTACCTACCCAATATTTTAGAAAATATTAGGACAAAACATAACATTTAGATAATTATATTTTATTTGTAAATTGAATTGCTTCATTTACTTAAAAAACACATATTACACCTACAAAGTCATATCTGAGTACAAACTCAAAAATTTATTTGATCTTTTTGTATTTTCAGTATTACATTAATATTTATTAACACCGTGTCTACACCGGATGCGACCATTGACGCGTCCTATCATGCCGCAACAGCTAGGCCCTGTCCCAAATGGCACACTTCATATGCACTTTCGGTCTTGTGGACTTACAATGACTGCCGCGTGCGCGTGTCCTTTAAGTCCGTGAGACCGTAGGGTCAATTTATGTAATTTGTCATTTTAAGCCTCAGAAGGGGGGTCGTGAGCTTTGCGGTCGATATGCGCCCTCGATGCGCACTTTTGCCGAGCCCGGCTCCACAGCAGACTTCTTCCCGACAGTCAATGCGGCATTACGTCACGAAAGTGCGGACTCTTAGGAAGACCACGAGTGCTTAGGGTGCCATTTGGGACCGGGCCCTTGAAGCTACACTGGACACGACAAAGGGTGCTTCTCAATTCTTATTTGTGCATCCTCGTTTCCTTTCCTCACTTCCTTTCCTCGTGTCTCAGCTCCACCCCCTGTAGGATGCGAGTGAAGGCTGCAAGGAAAGAAAAGGAGGACGGAGGAATCGAAGGAAAGCTTATACATTGGAATACTTGATCACTCGAGCGTCACTTCACAGCGTCATCAGCAGCGCTCAAAGGATCTACCCTTATGTTGTTATGTAGTTTGGTTATTTAAGAAATTCATAATAAAGGATAATAAAGCAAGGTGCCCTGTCTAAATATGTGAGATGTGTGGTTTATTTAAACTGCAAAGGTAAAGTATAAATTAAAATGATTGTGACAGATGTGAAGGGGGAGGAGAATTTATATGTGTGTCAGGTTTCTCGACAAGAAAGACTTCCGCATAGGATACACCTGTACATCCTCGCTCATAACTCCTCTGGAAGCTTCCTCAGACCTCGTTCCTCGCCTCCTTGCGGTGCAATTAGACAATTGAGATGTCCTTCAAGATGGCTGAGCTCGATCGGTTTCCAGGTCATAGGATGGAGGATGGAGGACGGAGGAGAGAGGAAACGAGGAGGGATATTGAGAAGTACCCAACATCACAAATTATAATGGGTTCTATCATCTTTTGTCGCATCGCTCGTGTCTAGTGTAGGCATAGACACAGTGTAAATCTTGAAGAAAATTTAGTTTTTTACTGAATTTACTGGATATTTACAATATTTTAATAAATGCTCATAGGAATCACTCTAATCAGTGGACGATCCTTCATAGTCAGGATCATTGAAAACATTGTCCTCAGTCTCTGAGATTCGTTCCTCTAAATCACTCACATCATCCAAACACTGTCTAGTTTTCTTTAGACAGAGAATGACACTCAATTGTCCCCAAAAGGTAAAAAAAATAATCAGGTTTTACTATCATTGTGTGAGGAAATTTGACTGAAGGTCTCTGTCTTAAGAAATATCTGTTGTCCCCAAAAGTTTAAATTTAAAAAAAAAAAATTTTAATGTAAAAATACAGGAAGTTTTCTGTGAGAGCTGTGTTTAGGGTATATAATAGTCACCTTTACTTATATAGCGCTTTACAATACAGATTGTATCAAAGTGAAAATAATACAACAAAGTTTGTTTCTAGAAGAAAAAAAAATAAAAAATAATATACAGTTTGTACAGTATAAAAATCATTATGTCTATGGAAAGACCCCATAAAACACTAAAACCCAACAATAATGATTATTGATTCATGCTTGTGTTTGTAAACAAAATATTACATGAAATAGTAGAAAAATAAAGCTACTTGGCCTTCATATAATAGTAAAATAGAGAAAAGGCTCAAGTTTGACCAATAAATGATATTTACTTAAGTTTGCAATATCATGAGAGAGATTCATCAGAAAAAAGTCAAACAAAACAGGAAAATATTCTATAATTCTTTATTTTATTTTTTTATTTATTTTTTTTTCACAAAAAAAAAAGAAGAGGTTTGGGTCAAAATAACCCCAGACATCACAGATTGGGTCAAAATGTGTACAGGCATTTTGAAAACTCTCTAACACAAGATATCCACGTTTATGAACTTTTCATAAGGTTCAGAAAGGTTTAAAGATACAATGAGCATATTTTTCATAGATGTCAAATTTGATTCAGGGTCAATTTGACCCCAGATATTTTTGAAAGGTCAATGTGCCTTCTCAAAAGACATGTTGTTTGAAAAAAAAATCAATGATTTTATGTGTTTTGGCTCAATTTTACTTGGATTAGTGGTCATTTTGAAAATGTACAAAGTCCATATTATCTAGGTCCATGTATTTCATTAGATTTTATTGAATCATTCTATGAAAATCGTGATTTAAAGATTTTTTTTTTTAATGTCTTAGTTAATACTTGTTCAAAACAATCACTTTAGCAAAGTTTGTACTGTTTTTGGTTTATTTTGTTAAATAAAATAATTTATTTTTGTTCAATAATATACTGTCATTAAAATATGAATTTAAAAATACATAAACAAAATAATTTTAAAAAGTAAAGATTCTGAAAGTAGTGAATGAGATCCCAAAATAATTTAACAAAGCTTTACAGTAACAAATGTATATGATATTTTATTATATGATATAATTAATATCATATTTTTTTAATATGTGATGCGATCTAGGAAAACCCATCACATGGTAAAATTTTACCGATTACAGCTTTTGTAACAAAAGTTATGGTTATCTGAAGTTGGCTGATCGATATGATTTTTAGGAACAGAATTTTGAGAAAAACAGGTTTAATTAACTGTCACGTCCTGCTAGCGGGACGATTGGCGCTCTTTTTTTTATTGCCTTTTTTCATATCACATATATTAGTTATCATCATAGATTAGGTATCATTCGAAAGCTTACAAACTCAAAATTCATCATGTGAAAACCGTTTTGAAATTGGACGATTGAGAGGCGAGCAAGATCTTTTAAGCGAGCAGCTACTTCAGACTCCATTGTTCCCTTTCGTTCAGTCACTACGAGTTACGTCAGTGAATAACGAAATGGGGTTTTGCTTAGAAGCCTATCACCTTCGAGTTCTACAAAATGAGCCAA
Organism: Leuciscus leuciscus; assembly: GCF_965113295.1. Lineage (NCBI taxonomy): Eukaryota > Metazoa > Chordata > Actinopteri > Cypriniformes > Leuciscidae > Leuciscus > Leuciscus leuciscus. The sequence goes on from NC_138744.1 coordinate 20,839,446, forward strand.
TGGCATGGGAATGCCATGGGGCTGCGGAATTTGCATGGCGCAACTCCACCCCACCACGTGGGTATAAAGGAGGAGCGCGGCAATCTCGCATTATGTTTTCGCTTCAGAATTTTATTCACTTCCACAAGCCATTCTGAATTATCTTCACTCTATGAGACGAGCGGCTCTCCAGTGGTGCAACGGCGCGTTCCAGCGAGATCACATTGTCTGCTGCTGATCTGTGCAGTGATCTGCCGACAATGTGTGTGCTTTACGCACACATTGAGCAGACCCTTCTGCACCGACGATCATCTGTCCATGCAGTTTCCTTAGTCTGCTTCCCGCCGAGGCCTTCACCGGCCCTGAGCAGGAGGAAGTCGCAGGAGGGCAGCACCCCGCTGGTTCAGTTCTTGGGAGCTTGATTAGAGCTTCCCATCCTGTCCCGCTGGTTTGTGAGAACCATCAGGCTCGGCCATGAGATTCAGTTCGCACGGTCTCCTCCCCACTTCCGGGGAGTCCGCTATACCATGGTCGGTGGCTATGCCCCTGTCATGCATGTGGAGGTCACCACCCTACTGGTGAAGGGTGCGATCGAGATTGTCCCTCCAGCCGAAATGAAGTCCGGCTTCTTCAGCACCTAATTCATTGTACCCAAGAAACCCGGTGGGTTACGACCAATCCTGGACCTGCGCGTCTTGAACCGATCCCTTCACAGGCTTCCGTTCAAGATGTTGACAGCGAAGCGCATTTCCGAATTTGAGGGCAAGAGTGTGGTTCCACTGAAATTATTCCAGAGGCTCGTTGGGCATATGGCGCCTGCAGTGGCAGCTACGCCGCTCGGACTGCTTCATTTGAGACCGTTTCAGCACTGGCTTCGCGATCGAGTCCCGAGGTGGGCATGGCAACCAGGCATGCTCCGAGTACCAGTTACTTCGGCCTGCCGCCAGACCTTCACCCCGTGGATGAACCTCAGCTTTCTACGGGCTGGAGTGCCCTTAGAACGAGTTTCCAGGCATGTTGTATCAACAGGTGCCTCCACCACGGGCTGGGGTGCCATGTGCAATGGACATGCTGCCGCGGGCTTCTGGACAGGACTCCAGTGCCTTGGCAACGTACGTTTGGCCGTCCGAATCAGCCGAGGAGCTCTCACAGTTTCTGCCACTTCCCGGGGAAATAGAGACTCCATCCCCAGTCGGTTCAGCTGATTTAGGAACAGTTCAGCGAAGCACAGGTAGATCTGTTTGTCTCCCACGACTCTTCCCATTGCAGCCTGTTTTATTCCCTGACCGAGCCCACGCTCGACATGGATGCACTGGTGCACAGCTGGCCGCGGGGCCTCCGCAAATATGAGTTTCCCCCAGTGAGCCTTCTCGCACAGCTCCTGTGCAAGATCAGGGAGGACAAGAAGCAGGTCCTTTTGGTTGCGCCTCATTGGCCCAACCGGACTTGGTTCTCCGAACTGGTGCTCCTCGCGACAGCCCCTCCCTGGCCAATCCCTCAGAGGAAGGACCTCCTTTCTCAGAAACGGGGCACCCTCTGGCACCCACGGGACGGGACGTACCATCACGTCCGCTAGAGCCTCGTCCACGAGACACGCCTATGCATTGAAGTGGAACCTCTTCGTCACCTGGTGATCTTCTCGCCGAGAAGACCCCAGAAAATCAACCCTACTGAGAACTCCATTCGAGCCTTTGCGGTCAGTGGAGCTTAAGCTCCTGCTTTGGCCTCCATCAAGAGGGTAGGGGACCTGCAGGCATTTTCGGTTGACGAAGCGTGCCTTGAATTCGGGCCGGCTAACTCTCACGTGACCCTGAGACCCCGGCCTGGATACGTGCCCAAGGTTCCCACCACTCCTTTCTGAGACCAGGTAGTGAACCTGCAAGCTCTGCCCTTGGAGGAGGCAGACCCAGCCTTGGCACTGCTCTGTCCAGTACGCGTCCTCCGTGCTTACGTAGACAGAACGCAGTGTTTATAGACCTCAGACCAGCTCTTTTTCTGTTAAGGTGGGAAGCTAAAGGGAAAGGCTCTCTCCAAGCAAAGGTTGTCTCACTGGATAGTTGACGCCATTGTCTCGGCTTACCAGACGCAGGGCCGACCATACCCCCTTGGTGTGAAGGCACACTCCACCTGGAGTGTGGCTTCCTCTTGGGCTCTAACGCATGGCGCCTCACTGGCAGACATCTGCAGAGCTGCAGGCTGGTCGACACCCAACACGTTCGTGAGATTCTATAATCTCCGAGTGGAGCCAGTGTCCTCCCATGTACTTGCCCCCAGTGGCTGGTAATAGGACCCGGTCGGTGTCATCGCTTGCTGCGCCATTCCTCTTCATGGACTGGATGCGTGCGCTATTTCACTCAGATGAGTTCTTCCTCCATGACCTTGAGTCATGATTGAATTGGGTCCCCCATTTCGTCATTCAATGACATAACTCGTAGTGACTGAACGAAAGGAAACTTCCCTGGTTACGTATGTTTTTTTGTTTGTTTTTTTTTACCTCTGCCGTGCGTGTTCTTAAAGAGAAAGACACAGTCTGTTCAGTATAAATCGCTATTTGTCTGCACTAAACTAGTGAATTTTGCCAATATATTTGACAAAAATATAACATTCAATCTATTTTTAGACCTTACTGAAAACGTACCAGCGCCACATCCGACGGGTTTTCCCAGATCGCATCACATATGATGGTTTCATTATTATGGTGATCAAGGTGGACACCCAATTTGATAAAGTATATTTTCTCTCTGAATCTAACCATGTCATGTCAACAAATGGAAAAGTCAGCCAGCTTTTTATTATCATGTTAATTATTGTGCCTTTAGCCCCAAAACTATCGCTTTAATTACCTTGAACAAAACTGAAAATCATTAACAAGACCTTTAAATATAGACATTAATTGATTCTCATTTGCTTCATAAATCTACAACATTTATAAACATTGAATATTACATCAAATTTGTCCGGAATCGACTTTGCGTTGCTATCCGCGATCACGTCACGGATCAGCCCAATTTTCACGTGTATCATCAAAAGTGTTTTTTGAGAAAAGTGCCATGCTCAATTTTTGTGCCATCTAGTGGTTTAAAAGAGAATAAAGTAAAATGTGCAATTTACCCCTGTGTGCCTTTAGCCCCATTGTACCCTCCCAGATAACAAGCAACCATTGAAACAATGTTAAGTCAATGCTGATGGCTCAACATTAATTGCATTGAATTAACGTTACAAAGCTGCTTCAATATCACTTTTGGACCCTCTGTTAATGTTGAAGCAATGTTGATATTTCAACCAAAAATCAATGGTAATATTTTTGATTCAACATTACATCAAGCGTAGCATCAGTTCTGGCAGGTCACGTTAGTCAAGCTCGCGTCAGCTGACTCTCAGCTGATCCACGTCTACCTATAGGAACTCGAATGCCTGTCACTGTAAACATAAGACTCATAAAAACGCAAGTCATCCTAGTCTACATCTCTTTCCCTCTCCCCCCATTCATTCTTTCTCTCTCATGCTGAAATCACCAAAATTCACCCAAATATCCATATGGTTTAATGTGAATAATTATCATACAGTATTATACATGTTTGGTATCATTTGAAATGTCTCAGTGCGACTGGTACAAAGGTCTCATCCCCAAATAAGTAAACCAAAAGGTAATACAGTTTTTAAGAGTTTAAAGATAACTTGCTTACAGAGGAGGGTGGGTCCTCCAGGCAAATGGCATCCGGCCCCCAAAAGGTGTAAACCAAGGGGGTAAGCCAGCACCTGGAAAGCGTAGCTTCCATGGGGGCAGCCATTGGCTAGCAAGCCATCACCTGCTGTTAGCAGTCCATTTACTCCCATTCATTTTGGCGTCATTTTGACAGCAAATAACTTCACATCTGAGGCGTTTAAAGACTCCATTTGTCCATTATTTATTTCTAAAGAAACACGACAATGTATAAAAGGCTCCATTACCTTGTATCTTCCGTTATGCCCCGTAGAAGCTGTTTTTGTAAAAATAGGCTAACAATTGCGTCATAACCACGCGACTCTCTGTCGCACAGTAGAGACATTACCGTATGGAGAGGAGGAGAAGCTCGGGGGGGGGTGGAGGCAAAATGACAAAAAACTTAATCAGAATACTTTGCTCCTGCTCCTAGCTCATGGACAGCTCCTACTCACGCTTTCCGTCTCTGCAAGATTCAGAAGGGAATGATTCAGATTTCTCTTGGCACAGCTACTAGAGGACTTACAACTGTCAGACAGGTTGATCACGTCACATCAACATCGTCAAGTTCAGTTTGAGGCTGCACAGTACGCTCAGCCATCAGGAAGTGAGTGCTTCTAATTGACTTCACTTTTCTCCATTGAAGTCTATGGGGTCGCTGTGTCCATTTCTTTTACTGTCTATGGTGTAAACTCTGAATGCAAATTCCCATTGTTAGCAAATGTTTCCATGTAAAAGAAGTTTCTGTCTTGGTTTGGGTATATAAAGAAATGCAACAAGAGGCTCGGGTGCGATTTGTAATGGATCGGCCCATTATACTGAGTGTCTGACACAGACTACTGACGTCAACTCCCCTCTTCGACTGATTGGCTAGAGGAGGAGCTGTCAATCTAGAACTAGTGGACCAATGGTGACGCTTAAGCCCACTCTAATTTACATGAAACTCGAACTGCAACATTTGGAAAAGCAAGCGCAGAACGTGGAAAGAAGAGCAAAGAGAAAAATAGCACAAGAGTACAAAAGAGTAAAATATGAACAGAAAATGTAAGAGAGCACAAAGTACAGCGTAATAAAACCAAGAAAAACATATTTTTAAAGAAAACATGAACATAAGTTTAACTTTTGTGCAGTATCATTTTTTATGTGTTTAAAGTTTTTATTTATGCTTGTTATTTTTTATTCACGCTTATTATATTTTGATCCGTGACCATGTTGTTTGCTATTCTGATAATTTTGCTTTACTTTTTTCAGTTTGTGCAATATATTTTTACATGTGTTTTAAAATAAATTGATTCACACTTATTATTTTTTTATCCGTGACCACAATACTTTTGACTGGATATTGATCCCATAAGGTTGCAGCTCGGAAACAACACAAAAATTCTCAGAAAGAGTGTGAGAGCGATGCACACTTTCCTTACCACTTTCCTACATAGAGCGGCCTTACTAATGTGCTCTGCATCGATGTTATAGAAAAATGCGCAATGAATAAATACTGCACAAAAAAAATAAAAATAAATAAATAAAATGCTTTTCTCACTTCAATTTTTTGTCTTGTTTCCAGTCAAAATATCTAACGGTTCAATTGAATCAAGATGATTTTTTTAAGAAAAATGACATAAGATATTTCTCTCCTGGGGGAAAAAACTAATTTAAGTACATTTCCCTTATTTAATTATCTGCCAATGGCGTAAGAAAAATATTTATTTTTGCAGTGTGAATGAATGAGTAAAGTATTTAAACATCGCTTACACTTTAAAAAAGAGGAGGAGAGCGAAAGAAACTCTGGGATTACTTAAAAAAACCTGCTCCTGACCAGGTTAGATTCACAGAGTTAGTCACCATGGTAACTGACTCTGATTGCCTCTCTTTCAGAAATGTGCTTGACCAGGGGCGCGGGAAGATGCTGGAAAATGTTTTGGTTCATTTACAATTTTTTACTCATTTTTAGCATTTAGTCATTTATTTGTAATAAACACTTTAAGTGGGCTATTAGAATAGAATTAAATTATGTTTTTTAAAACATATTATTATGTGCAGAGTGTGACGTCATATTGTGACCGCTGCAGTGTGCTTAGAAATAATTTGTCCTCTCTACTCCTGAGCGCAAGTCCTATGGAGCTTATAATATGACAAAACGATTTGAATTTGAATTGTGTAAATTTGAATTATTTGCAAGTGAAATCTGACAAAATTGAATTTTAGGTGGTAGTTTAAATAGTTCTGAATTTGATTTTTTTTTAAACGAATATTGAACATTTGAAATTTAACAAACTGAAATGTTTTTATGGCTGAATTTTATAGACATGTATTTTCAAACAGCTAGTTTTTTTGTTCTGAATTCGTATACTGCAAATATTCAGTTTACAAAAATACAGATTCAAGTTTTCAAGATGAAGAAATTCGGAACTTCAAATTCAGTTCTCTAAAATTCAATCTCAAAAATTCAAGTTAAAAAATTCAGATCTTACAGAAAGTAGGTCACAGGTCATCCACAGGGAAGAGTAAAGGATCTCAGATAAGTCGAACAAGTCCACCGTCAGTGCTGCTGTGTAAGGTAGTACTAGGCAGGTTTTTTGTGTTCATTTCTATTTCCTGTCGCTGTGCTATGGAGCTTATGCAGGCTCTTATATGACAGTGTAACTACTCAATAACCCTTTTATTTAAAGGCCCGTAGACCGTTCCGTTGCATAACGATCGAATAAAGCCGTATCAATAATTTAAAAAATGTGATGGGCTGTCAAAATGTCCGGGACAGATGTGTGTATGCTGTTAAAACAAGTCTACTAACCGATACGCTTGTTGTGTTTCGAGGAGTTTTGACGAATTTTATAGACTTGATATTGTTTCTTATTCAAAAGTGGTGAATGCAAGACATGTGCAAGTGTGACATTCTTGCTCATGTTCATGTCTCTTGCACATGTTCATGTCTCTTGCACTTCAAGAAATCTGTTAAATGATGTTAGAACTTTATTCAGGAAATTCTTAATAGACATTACTAAAGCAAGATGCATTTTTTAAAGAATGAAGAAAAATGGATGCTTTATTCAAACACTTTAATAACTTTTTAACCTATCTAATTACAGTCAGTAACAATACAAATCAAACGCAAATAGCAAGCACGCAAAACAAAGGAACAGAGAAATAATAAGGTAGATGCACCATTGTTTGAAACTGTGTTAAAGGGGTCATATGATGCGATTTCTTGTTTTCCTTTTTCTTTAGTGTGTTATGTAGCTGTTTGTAACAGAGTTACATTAGCTAAAAGTCTCAAACGCAAAGAGATAGCCTATTCTTTGTAAAAGTTAAGGCTAAGCCACGCTTTCCTAAAAACGCTTCGTTTAAACACTCCCCCACAAATCTACGTCAGTGTGTAGGGGGCAGAGTTTCATAACACCGCCCAAATGTATACTCAAAGAAAGAAGGCGTAACTTTTATTCTCGCTGTATTATTGTTGGCGGCTGCGCCGCCATGTTGTGGAGACACTGTGTTTTTTGTTGTAAAAGCCAAACTACTTCTTTTGGCACTTCCAAAAGAGGACACAATTGGAAAACAGTGGTTATGCTTTATTTACAACACAGTTCCAGAACAGTACAACCAAAATATTTGACTGTGTGCTGCGCATGCCACGGACTATTCAAACGCGGGTTTTGAGCAGTATAGAGTAGCGCTTGTATGTCGTTCCTACGATGACAAATGCAGACATGGTTTTATGTTTACACTGTGTTCTCCCCCCCCATAGCACAACGCGTAAAAAGAGAATATAAGTCATTATAATCAGTACTTATGTCCCCAATTAAATAAAACCTTACCAATCTGATACGATCTGGTCCAGTCGCACTGGCAAAGTTGATCGATCAGCTTGGACATCTGCATTTTCGTTGTAACGACATAATCACCTGTGATTGTTGCTTTGGGAGCTGATGTTCTAAATATGGTAAGGGGCGTGACATTTCCGTCCCACCCTTAAGGTATTCAGGCCAATCACAATGCACTGGATTGCTGGCCAATCAGAGCACACCGCACTTTTCAGAGCGATGAGCTTTGTAAAAATCGACGGTTTCAGAAAGGCGGGGCATAGAGGAGCAACAATAATGTACGATACGTGTAAAATAATTACTTTTTTTTAACCTCAAACCACGTAAAGACAATTAAATTCCAATTAGTTAAATGACAATTAAGACATTAAACCAAATACACAAAATAATGTTGAATTTAGAACCATCACATGACCCCTTTAAGTCTTGTTGGTATAGGTGGTTCAACACACAAGACTTCTGTAGCCTATAGGATGCACCTGTGTTTTCTCTCTAATGGAAGCATCAATCATACTGAGAAGTGTACATGCAAAACCTAAATGGCCGTTTACCAATCAGTGGCCAATTTCAAACTACTATGGATGTTTTTCAATAATTTTCAACTGACTTGCTAAAATCATGAAGACACCCCTAAACCAAGCCCAAATCGGGTAAAGCGGTTAAAAATGCCCATCGTGGTTTGAAAACTCCCCACTGATTGAGAAACACCCACTAGTGTTCTGCAGAGATACATGCCTGAATGATCTTGCGCTCATCAACTACAAATCACTGTTAGTTCAGTGTCTCCACCCATGTGTGTTGTCGACTTTCATCAAAATTTCAATGCTGATCCAACACACTTTAAACATTGAAATGTCAATCTCAACCAAAATGATGATTGTGATCAAAACTCATCATTGTACTGTATCAATGTCACCTTGTTATCTGGGCTATAATTTTTTTTTATTTAATTTTTTATTAGGATAGGACAGTAGACAGGAAATGAGCTGGGAGAGAGAGGGGGGATGGGATCGGGAAAGGTCCACAAGCCGGGACTTGAACTCGGGTCACCCGAAGCACAAAGGCGCTACATGGTGGCGCACTTGCCCACAATGCTGTCTGCGCCGACCTGGGCTGTTATCTTAACAACTGTCCGAAAATTTGAGGTCAGTAAGATTTTTTTTTTATTTTTTTTAAGAAATTAATATATTCTGCAAGGATGCATTAAACTGATCAAAAGTTAGAGTAAAGACTTCTATTTCAAATTAATGCTGTTCTTTTGAACTTTCTAATTAATCAAAGAATCCTAAAAAAAAAAAAAAAAATGTATCACGGTTTCCACCAAAAATATTAAGCAGCTTTAAACTGTTTTCAACATTGATAATAATAAGAAATGTGTCTTGAGCACCAAAACAGCATAATAGAAGGGAGTAACGGCTGCTGAAAATTCAGCTGTGCTATCACATGAATAAATAAAATTTTCAAATATATTAAAATAGAAAACAGTTATTTTAAAATTGTAATAATGTTTCACAATATTACAGTTTTACTGTATTTTTGATCAAATAAATACATGGTCATGGTCACCATGAAACTTAAACATAAAAAATATTACCCCAAACTTTCTCATATATGTGTGTGTGTGTGTGTGTGTGTGTGTGTGTGTGTGTGTGTGTGTGTGTGTGTGTGTGTGTGTGTGTGTGTGTGTGTGTGTGTGTGTGTGTGTGTGTGTGTGTGTGTGTGTGTGTGTGTGTGTGTGTGTGTGTGTGTGTGTGTGTGTGTGTGGTTCAAAAAATGCAAATAACCCAGTCAAAGCACAACAGGCCCACTGACAAGGCAAATCTCCGTTACACACACACACACACACACACACACACACACACATTCACACACAAAGTATACTGTAGAGCATACTTCTCCACAAGCTGTCCTTACCCCTTTCTAGATAAACTCACCTCACATAATTAACTTCACTGTTTCTCATTGTTAACACATCTTTCACTTTCTTTCTTTTTTTTTATAAATAAAAATAAAATGTAAAAATTATTTTAATTGGAATGTCTATCATAATTTATAATCGGAATCCTTATGGGAATGTCCAGTCGCAAGACATGACTCCAATACAAGGAGGGTTCTGTTAAAAATGACACAATATCCACCTGGATGGTAAAAATCAGAATCTAAATCTAAAATAGGAATTTGAGTTTTTCCAGAAGGATCTTATTCCCAAAAGGATCTTTTTGATTTGGATCCCAATGCTGATAAAATTTCCCAAAAGGCTCTTTCACACATTGGGATGTAATACCCTTCCTTCATCATGTCTTTTTTCCCTTTTAGGTAGTGTATCTCAGATTGATGGGGGTGGCTAGCCAGAGGCATGATGTCCATCCACAACTCCTGCACAATGATCAGGAAGACGCAAGAATTGCGTTTGGACAATCAGTCTCTGACTGCCAGGTTGTAAGTGACAGGAGACACTGGAAAAGGGCCACAGAAATCCAGCTCAATCCAGCTGCTACGCAGACAACAGGATGCCAACAAAAGTCTTCTGAAACAGACAGTAAATCATACATATAAATAATGAACTTGTATAAAAAAGTACCACCACACTGTAGAGTTGCATAGACTTCAGAGTTACAGTACATCTTCAGAAGCTTCACTGATATAGAGAAGCTTGCCATCTAATTATATTATATTATATCATATTATATTATATTATATTATATTATATTATATTATATTATATTATAATAAAACTCTATGAAGAGTTTTATTGTCTTATTGTAATGCTGACTCTGACACTTTTTCTTCCCATGCCAAACCAATCAAAATAAGTACATCCAGTTAATTGACTATATTGTTTAATTTACTAGAAATCCCATGCCACTTTTATTCTTTTCCAACTTACCTTTAGTTGTCCAGTATCGTCATGAACTTCAAATGTTGTTGATAAATCCATACAGGAGTTTTGTGGTCAGTGACCGTCTTGGTCAGCGTCCTCTTCTGTCTCTGTCGGTATCTGTGTGTGTCCACATCTTTCTCTCCCTTTCCTTCTATCCATCTCATTACATGCAGCAGTGGGGTTGCCTAAGAGACCAGGCCTGAAAAGAGAACATCTCGTGTACTACAATACACTGAGAAAGTGACAGAATTGGGGGGTCGAGGGGTTGAGAGAGAGGGAGAAAGAGTGAGGGAGAAGTATAGATGACAGGTGGATGGATGCAAGAATAACTACATTGGCTTGTGTGACTGTGCTGCAGATAGTCAATCTGATGCAGAGAGTGTCTCAAGCCCTTGAGTCTGATAAAATATGGCTTGACGATATGCTGAGCAAACTGCAGACTTTTTCCAAGACTTTATCTTAAAGTTGTCATTTCACAGGCATCTAATGGTTACAATTTGCTTTTAAAGTTTGTCTTTGACAAATTACAGATTAACAAAGATAACACCCCTGATTTCAAGAATCAAACATGTCTGAAAATCAAGCAGAAATTAGAAAAAATGCACTGTTGTTTAAAACAAACAAGCAAAAAAGGAATATGGAAAATGCTGCCTTTATTTAATTATTAATGGTGCTTGTGATGTGATGCTAATGCTTTTTACTATGTATTAATTATTCAACAATACATTAAAAATGTACTTCACACATACTTTGACTTAAATCGACTAAATATTATATCAAATGCATGCTATATTTAATATATATTAAATAAATGGCAAATAAATAAATAAAATGATAATAAAATACATATAAATAATATTAACATTAATATTAACATATATATATATATATACGTAAACTATGTGCACACACACATATTCAAGGTGTAAGGAAAATATGCTATTACTTTTTACTTAATGGTTACACATGACATTTTTAGAGTCAATTTTAGAGTCAATAAATTAACATGAATACAGATACATTTCTGAGAACTTGGTAAATGATTGATTTGAATCAAAAAAGATTGATTAGGCATGTTTTTTCAGTCGTGTATGTCATTGACCCAGGCTTCACTTTTACTGATGCTCACAAGTAAGCAGACTTCTAATTCTATGTATTAAACTTAGCTGCATAATGTGTTTTCATTGATGTAAGGTATAAAAAGTGTATTTTACTTTTCTGAGATTTTATGAATACAATTTGAGCTTGGCATATGTCAAAATGAGCAGAAAAACACAGACTTACACTGAATGAACCCAAGCCATATCTAGGGGCCAAAATATCAGAGATATACTTGTGTATGGGCCCTTTTGGATCATAAACTCCCACCTAACGATGCCCTAGTAACCACCCAGAACCAGGTTCAAGGTTCTTTATTTGTCACATAAATACATGTGATGCAATATAGTGAAATGGTTTTCCCCTAGTTTCTCGTCCCACAATGCAAAAATACTAACAACAATAAGATAAAAACAAATAAACCAACACTAGAACAAACATGAGTACATATAAAATCAGTATATGATAATGTCTGTGTTTGTATGTAATGTATGTGTAGACTCATCAAGTGTCCTCATTCATTAGCCGGATTGCCTTAGGATAAAAACTCCTTCTCAGTCTTTCTGTGTTGGTTCTCATGATCCTGTAACGCTTCCCTGATGGGAGCAATGACAATAAGCTGTGTCCTGGATGATGAAAGTCTTTAATAATTATTTTGGCCCTGGTCCTGCATCTCTGAGTGTAAATGTTTTTGATGCCGGGGAGCGAAGTCCTGATGGCTTTCTGTGCTGATCTTACCACTCTGGACAAGACTTTCTGATCTTGGTCCGTTGTGCTTCCAAACCAGGAAATAATACTCCCTGTGAGTAGGCTCTCCACAGCACCAGCATAGAAAGTCCTCAGCACTTTTTGGGAAACCTTAAACCTGGCCAACCGTCATAAACGATAGATGCGTTGATTTGCCCTTGTCACAACGTGATGTACATGCATTTCCAGGAAAGATCTTCTGTAAGATATACCCAAGATTTTTAAAACTTCTCACCCTTTCAACACCATAGTAACACCTTATCAAATACTGGTGGGATGTAATTTAAGTGTTATTTCCTTAACTTTTTTTGTTGATATCTTAAAATCATTCTTAAGCAACTCTAATGTGTTGACTCTTTGGGCTTAGTGATTCTGCTTCATGTTCTAAGTCAAATAATTTCCTTTATGAAATGTCCCTTTAGCAGGATAATGCATATATTACCACTGACCACTGTGTTGCCATAGCAAATTTCACACAAAAGGGTGTGGCGTGGGAAAGACTCACTGAGGTCAGGAGTGAGGGTCAGGAGGTCAGGGATCACCAGCAGCTGGACAACACACAAGAGGAGAGGAGGGTGAGAAAGGAGCAAGGGGTGGTGGGACTGCAGCTGCTGACACAGGGGCTTCAACAAGACATTAACATTGAACTGCGCAATAATAAAGGATATTGATGAGGGTTTGTGCAAAATCCAAGGACTGGTCTTTAGCTGGCATGCCCAAATCTGCTTAAAATCCGCTACTGCGTAACGGTCCATGCACATTAACAAGAGTTTTGTGACATCTGTTTCGAACTCTTATTGGTATTACGTACCATGTACGTGTGATCCAGAGCATGTGGAATGTCCCAGGATTGCTTCCTGAAAAGCAGTGACAAAAATCTGTATCCGGGCAATGTAGCTTATCCATTCATCCATCCATCCATCTAAAAAAACTACAATAGAAATGTAATTTTTCTTATATATAGATATATAGAGTTTTTCATACCTGAAAACTAATTTAGATTTGCTGGGATTAAAAGATGTAAGTACTTAACAGCGACTGAAATTAAAAACAATGTTTAAGTACATTTGGTAAAGGCAAATTGAAATGTAATAAGGGAATTAATATGCCATGGCAGGATTGATTGTGCAGTTCTAGGCAGAGATGACTGTGGTCTGAGGTACAAATCCGTGTCCAGGCTGCTTTCTTTCAGGGAGGAGTGAAGGTGAGGTCAGCCATGCTAAGGTCAGGTTGAATTGATTGTGGGGTTTGTTCTTGGGGGTCAAGGGGAATCAGCCAAAGAGCAACTAAGGGAACAATGGCAATATGCAAATGAATTGTGGGATGGTCCATTTGGCTGCTGATTTACATTCCCATATGTCCTCCATGAGAACCTGCATTATTGTCAAAGAGTAATAGGATTTCTATCAAAATGTCCATATGTGTCCGAAAATACCCACTTTTCACTTTAAAAGACACTGAACTTCTGGAGGAATGGGCTGTAGATGTGCTGGAAAAGCCTAAAGATAGAGAGTTCTTTGGTGGTAACTAAGCCGATATTTAATTGCTACGATATTTCTTGCTAGAAATTACATCAAAAGTTAAAAAAGCTTATCAAAAGCATACACATACACACAAGCTGACCATCAACCGCAAATTTCGGATTTTTTTTTTGTTTTTCAGCCCAAATGTCACAGAATCGAAAGCACATGGATTGTGGGATATCATAGGTAGCAAAGGATATGTCAATGCTACCAAAAAAAAATCGGTTAGATGAAGGTATCCCAGTAGACAGGATGCAACACAATCTTCGTTTTTGTACGTGCTTTGTTGCCTTCCTACCTTAGTATGCTGTCTGCAGAGGTAGCAATTTTCAGCTTTTGGACTCAGACATAGTGTTCCACTTGTTGTTGGTCAGGTCTTTATGTGGATGTTTTGTTTGTATGCTTGGTTTTGTTTCCTTGGTTTCTCGTGTTTTGGGGCCCGTTTCAATAAGGAGGTTCAAGTGACAGTTAAAACTTGAGCTCTGAGTTGATTTACCCTGATGGGAAACTCTTGAGTTTTCGGTTTCAGAACAGCTGAATTGAGTTAGTTCAATCAACTCTGTGTAGACTGACTCTGAGTTAAGCCACGGACACAGCGACCCCATTGGATTCAACGGAGAAAAGTGAAGTCAATTAGAAGCACTCACTTCCTGATGGCCGAGCGTACTGCGCAGACTCAAACTGAGCTTGACGACGTAGATGTGATGTGAGCAACCTGTCTGTCTTCTAGTAGCTGTGCCAAGAGAAATCTGAATCATTCCCTTCCGAAACTTGCAGAGACGGAGAGTGTGAGTAGGAGGTGTCCATTAGCTAGGAGCAGGAGCAACTTTTGCTAAGTATTCTGATTAATTATTTTGTAATTTTGCCTCCACGTCCCCCCGATTGTCCGCGAGCTTCTCCCCCTGTCCATACGGTAATTTCTCTACTGTGCGACAGAGAGTCGCGTGGTTATGATGCAATCATTAGCCTATTTTTACAAAAACTGCTTCTACGGGGCCATATCGTAAGATACAAGGTAATTGAGCCTTTTATACATTTTCGTGTTTCTTTAGAAATAAATAATGGACAAATGGAGTCTTTAAACGCCTCAGATATGAAGTTATTCGCTGTCAAAATGACGCCAAAATGAATGGGAGTCAATGGAATGCTAACAGCAGGTGATGGTCTGCTAATCAATGGCGGCCCCCGGGGAAGCTTCAGTTTCGGCTGAAAGATTACCCCCTTGAGTTAAGCGCGTGCACCACGACTACTAAAAGCCATGATCAATGGAGCTCAGAAATTACGATTCACCATGGCAACAGCACCAACAAAAAGATTTCCACATTCTTCTGAGTCAATATTTTTAATTCTTAATTGCTGTTTTCATGGTATGCCACAAAAAAAGTGAAATGAAGTATAAAGAATAATTCAATTTGGTAAAGCTTTAAGCAAAAAGGTTAATGGGTCTTGGCTACATGACTTTACAAACATTTGACATATTTAAAGGGGCCCCTATTACGCTATTTTAAAGTTTCCTAATGGTGTTGTGGAGTCTCCTACAACATCTTTACATGCATCAAAGGTTAGAAAAAAATGACTCGTCAAATGAATTAATCTCTCTAAATCCCGCCTTTCCGCGATATACTCTGCTCTGATTGGCCAGACAGCTCAGTCTGTTGTGATTGGCCTACCGTGTACAGCGCGTCGAAAACAAAACCGCCCATTGCCATAACAACGTCAGCTCTGCGTGTCCTGGTCCTGAGGCTTCCTACACGGTAAACTAAACAGTAATGAACAATGACATTGATTTTACCATATCAATGCGAGCGCAAGTCCGATGATGAAACACTGGAAGAACTTCAACCCAAACCTCCATCGCAAGGACAACTTGAGCAGGACGTTTCTCAGTGATACACTACACAGTTTGAGGTACATTTTATGAGATGTTGCAACTGTAATTCCTCACCATCAGCATTAACAAGTGCATGTCCATCAACAAACCGTTTATTTTACTTATACTAATTTATTTACCGAGTATTTTTCTAATATATTGCGGTGAACATGTGGAAACTGTATCAATAACAGTGCATGTATACAATATACATTAGCCGAGCTCTAGAGTGAATGACCTGATGTAACATAAACGTTGGTAAAACAAATATTTCCTCAAAGTAGTGAGAACGACAGACAATCTGCATTAATAGACACACTTATAGGTAATAGTGGCCCACAACTGATCAAATATTTCAGTAAGACAGTAATAATGTGAGTTAGCCAGTTAGCAGGAGACCTACACAATATAAAACTCAAAACGAAGTTTTTTGAACACCATCTTTCAAGAGAAAGCGGTTTGCGAATCCTGCATTGAACTTTGAGATTTGAGAAGCAGTCTTCAGTAAAATAAAGGGAACATAGCAAAAGTTTAGGATTATACTGCTATGATATCGTGGTAAAGATTAACTTTAACCACAGATTCTTCACATGCTCGTCCTTGGGCAGTGAAAAAAAAACTGGCTTTACCTTCACATTGTAGAGCACAGCGTCGTCTCGACATGATGCTATCCAGTATCCACAGGAATCAGCTGTTGGTTTGACGTTCAAGTTTTCCTTGGTGTCTGCGTGCAATAAGTGGGCGGGCAATATTCTAATGTTTCGAAACCCAGAGTTTCTCTCATTTCAGAGTTAACATACTCAAAGTTTTCACTTATCCTCCTTTCTGAAACAGGCCCCTGTTCTTTTTGCAAATTATCCTCTGGTATTTTTTTTTTATGCATTTGGCAGACGCTTTTATCCAAAGCGACTTACATTGCGTTATCCTATACATTTATACATAGGTATGTGCAATCCCCTGGGATCGAACCCACAACCTTGCGTTGTTAACGCAATGCTCTTACCACTGAGCTACAGGAAAGCCTGATTTAATTAAAGTGACATTAATTAAAGTTGTGTTTCTGCTTGTTACGTACTGCTCTGACACACGGGATTGAGGATCCAAATGCACCTCTATTTGAGGGTAATCCAGAATTGTAATCCAAAATACAGGCAAAGGTCAGAACCACATGGCAAACAATCCAATCAAAGGGCAGAAAACCCAGGGCAAACAGGGAAAATCCAAGAAACCAGGCACGAGAATCAAAACCATAAATATGGGAGACCAAAGACAGAAGGCTCAGAATTGCAGCATAACACTAAACAAGACTTCACAGAGAATGACTGAATAAACGTCTCGGTTACTGATGTAACCCTCGTTCCCTGAAGGAGACGTAACGTCGACGTGACAACGTAATTGGGATCACTTCAGGGAGCCCAATCAACTTCGAGTGTCTACAGAACTAGCCAATGAACGTTGGCGTGCGTGAATCGCGTCACGCGCCCCCGCCCTGCAGCGCGGGTATAAACAGGAAGCGGGCGCACGCACACATTGTTTTTCGCTGAGGAGCCGAGATTTGTGACGGCCATGCAGCGATGGTCAGCAAAGGTGGCGACGGGACGTTACGTCTCCCGTTCCCTCCTTCAGGGAACGAGGGTTACATCAGTAACCGAGACGCTCTCTTTCAGTCGCTCACGATCGACGTAACGTCGACGTGACAACGTAATTGGGATCCCATGGAAAACGCCACGGTTGCTGCCACATCCAGCGCCCTACGCAAGACTCTCAGACCCCCAACTGCTGGGGCGGAAGACCTGCGTAGAGAGAGTTCAACTGCTGTTCCATTATACCCCACACAGTGAAACTCTTGGATAACACTGGGAAAGCGTACCTTTCCAGGGGAGAGGACGCTGCGGAGCCACATCCTGCAGGGAGGTAACGTGGAGAATACACATATGGACTGGCCGAAAGGGCAGTGCAACATATGGAATGTCACTGGGGTGGCTCCACCCGAAGGGGGAGACTACACCGACAGTGACGGCAGAGCAGACTCTGCCGAGGGAAGACACGGGCTCACCGCAGGGAGCTGGTCGTGGAAAATACACATATGGGATCGCCGCAGGGATCATCACATATGGAACCCAGCCTAGCACAAGTTACACAAGCATACGAGCACTAGGCCTGGAGTCGGACGCTCCGCAACGTCCGACTGCCGAAGGGGTGCGGAGGAGCTCACAGGGTTCGCCAATTGGGGAACTCGACTGGAGCAAAAAGAGTTATCCGGACCGAATTCGAGGCACGATTTGTCGACCGAAAATGCATGCAGGTCCCCTACCCTCTTGATAGAGGCCAATGCAACCAGGAGAACTGTCTTACAGGACACGATTTTTAACTCAGCTGATTGCAAAGGCTCAAAGGGTGGTCTCTGAAGTGCCGAAAGGACCAGAGACAAATCCCAAGAGGGTATAGAGAGTGGGCGAGGAGGATTCAGTCTCCTCGCTCCCCTCAGGAACCTGACGATCAGGTCGTGCTTTCCCAAAGACTTACCATCAACAGCATCGTGATGTGTGGCAATAGCGGCAACATACACTTTAAAGGTCCCATGACATGCTACTTTTTGTAGGCTTTAATATAGTCCTTAGTGGTCCTTAGTACTGTATCTGAAATCTCTTTCCAAAAATTCAGCCTCGGTGCAGAATTATAGCCACTACAAGCCAGTCCCAGAATGAGCTTCTTTCAGACGGGCCGTTTCGGTGTCTGTAGCTTTAAATACTAATGAGGAGTAGAAAGGGGGCGCAAGGTGGAGGGTGGGTGTGGCCTTGACCATCTTGCGCAACGGTTACGGTACCATGCATGTTTGTTTACGTTGGATATATTGCAATGGCACGAAGACACGCTGTCGTTCAAGCATTTCAGTTTGACCCAGAATCTGATCCAGATGGAGAAGCAACGGATGAAGAAGTTGCAACTCAGCGGCTCCAGCAGGACGTTTCCGAATGGTTAGTTTAAAATATTATGTCTGGATACGGTACTTTATTCGGATGGTTTACAGTTATCATCATGTAGCTAACGCTAACCTACTGTTGCCTTTTCATGAGAGAAATGTAACGTCTGTAATGTATCTTATTACAATTACATCAAGCTCTGCGATCTTGAAATGCGGATATCGTGCGCGCCATATAACCAACAGGAAAACGGTTATCCAAATAACAAAGAAATGTACAACACTTGCGTTACAGTATGTGTAACTTGATGCTGTCTACCTTTACATTAGCGCAAGTAACTGCATAGCTGCATAGCTAATGTGACAGCCACATTCTACATGTAAGAAGCTAGGTAACCATAAACAGTAAAGCAACACACTATATATAATTTGTTGACTTACTTGTCCGACGATCTGCAAGCCCAGCTCTGTATTGACCATTCGATGTTCATTTGTACATCCAATTATTGAGCAATTATTATGCTTCGCTCACTCAAAAGCCATGATATCTCTCGTGGACAAACTAAAATCGCGCGCGCGTTCTACTTCCTAGCTCATTTTCTCATGGGCGAGAAATATTCTCTGGGTGGGCAAAGCAGAGAAAGGGGAGGTAACATTTCTCCTTATGACGTCATAAGGAGGAGATTCAAGATCAGCCCGGTTGAGCTTCCATTTTCTTGATTTAAAAAAAAAAAAAAAAAGCTTGATTTACACCGATTAAAATGTTTAGAAACTTGGGGACCATATACAGGCTAGGGGAACTCATATTAATGTTAAAAAACCTCAGAAAGTGGAAATTTCATGTCATGGGACCTTTAAGGGTGGAGGGAGACAGCCTTCGCTCCAGCCCTTCTTGCAGGAAGGAAAGCACGGCTCTGATCGAGCAAGATTGGGGGTTCTCCTCGTGAGAGGAGCACCATTCAACGAACAGGTTCCACTTCAACGCATAGAAGCGCCTCGTAGAGGGGGCTCTAGCGGAAGTGATGGTGTCAACTACCGCAGGGGGTAGGTCACCTAGAACCTCCGCGTCCCATCCAGGGACCAGACATGGAGTTTCCAGAGGTCTGGACGCGGGTGCCATAGGGTGCCCCGTCTCTGAGAGAGTAGGTCCTCTCTCAGAGGGATGGGCCAGGGAGGGGCTGTCGCGAGGAGCACTAGTTCCGGGAACCAGGACCGGTTGGGCCTCCTCGTCCTCCCTGACTTTGCACAAGGTCTGTGCAAGAAGGCTCACTGGGGGAAATGCATACTTGCGAAGGCCCCGGGGCCAGCTGTGTGCCAGAGCATCCGTGCTGAGGGTCCCCTCGGTCAGGGAATAGAACAACTGGCAATGAGACGTGTCCGGGGCGGCAAACAGATCTACCTGTGCGTTCCCGAAGAGCCTGAAAATCAGCTGGACCACCTGGGGATGGAGTCGCCATTCTCCCGGTAGCACCTGCTGCCGTGAGAGCTCGTCAGCTGCACGGTTGAGCAGGCCCGGAATGTAAACGGCACGAAGCGACCTCAGATGCTTCTGACTCCAGAGGAGGAGATGGCGGGCGAGTTGTGACATGCGGCGGGAGCGTAGACCACCTTATGTACGCAACGGTCGCCGTGCTGTCCGTACAGACCAATACGTGCTTGCCTAGTAGCAGCGTTTTGAAGCGGCTCAGTGCAAGACGTACTGCTAACAACTCGAGGCAGTTGATGTGCCAATGCAGTTGAGGCCCCGTCCACAGACCTGAAGCTGCATGCCCGTTGTACGTGGCCCCCCAGCCGGTGGCAGAGGCATCCGTGGAGACCACAGAGTGCCTGGACACTTGTTCCAGGGGAACACCTGCCCGCAGGAACGAAGGGTCCGACCACAAGCTGAGAGTTTGGCGACAGTGCGTAGTCACTTGGACCCGGCACGAACCGCTCTGCCACGCCCATCTCGGGACTCGATCGTGGAGCCAGTGTTGGAGCGGCCTCATATGAAGCAATCCGAGCGGCGTAACCGCGGCTGCAGATGCCATATGCCCCAGGAGCCTCTGAAAAAGTTTCAGTGGTGCCGCTGTTCTGCGTTTGAGCGTGCTCACGCAGTTCAACACTGACTGGACACGGGCCTCGGTGAGGCGTGCTGTCATGTCGATCGAATCCAACTCCATACCGAGAAAAGAGATCCTCTGCCCGGGGGTGAGTTTGCTCTTTTCCCAGTTGACCCGAAGCCCTAAGTGGCTGAGGTGACTGAGCACCATGTCCCTGTGTTCGCACAACTGCTCTCTCGACTGGGCCAGAATAAGCCAGTCGTCGAGGTAGTTGAGGATGCGAACACCACGCTCGCACATGGGAGCAATAGCCGCCTCCGCGACTTTCGTGAAGACGCAGGGCGACAGGGCCAGCCCGAAGGGTAAGACCTTGTACTGATATGCCCGCCCCTCGAACGCAAAGCGAAGAAACGGTCTGTGTCGAGGGAGAATCGAGACATGAAAGTATGCGTCCTTCAGGTCGATCGCTGCAAACCAATCTTGGGGACGGATGCATTTGAAAATGCGTTTCTGCGAAAGCATCTTGAACGGTAGCCTGTGAAGGGACCGATTCAGGACGCGCAGGTCCAAGATTGGTCGTAACCCACCACCTTTCTTGGGTACAATGAAGTACGGGCTGTAGAAGCCGATCTTCATATCGGCTGGAGGGACCGGCTCGATCGCGTCCTTCGCCAGTAGGACTGCGATCTCTGACCTGAGCACAGGGGCATTGTCCTCCAAAACACGGGTGAACAGAATGCCCTTGAAAGCAGGGGGGCGCCGGGCGAACTGAATCGCATAGCCGAGTCTGAAGGTACGGATGAGCGAGACGGGCTGGGAAGCGTTAACCAGGCTCCCAGAGACCGAGCAAGCGGGACCAACGGCACCACAGACGTACCCGGGGTGGGGAAGCGCGGCGGAATGCAGGGACCCGACTCGGACAGCACAGCGGCCCGAAGTGGGGTCTGAGTGTGTGGTACAGCACATACCTGCTTCCGTCGAAGGGCAGAGTGAGTGTGCGGAGGCGTCAGTGCGTCCAGGACACAGCCACTGCTGCCTGCTGGCGATGAAAGAGGGGCTCGGGAGTGACCAGGCATGGCCCGTGGGTCAGTTGTGGAACAAAAAGAAAAGGAAACAAAAGATTCTCCGCCCGGCCCTCCACCGGGGGAAGGAGTGGCGCCTTCGCCATCTCCTGAAGAACAACTTGATCCACCTCTGGGCCGCCCGTCTCAGGGTCGTTTGCACCGTCACTTGCCTCCTGGTTTGGCAGCGGCCTGGACGGGCGGGGTCGGCTTCCTACGGCTTGCTCCACGCTGAGGCCTAGATGGTTGCTGCTGCTGGGGCTTAGCGGGAGCGGAGGACGCCGCAGAAGGCCGACCTCGGCGACGAGTAGACAGAGGGTCTGCGGCCGGCGGACGGGTGGGAGCAGCAGCAGTCCGCCGGGGCAGGATGTGCCGGATGGCCTCCGTCTTCTTCTGAGCGGCCGAGAACTGCTGGGCAAAGCTCTCGACCGCGTCGCCGAACAACCCAACCTGGGAAAGAGGGGCATATTTATCGGTGTCCCTCATATCCACCAGGTTGAGCCAAAGGTGGCGCTCCTGGACCACCAAGGTGGACATCGCCTGACCGACTGAACGTGCGGTTTCCTTCGTCGGCGAGGTCGGTTGCCACACGGAGCTCCCGGAAGAGCTCTGGGTCAGAACCACCCTTGTTCATGTCCATGAGCGCCTGGGCCTGGTGGACCTGCAAGAGCGCCATGGCATGGAGGGCGGAAGCAGCCTGTCCACAGGCCTTGTAAGCCTTCGCCGTTAGACCGGACGAAAACTTACAGGCCTTGGACGGGAGGCGTGGATTACCCCGCCAAGAGGAGGCGGACGCCGGACACAGTTGCATCGCGACTGCCCGCTCCACTGGGGGGATATCTACATACCCCTTAGCTGCCCCATCGTCGAGGGTGGCGAGGGGGGAGGAGCCACTAGAACGGCTTCGGGCACTATACGGTGCCTTCCACGTCCTAGAAAGCTCCTCATGCACCTCCGGAAAGAAAGGTACCGGGGCGGCGCACTGAGAACCAGCACGGCCCGCCCAGAGAAACCAATCGTCCAACCGAGAAGGTTCGGGACATGGTGGAGGGTTCCACGCAAGCCCAACCTTCTCGGCGGCCCGGGAAAGCATAGCCGCCCATTCTGGATCGGTCTCGGACAACGCTACACGCCCCGAGAGGGGCAACGCAGCCGAGTCGTTATCTCCAGAGGACTGAAGCTCCCCCTCCGATGCTGCTATCGACATCTGGTCATCAGCTGGAGCCCCAAAGGAAACGGTTGGTCGTTCCGGAGAAGGACCAAGACGTTCACTAAGGGACTCCAATGGCAGCAGCGCTTGTGAGGCGTGTGGGGCCCGCGGAGGTTGACTCGACGGGGAAGCCCTCACGGTAATCCTCAGATCACCCTGGTCATGCACCGAAGTAGGTCTATTCTGCGGGGCAGAATAAACACTAGATCGGGGCATAGGCGAGGGGACTGCACCTCCCTTGAGGTAAGCGAGTCTCGATCTAAGCGCTGAGATAGTCATATTCCCGCAATGGGAACATGAACTATCCACAAAAGCTGCCTCAGCGTGTTGAATGCCCAAACACGAGATGCAACTATTGTGGCCATCTGCTGGCGCCAGGGTACGACGGCATCCAGAAACGCACAAGCGGAATGACATCTTGAAAAAGATGCAGGGTCACGCTTGTGTTGCTCTTTTAGTAAAAATAAAAAAGATTGAAAAACACTCTCTTAGTGCTGAGGCACCCAGGGGTAGCCGCGGTGTGAATAACCACACACAGGGGAAACGCCCACCGAACTGACACACACACACAAACACAAACAATAGTGCTGTGAAAACAGCAGTTGTAAGCTGCAATGCTCGCGGCCACCGCTGATCGCGCCGTCACACCAACACTACAAGCAGAGAGTAGATCTCCTTTGAAGTCTTCAAAGCGCTGAATTCTCGTTGACAGAAGTCTCACGGAAGCTCGGCTCCGAAGTGAAAGACAATGTGTGCGTGCGCCCGCTTCCTGTTTATACCCGCGCTGCGGGGCGGGGGCGCGTGACGCGATTCACGCACGCCAACGTTCATTGGCTCGTTCTGTAGACACTCGAAGTTGATAGGGCTCCCTGAAGTGATCCCAATTACGTCGTCACGTCGACGTTACGTCGAACGTGAGCAACTGAAAGGGAACCAGGTATATATAGACAGGGTTAACAAGGGTAATGGGACACAGGTGGACGTAATCAGGCATTATGAGTCCAGGCAATGGGTTGTGGGTATTACAGTTCATGATGGGACCATAGACTGTAAAAAAATATGGACGTAGTGTCCGTGATGTCACCCGTAGTTTTCTGAAGAGCATTTTTGAAGCCTAAAGTGGGAAACCCATCTTGGCCTTGCGTCACTCCCGGATAACAGAAAATGGGCAAAGAGGCTGAGGAGCCTGGCTATCTGAAATCACGCCCACCTAGCTCGACGTGATCGAGTTAGCTTATGCTACTGACAGTACCAAGTCTGCGACTGCACAGGGCCTCGCACTAAAGTGACAGTTCATGATGTAAAGCCAATTAAAAGTTCCTATTTTTGCCCTTCGAAATATTATAATAGTTAAAAGACATGGCTACAAGTGAGACTGTGTATCGTGATTCTGTACTATTCTGCTAGTTGAAAATGTATTATGCAGTAACTTAATATTACTCTGAGAGAGTGTGTGTGACAGTGATTTATGTGCATACATGTCAGTCACTCTTTTTTTATAGTCTATGGTCCGTCAGCGCAGCATCGCTCGTCAAGTTCGTAGAGAGCTTATTCAGTCCATTTTAAATTCTGATTTTGGCCGCTTCTCAAATGGGTTAAACCATAGATATATTGCCTATGAAGTTCAAGTAAATGCGCTAGAAAACCCGCGCTCATTCAAGGATGTGCATTTATTGCATGGACGGAGAAAGCGCCGACACCTGCAGGATTTCACCTGACGGTACATAAGCATATTATAATCTATCTGTTCCGTGAGAGCAGAACGAACGAGCCTTTATTGACGTTTTTAAATCTGAAAACTCCAAAAAAGCAACGAAATTGTCAGACATCCATTAGTGCATGTTCACAAAGGAAAACAACTGAAATACAACGCTGGTTGTTCTCTCGAACGATACTCGACGACAACGACGGAATCCTGAGCCGTGGGCGAAGTAATGGGTGTATTAAATTGTATGAAATAATCCCGAAAAAAACACAAAACACTGCAGAGATGGCAAGTTCAGCAGCTAACATATGCTGAGGTGAAGTGACGGCTAGTAACAGCAGACAAAGCATTGACATCAGCGGCAATCCACCTGTCACTCAAGTGGCCACACCCTTAATTATGCAGAACTTTAAATATTAATCAACTAAACAGATGAGTTATAAAAAAATTCACCCCCCTCACAGTTGTTATGAAGGGCAAAATTAGCTGTATAGACCAAAGCCACATAGAGAACCAGGCTGTAAACATGTTTTTTTCTGCTGTAAAGTTGGTAATTTTAACATGGGGGAGATACAGATTTGACTCACTTGTGCAGCCAGCCTCAAGCGGCCAGTCAATGAATTGCAGTTTAACTCACTTCCGTGTTGGTTTCAAGAGAGAGGCGGGGAGGTTGCCGCTTGGATGGGACTGACAGTAGTCTGTGATGGAGTGCCCCCTGGTGGCTCTTAACGGCACCCCAGCTGGTGACCATGACATAGCTCTTCTCTTCTTTCAGTTCTTGCGGTTAATTTACAGTATATTTTGCTTCAGGAAATGACAACTATTGGCCAGAATGCATTGTTTTCTGCATTATATTACTGTTTTAATGGAAAACAGTATGTTACTTTAAAAAATTGTCCTTTTTAACAGCGTTCTTTTTTTTTCTTCTTCTTTTTTTTTTTACAGTGTTTCAGTTTTTCGCTCTCTGGCCTCCCAACTCAGCGGTGCCCCCAGTAGACTCCTTAACTCCTGACAGCCATTTATGCATTATTTAACAAACTTTTGTAAAATCTGTCTGCTAAGGACACAGGGTGTCCAATCCTGCTTCTGGAGGGCCACTGTCCGACAGAGATTAGTTTATGCTAGATTATGGTGCAAACAGGGATGCCTGCAGGATTCTACGGAGCCCCTAAATTTGGGATAGGAGAATAAAAAATTTTCGGGTTCTCTCGCAGAACTTTTGCGTTCCCCCGAGAAACTTTGCATTTCCTCGCAAAGATATTTGCATTCCCTCGCGAAACTTTGTGTTCCCTCGCAACACCTGTTGTGAGCTCGGACAAACACTTCCTGTTTGATATCCTGTTGGCAGTGTTTCAGACAGCTCCGTACGTTAACATGGAGCTGTTCATAGTGTTTGAACTTGGACTCACAACAGGTTTTCCAAGGGAATGAAAAGTTTTACGAGGGAACGCATATATCTTTGTGAGGGAATGCAAAAGTTTTCAAACTAAAACGCAAAGCATCTCACGAAGGAGATGCAAGAGCAAGAGAAGGCAAAAGATTTGAAAAATATTTTTTTCTCCCATTAATATTTTTTTCCACCACCATGTCCCTTTAGGTTTAGGGGCTCCGTAGAAATAGAACTTGACCACTTAACGAAGAAAAAACTGCCTCTAAGAGTTGCTTCAAAAGGAACTTTTGAAGTACTATTGTTAACCTTACATAACAATATCTCTTATTGCAGGCAAAAGATGATTGATTACTGGCAAAGATGACTGATAACTGATTACTTTTCTTTACAAAGAATAATTGAAATAAAACTCTCAAGGGATTAGGTCTTCTCTTTTATTAAACACTTTTCAAAAATGGTGTTCCACAATTCTGCCCTGTGCAGCTCTTACACTAGGTTGGGTCCAAGTGCACTGGCTAGAAGTCATCATCAGGCTGCACCTCCACCACAGGGGTCCTTTCCTTTCTGATGGTGGCAATGTTGTGAAGTATGGCACTTGCAACAATAATGTTGCAGGCCCTGTCAGATGCAACCCTCAGACTTTTCAGACACTGAAATTTTCCCTTTAGTTGCTTCCCTTTAGTTAATCTTCCCTGGCTAGAGCTGCATTGTAACAGATCATGCCAAATCGTCATCAATCAAATCCAGCTAACTGAGTTAGCGACGTATTAAGAATGGACGTAGTGATTAGCTGCATATAAAAGGCTAACATAGCATATTTCAACATCATTATATGACTAAAATCCACATTAGATCGCGATCGGAAGTTAATACAAACACTCGATGGTGGTTGAAAGTGAATTTTGAGTAAAAGCGTAATATACATTTTTTAAATTGTGTTATGTAGTTTGATGCTAATTGTAGCTCTAATGCGCCTGTTGTTCCAGGAGCTATTCTATTCCATAAACTAATTTGTTAAAATAATTCTCATAAGGTCCCAAGTATATACTTCAGATAATAGGTGGAATAATGTATAGCGGGATCAAAGTGTTGTGGGCAAGCCATGTAATGCCAGAATAAAGGTGAATAATGGCTGAATACAAGCAAAAGAATAATGATAAATGTCATACCAACAGAGGTGTAAAAGGTTCATCAAGTGAGAACAATAGAAACATGAATGGGGCAGTTCTCCTCGCCAGACATTGGACAATAGACTGCAAATGGGTGTTTACAGGGCAAAAAAAAATAAAAAAAATAATTTATTAACTTACATCTTATCAGCATGCTAAGGGTGTGCAGCGGAGCCAGTATCTGTATCTGTAACAATCTCAAAATTATTTATTCTGTAGCTGTATTCGGATGAAACCGGAAGTGGGCGGGGCTTAACCCGGAAGTTCGTGAAAAGTTTACAAAAACAGAACAAAATTCTGTTGTCGTTTAACAAATATACCTTGTATAACGTAATAAATTATTATTTTTATTATAATTATACATTTCTTTAAATATCTTCTAATTTAAACAATACAAGATGTTAATGAAAAAAAAACAGAAGTTGAAAGAAAGTATTCAGTAGTTGAAAACTGCCTAAATAAATGTTACATGCATAAATGTAAATCTGAACAAATTAAACCTAAATTACGGACCCTCAGTCCTTAACTTAGTCACATTTTTCTATTTGATTTCTAAATATCACTGAAATTTGCAAAGTTTATCATTCAAAAAACATTTGAACATTTGAAATGAGTACATTCATTTCTAAATACAGATTCTTAAAGCAGATTCAGTTTTAAAACATGTTAATGCATCAGAAACTTCTTGAAAATGTGTAAATGCAAGCTGAATCAAAAGACATAGAGGAAGTCTTGACCGATGTAGAAAAACAATGTCTCCAGCTGTGGTGAAAAGCCGTTTGGATGAGACACTTGTAGAAAATGGTCACGTTTTTCAAGGCAATATGTGTCGGTGCAGGATTTTTAGCTGCCTGTTTATTGCTACTGGATCTGATATCAGTGACACAGAGCAGATCTCACTGAGGTAGCATTATATGGCAACACTGGCAGTCATCTGAAATGTGGAACGGTAAGTTGGATTGCTGCTCTTCTGGGTCATAGTTGACATTGCACCCCAAAACAGATCGAGCTGACTCATTCATGGTTGGATCAGTAGTAGTTGATGAAGCAGCTGGCTGGCTCTCTATCATCTCATGCTCGACTTAAGCGGAAACACTTTCCTTCAGCCTGCTAAAATATGCATTGCTGAAAAAGATATTTGGGCCTTCTTTTGAATCTGGGGTCCAAAAGCATTGCCTTGAATTATGGGCCAGTCGGGTCGTGAAATACTGACTGAAACCGTGAATCAAGATCTGTTTTCAGTATGAAAACCATAGGCCAGCATCATCAGTCACAAAATAGCCCACTGAGAATGTCTTCTTCGCCCTTGTCTGGCAAGTATGCAGCATCTTATCAAGATGTTCCTGAATGTTGGCAGCACTGCAATCCTCATTTACATACCTCTGCATTTAGCTTTTGGGACAACTTTACGAGAAAAGTGAGTACGGGAAGGTATTTTGTAGTGAGGTGCAACAACTTTGAGGAGATTATTTAAGCCAGCATTTTCCACCGGTCTGATTCGCCTTTTTTCTTTTCCTTATGTTCGTTGTCCGTGTGGTTTGTTGTCTCGGAGCACATGGCTTTGTTTTGACAGTTCGCCATGATCTCCGCTGTCATTGTGGTTGATTTGTTTCCCCATTTGATTTTACTTCCTGCTCAGTACCCGCACCTGTTATTGATTACCTTCTTTGTTAATTCCCCTATTTATTCTCCTTGTGTCATCTGTCTTGTGCCAGGTTGTTGTGATTGCTTCCCGCTACGCTTCAACACAGCCTGTTAATATTTAACTCAAGTCGTGTCTTGTTCAATTCTGTTTTGAGGCTCCAGTGCCAGTTGTTTTCCCTGTTTGTTTTCTTTTGTGCATCATCTTCTGTCGATCTCTCCAGGCCTTCTCTCTGCTGCCGGCTGGGTTACAGCTCACTGGTCCCGTCTTCCCACTCCAGTCTATTAACTATCATCAGCGTGCAATCTCGCCACCGCCCCTCTGCCTGGCGCCCTGCTGTTCTCCCGGTGCGTGAGCTTTGCGCTCTGCTTTGCCATATAAGGAGATGTTTTTCTATTGCATTTTTTAGGCCTGTTATTCAGTCAAACTGTTGTTTGAGCCTGCAAATGAATCCCGTCTTGACTGGTATAAGTATGGCAATAAATCATTGCAAATCATTTCACCAATGGCATAGGTAATGTTAATAGCAGCAGGGTGATAGCAGCATTTTATTTCATATTTGGAGAAGAGGCAGCACTGGTGCATGGTTCTGTGCTTTGAGAAGGCCTGGGCTTCAGAGCTGGTGATATGGCAATAGAGTGTTTGAAATGCAACGTAAATAGTGTTTACGCATAACAGATGTATTCAGATATTTGGTATCTTTCCCCTCTGCTAATTGTTTTGCGCAGGTTGCACACCTCCTTTGTTTTTTTCTGTTCTGCAAACAGTCAAATGAGTCCATATCACTTCGTTTTCTCCTACCAGATGAAGCTGTGTATGTTTTGTCAGCTAGGGATTGCTCTCCCTCATCATCCATTTTGTCAACATAAAAGCACAAAAATATGTTTGTTCGTTTGTTTGTTTGTTTTTTGTCTGAAAAATGTCAGTTGCAACTAATCGAGTCGTTAGTTGTTTTCTTTCCAGAAGATGAATGCGGCTGCTTTAAGAAAATGCTCCTATTAGTCAGAAGCCTGCTCCATCTGCTGCACATCTGCTTCACAGTAGTAGTATTAAAGGTGCAGTCTGTAAGAATGGACGACACGGGTTGCCAGTATGAGCACACACAACAGGAACGAGCGCAAATGACAATGAAAATTGGCAACATGCAGTTATCATACAGACCAAAACAAAAACAAATGTTCCAGCCTGGAAACACACATTTCAAAGTAAAATAACTGGCTGTAGAAGTGTTTTTCAGAGAAACGAGTATGTGAACTTAGCATGTTTCTTCAATATACGCAAACATATTATGGTATTTTTATGCTTTAGTAGAGTGAAAAAAATTACATACAGCACCTTTAACATTAAGCGACATGGCATCTGACGCACAGAAGCCAATGGCACGTCGCTATGCTTAGTGGCACATCCGGTACAGTATGCTAAAGCAGTATTTTGAAGGAGAGTCATTTATTTGTTTTTTCAAGCAGATAAACATTTGTAAATGTCTTAATGTTACAAATGGCTGCAGCAATGGAGGCAGCAGGATCTAATTGCAGGCAGGGGGCGGAGGAAGACAGAACTGAACTAATTAACAGACTAACCAAACACTGATCAGAACAGAAATCAAAACAAACTGACAATGTGACACTTACAGTCAAGGGATTCCAGTGGGTTATGTTAAATTTTCACTTCCAGAAAGTGTTGTAAATGACTTGTATTTACACATTCACATACTGTATTTTGTAACAAATAAGAGAGATCTACAAATTATGTGTAACACATTTACAAGCAGAGGTGTAAAGTCCAGGGGTCAGAAAGTAAAAGTCCTGCCATATATTTATTACACCCATGAACTCAGCCAGCTGATTTCACTAATTAGTTCTATCTCCTGGCTGAAATACTGTGCTAATTAGCAAATCCAGGTGATTGGAACTAAATACTGAGGAGGACTTGTTACTTTCTGAACCCGGACTTTATATCTCTGTTATCTCTGTTTACAAGTGATGAATAGTTTACACTTTAGATTAAGGGATGCAAAAAAGCTTTGTAAATTATTGTCTAATGTATTTACACGTCTATAACAGGTGATAAACCCTTTGTACTGAAGTGTAAGTGCTGACTGGTGAGGGTGCAGATAGCCGTCTTCTTTTACACGCATGTCATGGCGTCTTTAAATGCTGTGTACCTGATGTAAGCTGCAGTGGAAGGTAAAACCGGTTCATATTATCACTAGATCCCACACACTTCACACAGAACCAAAGTCTGCGCTGATGAGTGAAAGGATTTAACATAACCCATTGGAATCACCTGACTGTAAGGCATTTATA
This sequence comes from Leuciscus leuciscus, assembly GCF_965113295.1. Lineage (NCBI taxonomy): Eukaryota > Metazoa > Chordata > Actinopteri > Cypriniformes > Leuciscidae > Leuciscus > Leuciscus leuciscus. The sequence continues at coordinate 20,870,513 of NC_138744.1, forward strand.
AATGTCTACCGCTTGAAAACAAATAAATTACTCTTCTTCAAAATACTGCTTTAGCATACCTGCATGTTTGTGCTTTTGAACACAGACCAGCTTACAACTTAATAAATCAATAAATGATATACTGAACGGTTTGTTCATCATGTGTCCATGATTAACCATTGATATATTGATATAATACTAAAACATTTTTGAGGTGTATAGCCTACTTCAATGATTTATAAGGCATAAATAATGTATCAACTAATAACGTATCAACCATCTACTAATGATCTATTTGATTTATTTAATGATTTACACATTTAAGATAAATGAAAACACATTTGTAAATCATTAGCATAACACATTAATCATTTATGAACGTATCATGTTTTGTAAATGATTAGTTTATCATTATCTGATAACTTATAAATGACTTATAACTGAACATTATTATAAAGTGTTACCCTCTGATTTAAAGCCAAACAAAAAAGAAAACAAACCACTTTGAAATACATGAATTTATAGAGCAGATGAGAAATAATATAGTACAGTTATTGGGCCCTATCTTGCACCCAGCGCAAGTGACTTTGTACACCGACGCATCATTCCTATTTTGCACCCGCGCAAAGCGGACTTTTCCCTCCACAGAAGCACGTCGGTAAGTTAGGAAATACACTTGCGCTCCCGGGGGCGGTTCAGCGCAAAGAGGAGGCGTGTTCCGGCGCAAACGTTCCTTCTTGCTATTTTGCAGGTTTAGAAAACAATTGCACCACTAACCAGGAAAAAATTGTTTAAAGTCAGTGGCGCGTTGCGCATGTTATTCATATGCTATTTTAAGGGCGCATGCTTGGCCAAAATACACTTTGATTCTCTCATCTAGAAGCAGCAGTTTTCATTTTTGCAAATCATACATTATTACGATAGATAGATAGATAGATAGATAGATAGATAGATAGATAGATAGATAGATAGATAGATAGATAGATAGATAGATAGATAGATAGATAGATAGATAGATAGATAGATAGATAGATAGATAGACAGATAGATAGACAGACAGACAGACAGACAGACAGACAGACAATTTATTATAAAAGCATACATCTAGCTTACACATATACCCAAATTATCATACGCCTGTTTAACCGAAGTTAATTTGGGTGGGTTTCTCCATTTCAATGTAACTTCTCTCTTTTACGGCCGTGACGAGAGCGTTGCTCTCCTTGGCTGTGAACCGCTCCTGGCGCGCGCCTGGCAAATCCGCCATTACAATAGCAATCCGCTCTGGAAAAAGCGCGTCTGCTCTTAAAGGGAATGTGAGATGACGCTCTGATTGGTTTATTTCACGTTATGCCCAAACCACACCTATGAATAATGAAGCTACTTCAGACCAACCCATTTTAGATTTGCTCCTGGCGCAAGAGTCATTTATCCCGCCGGGAAAATAGCAACAGCGCCGAGACCCGCCCACAAAATTACTTGCGCTTTGCGCTTGACACTTTGCGTTTCAGATCTTTAAAATAGGGCCCTTTATGTTGGAATTGTTTTTGTTGTCATTGGAATGACGTGAAGCTCGCAGTATCCATTACATTTTTTTAGGATCAAATAAGAAGTTTCTCTTTGACTGCATCCTCATAGCTTTCCATCATTCTTTATGGTTAAACTGCATCAGTACATAATTGGCAGTCTGCACATGTGTGGCAGATGAAATTCAGCCTTTCGCTCTCTGGCCTCCCGAACCAACGGTGCCCTCCAGTGGACTCCATAGCTCCTGACAGCCCACACTCCTCATGACCACGTGGCCCGTGGCCAGACGCCCAGTTCTGGTAGCAGCCTGCTTCTCTGTTCTTTATCCAGAACCAGAAGTTGAAGGTGCAGGTGTAACGGAGACCCAGCCATACATGAGAAGTGGAGGCCTGGATGGCTCTTCTCGCTGCCCTGTTCTGAAGCTCCTCACTGTGAATGGAGACCAGGTCCACATGGTGCTTTCTGCAGTAACTCACAGCTTCAGTCCACGTCAGGTTCTCACGGACCAGAATCAGGTTATCTTTGGAATAGTTTGACAAAAATGTTTCTTAAAAGATCCTCTTAAGTTCTTAAGACCATTAGCGAGTGTAATACAACAGTTAAATATTAAGTAACTTACATTTTAGATGCAATATTGTTACTTTATCAACATTTGCTTAACCAGTACAATGTTTTGTTCCTGAATAAATCTGTGTTTTTGAACAAATTAGTTGAATCATTGTATCAAATGATTAATTTAATATAAAGTGGGACCAATGCATTTATTGTGTACATAGCCTACATGTTTTTTACATTGTACACACATATATATATATTATATATATATATATATATATATATATATATATATATATATATATATATAAACCTGCATGTAATTACAGCTGTCATTTCTTTAATTACACCCCCATATCCCACCAAACCTGTCTCTAACATTACCCGTATCCCACCTCAATAGCAGCTAAAGAGTTTTGCAATACAATATGAAAACAATAAGTACATTGTACTTATTTTTTTATGTAAGTACATAGTTAAAGACACCTAATATAAAGTGTGACCGAATCATTCAGTGCCTACTGGGGCAGTTGTGGCTTAAGGGTTAGAGAGTCAGGCTTGTAACCCGAAGGTCACGGGTTTGAGTCTCAGTTAATGAACAGCGCTCTCTTCCACTCTCATTACCCACAACTGAGGTGCCATTGAACAAGGCACTTGGATGGGTGAAATGCAGAGCACAAATTCCGAGTATGGGACACCATACTTGGCTACATGTCACGGCACTTTAATGTAATATGCAGAAATAGTAACTGAAAAATCCCCACCACTAATGCAGTCAGTCTAATGAGAGTTTGTCTAGAACAGGCACTCAAGTGAATGAATGACACAAACAATAATAAAAAATAAATAAATTCTAAACAGATTCTAAATTCTAAACTGCATAAAAAATATTCCCAGTGAGTGTATCTCTCACCTTTCTCTGGACCTGTAATGAGTATTTGTGTTGGTTGACTGCTTGTATTTTCACCCTCAGTTGTGTTTTGAGCTGGTATGTGCTGTGTTGTTGTTCCTGCTCCAGGAGTAGCTGTGAGTGAGAACCTTTTGGTTAATAAATTGCATAGTTAAAGGGTTAGTTCACCCAAAAAGGAAAAATTTCTGTCAGTAATTACTCACCCTCATGTTGTTCCAACCCCGTAAGACTTTAGTTCATCTTCTGAACACAAATTAAGATATTTTTGATGAAATCTGAGAGTTGGCTCACTCCTTCAGGCTGCTAGGTAATTGCATCTGCCGGTCCAGAAAAGTTAGTAAAGATATCGTTAAAATAGTCCAAGTGACTACAGTGGCTCAACCTTAAGTTTATCAAGTGACAAGAATACTTTTTGTGCGCAAAAACAAAACAAAAATAACGACTTTATTCAGCTATTCATTTTCTTCTGTGTGGGCCTCTGACGTGAGTTCATGAGAGCAACACGACGCATGCGTGAGAACTGAGAAGATGATGCAGATGGGTCTCGATGTAGTGTTTAAAATGGTTTTAAAGTGTGCATTTCCTGGATGTCCGAATCATGAGAAACCAACGAGAAAACATAAAAGTGCCTTACCAATGCCGCAAAATGAATGGCTTACCTTTCACACTTTCCCATTGTTATATCCTTAATCATCAAATGATCGTGAGCGTCATCTTCTCAGTTCTCACACATGCGTCGTGGCGCTCTCGTGAACTCACGTCAGAGGCCCACACAGGAGAAAATGAATAGTTGAATAAAGTCTCTTTTTTTTTTTTTTTTTTTACAAAAAGTATTCTCATCGCTTGATAAATTTAAGGTTGAGCCACTGTAGTCACTTGGACTATTTTAACGATGTTTTTACTAACTTTTCTGGACCGGCAGATGCAATTACCTAGCAGCCTATGAAGGAGTGAGCCAGCTCTCAGATTTCATAAAAAATATCTTAATTTGTGTTCCGAAGATGAACGAAAATCTTGCGGGGTTAAAACAACATGAGGGTGAGTAATTACTGACAGAATTTTCATTTTTGGGTGAACTAACCCTTTAAGGCTTTTGCCTGTAAACGAGGCAGATTACATGCATACTTACAGAGATCAAGTAAACAGATTTCTGAACAGATTTAAAGGCCGCTAAATAGAAAAGGATGAACTCACCACTATGACAGATGAAGGGCTGAGTGGTGTTACATTGAACAACCTTCCATTTTCCTGTCTGATTCACCATCACTGAAACACAGTCCTGGTCTCTTCTGATGTTTCTTAACTGACTTGAATTCCAGAAACGGAAAGAAGAGTTGCTCTGATCCGACCATGACCAAGGGACTTTAAATAGTCCTATCCATACATAATTTTTTTTTTCTAAAGTTTTCTTAACATCATGATTTTTGGAGGATTTTCTGACATTGGCTAGATCAGTGTGGAAGGTTCTGCAATATTCCTGAGCCTCTCTCCAGGATTTTTTCACCTCAATCAGGATACACTTTTTGGTTGTTGCTACAGACAAATGACGAGCGAAAGATGTTAATTTCCACTGATATTAGATAATAATATGGTGGAATTATGCACTTTTATAACAGATTACAAAGATTCATAAAACTGGAGCAATTTTGTATCTGTTATAAATACAGTGGTATGGTAATGCATTACCACAAACTACACAGTAAACTATGTATAAATACAATGTACAGCCAATAGTGCATTAGAAATTCTTACCATCAAAGCATACAAATTGCCTTTGTGAGTCACAGCTAATATTAAACAATTTCCCACTGTTGTCCATTACGGCACAGCCCTCATTATTATTTACATCTGGTTGTTTATTTTTCTCTTCACTGTAACTGTCTGGCAGGGACCAGTGCCATCTGAACACTTCACTTCTATAAAGTCCAATATACACATCAAACGAAACATTTGCAATGGTTTTGAACAAGCTGTTCATCTCGTCTGCATTATTCACAGTCGCCAGGTCAGTGTAATTCTCACGGCAGAATCTCTGAGCCTCAGTCCAGTTCTTTCTGATATTTATGAAGTGATACTGGTGAGATATTTGGCTTGAAGTGAAGGCCAAAAGCCCTGCGGAGAACATATAGGATAAACATGGATTAATGAATGCCTTGAAAAGAAAAGTAAGCATATCATTGTCCATTATAGCAGTAAATGCTAATCAGCAGTTTCGAAAGTCAAGAGAGAAAGTCTGTACTGAAAAGCTTACCCAAGACAGCAAGGAGAATGGACAGCATGATGGTGCAGTGTTCAAGACACCCCAGTGTGTGTTAAAGCATATTACAGTTCTAAACTCACTCTTTCCTTTTAAATGAACAGATCTAGATAAGTAAATGAAAACCACACACCTGTTCCTGTAACTGAAAGAAGCAAACAAGAGTTGTTGATCCTCTAATGTAAACTATCTGTAACATGTATGTTCTTTGTTCCCTCTTTCATTGTGTTTTTGGTTCTGTCATGTGACCTAGTTTTCCTCAGTCTGTTTAATTAGTCATTATATTCACGTGTGTCTTGTTAATTAACTCGTTAGTTCCTTTTGTTTGTTCATGCTTACAAGCCTTCAGTTCTCCCTTTGTTTGTCAGTTCTCGTTAACGTGTGATTTACTCCTGCATTTGTTCCTGTTTCCAGAGTATTGTTATTAAAGTCTATCTCCTGGTATTATTCCTCGTCTTTGTGTACTTATATACCACGTTCCGTCACACTACCTCATGATACAACAAAATAAATGCCATTACTTCCTATGAAACATTTAAATACATTTGTGAGAGAAGGTCTAACATTTACCAATTTACATTATGTTCTGCAACAAGCTACTTGATCATATATTAGTACAATACTACAATTTCATTATAACATTACAATATTTTAAATTGTAATATGATTCATATTACGATATTTATTGTGTATTTATATTATTACAAATATTACAACCATGTTCAGTACAAGCATGAAGACAGAGGCTTAATCTGTTCAGATCACATATTTGCTGACTATTCACCAATTATAATAAAAAGTGCATTATCTTGTGCATTATCCAACTTTGAATGAAAGAAAAAAACTTTAAAATACATGAATTCATAGAGAAGATGAGAATTAAATATAACACAGTTTTTAATGTTGGAATTGTTTTTGTTGTCATTGGAATGACGTGAAGCTTGCAGTATCCAATAAACATGTTTAGGATCAAATAAGAAGTTTCTCTTTGACTGCATCTTCATAGCTTTCCATCATTCTTTATGGTTAAACTGCATCAGTACATAATTGGCAGTCTGCACATGTGTGGCAGATGAAATTCAGCCTTTCGCTCTCTGGCCTCCCGAACCAACGGTGCCCTCCAGTGGACTCCATAGCTCCTGACAGCCCACACTCCTCATGACCACGTGGCCCGTGGCCAGACGCCCAGTTCTGGTAGCAGCCTGCTTCTCTGTTCTTTATCCAGAACCAGAAGTTGAAGGTGCAGGTGTAACGGAGACCCAGCCATACATGAGAAGTGGAGGCCTGGATGGCTCTTCTCGCTGCCCTGTTCTGAAGCTCCTCACTGTGAATGGAGACCAGGTCCACATGGTGCTTTCTGCAGTAACTCACAGCTTCAGTCCACGTCAGGTTCTCACGGACCAGAATCAAGTTATCTTTGGAATGATTAGACAAAAAATATGGATTATACAGAGTCGTATGTGGAAGAAGTGATTGCATCTTAAGGCCATAAGCAAGTAAAAAATAAGGAAAATGGTATAATATAATAGCCTACATTTAAATCTAGAGTATTAATCATGATGTATCTATCATTTACAAAATGTGTCTGATTAAGGCTTAAGGCATGTATAAGAGTTACATTATTATTTATAATAAACAGTGTAAGCCTCTTAAGGTTCAATTGGGTTCTATAAAGAACTTAGTTTTAAGAACCTTTTATGCCAACAAGGTTCAGTACAAGTAAAAATTACTGCATAATACTTTCATGTTTAATGTTTTCTTCTTCTTGAAATAAAGTATGTTTATGAGCTGTTAAATTCATAACATTGATGTAAAATGAAAGGTGCACTAAGTAACTTTTTTTTGAGTCATCAGTCCTTCCAAAATATGTTTTTGTCTTAGTCTGATTAACTATGGTAAGCCTATTATACGTGTATATATTTCACCCATGCGTGTCTCGTCATATACGTAAATAGAGAAAAGTTACTCTGACTACTTTGTATGGAGTGGCATAGGTTAGTTGTCACAACAAGAGAGAAAAGTTGACATGGAGAACGCTAAATCTCCAACCTCCAGGGAATCACCCGTTTCAATAAAATGCCAAACAGAGGAGAGACTGCTGGCAAAAAGAGAACGGGGCAGAGCTCGTAATAAAATGAGAATCAACATTGGCTTGGTTTTTAGGAGATGGCAAGAACTGCGGGATTTGAAATGTTGTAAAAGTGACACAGAGATGCAGTTTTTATTACTATTAGTTTTTATTGAACAGATAAATTGCCATATGCAGCTCTCCAACAGAGTTCATTGTAAAGCATTATCTATTGTGAAGGGTCATTTCATTCTGGTTGTTCTAGCGCTGTGCAGGAATTTATTTTCAAGAAAGTACCGTGTCTTTTAATGGGTAAAGCTACAGTAATGTCTTAATCGGCTTGAGATCCTTTTCATATAAACTAATTATATCTCTTAAGCCTAGAGTGAATGTTTATGAGCAGTAGGATCATTTTTTCTTTCTTTTTTAAGTTATGAGAAAGAACCATATTCATCCGCACAGTCACACAGAGCCGGAGCAAAAAAAAAAAAAAAAATTGTCTTACGCAAAATGCATGCAGTTTTTTTTAACTGCTAGAGGGCCAAAAATTACATAGTGTACCGTAAAAAAATTAATTTAAACAAAATTAATTAATTATAACTAAATCCATAAAATTACCCCTTGACCCCTAAGAGATTCTATATAAAGCACCTGACAAAACCCTTTTAGGTTCTATAGAACCTTTTCTTCTAAGAGTGTAAGCAACAGTACAGTTGTTGTGGTCGGTCCACAACTGTGATTAAGGCCATAAGTGAGTGTGATACAACAGTTAAATAAGCAAAAAGGTTATATTAATAACTTACATTTTAGATGCAATATTGTTACTGCATCTGTGTTTGCTCATCAACAAAACAGTTCCTAATGAAGCAGAAATAACTGGTACAATGTCTTGTTCCTGAATAAATCTGTGTTTTTGAACGAATTGGTTGAATCATTCAGTAACTCTCATAAAGATGATCGCTTATTGCTACCAATTGGGATATGTAATATGCAGAAATAGTAACTGATAAATCCCCACCACTAATGCACAATCAGTCTAATGAGAGTTTTGTCTGGAACAGGCACACAAGCAAATTAATGATACAAACAATAACACATTTTTTTTTACTGTCGTATTAGTAACAGCATAAAAAATATTCCCAGTGAGTGTATCTCTCACCTTGCTCTGGACCTGTAGTCAGTATTTGTGTTGGTTGACTGCTTGTATTTTCACCCTCAGTTGTGTTTTGAGCTGGTATATGTGCTGTTTTGTTGTTCCTGCAGGAGTAGCTGTGGGTGAGAATCTTTTGGTTAATAAATTGCATAGTTAAGGCTTTTGCCTTAATAATAATAATAATAATTGGGCCATACTGTGCAGCCCTACAAACAAAAACAGCAAACCTGGAGCTTTTTTCCACACAAAAAAAATTAATAAAAAAAATAAACAAATAAAAAATTATTAGAAAAATCTCAATTAGATTTTATCCCCAAATGATGCAGCTCTACTTGGAACCACATGAGGGTGTTTTTGAGTGCACTATCCCTTTAATGTTGGTGCTAGCAATGTACCTGGTTCAGTGGTTGATTGAGACTTCAGATCCGTAAAGGAGGCAGATTAGATGCATACTTACCTCGGGTCTTTGGTGACCCGGTACGTCATTCACTACCCTCCGCCTCATTCATTTTTTAAAGTTAGACATCAACTTTCTTAGTATTCCTCAATCAATTCATTATAAACAATATAACAAGAAAAATATAATAAAATCATAAAAGAATGCCTGTTTTCTCATTATCTTTTTTTGGAAATATTGTCTAGGGTCTCTAACGAACTAAGGTGTGTAACAGTGTAAGTATCTTTTTTCTGCACAACAGGAATTTAAGCTTTGATGACTGAATAAGTGCAATTCACCTTTATTCTACAAGGTGTCAATATCTGATACACAATGATGAAGTGACGTTTCACTCATAGTTACCGCAGGCAGAAAACAAAAGAATAGGAATTCATCAGCAAGACTTGGAATGGCTCTGTGATTTACTGCAGAGAAAGTACAGTATGGAGTCAAATATTAGTGTCACTGTCACTTGATGGTGGATCCGGTAAGGAAGCTTGAATATTGATTTTGAATATGTTGAAAATTATAGTTTTGAGAATATGTTTGAGATCGTGAATATGATATGGTGAATGGGAAATGAGCTCTGACGAGGACAGTGATGATGGTATCTGAAACTGAACCCTTCCATCAGTGTTAGATATAGATCCGGGTCGCTAAAGACCCAAATATGGAATAATGATTGATGAAACATTTATGCATTTATAGGTTAAGTAAATAGATTTCTGAGCAGATTTAAAGGCTGCTAAATAAAAAAGGATGAACTCACCACTATGACAGATGAAGGGCTGAGTGGTGTTACATTGGTAATCTTTCCATTTTCCTGTTTGATTCACCATCACTGAAACACAGTCCTGGTCTCTTCTGATGTTTCTTAACTGACTTGAATTCCAGAAACAGAAAGAAGAGTTGCTCTGATCCGACCATGACCAAGGGTCTTTAAATAGTCCGATCCATACATCTTTTTTTTTTTACAGTGATCTTGACATAATGATTTTCTGAGGAGTTTCTGACATTGGCTAGATCAGTGTGGAAGGTTCTGCAATATTCCTGGGCCTCTCTCCAGGATTTGTTCACCTCAATCAGAATATACTTGGCATCGGCTGTTGCTACAAACACATGACAAGAAAAAGATTCTAATTGCTGTTAATGTCAGAAAATAAAAGGGTGCAATGTTGCACTTTTATAACAGATTACAAAGGTATAAAACTGTAATCTGATACTAACATACTAACATACTATGTTAGTAACATAGTATACTATAGATACTAACATATCTGTTATATTAAATAAAAACAGTGGTATGGTAATGCATTACCACAAACTACACAGTAAACTATAAATACAATGTACAGACAAAAGTGCGATAGAAATTCTTACCATCAAAGCATACAAATTGCCTTTGTGAGTCACAGCTAATATTAAACCATTTCCCACTGTTGTCCATTACAGCACAGCCCTCATTATTATTTACATCTGGTTGTTTATCTTTCCAGTTTTGGAACGTCTCTTCACTGTAACTGTCTGGCAGGGACCAGTGCCATCTGAACACTTCACTTCTATAAAGTCCAATATACACATCAAACGAAACATTCGCAATGGTTTTGAACAAGCTGTTCATCTCGTCTGCATTATTCACAGTCGCCAGGTCAGTGTAATTCTCACGGCAGAATCTCTGAGCCTCAAGTCCAGTTCTTTCTGATATTTATGAAGTGATACTGGTGAGATATTTGGCTTGAAGTGAAGGCCAAAAGCCCTGCGGAGAACATATAGGATAAACATTGATTGATTAATGCATTTACAAAGAAAAGTGCCAGCACATTGACTGTAATTTGGGGTATGCAAAGCACTACAAACACTTGAAAACACGCTTGCATGTGAAAAATAAAAGCAAGCTTATTTTTATAACTATTTAAAATAAATCATTTTAATTTACAATTTTAAGCTTTAAATTCACATTTCAACAGAAAGCCCAATAACTACTGTAAATTGTGTCATCCTTTTTAAGATATCATAAAATCATAAAATCTACATCCATGTTTACTTAAAACACTTACCAAAGACAACAAGGAGAAATCTCATGAGCAACACAGAGCTCAGTGTGTGAGTAAAACATGGTCCATACAGCCTTGTTGTCCTCCTTTTATCTGACACAAAAGTCAAACTGTTATATTATCAGGTGAAAACTGACAGGAAGGTAAGTTATTGAACTAATACTCATTTGCATGGTATCCCACAGGCAAAAAAAAATAATAAAAAAAAAATAAAAAGAACGTGACAACTAAAAATGACCATTACAACTTTAATTCAATCAGTTAAATCTTTAAGCATAAAAGGTTCATGGCTGTAGGCTACATTACTTTACAAACATTTGACATATTAAATATAATTTAGTGTCTATTTCAATGTGCCGCACATGTTTCCACTCCATCTTGTATAATGCTCTTTTCACATAATTAAATGTTCTCTAATCCAACCTGTTACATTTTTTAATTAGGCTAATGAAATTAACATTTGACTACTCCACCAACAGAGGCTGGACCAGCACCACCACTGAGATTAAAAGGAGATACACAATACTGGAAGAATATTAAAATCCAACAGGCAAAGAATTACTGTTGCTTTTGTATTTGTAGTAAATAAAAATGACCAAATAAATTGTGAATAATTTGTGTTCATTTAACAGCTGTGGTGGTTACGGCATATATCTCTACCCTTCCATCTGGCATCCTCCCATTCCATACAGCAGGGTTCTCAAGCTTTATCAAAAGCTTGGAGTGAGATCACATGCGGTTAGGAGAGGAGCCCTAATAGACATTTCCCTTAGTTTCAGATAACGTAAGCTAGCCAAACTGAGCCAAAGCTTCTGGCCTGGTTGCAAAGTAGTTGTAGAGTTTTGGACTGCATCAATAATAATGTATACGATGGGCTATATATTAAATGTTCTTGCCTAAAAATGTTAGACGAGCTTTCTTCCAATTTACCTTCTCCATCACGACGTGTGTTCGCGCGATGTTGTTGGTTACCTAGTAACGAACGTACGGTGGCCGAGAATGTTCCGTCAACTTCCGTGTGTTCGCGCATCTATGTTGCCTAGTAACGAACGCAATCTGGCCGAGATACGTGCTGGCGGCAGGAAACTTCACTTTGTGCCTGCGCCTCGTATACAACGTTATATATAAAGCTTGCAGGACAACTTGGTTGGCATTGCCTTTTCAGCGTGAGAAATACACGGTGTGGCGTGTGAGCGTGTGAACTGGTTGAATTGCGTGTGTCTCACGGCCAATGCGTTCATTTTCGGAAGGTGTGATGATGGGATTACGTTATGTGTGTCATCAATACATTCAACCACACTTGAAATCATAAAGGAAATTCTATTTATTAGGTTACTTCCAGAGGTCACAGCAAGATGTTATCAAGTGAACATAATTTATCAGATTAGCCTCATTTCTCCACCACTGACCTGCAATCCTGTGAATCTCCTCTGATGGACCTCGACAGGTTTGTGTCCAGGACAACACAAAAACTCTCAGAAAGTGTGAGAACGAGGCACTTTCCTGATACAGTGGCCTTACTAATGTGCTCTGCATCTCCGATGTTATATAGAAAAATGCGCACTAAATGAATGTACTGCACTGCAAAAAAATGCTTTTCTTACTTAGCCTTTTTGTCTTGTTGTTTCCAGTCAAAATATCTAAACATTCTTAAATCAAGATGCATTTACAACGTAAGAAAAACCAAGAGTTTCCCTAATTTCAAGGTTGACATACTCAGCATTTTCACTTAACCTCCTTTCTGAATCAGGTCCCAGGCAATCACCATTTTTTATAAAATATAGGTAACTTATAGCCTACTGTGCCAACTGTTTTTATTTTATTTTATTCTTTTTTATCCCTAAATAACAATATTTATGTGATTCCAAATAAGTGTTCAGACTAAATATCACATTTAAAAATCAAAAGAACATGTAGTTCTCAGCGTGTACATTTATTTAATTATTTGTTTATTTATTTATTTGCTTGCATATATTTCTTATGTGAACAGACTCTCGGTGTCCACTAGGAGGCTTGACTTAGAAGGTATTTGTCTGGATGCAAACATTTATAGCTTAAACTGTAAAATATAGATGAAACGATGCTTTAAAGGACACACATCGTTGCTGTTGGAGGATTCGGGGTTTCTTAGGTGAGAATGAGTACATATGCTCATATAAACTCTGCAAACTTCTGTAAAAATGACGGAAAAACAAACAAACACTTGGACGAGCTAGGCTAAGCTAACGGGCTTGTCGTATTATTTCGCCTCGCCATTTGTGTTGTAGCATACAAGGGTTTGTATGCTGCACAAAATGATAATTATTTGTAAACAGTGTCATTTATCCGTTTTGAACAGGGTATTAAGAATGATAAGGGTGGACCAAATGGTGTTCTTTTAATCATAAACTGCCCGTTAGCCGTTGTTAGCTGCGCTCACTCAGTGCTGCGTGCTACATAATAAATTATCCAAATGCTGTTAGAAGCATCAAAATAACGCCCATTATCGTGTTAAAATGGGCATATGACATTTTTTTTTCGCTCTTAGCCATACAATATCAATTATAAAAGGAGTTGGCAGACATTAGCGCTGATAGTGTCAGTTTTGGTGGGGGTGATTATAAGGAACAGATTTAGGCTGCATCCCAAAACCTAGTGAGCTGCCTACCTAGACAGCATTTTGGGAGATATGGGCGTGTTCAAAGTTTTGAATCTAGTGAGCTACCTACCTAGACTGCATTGTAGGGCATCATATAACGTAACTGATATTATAACGTTCGAACTCGCCCATTATTGTCCAATATGCTGTCTAGCTATGCTGCTTCTTAGTTTATTGAGACACAGCCTTAGACATTGGCCTAATCTGCAGCAGGATTAATAGAGCAGTAAACAGCAGACAAAACGCCCCAGTTTCTTTCCTAAAGTACACATAGTAAAATGTTTTCCATATTTTCTGAGATATTCAATAGGAAACACATTTGAAATGGTAGATATTGTGATTATGGCACCAGCTTTGCTTTCTTTTTCCATTCTTCATTGAAATTACCATCTTGGGACTTTAATGACATATCCAGGAATATGACAGAACTCTAACATCACATTCAGTGTTTCCTGTCTTTAAAGTCCATTGTTGTTAATCTCTTCTTTCAGTAGATTATCAAAGATCAACAGTGTCCTCTCTGTTGGCCAGTCTAGTGTGCATCTATGAACACCTTACCGCCCTCCACTTCTGCCGTCAGTAGCCCTGTCAGCTCCATAGATTCGCCACTGTCAGCCGTCAGCTCGTCCATCGGCTCTCCCGGCATTCCCGGCACCCCATCCGTCGGCTATGGACCCATGTCCAACTCTCAAGTGAGCCACACATTCAAGTTCTTCTCCATATGATAAAAGTACTGTATTGCTAGTCTTTTATTGTGTTCCTGATGACTTTGGTCTAATCATCACTTCTTGTTTATTTATCTCTAGCAGATAAACTCCTCAATGTCTGTGTCTGGGTTACATGCTGTCAGCAGCTCTGATGATGTGAAACCCCCCTTTGGCTTGAAATCTGTCAGTGGCTCTGGGCCAATGCTGTCCCAGAAACGGATGTGCGCCATTTGTGGGGACCGCTCCTCTGGTATGTACTAGAACGTAGAGCTTTCAGATTGCCTTTTTATTAGTGATGCACCAAAATCCTTTTTTTTAACCAACATTTTCATTTAGCCGAAAACCCAAACCATTTGAACTTGGTTTGCTTATTATGGTAAAGTTCTTCAGCAACAAGCTGTTTCTCGATATTTCAGCTAAACATATTTTACATATTGATATTCTAGCATTATTTTTGGTCATGATTTTGATCTGATATCAATTAATTGGTTATATAGGTACAGCACATAGTAGTATAGTACACAGTCTCTTCTCTTCTCTGACGACGTGTTTACAGGTTTGAGGGCAGGACAACCTGACACTAACATTAGATCACAGCAATAGCAAACCTCAACCATCCAATGATCCAATCAGTTCCCAATGGACAAAATCAAGTCCCGCCCTAATTTTTTTTTTTTCTTGTTCAAGAAGCTGTTTCAGTCGTCACAATAGGAAAGAAAAGACTATTGCAAATTCCGTTTCATGCCACTTTAAATTCAGTTGCTATTTTAGTTTTAGATATAATAAGCAACACTCATTCAAACTTGAGTTTTATCAAACATTTATGGTACAGAGCTGTCGAATGATGAACCTGATTGGTTGACAAACGTTCTAAGGCAGTGGTTCTCAATCTGCGGCCCACGATATGCCGACCAAATTTAAAAAATAAATTCCAGTTTTACCATTTTTTTCGTTTTAAAATTAAATTAAAATGGTTTAAACAAATACAAGTTTGAACTATAATGTTTTTTTTTTTTTTCATATCAAATAATTTTGGTGATCATATATTATTTTCAGACATGCGGAGACCTACTATGTACTGAACCAACGCAGTTAACACTCACAAGTGTGTGGTTTGGCTGAATTCCAATAGTGTCAGTAGCCATTAAAAAAAAAAAAAAATATATATATATAGCCTATGGATCAAAATGGACAAATGTGTTATTAGAGGAGAACAACTAAATGAGGAAAGAATACATGCAAACAAGAAGAGTTTTAGCATTAGAAGCGAAGGTAGGAGAGTAACTTTACTGGAAAAATGGAAGAATCAGTTTTCTGTCAATGAGCGAGATGGGCAGGCTGTTTATTCTGTAGTAAAGTACTTGGTATATGCAAAACCTACTACAATGTCAAAAGACATGTGAATTCGATGTGTTTTTTTTATATACTTGCATTTTAAATCAATAAAAATAACATTGGCGCACTCGCGGCTGAAATGCGGCCAATTCGTTATACCTTATGTGCCACCAGAAAACACTGCCTCTTCTGTGTGTGCAACATCTAGGTATAATAATAATTTTATCTGCTAATACCACAACATTAAATCTGATTGGTTTGCGTCATATGTAATGATATGCGGCCCATGAGACTTGAACTTGGACCACAGTGCGGCCCAGTGGAAAAAAAGGTTGAGAACCACTGTTCTAAGGTGTGCAATTATTTTCCACTAAACGTACAGCTAAAGTAGTTCCTGGCTGGTCTTGACCGCTTTATAGTTCCATATCACTTTGTCAAATGATTCCGGTTATTTCAAGTTCCTTATAGCCCACAGCAGCAAAAGAACCAAAATCCACAAGGACATTGATCAAGCAAATAGATATGACATATAATATGAAGAAAAAAACACTGACAAACTATTTCTCTGTTTTCACCACAAAATTACACTTAATTATCTATGGAAAGCACATTCTCTTTCTCCTGCTCTCATTCCCAAACACATACATGCAGTACAGATTCACACACTTGCACACAAACAGAAACATATGCGTGCACAGAAACTTCTTGTCAGCACTGCCCCACAACTTCATCAGTAAAATAATTTTGCAACTGAAAAGCTACTTGACAGTTTTCAGTTACAAGGTAGCAACGTCCCTGTTCGTCGCTGTTCTTCTCTTCTTGTTTTGGGAAGAGATGTCTAAGAAATTAGTTATGTACACACAGTAGCATTTTAAGGACAAACTCTGACAAATGTCTTGAAATAAAACATTTGAAATGTCTTGAGGCGGGGTGACCATAATATAACCGCAATAACAGGGTTTTTCCTGGTTCAAAACTAGGCGGAGGTGGTAAAATCCTGATCATGTATTTTAATAATAAGATAATCTAACTTGTATTTTTCATATACCATCATATAGCCTACTGTGTTTCACAAGTAGTAAATGTTCAAGAAAATGTTGAACATTTTAAAGATAAATTCATTAATCTGGTGCACTTTGAGTTAGGGCTGTAATCAACCAAAGAAATCTTGGTCGACTGAAGTCCTGAAATTTTCGACAAAAAAATCGACAAAAAATCACGCTAGAAAAAAAACGTTAAATTAATTAGCTGTGCACTGTGCACAGTACTTGGTAGCCTTGTTGTCCGCCTAAATGAATTATAAATAAACATAAAAAACTAGTAGGCTATTTGAAGTATATTAAATCGTTTTGCCTAATTATACCTAATTATTTTGCACTGAAGTGAGTCTGACACTCGAGTCTGTCGGCTCTGACAGCGTTGCATCACGTGCACCTGCGCAATATCAGAGCCTATGATTTCCAAAAATAGTACTATGTTGTCAACTAGTGATATCATCAGAAGAACTTTTGAGGAATATGCAACATAATTTAGACAATTGTTTTTGTCATATGTTTATAATAACTGACATACACTATCATTTCAGCCGCTCTGTGCAAAACTGATGAAATGAACACGGCAAAAAATCGACCAATCAGAATTTTGGTCGAGCCAGAACGTATCGACCAAAAAATCGACTAATCGACTGGGACAGTGATTCTCAACCGGTGGGCCTCGGAGCGCCATCTGGTGGGCCGTGTAGGCAGTGGTAGACTACCCCCAAATTATTTTTTAATTTTTTTTTTAATTTACAAATCTTGTTATTTTCTAATTATCTTGTTCTTATGAATTTATATGATCAAAAACACTCAAGTCAAGTCAAGATGCATTATCTAAAAGCTAATTTAGGTTTAAATATCGCAACACCAATCACGTCAGGTCAGATTGAACGTTTGTTCGATCAGATGCAGTAACATTACGTTACTGTACGGATCGTTTTCTGAAAAGAAAAGCAGATGTGGGAGACAGACCTGTGCAAGGAAAAGCTTCGAAGTGTGTGGTGAGAAAATACGACGCTGAATAGGCCTACATTAAATTTGGTTTTATAAGGGCAGGTACACCCGGACGACGAGAAGAGCAGCGCCGCGTTTACAACTCGAGGTATCGAACACTGGACGCGCACTTTCTCAGTTTATGGCCAGCAATATTGTTATGTTTAAGGACATTACAAAATTAAGATAATGTCTGTGCTATGTTATGATTGCAATTAAATTTACATTTACAATTAAATACAAGCGTTGCTGAGCCTGCAGTCTGAACACTTTACCTCAGGACGTACATTAACTGAATTAATTGAGAATCTCACCTGAAAATCCGATCATTTTCATCCACGCAGCTGATAAGCTGGTAAATGAATATAAAACTACATGTATCTTGCAGCACAGGGTGAAGTCAGTATACAGGCTACATTAACGACGATTTGAGACAAATATAATGTAGTAAATTGAATCTAAAACTATGTCAATGGCGCCGGTGTGACACTCATAGAAAATAATGTGTTCGAAGACGTGCCGCTGCGCTTCTCGTCCGGTGTGCGACCCGCTTAAGCCGAAGGCGCATGTGGAGAAATGTTGTAAAATGATTTGCTAAAACCATCAAAGCTGCAGAGACATTTGAACAAAACTGGGCTGTGCTGGGAAGCCAACATAATATTGTTATATCGCTAACTGTATTTGATCAATTACATTTACAGTAGGCTATGTAAATTGGGGTGAATTAACTTTTTTTTTAAAACATTTCGTATCTATACCACGAATGTTATTTCTCGTGCCATTTATACGGCAAAAAAAGTTTTTGCGTGCATATGATACGCTGTTTTTGCGTGCCTATGATACGCAGTTTTTGCGTGCATATGATACGCAGTTTTCGCGTGCATATGATACGCACTGTATGGCGTGTAATTTTTGCCATATAAATGGCTCAAGAAATAACATTCGTGGTATAGAGATCGTGTTGCAGCGAATAGAGAGAATCCCCTCTTGTGTGTCTGGCCTGTTGTTACAGGTATGGTTACTGAGAAAACCTGCAAAGCCTTTTTGATACAAGGACAGTTTTCATCTATATAGCTGACTTGATCTAGTCTGCTACAGTGGCATAACAGATTAACAGCAGAGTATATCATTGTACTTTTAGAATTTTCTGTTATTCTGTGTTCATACTATCATATGTGGAAAGGTGGTCCTCGGAATGTTTTTAAACACTCATTGGTGGGCTATGAGTTGCAAAAGGTTGAGAACCCCTGGACTGGGAGATTACAGCCCTACTTTGAGTCACCCGAATCCGCTGTTAAAAAAATAATAATCCACCCGCCAACCGCCCGAACCTATGATATTCTTTCATTTAGATATCTGCATCTGAACATCACATTACAATTATTCAAATTCTCAGTGTTAAGCATGATTTATCGATAGATATGAACATTTTTATCCATTTATTTTTTGGCCATATCTCATCTCATCAAAACCACGTAACTCTCTTGTGAATGTGAGTACAGCCATTAGCAGAAGCCAAGTAAAGTTTTTTTACAAAAACGCATCGCTTCGCTTGAGAAGGCATTAACCCACTGGAGTCATATGGATTACTTTTATGGTGGATGTATGCACTTTTTGGAGCTTCAAAATCTCGGGCACTATTGTGTTCGGCTGAAAGAAAAAAGTAATATACACCTAGAATGGCTTGAAGGAGGGATAATTTTCAACAAAAAAAAACTGCCTAATGTGCAATTTAAGTAAGGAATAATTAACGATGGGCTATTGAATTATTAGAAAAATAATGCACACCTGAGGTGGTATTGCGGCCACGACGTGAAGCATTATTTTTGTGATAATTAAATAGCCCTTTCAGGGGTTTTCCTGCATAAAGAATTATGAGGCGGCCGTCTCCGTCAAATTTTGTGCTGCCTCCGGCTCTCGACAAAACTCGGACAGACAGTCACATGCTCAGATACACTTTTTCCACTGCGACGGTTCTGTTGCGGGTTCCCGGCCTGTGTCCATTCTCAAGCCGTATAGTTAGCCAATAGTGTAGGGGTGTACATATCAGGGCTCGACATTAACGCAGACACGTGTGTTTTTTTATTGAAGGGACAAGCGAAAGAGAATTTTTACTATTTCAATTAATAATCTCATTTAATACAGTTGTATTTTTTCAATGTAAATTATTTAATTTGATTGGTAACAGCCTAGTGTCTTATTATTCTAATTGAATGTATTGATCAAATTTAAGAATTTGAAATGAAAGATGGAGCCCTTTATAAAGGTAAAACAATTATTCTGATAGGAGTGTTTTCCAACAGTGATTTAATGAAACATTGACAATTTAAGTTTGAGTAAAGCCTCTGTTTAGGCTATTAAGGAAATGTAATTTTGCCAAAAGAAGAACTTTTATTTGAAATAAATGTTATTTTTAAATCAGCCTACTTCAGTGAGATATTTTACCATATTATCACTATAAATGTCATCTTTATTTCAAGTTAAAAGGCAGATTTTTGAAAGTTGTAGCAACCAGACCGTTAATTGTGGTTTTAAACTTCTCTTTATGGTCAGAACATGATCAACATTTCACATTTTTTAATTCTTTACACTTTTCCAGTAACTTTTCCTCAACAAAATAAATGTCTTAATAGAAAAATGTATTTCTTAGTTTCTGCATGTTCTAACAGGTGATATTATTATAAATCGTTAAACAGGTTTGTTTTGCCTGACTTTGATTACGTGTATCTTCAGCACAGTTTGCAGTGCAGGCTGCAATAATAATAATATGACCTGTTTTTGTCTATTAGAAATGCACATTTGACAGTAGCTTGAGTTGACAGTAGTAGTAGCTTAAGTTCGGATGCAGATATATATTTGTTCATTAACAAAAACAGTAACATCTGAAAAAATTAAAGGACAAGTTCGGTATTTTACACTTAAAGCCCTGTTTACAGATCGTATCTGATGAAATAGAACGGTTAAGATTAAAATTTGGACACATGCTGCTGTCCCGAGAATTTTAGGTTTATTTCGCTTCCCCCCACCACCCCCACAATGGTTGTCTATATGCACTGGAAGATTCCGTCCTAAAAACACATTAAACTTTCGTTTACAAAGACGTGAAACTCACCGAGTGGTCAGGGGGTGTTCACTGATATGTTCCATCAAAAATCGCTGAAAAAGATGCATTCCAACAGGTTTTATCGTAGTTTTTGTCCAGCTCCATTGACTTAATAGGACGTGCTGTGAGACCGCAGCACCTTTACGATATTACTCCGCCGCTTCTTCTTCTGCTTCTTCTGTGTATTCAATGAAATGCCCGTGGTTTGCTTGCAATTGGCAAAGGTGCATTATCGCCACCAACTGGGCTGGAGTGTCTATTATTCAAGCTCTCAACGGAAGAATCACGGGTGTGACGCGTTTGGCAAAATAGGTCCACAAAAGCGAAATAAACCTAAAATTCTCGGGACAGGAGCATGTGTCCAAATTTTAATCTTAACCGTTCTATTTCATCAGATACGATCTGTAAACAGGGCTTTAAGTGTAAAATACCGAACTTGTCCTTTAACAACCTCATTTTTATATTTAAAAATTTAAGATTTAAAGGGTAAGTTCACCCAAAAATTTTAATTCTGTCAGTAATTACTCACCCTCATGTTGTTCCAACCCCGTAAGACTTTCGTTCATCTTCGGAACACAAATTAAGATATTTTTGATTAAATCTGAGAGCTGGATCACTGCTCCATAGGCTTCTATGGGATCGAAACTTGCCGGCATAGAAAAGTTTGTAAAGACATTGTTTAAATAGTCCAAGTGACTACAGTGGCTCAACCATAAGTTTATTGAGCGACAAGAATACTTTTTGTGTGCAAAAATAACGACTTTATTCAACTATTCATTTTCTTCTGTGTGGGCCTGAGTGAATTCACGTAGTGTAACAGCGCAGTGCTTCTGTGTTGTACGTCTCACACACATGACCAGCATCGGACAGCGTCGGGGATAGTGAGCCTACGTGGTGACGTACAACACAGAAGTTACAGTTACACAACGTGAAATATTTTTGGGTGAACTAACCATTTAAATGGTAAAATTTGAGTTTTATTAAAATTAACCATTGGTCATCCATAGTGATCATGATTAGCACAGGTAAGCACCTCAAAACCATGGTAAAATGTAACTATGGTTTATATAGTATTTGTATGAAAAACTGAAGCACAAATGCTATAGCTTAATCTCAAAAAATACTGTTATTATATTTCATTACTCCTTAAACACATTTAATACATGTTTATATTAGTATTATAATAAAATGTGTATCCCACTTCATCCCGTTTCATCCCTACATGTTTTGTTCAATGATTTCAAAACAACTAAAGAACTTAACAACAACTTAAGTTTTTCAACTAAGAAAACTGGGACACTTTATATTAGGTATTTTTAACCACAATGTACAATTAAATCAACGTTCATGTTGTATTGTGTCGTGGAAATTTTTTATATGAATACAACCTACTTAATCTGACTTCTTCACCACGGACAACTTCCAGTTGTTTAAATAATAACTACAGTCTCTCGAGGTATTTTCCTGAATTACCTGAATACTCTATAGTCTTCCAACACTATCACTGTCTCTGCGGTGGTCTTTTGACTGTAGAATCTTTAGTACTTCTATTCCTCAGCTGCGCAGCAAATATTTGACACTACTCCCAGGTTGCTCTTTGTAGAAATTACGTTTTATTTACAGTCGGGAGATCATTGGCCACAACAACCAAGTGAGTCTTCTGAATAGAAAGATACATGTACATTTAAATCATACAGTTGAGTAAAAATCAATGTCACTCAAGTCTTCTTCACTGTAATTTGTTCTGGGGATTGGTTTGTAATGATCTAAGCTAGGGCTGCACGATTTGGGGAAAATGTCATATTGCGATTATTGAGGTCAATATTGCAATTAGGGCTGGGACGATACACCTATCTCCCAATTCAATATTATCACGATACTTGGGTGCCGATACGATTTTGTTAAAGAATTGCGATTCTACAAGTATTGCGAATTGTTTTTGTTTTTGTTTTTTTTTAAACACTAGACCATGGGGAAAAGTTAAATCATACACTTATACAGACTGTACATGATGTATAAGATGAGTCATATTTACAAAAACCATTCATCACATTTTTCTGACTTATTTTAGAAGCATCATACAGTACTACATTCTCTTTAATAAATGATTAAATAACAAATTAATTTTTTAACAGTAACTTGTCACCACCTTGTGATGACCACTGATGTCATCGCTATCGTAGACATCAGTGTTTATATTTGAACTTTAAACTTTTATCCCAGTACTTCTATGATCATTTGAACTATTGTATCACAGAAATAATGATACTATGAGGAAAAGACTACCGTTTCATGACAACTCTCTCTGGGTCAGCGGCAGCGCCAACACAGATTTGAATGTTGCGATATGATTTTGTTAAAGGTTTAATAGACAGACGAAATGGAAGAAGATCGCGTGGGTGTTTGAATCAAAATCACAGTCTTTTAAAGATGAATCCTGCAGCTCTACTGTCTTATCTCTTATGTCTTATTGCAATATAATAAACAAATTCATCTTTGCAATACTGCAAACTTGTTATTGTCTCAATAGTACAATAGTATAAAATAAATATCGTATATACCTGTGCCCTTACAGTTAGGACATACAGAAATTGAACAAAGTTATCAAACAGTCTGCACTGCATACATTATAAATTAAATATAGAATAATCCTTATTAAAGCTACAAAAGTTCTTTAGTCAAGAACAGAGAGTAATTTTCTCTGTTTCCTTTGTTCTTTGATTAACTTTACTGACAGAAAGCTTTATTGGCTGCTGTCCCTTTAAGACCAGCCGCTGCTGACAGGGTCTCACACGCGACTCATTCTCTCACAACTCTTCACGTTCATCATAAGACTGCTCTTATGTTATGAAGATACTCGACAAAACGGACATTTTGGTATAATTGTGTGTTATTGTTCGTTCAAGCGCAAAAGAGAACTGTATTCTGGCGTGCTGTCTGTGCGCACTATACTGGCGCTCATCTTTCTGTGTCACTGCAGTCAGGACATTCACAGGCAGCGCGTAATTGACAACAATTAACAGATGCTGCGTTGATTGCGTTAAATATTTGATCAATATTTAACATAGACTGTAAAAAAATATGGACGTAGTGTCCGTGACGTCACCCGTAGGTTTCTGAAGAGCATTTTTGAAGCCTAAAGTGGGCGGAGCCGGCCGTCGCCATCTTGGCCTCGCGTCACTCCCGGATAACAGAAAATGGGCAAAGAGGCGGGGCGGGTGGGGAGGTAATGCTATGCTATATGCTACTGACAGTACCAAGTCTGCGACTGCACAGGGCCTCGCGCTAAAGTGACAGTTGATGATGTAAAGCCAATTAAAAGTTCCTGTTTTTGCCCTTCGAAATATTATAATAGTTAAAAGACATGGCAACAAGTGACACTGTGTATCGTGATTCTGTACTATTCTGCTAGTTGAAAATGTATATGCAGTAACTTAATATTACTCTGAGAGAGTGTGTGTGACAGTGATTTATGTGCATACATGTCAGTCACTCTTTTTTTATAGTCTATGGTCCGTCAGCGCGGCATCGCTCGTCAAGTTCATAGAGAGCTTATTCAGTCCATTTTAAATTCTGATTTTGGCCACCTCTCAAATGGGTTAAACCATAGATATATTAACGTTACCTATGAAGTTCAAGTAAATGCGCTGGAAATCCGTGCTCATGTAAGGATGTGCATTTATTGCATGGACGGAGAAAGCGCCGACACCTGCAGGATTTCATCTGACGGTACATAAGCATATTATAATCTATCTGTTCCGTGAGAGCAGAACGAACGAGCCTTTATTGACGTTTTTAAATCTGAAAACTCCAAAAAGCAACGAAATTGTTAGACATCCATTAGTGCATGTTCACAGAGGAAAACAACTGAAATACAGCGCTGGTTGTTCTCTCGAACGATACTCGACGACAACGACGGAATCCGAAGTAATGGGTGTATTAAATTGTATGAAATAATCCCGGAAAAAAGCACAAACACTGAAGAGATGGCAAGTTCAGCAGCTAACATTTGCTGAGGTGAAGTGACGGCTTGGAACAGCAGACAGACAAACGGCTAGCATTGACATCAGCGGGAATCCACCTGTCACTCTAGTGGACACACCCTTAATTATGCAGAACTTTAAATATTAATCAACTAAACGGATGAGTTATAAAAAAATTCACCCCCCTCACAGTTGTTATGAAGGGCAAAATTAGCTGTATAGACCAAAGCCACATACAGACACCAGGCTGTAAACATGTTTTTTTCTGCTGTAAAATTTGGCATTTTAACACGGGGGAGATACAGATTTGACTCGCTTTTGACACCAGCCTCAAGCGGCCAGTCAACGAATTACAGTTTAACTCACTTCCGTGTTGGTTTCAAGAGAGAGACGGGGAGGTTGCCGGTTGATATTTAATCAATTTAACGTGTTAATCTAAGCTAATCATATGATTGTTAGTTCTACTGTGTTAAGCACTTTTTGTTTAAGTATATAATGGCCTTTGACCTGAGTATCCTTAGTCTGCATTTCTATAGTACATTTAATGTTGAAAATACCCATTACATAAAATATTTCTATCACAATTGCAAAACACGTTTGCTTCTATTGAGATGGATACAGGTAAGGTTAAGGACAGGGTTGGTTGAATAGGTAGGTTTAAGGGTGCGTTAAGGGAAGGGTCAGCAGTGTAATTATAGATGTAATTACAGAAAGGAATTATGCTGTAATTACATGCTGATAATTTTTAAAGCATAAAAGCAATGTAAAAAAAAAATATATATATTTTTGAAATTTTTGAAAAAGACCTTTACACTCACATGTATTCAAGCTGTAGGGAAAATATATTAATTGATGATTTTTCTTGAAAAGTTTTCTTGAAAATGGTATAAAAGTTTTTTTAAACCATATTAAACAAAAATAAATTGAAAGAGTACATTACTAAGAATTTGTAACATGTTTTCTACTAAATGTTGGATGATGTTACTGTGAACTTTCTTTTTTGTCATTGACTCTTAAGCATCCTTGGACAGAGGATGTTGTTTACAGTGAATGTTTTAAAAAATGACATTTCATTGCATCTCAGAGGTAATGTGAACATGGTTTGTGTGTGCAGGGAAGCATTATGGGGTGTACAGCTGTGAAGGCTGTAAGGGTTTCTTCAAGCGCACAGTCAGGAAGGACCTGAGCTACACCTGCAGGGACAACAAGGAGTGTCTGGTCGATAAACGTCAGCGCAATCGCTGCCAGTATTGCCGCTATCAGAAGTGCCTGGCCATGGGAATGAAAAGAGAGGGTGGGTACCTGTCAGTCTTCCACTTAAGACATGTCTCCTGTAGTGTGAACTAATACATCAGCTGTCTGTTTAGTAATATTTAGGTACTAGAGGTGGAGAATGGATGAGGTGAAACGTAGTAGTGTTTGAATAGGTTTTATGGTAGATCAGCATTATGTGATGGAAATTCTGCATTGTTTTCTTTTGAGAAGGTGGTTTCAGTTATAACAGTTAACTGTTCAGTTAGGAGAAGCACAATGATCATCTGAAGCGAAGTGACAGTGATGGATTGATTGGATTTAGTCAATTATATTAGTCCACAGCCCCTGACAGATGATGAAAGTTATGTCGTATGTGGGTGGGAAACAACCAGCAGGACAAAAACTAGGGTTGGGAACTGAGAACTAGTTGTGATTTTCATGACATTTACTTCCATTAATGGTTCATATCTGCATTCAACGCCTTACTCACTTAATCCTTTGTGTGGTTCACAAATTATTCAATGATCTGAGAACTGTTGCCATATTATGTGTTCTCAAGGTTCATGAACTGTCAGTTTTTTTTAGATGTGTAATAACAAAAAAAAGAAAAAAAAAGAAAATGCTATCAAAAAGTAGTGGACTTTTTACAGATTGATGTTTAGGATAACATACAATTTAATTTAACAAATAGTACCCATGCACAATAATGCAGCCTGCAATAAATGTAATAGTTATTTTATATAATGGACCCTTTTTGACATTTTTCAGGGTTCTCAGACGTGGAAGTTGCCATAGCACAAACGGGAGATGGCAGTAAATATAATTTTTGTATTTTCGTTTTCTCCAATAACAAAACAAAAAAAAGGTCCATGATTTTCTTTCCAAAAGAGGGAAAAAAAATATAGGGAGATTTATTACAGCAGTCAGAAGAGAGAAAGATGTCATAT
Organism: Leuciscus leuciscus; assembly: GCF_965113295.1. Classification (NCBI taxonomy): domain Eukaryota; kingdom Metazoa; phylum Chordata; class Actinopteri; order Cypriniformes; family Leuciscidae; genus Leuciscus; species Leuciscus leuciscus. The sequence goes on from NC_138744.1 coordinate 20,897,449, forward strand.
GCCATCACTTCCTCAGCCATTGTATTAGTGTTAATTATTATTTTTTATTTACTGCCAAGGTATTATATCACAAAGTATAGTGTTATTGTCATGGTGGGTTGCAGGAAGGCAGACGAAGAAGAAGATTAGTTCCAATACAAAGTTTTAATGACAATCCAGAAGACAAACAGACTGAGCAACACACACTTACACATAACGGTGATCGGTGAGAGAATGAATGCGAGGGACCAACTTATATACCAAACACAAATGAGTATGATTAATAGAACCCAGCTGACACATATAAACTAATAATGAGGAGCGGGCAAACTGAACAAAGGAACACATGATAATGAAACTAACAGAACATAATGGTGACATATCGACCCGCCCCCTTAGAGGGAGGGCTAGAGGTGGCTTTGGAGGAGGACGATGTGATGGTAAAGGGCTGGTGAGAGGCAGACAACACAAACGGATGGTGATGGTAGCACGACGATCCCCTGGCGACGACTATGGTGGTTGGCCGATGGCACAGACTCAGAGCTCCCCAGTGCCGACAGCCCATGGCGGAGTCATAGGAGGGAGGAGCCAAGATGGTGTTAAGGTGGCTGACGGCATCTGCGGAGTCATAGGAGGGAGGAGCCAAGATGGTGTTAAGGTGGCTGACGGCATCTGGGGGACGACCAACGGAGACAGAGCTGGTGGATACACTGGCGCAGACTGAGGGTCGAGGGAGCTGAGCGACATCGCTGGTGCAGGAGACCCAGGCAATGTCGCTGCGACGAGCATCGTAGGTGGAGCCAGAGTACCCGAGGGCTGGGGCGATGACGGTGTGGGCGAGGACAGAGGCGATGTCGATGGGAGGGAGGAACCTGCTGCAGCTGAAGGGGTGGAGGGAGGGAGTGCAGCGGATGGCCCGCAAGTCCGTGGCGGAAGTTGTGTGACGACTAACCAAGGCGAAGCCGGTGGGACGAGGGAATCTGGAGGAGCCACTAGACTGAGGGTCTCTGGTGGAGCCAAAGGTGGGAGGAGCCAAGACGGAGTCGACAGGCCGAGATGGCGCGAAGGGATCCGAGGCTGGAGGCGGAGCCGAAGGTACCATCCTGAATAGGTGCTGCTGGTGGTTGCCCGACCTGTGGCTCGACGTCATTGCAGGGGATCGCCAGAGACGGCGCAGGGCTGCAAGCATCCAGCAGTGATGGGACTGGAGGACTGGCAGAGCTCTGTGATGGTGGCGATGAAACAAGACTTGAGATGATAAAGGTAATCATGACACGGTTCATACAGGATAGAGCAAAAAAATAATTCCCAGTTCTCTTTGGATAATACAGATGAATTAGATATCGGGTGGGATAGGGTGGGAGTTGACAAGTCCCCATCGAAGTCTATCAGCCAGTCCTTCGTCTCAGATCCCTAGGCCGCTTGTGTCTCGGGCTCAAACCCTTGGTCAGATCCACGCTGGGGCACTGCTTCCGGGGCGATGGAAAGCTCTGTCCTCTTCTCCTCGGGCTCTGGCTTACTCGTCATGGCAGGTGGTGCCACTCTGTCTGCCGGGGGCCCTCATGACTTCTCCGCGGTCGATGGTGGTGAAACAGGCTCTGGGTCTGGCTGTGCTCTGAATCGGGGCGTGACGCTCTCCAACTCAGTCTGGAAGGTTGATGATGTGGAAGTTCGCCCTGATCCAGAACAAGTTCTTTAAGGTCAAACTTAGCCCGTTCGTCCATATTGGGCAGTCCGAGCATCTGTCACGGTGGGTTGCAGGAAGGCAGACGAAGAAAAAGTTTAGTTCCAATACAACGTTTTAATGACAATCCAGAAGAAAAACAGGCTGAGCAACACATAACGGTGATCGGACAGAGAATGAATGTGAGGGACCAACTTACATACCAAACACAAGGAGGATGATTAATAGAACCCAGCTGACACATATGAACTAATAATGAGGAGTGGGAAAATTGAACAAAGGAACACATGATAATGAAACTAACAGAACATAATGGTGACAGTTATAAATGTTTATGTTAAAAAAAAGTTAATTAAATAAAAAAATGAAAAATGTGCTATGTATGCGATGCTGTGGAAACACGTTATCACAGTCTGTGGAAACGGTCCATATTTGCTTAAATAATAAAAAAATAATAAAAAAATATTATTGATATGTAAATGGATGAAATTATGTAATTCAATAATTGTTTGTCAAAAAATTAGAAATGGCCAGTGATGGTGATTTTTATAGAAAATCAATAATTAGTTATTTATAGTCCTTCGGATGAGACGTTAAACCGAGGTCCTGACTCTCTGTGGTCATTAAAAATCCCAGGATGTCTTTCGAAAGAGTAGGGGTGTAACCCCGGCATCCTGGCCAAATTTGCCCAGTGGCCTCTGTCCATCATGGCCTCCTAATCATCCCCATACTGATTGGCTTCATCACTGTCTCCTCTCCACCAGTAAGCTGGTGTGTGGTGGGCGTTCTGGCGCAATATGGCTGCCGTCGCATCATCCAAGTGGATGCTGCACATTGGTGGTGGTTGAGGAGATCCCCCTTCTATGTAAAGCGCTTTGAGTGCTGAGAAAAGCGCTATATAAATGTAATGAATTATTATTATTATTATTATTATTATTTATTATTGTCATAAATGACAGAACGCAAGTCTGGTCTTAAAGCTTGGTCTTGAATTTTGTAAGTGGTCATTTGGTTCGTAATTAGTTATTTAGATCCAAGCGACTTGTGTCAGGTTCTGAATACACAATATTTTCGTCTGTTATGATAGTGTGTCCGATGATGTGATTTTTAATTTCTTGTTGTGGACTACACGTTGATGCACATCTTTCTGTCGGGACGTCCTGAAGCGTCGCAGACACAGCATCGGTTGTCATTCACTATGACAAAACTATACGAGATAAAACGATCGATTCTTGCGTCCCGACGCTCATTGTCGTTTACGAATCACCACGACACTCTATGTCAAAAGAATCGTGCTAAAATTGGGCTGATATCCTGTAGTCTGAAGCCGGCATTAAAGTACACTTAGTACAGGGACAGTCCACCTACAGCAATCTGCCATTAAAGCCCCTTTCACATAGAGATTCTGGAAAGGTTCATTCACACTGCCAGTGATTTTCCCGGAATCTGTGAGAGCGTTCACACACATCCCGTAAAGATCCCGTAAAGACACGTGACGTCAGGATGTGTTGACGAGTCTAATTTTCCGCTACAACACTTTCCATTGTAGTCATGCACTTGGTGGATTTTTTTCACGCAGCGTCTGAAGTTTACTAATGATCTGCGCTTTCGATCTCGAGAAACCACGCTTGAGCATTTTTTTCCGGATTCGGTCGTACACAAACGCATCGCGTTTCACAAAGCTGGCGAACGATCTCAGCTTCAGCGCGGATAGTAAGGATCTCCCTGATCTCTGCTTCATTCTATTTTGCAGACATTTGCGTTTGCGACGTTTGCATTCACACAGAAGGCACTCTAGCAATTTTACGGCAATTTCCCAGGATCAACGCGCTGTGTGAAAGGGGCTTGTGTCTTGTTTAGGCACACAATGGTTGTTTTTGAATTGCATCTTTTGGTTTTCTAGGCCAGAACTTGAACCACTAGCCAACGCCACTCAGTGGTGTGGTACAGATGGCCTGGCTGATTCCTTGACATTTATGAGCATCTCATCTTTTGTTCTGCCCCAGCTGTTCAGGATGAGCGTCAGAAGAACAAGGAGCGGGATGGAGACTATGAATTCAGCAGTGCAGCCAATGAGGAGATGCCTGTGGAGAAGATCCTGGAGGCCGAGACAGCTGTAGAGCACAGAACAAACCTGCACTCTGATGCCACTGGTTCAGTGAGTGTATTTACATGCCACTGATAGCTGTGTATTATGCTATTTGTTTGGAAAGTCTACAGAACACATAACATAACTAAAGAACACATAACATAACTAAAGAACCTGGCACCTTTCCAGGAGAAATGGGAAAGAAGCACTTTGTTGAAGGGTGCAGATGTACTTAAATTAGCCAAATAGTATAATCTGTATCAATAGTATGTCAAAAAAGTAATATTATCTATTTTGAATAGTTTTTTTAAAGTCGATACCAGATCTGCATGATTAATCGTTAAAAGATCGGTAATTCATTCATAAATGACAGAAATTCATCTGTGTCTATTAAACCTTTGACAAAATCACACCTCAACATTCCAATCTGCGTTAGCGCTGCCGCTGACCCAGAGAAAGCAGCTGTCATGTATAGGTATGAAACGCCATCACAAACAGTCTTTTCAACCACACAGTGTAATTATTTCTGTCTTACAAATATTATCACAGAAGTACTGGGATAAAAGTTTATAGTTCGGACATAAACTTGTCTACGAAAGGGATCAATATAGAGCAAATCGCCTTTTGAAAGTAACTTGACACTTCAAATAACGACTGTGTCAATTGCATCATTACATGACTAGGTGTCGACAAGTGACTTAATAAATGTATTTGTCATTGAATCATTTGTTCAAGAGATTTGTTAAAAAATGCTGATTCATCCAGTAATGAAACAAGTGAAGTCTTTATGAGTGAGCCACTGAATCATCATTCAAACAGTTTTTAATTCATTCAGATTAATTCAATTTTTTAAAGAGACTGCAGCAGTTAATCTTTTGTCAGAACCTCTAGTAAATTACATTATTAAATTACGTTATTTTGTTAAGATGTCTGTTCAGAATCATGGAAGAATCATGATCTCTGTTTTAAGCAAAAAAATCGTGATTCTCAATTTATCCGATACTGCCTTGAACAACACTGATAAAGGGCATAGTTGCATTGGTTTCTGAACGGTTCTGTTCAATTTATATAATAATTTTTAAATGTTATACAATGTTTAGTTATTAACACAGCATAACACCCATTGAATTAACTAATCAATTAAAGGAATACTCCACCGTTTTTTGAAATAGGGCTTATTCACTTTCTTTCCTACATTTAGATAGGTGGGCAAATGCATTTTTGTCTCAGTGCATGCATTGTTTTAGTTTGACAGGGTCGGCGCTAGCTTAGCTTAGCACAATGAATGGAATCCTTTGTTGCCAGCTAGCATGTCCTGAGTAAAAGTGATATAAAAAAATTAAAAAACCCACCTAATTACTTCTTGTGGCCTGCCTATTCACAACAAGTACAAATAGTGATGCAGATTAACACTAGGCGATTTCCTAGGCAGATATTGACTTATATATTAAGGACTATATTAGGGGGAAGCACAGGCGAAGCACTGCTACTTGGGCGTGATATCTCTGCGCCCAAGTAGCAGTGCTTCACCTGTGCTTCCCCCTAATATAGTCCCAAGTCAATATCTGCATAGGAAATCGTCTAGTGTTAATCTGCATCGCTATTTGTACTTGTTGTGAATACGCAGGCCACAAGAAGTAATTAGGTGGGTTTTTTAAATTTTTTATATCACTTTTACTCAGGACATGCTAGCTGGCAACAAAGGATTCCATTCATTATGCTAAGCTAAGCTAGCGCCGACCCTGTCAAACTAAAACAATGCATGCACTGAGACAAAAATGCATTTGCCCACCTATCTAAATGTAGGAAAGAAGGTGAATAAGCCCTATTTCAAAAAACGGTGGAGTGTTCCTTTAAAGAAAGATAATAATAATAATTAAAAAATTATGTAATATAATTTAATTTTAAGTAATATGAATTAATAATATAAATACAAATTAAAAACAAAAGTAAAAAATAAATAAAACATTTGTAGCCAGTGTAGCCAGCAATTTTCATTCTTCATTCAAATTTTCATTTCATTGAAAAGTCTCTGTGTATTTATTTTTCAGACCAACATAAACATCATATTTTAATTCAGCTGTGTTTGATGATTTGATTTGATGCCCCCATTGTTTCATTGAGTATGTTTAGATGCACATTCTTAAACGATTGTTTAATAAGCCGACAATGCGCATGGTCATAGCCTGTGTTCTGCCGACTTATTCAAGTGTGCTTACATGTGTGCATAGTCCTACTATGGAAAACAGGGAAGCATACTTACTGCAAATTTAAGGACATCCAGTCAGAGTGAGTGTTTCACGGCGGGTGGAATAATATTATATACTCCGACTCTTTCCTGACCCCCAAAAAATTTAAAATCGTCTTCTCATCTCGTGCAGCCGAAGTAGAAGTGGAACAGTCAAAATGCTACATTCGCAGAAACTGCAAGAGGAGAGAATGGGAGTCTGTACATGTTTCCCATTGACATTTTGGAACATATAGTTTTTTTGGGAGGGTTTTTTGTGCTTAATTTAACAGCACAACCTGCATAACAAATGGAATACTCTTGAGTCAGATTCCTCGTTATTTTGAATGGAAGAAATGCGATAAAATGTCAGATTCATGAACGAGCTGATTCCTTCCAATGGACCTAAGTGAATTGGTTCACAAATTGAACGATTCCTTTGTGAATCGGACTGATCCGATTACAGTGGTTCTCGAGTCAACAACTCACTGATTCATTGATCCGGTTAAAATAAGCCAAGAACTGGAATATGGTCAGAGCTTGAACGTGTGCGCTATGGATGCTGTAAAAAGTAAGTTACTAATGCCGAATTTTAGTATTGATTATTGTAAATGAAATAACATTTAGGTCATGACTGTCTGTTGTTTGTGAAGTGAATTTGCTGTAAAGGGCAAGTTGTTTAAAGCCATTGATATGCTTGTCTGCATTTTTGTGACACCATCTGTACGGCAATTTTTGGTAAAATAATTCCCTGCTGCTATAGCTGTTCCAAATGATATAAAACTAGTAAATCTGCATACTGTTAATCTTAAAATGTGAACATATTTTGCCCCATGTGAAGTCTGTACATTGTATTGTATTTGTAGCCACATATTTAGCTACACATATTTAGTTTTTCTCTTAAAAAAATTAAAAATACTAGGCCTATATGAATTCACACTTGAATTATCAGTCATTTAAATTTATATTTTAGTATATTGAAGTTTAATAAGTAGTACAGCATAGTTCATCGATCAGTACTTTTTACTTTTAATTTGCTTAAGTACATTAAAAATTAAGTACTTTTGTACTTTTACTCAAGTAAAATTGAAAATTAAAAATGCTTTTAATTGGAGTAATATTGTATTAGGGTATATGTACTTTTAGTCAAGTACTTGATTTGTGTACTTAGTCCACCACTGCATTTTGACATCACTACTGGGGAATAACCTGATTTTCTTTGTAAAGTCTTGTAAAGGTGATTTACTTTCTGGGTTACTGTAAACCCGTACAATGGGTTATTTCAATAAGCTGATTTTTGGGAGCCATCAGCTTATTGGTGTTCATGTAAACATGCTCAGTGTCTGCAGTCACCTCGAAATGGAAGATGCAGAAGCTGGTAAAAAGGTTTCAGAAATGTATTTGCAAAGTTATGCCAAGCATTGATTGTTGTCAACTGTTGTCAGTTTCCTGCTGGGTGAAAAAATCCCTTATTTAAAGCTGTTTAAATGCTGGTTTTCCCAGAGCTGGTTTAGAGATTAATATATTACTCCTAAAATGTCTTTGAATTCTCAGTGTTTGGAGTTGAATATCCCCACACAGACAGATTGACACAGGTGTAAAGTCCAGGGGTCAGAAAGTAAAAGTCCTGCCATATGTTTGGCAGCTGATTTCACTGATAAGTTCTATCTCCTGGCTGAAAAACTGTGCTGATTAGCAAATCCAGGTGATTGGAACAAAATACTGAGGAGGACTTTTACTTTCTGAACCTGGACTTTACACCTCTGATTGACAGGAATGAAGCCCTCAGATGTTTATCAATTCACAAATTCCCTTTATGTTGTCCATTTGCTCTAACTCTCTCCTCCACTGACTTCTCTGTTCTCCAGTCCAATGATCCAGTCACTAACATCTGCCAGGCTGCAGACAAACAGCTGTTCACTCTGGTGGAGTGGGCCAAGAGAATCCCTCACTTCTCTGAGCTGCCCCTGGATGACCAAGTCATTCTGCTCAGGGCTGGTACGAGCGTCAGACATTCTCACACTCATTTTGAGTTGCAGCTAATATCTGAAATATTAATATATATAAAAAATTACTCAGCATTCTGAAGAGAAATATAAGATGTTTACACAGGACGGATAGATGGAGAATAGCTAAAGGGAATAGATCCAAGGATTTAATAGTTACGCATGTTTGTCTTAAAATGCAACACTCATGGCACAAGACACTAAAAACAGCAAGATGCAATGCACTGACAAAGAAAAAAGGAGTGGATGAAAAATAGAGCGCTTGGATGAGCTATGTTAAGGGCATACATATATAAATGTACATGGAAAGTGTTTTACTATATGTATTTGATATTTTTATAACAGGATGGAATGAGCTCTTGATCGCTGCCTTCTCTCACCGCTCCATCAGTGTGAAGGATGAGATTCTGTTGGCTACAGGTCTACATGTGCCCAGAGACAGCACTCACAACCTGGGAGTGGAGGCCTTTTTTGACAGGTCACACTGAACTCTATGTTTTACATCTGTTTAATTATATAGTATTTCTATTGGCTTAATGTTCAAAATGTCTGTACAGGGAGAGTGCACACAGTGCAGAGGTTGGAGCCTTATTCGACAGGTAATGCCTAACATCATCTTCACCTATATTTATCTAATAACTGTGGTACCAGTAATTCTGCCTTTCAGGTGATTTAGACCTCATTGTATGGTTATTTTTCTCATTTCTTACACATCTGCAGGGTGCTGACTGAGTTGGTCTGTAAGATGCGTGATATGCAAATGGACAAAACTGAACTTGGCTGTCTGCGTGCCATAGTTCTGTTTAACCCAGGTATGCATTTTTTTGTAGATTTTTTTTCTTCCTCTATAATCTATTTAAAGGAAAATGTCAATAACAGTTCCATGGATGATATATTTCTGAATTTGTCAAAAAAAAATGTAAAGGGATAGTTTATGGTCATCATTTACTCACCTTTTTTGTTGTTCTAAACCTGTTTGACTTTTTTCTTCTGTGGAACACAAAAGATGATATTTTTAAAAAAAAATGTCTCCAATGTTTTTTTGATTATTATTATTTTTTTATTTTTTGTCCGTACAGTCAGTGTGGTCCAATGCTATTTTGGACACCATTGACTTTCATTGTATTGACAAAAAAGGTTAAACATTCTTCTAAATAAATGTACATTCTTCTAAATATCAAAACATCTGGTTTGGAATAACATGAGGAAGAGTAAACCATGCCAACATTTTTTCATTTTTAGATGAATTATATCTTTAATTACCTGAAAACATATCTTTAACATTACCTTAAACTATGTTCTTTTATCAGGTTAAGGTCATAAACCATTTAAAGGTGAATTATGTAGTTTCTGCGACACTAGTGACACCTAGCAGAATTACAAATACAAAGCAGATTTTGCCATCGTCCTTTTGCACGTCACGCCTCCCTCAAGTCAAACATCACAGCACAGCCCATACGGGTGTTTGTGAAGGCATGTCTCAACTGGTAAAAGTTGGCTACTTTCAATAAAATAGCCAACAAATTAGGAATACTTTTAGCTGTGATGCTATGTGTCATGAGTAAGCAATTGAGTAGACCAACACTATGTAGAGCGAATGTGTGTGTTTTGCTTTTTATAAACCCATCCAACGTATCTGCAATACGAATTTTTAACATGATGTGCCATAACTATTTGAGGCTGTCTACACTTGACGCATCAAAGTAAACATTATAAACGGGTTCATTTGTTTTTCTGAATGGGTGCATGATGATGCTGTATGGTATTCCATTGTGTCCAGCGCGTAGCATTGCAATGCCCCATTTGCTTTGACGTGTTCATGACCTGTTTAATTTTTTTAAGGTCTAAATGCAGTGAATTTTGACTTGCACTTCTGTACCTGAAAGTAAATTTTTTTCCCCCATGTAACACGTCAGCCATGGTCCCACACCGGCTAAACGCCCTCAGCCTCTGCTACAGTAGCTAAGCCCCAAACTCTTGCTATAGGTTGAGCTGATGAAACAAATGGACAGATCTGAGCGGACTGCTCTCAATGTTGATATGGTGCCTGGAACGCTCAATATTTAAAATTTTGGGGGAGATATAACAACAAATCTTACATACTTCACCTTTAAGCAAAACCTGATTGGCACATCTAGATTTTACTCTGAACTGACTGTGCTTGTCAACACCTTGACTTGCATTTTGGCAGAATATATATATTGTGCATGCCTTTGACATCAAAACTGGAGAAAAACCCTAAAGTGTATGCTAAATATTTCCAATATTTCTTAGATGCCAAAGGTCTGACCAGCAGCAGTGAGGTGGAGCTTCTCAGAGAGAAAGTATACGCGTCCCTGGAGTCCTATTGCAAGCAGAAGTATCCAGATCAGCAGGGGAGGTGAGTGTTCTGTACTGACATGGGGCGAATTTACCAATAGCCTACGCAGTAGTTCATCACCAAAACAGAGTTTTATTCTCTAGACACTTCCAGTTTAAGCAGGTGCTGATGCTCTGAAAAATCACATTTATATTGTGCATACAAATAAATTATGCTATTGGGCACAATTCAGTCTTTGCCCACCTTTTCACTGACCCTCATAACTAAACGGGTGTTGTGCCTTTTAAACTAGTACATGTAAATGACCTCTTTTATGATTGACTGATCTTTTTTCTATGTGAAATCCACAAGCGTAGTTCACACTGTCATTCATAAAAGTCATGAACAGTCATATGTTACCGTGTTCCTGGTTGTTAGAGTATGGCAGACGCCCCCAAAAATCTGCCCGCTTGCTTACTCACAGGTTTGCCAAGCTTCTCCTCCGGCTTCCTGCGTTGCGTTCCATTGGCCTTAAGTGTCTGGAGCACCTTTTCTTCTTTAAACTGATTGGAGACACCCCCATTGACACTTTCCTAATGGAGATGCTGGAGTCGCCCCACTAGCTGCGGCAGAGGAAGATTGGGAGACAGGGTTTTTCTACCCTAGGTCCTGGAGATAACTGTGACTGCACTTTTTCTTCCCAGGGGAATTACAGCGATTGGTCAGCCTCTGGTCTGGGGGTATTTCTTTCATTTATGTGTTTTTTTTTTTTTCTCTTGACTGTTTCTTAAGTGCACCATAGAGTCTAGAGACCCAAAACTTGCCATGAAAAATTATTGGTGCTACATTTCAACAGTAAGCTAATTATATATATATATATATATATATATATATATATATATATACATACATATATACATACATACACATTATATATAAAACAAGTTTAAAACTCAATGTTTTTAAGTATGGAAGCTCCGGTTACCTGACTGGTTTAGATAAGTGGGGTTTACATTTTGATAGAACCATTTGAGGCTTTTAAAACACTGTGGATGATAAGCTTTAATCATATGTAAGTGTGCTTCACCATCTCTTAAATTTGGGTGCTTTCTTCCTGTACGGATAATTTATTTTGCCCCGACCTGTAAGGACTGGTCAAGTGGGCGAATAGATGAATTAATTAATTCGGTATTATAGATTTAAATTGACATTTACTTTGCTAGCGTGAGAAATCTGGCAAAGAAATCTATATGCAATGAAGCTTGAATTGATGCAAAACAGAAAAGTCTAGATGTTTAATCTCCAAATAACAAAAAAAAAAAAAAAAAAAAAAATACACGCAATTTACGTGATATTGTGCAATGTTAAGCCTAAATCCAGAGGTCGACGTGAGGGAAATGCAAGCACTCTTTTTATTATCTCACGCACTCATTTTATTATCACGTCATGAGTGCCTAACAGACATATGCTTGATTTATGTTTTTTATTTAACGTTTGACAGAAGACAGGACAAACAAAAAGATGAATCTCTGTTCACGTCATCAGCAGTGATCGTACGAAGCAGGTCAATTTCTTTGGTTCTCTTTTTGTTTTGCCTGAAGTGTCCTAGGCTGAAATTGTCTTAAACCTGCATTGGTTTTATTAGTTAACTGTCAGTTAATAATACACTCAATTCTCTTATCACATATCAGGTAACTGTATAAGAGTGATAATTCCTTAAGTAAACTGCACTACACAAAAAGAAATGTCATTCCTTTTTTTTTTTTTTTGTCAGATAAAAAATAAAAATAAAAAATAAATACTTTGGTGCTTTGGAATCGACATTTGGGTAACACTTTATAATAACTTTCATTAATAAATCTTAAAAAAAATAATATATATATAATGCTTAACAGATAAGTTAATAATATTCATATAGCTAGAAATATGAGATGATGTGCTTGTTTATGTAATGTTATTAAACATTACATAATGGTTAACAGATCATTATTTAATGCAAATTGATATGCTTACAAATGTCATTAAACTTTCAATTCATATGATCATGCACTTTTTAAAAATCTACAAATGATTTTGACAGATGGTTTTCAATGATTAAAAGCTCCATTAGTAAATCATTAAACATGATATATATTAACTAATGATCCGTTTAGTATTATTTCAAATAGCTATGAGATAATGTGCCTCCTAATGTTTACTAATGAACTTATTAAACATTAGATAATGATTAAAATATTATTTTACGTAAATTAAAAATGCTTACAAATGTCTTGAAACTTTCAATTCATATGATCATGCACTTTTTAAAAATCTAAAAATGATTTAACAGATGTTATACGATTAAAAGCTTATTTGTTAATGTACATTTGAATGCTAGCAAATGTCATTAAACTTCAGTTCATATATTACCTAATGCACTTTTTTACATTTACAAATGTTGTGGAAAAAATAGTTTAGTTTTTATATAAAGTCTTTTAATATATATAAGCTTAATATAGCCTATTCCACGTTCAAGCGCACTTATAAAGCTTCCATACGGATTACATCATCAGAGAGAATGTTGTTTTCAATTTCAATTGTTTTTAATTAGACATTTCAAGCTTTCTATAGATATATTTCTCATGTCTAAAAGGCAAGTAGCCTATACGCCAAGTTTCGGTTCATTTTTGAAAGTGCATCCTGTTTGTTTACTTTATTTTACAAAAGCAAAACATTTTGTTGTTATTGTGAGTGTACACAAATAAAAGTACTTTTATCTGTATGACCAAAAACTACAGAGTATTTGAAGTTATACTTTAGCATCCACACTCAGCACAAACACTTGGATATGCACATAATAATAGCACTTATTTATCTGTTAACGTTAGAGCAAGCAGCCATGTAAAGTTGCTACTACTTACATGTTTTAAATAATAAGCCATATCAATGAATCTCCAATGAATCAATGAATGAAAAAGCGAACGTTTGGATTTCCTTCCCGACATACTGTAATTACAACAAGGACCCACCATTAACTATGTGTCCCTCACAGACTGTGTGACTTTGCCACTTCCTGTTGAGTTTTTTGGTCGACTAAGCCTCTTCTCGTCGACTAACGTTTAGTCGACTATTAGGGGGCAGCCCTTAAATGTTTACTATTAATCATTTAGAACCTTTATGGGTATTGGACTTTTATCTACTGTAACAACGTTTGTGTAAAGGGTGGTTAGTTAAGTTTAGCTAAATGCTTGCCAAAGACAACAACAACAGATAATTGTAATTTGTTTGCAAAACATGTTTTCATTACCTCAACACTTCCTTGAATCATACATCAACAGGAAAACATTTTTCAAGAAAATATTTAATTGTTCACTTCACTGTTCATTTATCAAAACAATGTAATTCAAACAGTTTGAACAGCGCTCCCTTATAGTAATCAAATTGACCCCTTGACCAACACTTAAACCTACCCATACCACCAACCTTGTCCCTAACCTTACCTGTATCCCACCTCAATAGCAGAACAAGTGTTTTACAATACACCATGAACATTTCTCCGTCTTTTGGATGAGACGTTAAACCGCGGTCCTAAAACTCTCTGTGGTCATTAAAAATCCCAGGATGTCCTTTGGAAAAAGAGTAGGGGTTTAACCCCGGCATCCTGGCCAAATTTGCCCATTGGCCTCTGTCGATCATGGCCTCCTAATAATCCCTATATATATATATATATATATATACTGATTGGCTTCATCACTCTGTCTCCTCTCCACCAGTAAGCTGGTGTGTGTTGGGCGTTCTGGCGAAATATGGCTGCCGTCGCATCATCCAGGTGGATGCTGCACATTGGTGGTGGTTCAGGAGATTCCCCCTTCCATATGTAGAGCGCTTTGAGTACCTAGAAAAGCGCTATATAAATGTAGAAAATTATTACTAATTGAACCTAACAATTATTATTATTACTATTATTATTTTTTTACCTTAGTACATAGTAAAGACACCTAATATTAAGTGGGACCAGTCATTCTTATATTGTTATCTTTTGTTGAACGTCCGGATCACATCTGTTTTAAAATGATTTTTAATGTACAGTGCATGATCATATAAATAAAAATTTTGTGAGCATTTCAATTTACATTAAACAATGGTCTGTTAATCATCATGTAATGTTTAATAAGTTTATTAGTAAACATTAACAAGCACATCATCTCATATTTCTAGCTAAATAAAAAAAAAAAAAAAAATATATATATATCAACTAATTATCCGTTTAGCATTATATAATGTTTGTTAATGATTAATTAATGAAAGTTGTTCAGATGTTACCAACTGCAAAAAGGAAAAAGTACAGCTATCTTCAGCTTTATAGAGAGACTAAATCTGAGCAATATGAAAGTTCATTGGTGTGGACTTGCTGTTTGTATTTGGAAAAACCTTCCAACTTGAAATTTCTACAATTAATTTCTTCTAGTATTGTGCAGACCCTATTGTTCAGGGACATTGTGTAGCTATTGTGTAGACATAGACAGGCTAGGAATCAATATATAATCTCTTGCTTTTATCACTTTCTTTAGTTTGTAGTTGGCATACAACTTGCAGAAAAGACATAGTTTGCACTGGATTTTACCATGAATCCTAGACTTTGGATTTTGTCTTTTATTTCCTTTCTGTGATCTGATCTGAGCTGATTTGCTTTTCGTTTCCTTTTGACCTACTGTTGAGATTTCTGTTTTCTTTCTTTTTTTGCTTTTCCATGGCATCTTTCTGTCCTTGCTTACAAAGTTATGGGGACAGATGCAAACTCACTTTTGCCATAGATATATCTAACAAACAAACAAACAAACAAACAAACAAACAAACAAACAAACAAACACAAGGTTGTTTTTGTATGGTCTTGTACAACCAACATCTTTACTGCATTAGGCATGTTACATGTCTGTTGTTGCACTAAAATTGTCATACAATTATGATTGTAATGAGATTCCATCAGTTTCGATGTTGTCACAGCTCATTTTAGAGGAGCCCTGTGACACTGCAAGAGAACCATCTGCTGTACATGACCCTAAATAAAGGTGGTGATATGTCTAACAACTGTTCTTGGAGAGTTTGTGTGACTGAATGAGTGAATTGTATGGAAACCCGTTGAACTAATTGCGACTTTATCTCTCACAAAAGCAACTTATTTCTCGTAAATAGACATTCTTGACTGTTTTGCACTACACTGTTTTCAACTAAAAACCTTCACACGGATCTGTGCATTTTGGCTATCAATGTACCTGAAAACACAAACTTTTGAAAACTGGTGTTAAAGTGCACATTGAAAACGATACCATTCACAAAGTGACATCACCAACTACTGGTCTGGCAACATAAAAGCGTTTATAGTCATTTTCACGGATCTTTGTGAATGGGGATCATTTTAACAACGTTGTCATGTGTTGTACACAAAACTTGATAAAAAATGATGAAAAACATAATTGTAATTGCGGCTTTACCTCTGACATGACTTCATCTGATATTATTACATGGCTCTGTGGAATACTTGATTCTGATTGGCCAATTGTACCATCCCTGATAACAAACAGTAAAAACACAGGCACATCCGGTTAACTGAAGTCAGCGCTATACGCTTGCTAGGAAAAAGAAATATTTTTATGGAAGTTTTGCGTTTGGTTAGTTAATACATTTTTTTTAAACTTAAATCAAGATTTTGATCTTTCTTCGCAGAAGCTTTGCATTAATCTCCATTACTATGGAGATAAACCCCTTCAGGCTGATGCAAGACCGCTTCGCGTCGGGGTCCTGATCACCCTTTCAGGGTTTATTCCGAGATAACAACCGGCTGGATGTACATTATCCCTTACATGTATAACTCGTAATTGAACTTACTTGTAAATGTGATTTTGTTTCCGGTAATTGCTACTTTACATCTTGCTGTGAACTTTATACCTCGTGACTCTGTATCTCGCATTTTGATTTTATATCAAGAAATATCATCTTTCATTGCGACTTTACATATTGCAAATATGACTTTTGTCCTAAAGTACTGTATAGCCAGTGATTTTTCACACAACAAAAATCATTTGGAGTCTTTCTCTAAATTTGTTGCTGAGGGGCTTCTGTGGCTTTAGAAATACTACGCTCAAACAAGCACACTGTTACCAAGAAAGAAACAGTCCAACTCTGTGTTCTGGATGTTGCTGTAAAAGCTTTTTATTGCAAAGTACAGTAAATGCTTTTTCCTTTAGGAATTTAAAAGTCAAATTTTCACATTCTCGATCTTTTATTCAAAACCAACTTTTTATGGCACTTGTAGCGATGGGTGAAACTCTGTATGCGAGTGCAATAATATCAAAGGCCATTTGAGCAGGGCTGATGGGTGCATGACAATGTTTCAAGTCTGTGCTGCGTAAACACATGAAACATAAAAGCTACGTTCACAGGGTATCGAGACGTCACAGGCTCCATCCACTTAACCCCAATATAATGACATTGCCTGCTGACATTTATTGTTTGAACCATGCATGGCTTATTTTCTCTTAAATTAGAATTTTCACAGAATAACACTGCTTTTGACCTATAATACACTATTCTATACAAAATAGAAACAAAACAAACAACAAAAAATAAAAACATTGAAGTGACATTTACACAATTTTACAGCATCTGTCTCACGTTTAGCCTCTACATCACGGTTCTACTTTACATGTATCTAATCTCTTATCCACATAATGCTCAGAGTAAAAATCTGAGGGAAAGGTGAAAAAATCGTCTCTATAGTACTTAATTTTCCAATTCCTTTCGAAATTGCATGCTACACATGATAAGGTGCTAAATGGTACTATTATCATAGACAGTGGACGTGTGTCTGTGGGAAATGTCAAATTACCAAACAAAAAAACAATGAAGCGGCTTTAATCTTCCTAACGTTCTGTACTTTACACTCTCCAAACCCATATGATATTTTTTGTTCTGTAAAAATATTCAAAATGCAGGACTAGGGTGAACTATACTTTAAATGGCAAAACATCTGAAAGTTTACTCTTTTTTTTTTTCTTTTTTTTTTTTTCTTAAATGCCAATAATCAAATTCTCATAAAATATATTGCTTCAAGGCACTCATTTGATAAAAATGCCATCGCTACCTTTTTAAACAAATATAGCTACTCTTTTCATTTAAATTAGACGATTGTCTACTTTTTCATCTTGCAAGTTATGAAATGAACGTATTACCAATAATATATGAGGAAGGGAAAAGGAGAATGACGGCTTTCTAGTTTGTTCTCATTTGTAAGCAAAGTAATTTGATAATCTTTACCCATGTGAAACCGGTTTTGTCCACACAAAGTTTTAAGTTTTGTTTTCCCCCTAACTCTTGCTCAACTTCAAGCTATCTGAAAGTAACCATACATGTAACACAATAAGCTCTGCTATTTTAAAGTACACAAACAAACACATTTTAACACAGCAGCAAACCAGAGGAGAGTGGTTGCTGATTTACATGAAATATGAAGAGTGAAGGTGCGACTGCTGAATTCAATGCCATCTGAGTCCAACCAAACAGCCAGTACCAACAAAAAAGATAGGAGAGCATCCAGTCATCTTCAAACAGTTTTTTTTCTTTTCTTTTTTTTGGTTCGTTCTGAAGGCCACAGCGGTAAGAGACGGACATTTGTCTCTGTACTGGAGAACTGGACAATCAGCGTTCTACAGGCTGTGTGTGTGTGTGTGTGTGTGTGTGTGTGTGTGTGTGTGTGTGTGTGTGTGTGTGTGTGTGTGTGTGTGTGTGTGTGTGAGAGCATCTACAAACGTTGTGCAGCAACTGTGCTTGTTCTCTTTCAAAAATGCATTAAAACGGATGTTTGGGATATCATGTTAACAGTCCACAAGTACAGAGCAGGAACAGTGGACATGCACCTGAGTGGTTTTCATTATTCTCTTAGACCACCATGGGACAATATGCAAATGTGGGTGAAGCTAGTAAATTGAGTAAGGTCTGATTACACGTCCAAAGTTAAGTATATGGGTTAGTGATTATAATCCCATTCACCTGTGAGAATATGAACTGTCCACAGCAATAACCATCATAAAACACAAACCCAGAAACATGCACTTGCTCCAGATCTAGAATAAAGCAAACTGGAGCTAAAGCGACCTGTTCCAGCTCGTGTGTATGTGTGTGTGTGTTTGTGCTGAGACCCTGAGCGTATGCTGTCTCACACTTGCATCTCAGAGCTGCCGGCCAATCCCAGCGCCTGTGCCTCCTCTGGCGTAAGACCGTTCTTCAGTGTTCTTCTTACTGTAGAGAAAAAGAGAGGAATGAGTGAGAGAGCCAAGCAATGTGGAGAAAACAAATGATGCAAACGTATTACAGAGAGATATACAATTTGATATATAATTTGAAATACCCAAACTATTTGTTTTTTTTATAATTCTAATAAATACTATTCAAACTAACAATAAATATATGAAAAAATAAGCACATAAATATATGAAAAAATAAACATATTGTGATTATTTGCAAAATAACGAGGGTGTGATTACAAATATCTAAATAATAAATCTTTAATCTGCTTAAAACAAAATTATTTCAATATTTGTACAATTGTTTTCAATTTAATAAAAATTTGTGATTAAAAAATTTAACTGAATAATAAAGCAATTTAATCTGTTAACCCTTTCTCTGCTGTTGACGGAATTTCCATCAGTTGTGAGAAAACGCTTCCCTGCCACTGACGGCTTTCTTTTCAGAAAATTGTTTTGCTTTCTGTGTTTTCACTGTTATATGGCATTGACAAATCTCCTGAAAGAGTGCAGAATCTCCTGATCAAAAAACATGCGAAGAAAATGCAGGAACAAGCGATCTTATGTGTAATCAGATGCATATGTAAAATAACACGATCATCAACGTTAAACAGCATATAAATCCAAACTGCCTAATGTTCCTGAATGAAATGTCGACCCAGGATAAAATGTTTTTTTTTTTTTGTTTTTTTTAAGCAGGGTTTTTTTTTGTTCCTTCTTTCTGCATGTTCAGATATTCAAACAGCAACATATTTTTGGGGCCATGAAAATTTTGTGAAAATGATCAAAAACACTGGCGGTGGCTGGCAATTTAAAAAAAATCACTGGTGGAAAAAGAGCTAAATTAAAACATTTTAATTTATCATCTACATTTTTGTATGTTTTAAATCCAATTATTGTTTTAAATTGTAATTACTTCCCAAATGATTTATTCCCAGACAGCAACAGAGTGTGGAATCCAAGTGTACCAGATCTGGGCCGGATCTGGGCCAACACTATGTTGCTGTCTGGTTTTGTATGTACTATACACTAACATTCGAGGTCGGCTATCTCAAATTAATTCTTTAGAACTTTTGATTCATCAAAATATTCTGGAAAAAAAAGTATGTTTCCACAAAAATATTAAGCAGCACAACTGTTTCCAACCTCAATATTAATAAGTGGAAAGTTTCTTGAGCAGCCAATCAGTACATTAAAATGATTTCTGAATGATCATGTGACACTTTGCATCATAGAAATAAATGACATTTTAAAATCTAAGAAACTAGAAAACAGTGAAATCAAATAAATGCAACCTTGGTGAGGGAGCATTGGTGAGTTCTTTCAAAAATATTTTTCACCAACACAAGTTTCAAAAACTCAAAACAAGTAATACGGCAAAATTGTTTCCTTTCTGAGGCCCAAATATGGAAGTATACTGATAACAAACTCCAAAGCAAGAGAGAGTTACAAAAAATGTGTGTGTGTGTGTGTGTGTGTGATATTTGCAGACTCACAGGATTTGCGGTTGGCTCTGGAGCGTCTCCTCTCGCGGGGCTGTGCGCGCTGACTGGGGCCCTGAGTTGCTGATTTCACAATCCGTTCCATGATCTCATCTGCTGTATCATTTGTGCAATTAGAAGCGTCTTCATTTGCAGCAGACAAAAGTGCCGTATGGCCTAGAAAAGAGACACAAGAAGGAGAGAGTAACAACTTTTTAGGACTCCTATAGCTACTGCAAATCAGCATTATCTGTGAACATACCTCGAGTGGCTCGAGTCCGTGTGCGGAGGCCAGGGAGAACAGATGATGGACTGTCTCCGCCCTGCAGGCTGGTGCGCAGTACTGCAGTCATCTGCTCGTGTTCAGCTACGTCCTCAGTGTAGCCCAAACCCTGTGGCGGACACTCCTGACTCTCCAGAGGAGCGCCTGCAAACTTCCCACTCTGAGAACAACAAGAAGACATTCATTCATTATCAATACATGCAAATTAACTCAACCTTATTTTGTTTGGCTATGCAAAAGATTTGTTTCCCATATATTCGCCATTTACTAGTTTCAATTCAGACAAATCTGTTTTATATAAACATTCTTCCAATGCATGATTAAAAGTAGTCAAATCGCACCAAAACATGCCTTTCCATAGTGATTTAGTATATTATTCACACATTAGTAGATTTTAGAGTGCATTAGTGCCCGTCCACTTTTTCCAGAAGTAATTTACCTATAAGGATTTTTTTTTTTTAAATGGTAAGCGTTACAAGCCATAAACAAAAGCTACGAGTTGAATCACAAATTTACAAACTTTTATTTGAAGAAAAAAAATGTGTCAACATCTAGTGAGGGAAAGAACTACAGTTCCAGTATGACAATCAAATTAAAAACGATGGAGAAATATAAAACTGTTCATTTAAAGTTGTTGATTATATCTATAGAAACAATATATTTAAAGTTTATTGCAAAGTGTGTGTGTGTATACACACACTCACACATACAGTCAGTCTGTCTTTAAAGTTATCATTAAAAACAATTTCTCTATGAAGAAAATGAATGCAGTTTTTACTTCCGGGAACGGATTGTTGCACTCTATTAGTTTCTTCATAATGAAAGCCGCACATATCCAGTGTAACATCTGTCACAGGTTTGGATTTTTAACAGCAGACTAAAAACAATGCTTGATCCAGGGTTTTTAGTGTGTTTTGAAGCAGCTTCACATCTTTATCAGCTTTGTTCAACATCATGTTACATCCAGTTTAACAAACTCTTCAAATCCACATGGAAGAACCACAACAGTTGCCAATGATAAGAGAGACAAATATTGATTCCTGAATTCCTCAGGCTCTAGTTGTTATAGGGTGCATCACAAACTCGCACACGATCTGGTAACACATGCTGGACATTACAGGTCAGTGAAGTCACGAGAAGAAATCTTGAAACCCATTCATGCTCAACTGAATAAAAGCACAAGGATACACGCATACCTCATCATCCTCTTCCTCATCACTCTACAGAGAAGAAATGAAAGAAGTCACATGGCAGAGAAGACGAGCAGGAAATGTTGGGTTGAAAAAAGTTTTTGGTATTTGGTTTCACAGTTACAAAAGAATCTTGAAGGTTTCATAACACATTACAAAATGTTCTATCCTGAGTCTAGTATTTTTTTTTTTTGTAAACTTATATATTTTTTAAACCTGTCAAGAATGTGTCATGGTAATAAATTACCCCAAAACTAAAAGAAAGAAATATGAAAATATATTCGAAAGGGAAGAATGCAGAACTATCAAAATTGTTATACACTGTTTTCATGATCACAATCATGAAGCATAAAGTTTTATACTAAATACAAAAAAACATATATGATTGAAATGGTAAATTATTCATCAATGCATAAAAATAGCATAAAATTAATATTTACAATTTCTGTCACAATATATAACTATACATATATATATATATATATTTTTCTCATATATTTTTTTCCAGTTGTTTTAGTGACCTCGACACGTTAAAATGAAATTAACCGTAGTACTGAATGTGGTAAAAAAAAAAAAAAAAAGCACCAAGTTACAAAGTGTTTTAAAAATCATCTCTACATAATCCACTTGGGCTTATTATTTTGCAGCAACATATGAAACCAACATGAACTTCTTCCTTTACCTCAGCTTTACCTCTTCAGAGCCAGAGCTTGAATGCACGGCTCCTACAGGGACATCCAAAGGTTTGGATTTTCACACAGAGATTGAATTAGACACCACTCTTAGACTAAGGCAGACCCCCGCCAAGCATAACATGCCATGAAGGGCTATCCTGGCTACGACATCCCCCATAAGAGGCATTAAATTGGCCCCCTGGAGTAAAATCTACCCAGGGCCAGCCCAGAACTGCAAAACCCATGACAATAGACTGCTTGTTTTATTATTGTAATGCAAGTGGTGAGCGTGTTTTTAGGCTATTCTGACAATCCTAAGGGTGGACTGGAATATAGACGATAAGAGTCAAGCCTCATTGGTCTCAAGTGGGTATACAGTTTGAAGTGCCAAAGATATAAAAGAATGTTGAATGAGTCACTGGAAAAAATCAGGAAATATAATGACTCCCTCTAGTGGTGCAATGGTGAAGTACAGAATTTAAGCAGCTCCCTCACTCCATTTTGAAAAAAAGTTTAAGAAATGAGAGGAAAAACGAGGATAAAGGAACTGAGGGCAATTTTCTCTACATTAATTACAGGACAAAAGTGTTTGGAAAATAGATCAGTTTTCAAATCAGAGATTTGGATATTTGAGTCAAACTCTGAGACCCCAAACAAACGACATTAGTTGAAGCAGGAGAATTGCATACTTTTATGTCCTATTTTCTTTTAATTATCAGTTTTCATCATTGTCTTCTGGTTTTTGAATAATCCACTGTGTCATCGCATTCATGATGAGATGTAGTTGAATCAGTCTTTTTAGCATATATATATATTTCATCTGGAGAAGATGTGATGGAATATGTATACCTAAATAGTTCATGTCTGAAGCACCAGAGTAGATGAAATATGTCCTTAAAAAGTTTTTAAAGGATTGTTCCAGAAATTAACCACTTTTCCAGAGACTATGCAATAAGGTTCAGTTTTTTCAAATTAGATTAGGTAACATAAATTGAAAATGAACATTGTTCATTGTTAAAGGTGCAGTAAACAATTTCTGGGAAACACTATTGATATTTGAAATCAGCCCAAAACAAACCTCTCCCTTCATTGGTCCCTTCATAGTCCAGACAAACAATCACACTCAAAACTGTCCTGTTACTATAGCTAACATTACAACGATAGAATATCTTGGTTCTGTGAAACATAGCAAAACCAATGATACTCATGCATGGAGCAAAGTAACCTCTTTATCCGATTTTAGGCGTTCCCGCTTCGGTCTCTCCAGAAAGCTTTTCTAATATTAAACCGGGTCCTAAAGCTCTTCCAGTAATATTCCCCTGACCTTTTCTCTTTTGTAATGTCTCTCAGCCATCTCTACTGCTGATTGGCTACAAGTGTTTTGTGGTGCTCAGTCTGATACTTTCAACAGCGTTTTTCAGAAATCTCTTACTGCACCTTTAATTTATGTTAGTTTATAGTACAGATTTATACAACTTAAATGTTAAATATGTATTTGTTTAAATTAACCGCAATCTAGAATAATGAAAAATGCTGTAAACATTCATGAAAATGTTAACAAATTAAACCTTATCGTAGTGTCACCATTTGTCCCTTAATATTAAGGAATCGTTCATCCAAAAATAACAATTCTGTCATCATTTACTCAATTTCATAATGTTAATAAAAGAAGATATTTAAAAAAATGTTTGGTTCCTAAAGTTCTTCAAAATTTCTTTTTTGGTGTGTGTTTGTGTGGAAGAAAGACAGTCATACAGGTTTGAAATGACATAAGGGTGAGAATTTTCATTTTTGGGGTGAACTATCCCCTTTAAAAATGTTTTCTATAAAATGTGCATTTTATCTGTTAACAACTCAATAAATCTGTTTTAGCATTTCAGAACTAAACCTTGTATACAAAAGTCGACTGCAATTGTTCACACTCACCTCGGTGATCATTTTGCCCCGGGTCTTGTTCCTCTCGCGGTGATTGGCTCGTTTCTGTTTTTGCTGCAGTACTCTCTCTCTGGTGGTGCGGTACTCGAGTGCAAACTCACTCAGAATCTTACTGAAGCGGTGAACGCTCACCTCTCTTATCGCATACGATGGATGGCCCAGGAACAGCAGGAATGAGTGAAACCTGTAGATCAAACACAGGGACGTTCACTTTAAATACCTTTCGAACAATCTCTTCAACACCGCTATGGTTTAGTTCAGACAGGCAGCAAAAAACAATGTTGTTTTTGGAATACGTCTGAAAAGCTAAAAACACAAAATCCAATCCATATTTTTGCAAACTAGATCCAAAACCACATTCGTAGGTGGGTTTGAAAACAGATTTTCTGATTATTTTTTTTTCAAGATTTCAAGTATCTTTTTTCATTCTCATAGATTGGGTTTGGATTTGTGTGAACAGCTTTAATGATCATTTAACGCACCTGTTTATGATGCGGCGATGTACAATTTTAAGGATGATAATTCTTTCCGCACAGTCTTTAAGGAAGTCCGACATGCGCTGCTTAAGGGCTGGTTTGATTTCATGTTTGGCGATGACCTTCAGGTGGTCCCAGGATGCTTTGCAGCGGTGCTCCATCTGGCATAGGTTTTCCTGCAGCTGGTCGAAGTCCACCTGGAGAAGACAGGACAAACCGCTGATCAAGTAGGGTGTCTCAGGATTGGTCTGTTCACTTCACAAGCAATGCTTTACTTTTAGCAACAACACATGGAATTGTGATGCCTTGATTTCTTTCTTTGCATGTGGCATGTTGCCATTGTTTGTTCATTGGGGTCCAAAAGTCTGAGATGATATTGAAAATCTGGAATATAAAATCTAATTTAAATCTGGAAATAAACAGTGTTTTAAAATATTTAAAACAAAGGAAAGGTTATAAAGACAAAATAATAAGAAATATGTACGATTCTGCACTATTTCTTGGTCACTAATCAAATAAGCAAATTTGTGACTGCTTTATACAAAAGGTCAGGTGCTCTTGCTTCCATCGAAGCACATTTGGAACTTTCTTTAGGACTTTAAATTCAACTTTTCAGTTTCCACAAAATATTAAGCAGCAAAATCTGTTTTCAACATAAGAAGAACTATTATGAATAACTGAGCATCAATAATAATTGATAATAACTGAGCACTACATCAGCATATTAGAATGATTTCTGAAAATATACTCAAATAGAAAACAGTTATTTTAAAATGTAATAATTCTTCACAATATTACTGTTTTTACTGTATTTTTGCTCAAATAAATTCAGTCTTGGTAAGCATAAGAGACTTCTTTCAAAAACATAAAACAAAACATATTTTAAATTATTCTAAACTTATAACTGACATTGTACATGTACATGTGTTTCATTGCCTAGCAGTGAGTGCACAAACTCATAGTGATCATTGAGATTTGGAATTCATGTCCCGCTCCATCATTGCTTGCCCTCTCTGTACCATATTAATCAAATATAATGTAAGATTATACGAAAGACAAAAAATACAAAAACATTCCAAGGAAGGTACAGGCTTGCAGTAAAATCAGTGGTGATAGTCTTGTAAATGGTTTGGTGGTTATGCTAACCTTAGCAGAGCGAGTGATGGCTCCTATCTCAGAGTAGAGGTCTGAGCTGTCTGGAAACTTCTCCACGACAATGGAGCAGACGTGATGCAGTAGAGACTGTTTGTGAACGGTGTCCTTCACCTCAGGAACTTTCTCGAGGTAACTCAGCTCAAAGCCTTTAGCCTGAAAACACAAACAAACACACCATGAACATGAACTAATTTCTGTCATGACAACTCTCGGAGAGATTGGCATGTTAATGCCATTGCTGTGAGCATGTAAGACATGCTGTTGCTGCACATGTAACATACATGAAATAACCCCCGTAGCAGATCCATACAGGTGGAGCTGGGGAAGATGGAGGGTTTCTGAAAGCGAGCTGCACACTGCTAACAGCAAACACTACCAGTATTTGAATGCTGATTTCAAGTATCTTTTTTCATTCTCATAGATTGGATTTGTGTGAACAGCTTTAATGATCATTTAACGCACCTGTTTATGATGCGGCGATGCACAGTTTTAAGGATGATAATTCTTTATGCACAGTCTTTAATGAAGTCAGACATACGCTGCTTAAGGGCTGGTTTGATTTCATGTTTGGCGATGACCTTTAGGTTGTACCAGGATGCTTTGCAGCGGCGCTCCATCTGACATAGGTAGTCCTGCAGCTGGAAAACTGCTCAAAAAGCTCATTGATGCAACAGCAACCAATCAGCTGCGCTATGTAGATCAAAATGTGATCACTACTAAATTGAGTTAAGGACATATCAGCCTGCGCCATCTAGGCTCATTATGAGGCTCATTATGCTTGGGTTATTGTCTCCTCCGGTGTGAATCACAGCATTATTCATGATCATTCACATCCCCATGCATATTGCCTTTGTCTTACAAAATTAAAATCACTATATTGTTTTATGTGAATAAGTAGGAGGGATGATTTTCACATCATTTTGAAGCAACAAATCTCGGCTACAACATCCAGTACTCGGAAGTCTTGCGGACACATATTTAGTATGTGTTTTGTGGCCTTATTTCAGTGACTTCTCTCAAAAATACATGTTGCTCACAAATTATGGTAGCCCAGTTCGTGCTGAATACATTATATATATATATATATATATATATATATATATATATATATATATATATATATATATATATAAATCACAACATATTTGCATACAATAATACATCTATATATGTTGCTATTTTTCCTGTGATAAAAATTATATTTCTGTAATATTTTACATTACTTACTGAAACTGTTTATATATTTCAGATTGATATACACACACACACACATACATATATATATATATATATATATATATATATATATATATATATATATATATATATTAGGATACATTTCATATTTAGTGAAAAATAGGTATTACATAATTTTGTTAAACAAGTGCAGTAATATTGCTACAGACTGAATAGAAAGAAAAGGGGGCAAAACACGAAAAGCGTTATGCATGCTAACAAATCAAAACTCAACAGAGAAGCAGGGAAGTTTCATTTCAGATACATTTCAATGTGTAAATAAGCGAGAATGAAATGATCTCTTATGTGGAAAATCACATGCACCTTGAGAGCATTAGTAACTCTGGATCTGGTCCATCATCAAATCATTTCCTAAAAAAGGGCTCATTTTGGCATTATTCTGATGCAGTTTAGTTGATTAGCATCAGTTGCATTAAGATAAGAGTGCTTTGAACGTGTGCAGAGTCTATGTGCAGCTCCCAAGATGATTCTGACCAATGCTTCATTAACATATGATTAACAGAATCTCAACCCTGTCTGCAAGTCTGCAAGGCACGACAGAGCTGGGAATGGAGAAATCCCAACGGACGTGACATGACTTTCGCTTGCTTTGTTCTGCTGCCCATGCTCAATGGTTTACGGTAACAAAAGAGATTTCATGCCAAACTCACCACCTTATCAGGTTTATCTCCTTCAGACTTTTTAACATTATTAAGATCTAAGCGAATACGGCAGACAGACAGAAAGAAAGAGAGATGGAGAGATTAGGGCTTGAAAGGAGAGATGTAGACTTTGCTGGCACTCACATTGGTCCCGTTGAGAAAGTTGCCAATAGCTAGCAGAGTTGAAAGGATGTAGCGCAGCGTCTTATTCTTTTCTAATTGGTCCATGCCCTCCTTTAGGTCCTGTAGTGGTTCTGCTACTTCCTGAGAACGAGAAACAGAATGGGTTTGAAATAAATAACCTCTGGGGAAGAATTCTGTAGAGTGGTGGTTTTTCTTCAGGATCTAGATTGCTTCAGGATCTACATTTAAAACTCAATTTCTAGTGCAGTCCCAACACAGTACCAAAATTGTTCATAACACAAAAGAGAAACTCAAAATGTCCTACGATTATTTCTAAAAATCAGAGTAAGTAACCTCTTCATACCCGTTTACATGCAATTTTCAATATTCTGATTATGCTAAGGACGGACATCACTGTTTTCTACAGAGCTGCTGTATAGATACATTTAATTAATTAATTACTATTTTTACAACGGAAATTAATCAACACTGAACTTACTTAAGCTGGACAATGACACTATTTTGTTCTGGATCTGCTGTACAGCCGAAACAAACTTTGTTGCATTCTTTTCCTGTTATCACTGTAAAGCTGCTTTGAAACAATCTGAATTGTAAAAAGCGCTATATAAATAAAGGTGACTTGACCTGACTTAAGAAGTGTGGTTATTTTTACCGCCATTATTCGCATACCCCACAGCACAAATAATGAACTCACAAACAGTAGGTGTGTTACTAGCCACTGTTTTAATCTACTTTCATCAAATGTAAAACACATTTCTATGGAAGTATTGGAAATTATTCGGCACCATTGACAGAGTTTAGCAATTTGGAGTGGAGGACAAACTTCAGAATAATGTCATGGAGTTCATTCATGAAGTTGTGTAAACAAGGTATACGTGTACGTCCAAGCATATCCACACTTTGGTCAGAGCAGTAATAATGTGATTAAGGTGTTTACATGTCTGTTTATTGAGATTAAAATCAGCGTACGCCACATAGTTTACCGTAATGATGGTTACTACGATTATGAGCTTAATCGCATTAGTTTGATCAGAGTATTGTGTTTACATGAGGTAAAGTTTATTCACAATATTGCCAAAAACTCATTATAATCACATAAGGAGTGTGCCTCCATTGACAGTATACGCAACTACCACTTTGACTCTTCAAAAAGTTCATAAAGACATTGTAAAACTAATCCATATGAATTAAGGGTTTAGTCCAAATTTCCTGAAGAGACACGGTCACTTTATATATGTGAATAAAAGCCTAAATTCAATCTGTTCATCATATAAAGCGATTGCGTCCCTTCAGAAACATCGGACTAAACTTTGCACAGTACTGGATTCGTTTTACAATCTCTTTATGAACGGTTTGAAGCATCAAAGTGGTAGTTTGCATGGACTGTCAGTGAAAGGACAGAAATCTCTCAGAATTCATAAAAAAAAAATGAATTTGTGTTTCGATGATGAGCAAAAGTCTTGCAGGTTTGGAACGACATGAGGGTGAGTAAAAAAAAATGTATAAAAAAAAAATCATTTTTGGGTGAACTATCCCTTTAAGAACCTCTTAGAGGAGAGGTCAAAAGCAACAGTTCCCAAACCACCATAATGTCATTTCATTTGTATAAAGGGGTAATAAAATATGAGGCTGACCTTTTCTAAAGCATCATAGTCCATCTTGAAGGCCCAAAGTTGCAAGCGGGCGGACAGCTCACTGATGGAGGACAGAATGAGGAGGAACTGCTCTGCACTGCCCAGCGGAGTGTCGGGGTTCGCCAGCTGGGCCTCCTGAATCTTCTGTGTCTCCTCCTCCGTTGGAATCATTGTCAGGATTTTCTATGAAAGAGCACGAGAACCAGTGGGGAGTGTTAGTATCACTGTCAGAAGCCAATGTATATGGGGGCTCCGGCTCACCCCTACAAAGGCATTCCCTCAATCAATCATCTGAGCGTTGATGAATAACAACACCTGGAAAGACACGGCATTACGTAAAAATTTAGAAAATGATGACTATTTCATTTGCTAGGGGCAGCCTCCTTCTGTTGCATAACTGAATAAAAAAGGTAATTTCTCCTGACCAAAACAAAATATCTGATAAAATCTTGAGAAACATAAACTGTGGTTGTCAGTGAGAATATAATGCTCTCTGTAGAGACATAAAAAGGGTGGACAGAAAAACTCTAATCCATTTTTCCCATGACGAAAGATAAAAAATTACAGATTTTATGAGAAAATGGGAGCTCCATTATTCACATGTTGATATTGAGACATTTACCTCAGATCTGTATCATGGGTTGTAACAGCCTAAATGAAGCATTTTGCTAACCTTTAATCTTTGAGATGAATTATATGCCCGATGCCAAAAATGCTTCAGTTTTGCAGAAAATCCACATAATATTTCGACTCGCCGGCCAAACCAACTTGCTTAACAGTTTTAAGGGTAAAATCTATTGGTTTTGTGGAAACCCAAAGTAAATGTATATGCTCTCAGGGCAGAGAGGTTGAGTTATTTTGGACACAAGCTTTGACTCCATGCTTTTTGTGTGCCAACTCGGCTACAGTCAGTATGTCTCTGTCTTGTTGAACACAGTTGTAGAGAGCCATGTATTTTGGTAAAAATATGCTTTCATGTAGCAGTCTGGGGATGATCATAAATGCCTGAATGATTGATGTAACGAGAGAGAGAAAGAGAAAGAGAGAGCGAGAGCGAACTGTAGAGGGGTTCAAGGAATATGTGACTCACGTGGACTCAAAACAAGGTTAGTATTAAGCACAGATGTGTTTTCTGCATGGTAACCTGTCTGGCATTCTCAGGATTAAAGTGTAACCATGCATCGTACTAACTTAAACGTATGTATTAAGTTTTATTGTAGCTTTTCTTAATAATTTCATCATGTCGAATTTGCTTTATTACTTGCGGCTGATTTGTCATAATTTGCGAAACGGAATGTAATTTTAAACCAGTGCAGTATTACCTCTATGCCTTCTTTGCTCAAGGCATACTCGTCGAAGTTGAGGATCGCTGTTTTGATGGTGCGAGGAGGCGGCAGGACCGTCAGGCCAATGTTGATGGCGTTACTTCTCTTGGAATCCAGGACGATTATCTCCTGACGCTTCCCATCTGCTGCCGTTTTCTGAAATCAGATATATAACAAATTAATCATCAAAGCTATTCACAGTGACCATACTGTGATGGGTTAAAGGGTTCAAGGATGGCAGGTTAGCATCAGTAGACAACATATAACTGTATTCTGCCGAAAAGCTATTTTTTAAAGCAACAGAGTGTTTCTATGACTATGCAAATTTTTTTTCTGGCCCTGTGGATTTTTAAAACACACTTTTTATACTCTCACTCATTCATGCATGACAGGAACATGTTCTGATTCTTTTTTTAACCAACACAAGTCATTTACATCAGATCTCTTGTATACGTTTTTTGAAGGATAACATTTTGTGGTGGAAATGAGAGTAATAGAAACGCCATATAAACAAATGTCTAGATTTTATGTATAAACACTTAATTAATAATTAATAATTCAATAAAACTATTACATTCGCTTGTGAACAAAATTGTTGGTTGTGCTGCAAACGATACTGTGGAACATATATCGCTAACAATACATATTTAAATATATTTTTATTAATTTATAGGCTTATTGTATAGGCCTAACTCTAAACCAAAGTTTAGGGACAGTAAGATTTTCTTTTTCTTTCTTTTTTTTAAGAATTTAAAACCTCTCTATTCAGCAAGGGTGTATTAAATTAATCAAAAGTGATAACAAAAAAAAGTGCCTTTCACATTGTTACAAAAAATCTTTTTCAAATATATGGTATTTTATATTCATCAAAGAATCCTGAAAAAAAGTATCATGGTTTCCACAAAAATATTAAAAGAAGCAGAAAATGTATGATAAGAAATGTTTCTAGTTCCCACAACTATAGGCTGCTTCGTCCCATTGCATAGCTTACCATACAGATACACATCTATTCCCCACACCAAATACGAAATAAGGCTCCGTCAGCCTGTTCTTACTCTCACGCTGGCCACTGAACTCAATAAGAAAGGCATTTCTTT
This sequence comes from Leuciscus leuciscus, assembly GCF_965113295.1. Lineage (NCBI taxonomy): Eukaryota > Metazoa > Chordata > Actinopteri > Cypriniformes > Leuciscidae > Leuciscus > Leuciscus leuciscus. The sequence goes on from NC_138744.1 coordinate 20,929,304, forward strand.
AATGTGGATAATTACCTTAAAAATAGCTTCCTGAGATATGAACACAAAACACGGGATATGTTTAATGTTTACTTGCAGAAAAGGCACGCAAACACCTGAGGGCTATTTTGGGACTTTGATGGAGAATATTTCTGGAGGAGCAGAGCCATGATGGTGCTGGTGTCTGCTGCCAAACGAGGGGGGGGTGGGGGCGAAAATGAAAAACAGCTGGAAAAGGTTGCTCAGAGCAGAGAGGAGAGGAAACCCCAATGCAGGCCACATTTCTGAAACACCATCTAAGAGCGAACAAGCCAAATAATATGATATATCTTCATCTTAAGAACACCAATTCATCTCCAACACTTAAAACCTGTGATGGTGTTCATTCTATTTAATCAGGGATTTAACTCAGGACATGAAAAAGAATACAATGAACTCTGTTGTACAACTTGGAATGACGGTGTGGTTCATATTTTAGAGTACAGCACACACAAACTCCGAGATCCCCGTAACAGGCTGTATTGATTAGGTTGAGAATGTTTCAGTTATAAGCTCTGACTTGTGACTTGAGTTTGTTCTGAGTGACAGCAGATTTCATGGATCCTAGAAAGCACTTTGATGAAGCTTCTAGGTAATACAGGGAATCAACCAACCTATTAGCATTCTGACCAACATTCTACAGCTCTCTTCTGAACACGTGCGATCATGTTGTAAGAAGAAGTTGTGCAGGCCGCACATGGGCAACTGAAGGTGTCAGAATTCATACCATGTGTTACAGAAGAAAGGCCCAGAAAAGATCAAAGTAACTTCTTAGCAGATATGGCTTGTGTTCATGTGTGCTGACAAAAGCCAGGTAAAAGTAGAGCAATAAAAAAAATATTTTTTGTTGCGTGGGCACAATTTGCTACCACAATATAGGCTGCTGTTTGCCAGCACTATAAAAAAATTCCACTTACATTCTCTCAGACAAACTTTTCTCTCAGACAACAAAGGGGTCATGGCATTATAAATCAAATTTGCCTTGATCGTTTGACATATAATAGGTATTTGTATCATTAAAACATCCTGCAAGTTTCATAGCTTTATATGTCATCCTCATTATAAACAAAGCTTTTATACAATCAAGCTCCAAAAACAGCTTGTTTTAATATTGCCGGACATGTGACGTCACACGAGAAAATACATTTGCATATGCCTGCCTCCAGAGTAAGACATAGACGAAGAGTTATACATCATGTCAAATATAAAATAAAATAAATGATGTCATGACCCCTTTAAAGGTTGATTGAACATTCGAATGTAGAAATAGTTGACATTATGGGAAGTATTAAATATAGTAAATTTCTAGGCCATTTAGTCTGAGTAACGTCTCAGTTATGTATGTAACCCTCGTTCCCTGAAGGAGGGAACGGAGACGTAGTCGACGTGTCGACTGATTGGGATCATGCTTATGGAGTCTGTCATCTTCGAGTATTGTTAAAACAAGCCAATGCACATTGCCGTGCGTGAATTGCATCACACGCTCCACCCCGCAGCGCGGGTATAAATACGGAAGTGGATGCACGCACCAGTTGTTTTTCACTGAGGAGCCGAGCGGAGCCTAGGGTCAATGGTGGTCCAGCAATAGTGGCGACGGGACTACGTCTCCGTTCCCTCCTTCAGGGAACGAGAGTTACATGCGTAACTGAGACGTTCAGTCGCTAATGTTCGACCGGACTAACAGTGAAGCTGGCTTCATGTGAACGGAGCCCACGGAAAGCAACCGGCTCGACACATAGGCTATTTTCCTAGCGAATGTGCTGGTGTTGCCCAGCCCGCAGCTCTAAAATATCTGTCAGCGAGGCACTCTGTGTCAATGCCCAGGAAGGAGCTACAATCTCTCTTTGGAGGAGCTCACTACCCAGGTGGACATGGTGCACCTTGGGAAACCACACCAAGATGATGGCAACCAATATGCAGTGGGTCAACCTCTGCATGAAACAGCCTTCCCTTCTGCTGGTTTCCATAAAAGACAAGAGCTGGATGAGGTCCTGAGGCTTTGCATTCTGTGCTGTATAACCGCAAGGCGGAAGGAACAGAGAAAAGCCAGGGCTGGATCTGCCTCCTCCGGGGCAGCGCTTGCAGGCTCACCACCTGGTCCCGTCTTAAGAGAGAGGTAGGAATCTTGGGCACGTATCCAGGCCGGGGTCTCAGATATTGTGAGAGTTGGCCGGCCCGAATTCCAGGCACGATTCGTTGACCGAAAATGTATGCAGGTCCCCTACCTTCTTGATTGAGGCAAGCAAACAGGAGAACTGTTTTTTATTTATTTTTTAGGATTTTTAACTGCCGCAGTGACTCAAGGGGAGGTCTCCGAGTGCAGTAGCACCAGAGATAAGTCCAAATAAGGTATAGAGGGGGCGCAAGAGGGAACGAGGTTCAGTTGGGCAATTAAGGGGCAACTAAGAAAACCTACTCCTTCTCCTTCCTGACTTAGCACAGTGATGTGCAAGAAGGCTCACTGGGGAGGCTCATTTTGCATAGGCCCCGGAGTCAGCTGTATGCCAGTGTCTCTGTGTTTCAGGGAGAAAACAACTGGCAAGGGGACGAGTTCGGAGAGGCAACAGATGTAACTGTGCGGCCCCAAAATGATCCCAGAACAGCTGGACCACCTGGGAATGAAGTCTCCACTCTCCTCGGCTACAGGCTGACGTGAGGCCTCCTGGGCGGCACGATTGATCAGGCCGGAACTTAAAGTGGAAGAAGCGACCTCAGAAGCTTCTGACTCCATAGGAGGAGATGGCGGGAGAGTTATGACATGCGAGGGAAGCGTATGAGCAACAGTCGCTGTACTGAGCAGTGCAGGCTTGCTGAGCAGCGGCATCAAGCAAGGGAACTGCTAACAACTCGAGGCAATGGATGCCAATGCAATGGGAGGTTCGATCCCCGTTACTGCATGCCCGTTACACGTGGCCCCTCAGCTGGTGTTTAGCAGGCACTTGTTCTGGGAGCGTTTGACCTAAAGAATCAAAAGGTCTGAACACGGCTGAGAGTTTGGTGGCAGGCCGGGTGTTGTTAACACACAGAGTGTGCCGCTCTGCCACGGCCACCTCGGGACTCGGCCATTAAGCCAGTGCTGAAGCGGTCTTCATATGGAGGAAGCCGGTTATATGCGGCTGCGTCTACCATATGCCCCAGGAGCTCTGAAAGTTTCAGTGGGACCCTTTCTCACTTCTATGAAGGACCGACCGGACACGTTCCTGCTGAGGAACGTGTAGACCAAGTCCACTTCCAAACCGGAAAAGAGACCCTCAGTCCGTGGACGAGTTAACTCTTCCCCAGTTGACCTGAAGACCCAACTGGCTATGTAGCACTCGAAGGAAGGGACTGATGTGCAAGAAGGCTCACTGGGGAGGCTCATTTTGCATAGGCCCCGGAGTCAGCTGTATGCCAGTGTCTCTGTGTTTCAGGGAGAAAACAACTGGCAAGGGGACGAGTACATGTTGAATACATTGAACATGAGCGAATGAAAGGGAACTTAAAGTATTAAAGAGCAAGAACTTCTACATCAAATTTGGTGGTGGTGACTGTCCAACTGACAAGCTGCTAGTTTGATCACTGATGATGCACTTCAATAATTTGTATTTAGTTAAGGCATGGTAAATTATGATGACATAAATAACTGTTATTCAGAATTAATTGACAGTTTAACTCTATGCAGTGTTTTTGATTTTATTTTGTCATAAAAGTTATATTTTTGGGCATTTTTGCCTTTATTGGATAGAACAGTCAAGGACAGACAGGAAGCGATAGAAGAGGAGAGAGGGATCGGGAAAAGACCACAAGCCGGGACTTGAACTCGGATCGCCCGAAGTGCTGTTGTGCTATATATCGGAGCGCTGCCCACAAGGTCAATCCTCATTTCTATACTGAATGGACTGTATTACAAGCACGGAACTTGTAAATAACTAGTAAAATTATGAAAACCTGCAATCCTGCACCGAAATTCATATTATGGAAATGTAATATATAACCACTGATCGTTGTATGAGGCAAAGCAAGTTTGAAACATCAACCATAACCGGATAAACTGGAATTAAGTACAGATTTTCTTGTAAACTAACTAGTAGTTACTAAGATCCTAGAGTGAACTTTATGTCTCATTTTAGGTAAGACCATCTGAATGGCTGCTGCACCCTTACCCTGGTCTATAGAGGTAACTGGTTCCACATTCAGATAACGTTTTTTAGATTTAAGAGATTATTTAACCGATTTTATCATCCCCAAGTGAAGACCATAAGCACCACTAATTGTAATCACACTGATGAGGAAATAATTAATGTAATATTAAGTAAACCAATAATCTTGAAGATTTAAGCAAAAAACAAAACAAAAACAACCTGATGATTAATATTTGGAAGAGACATCGAAAAGTGGGTCATTTTACCTTTGTAACTGGCAGCTCCTTGGATTTCGTCTCAAAGAGGTTTTCCAACTTGGACGTGTCCAGTTTGACCGGATCCAGTTTGGACCACAGAGACTCCCTGCATCTCTTGTGGTTGTTGTACTGCCAGTCTATAGGTCTCACCTCATTCCAAAACAGCCGAATGGTCTTCTTCTTTTTCTGGAAGAGCGGTGGTTCTCCTCGACTAAGCTGAGGAGATCCAAGATGTGGGGGAGGTATAGAAGCCAAAAAGGGTGGTGGAGGGGGCATCATCATGCCAGAGATAGGGGGAGGTGGAGGGCATCCAAATAAAGGTGGTGGTGGTGGAAGGCAGGGAGGAGGAGGAGGTGGCGTGAGGTCACTCGTCCCGATCACGTTACTGACATCCAAAATGTCCACATCATCCTCCTCTCCCAAGTCTGTGAAGTCCAGCTCTTTGATTCGAAGCTCACGTGGCATGGCCATCAGCTGGTCCCATATGTGGTCTGACTCCTTTTTGGGGGGTGTTGGTGAAGGAGCCGGCAGAGGCTTTTCCTGTGCTTGCTGCTTTTCCTTTCCAGAATGCTCCATCTCATGAGGCAATACCAGTCCTTTCACCAAATCTCCAAATTTCTCAGCCACAGCCCTCACGTTACCCTGGTTATCGAGATGCTCCACTTCCAGTTTCTTCATGTTATCCTCGCATGCCTGCCGACGCGCCTCCAGAGTTGAAATGCGACTAGCAAGGCTAGTCACAGAGGAGTCCTGATCTGAACACCCTTTCTCATTCTCATTCTCATTCTCCTTTTCTTTCTCATTTTCCTCTCCCTTTTTGTTTTGGGCATAAAGCATGTCCAGCATGAAGCGTTTGCTGTTAAGCACATTGTTGCACTGATCGTTGATGTCCGCTGTATTCATACAGTCTGTCCACTGGCCTAAGAGTCAAATTGAGAGCTAGTTTCACCAATATGTACGATTTTCAGAATGCATCTCTATAAAACATGTCTATTTTTATGTTGTAGTCTGGCACTGAGAAGGGGCAAACAGAAATGCTGGAATGAATTTTCCCAGCTGAAAAAAAAGTGCTCACTTTGAAAAATTTGCAGTCAGGGTCCACAGTTTATTTTATTTTATTTTATTTTTTATTGAATGTTATTCTTTTACTTTATCTGCCAATGGTGGGTAAACTGGGAAAATTGGGAAATATAAGCCATAAATATTTCTTGCTGACCATGAAACTGCTGTTTACAAAAATGTAAAATTAATTAATTTTAAATTTATTTGATTTTAGATGTTATTTTATCAGCAAATGACAAGTAAAGTAGGAAAATAACCTTGAACTGGGAACAACATCTACTGTAAATATGTTTTGCTGACAATGAAACTAGCAATATTATTTTTATTTTTTTTTAAATCATGAAATACTTTATTTTATTTTTATTTTATATCATTTGGTGCTTGGCAATCCAATGAGAATAAAACGCCAGTTGGCTGGTAACTTTACTATGAACTGCAACATAATTAATCTTTTAAATCAAATTCTAGTAACTGTCTGACTATCGCTGACGCAAGTAATAAATGCTTCAAATAAAAAATGCAAAGAGTCTACTAAAGAAAATATCTTCCAACTTTTATAAAAAATGTTACCATCAGAGGTTTATCAGGGATACCTATATTGTTATATAGTTTCTATATAGTTTATGGTAGTAAAATAAATAATGAATAATGTTCATTTTGGACCCTGTGGCGAATGTAAGACCCTCTGTGTTGCCCAGTTTTTGATTTGTGTGTGTGTTGTTCTCACCTGCGTCACTGTCGCTGACGTGTTTCTCCTCTCGTTCTTCTCTCTCCAGAGTGCTGCTGGCTGAGGAGATGCTTGAGGCAGAGCAGTTATCTTTCTCATTCAGCTCCTCATTCTGCCTCTCCTTCTCACTCAGGATGACGTTTGATACATCTCTGTCTAACATCTGCTCTCTCTCACACTCCTCTGTACCCAGTCCATTAGTTTCTTCCTCAAAGTGTCCCTCTGGTTCTTCTTTCTTTTCATATTCCATTCCACTCACCACCATTTCCTCACACACTTCTGCCTCAGCATCCTCTGCTTTCTCCTCTATCTCAGAGTTTGTTTGAGACATAGAGAGGGTGATGTCTGATGGATCCACGGGGCTCGGTTCCTCCTCTGGTTTGGAAGGCGACACCGGCGCAGACACTGAGGCAGAGAGAGGCTCACAGGAAGGCTGCACAACTGCTGGCTGCACAGGATGGCTTGTCTTGGACTCAGTTCCTGAGAAAAAAAAAGATTGGCTTAACACCCATTCCAGATAAGAGGCCCGACTTTGACGGAACTAATGATGAAACAAAATAAACTTCTGATGATGAATCTTCCATGCAATGAAAACACTGAACTGTCATGAATGAATGAATGAATGAGGCATTTATATAGCGCTGTCATATGTACTACTGTACACCCAAAGCGTAATGATACGTCATGATACCAAAGGCCTAACAAGTGATAATAACAATTTCCTGATTTAAAGAACTTCTTGGTATTCAAATGGAGTGGTATTAGTGGGAGGAACATTCTGATGGGAGAGCATATGATTGGACAAAAAAAAATATATATTTCATCAATATTTTTGGTGAGGAAGAATATTATATATAAGAATATATATATATATATATATATACTGTATACACTACAGGGCTGTTGAATACTTGAATCTGATTGGTTGACAAACGTTCTAAGGTGTGCAATTATTTTCAGGGAAACACATGGCTAAAGTAGTTCCAGGCAGGTCTTTACAGATCCATATCACAATTGACAGCAACCATTTGTTATTAATATAAAACAATTCCATAAACACAAAGTTAATAATGAGTATAATAAAATTTAGACACAATATTGGTAGTTACTTGGTCTATTTTTAAGTCTCTAGTGTTTTGAATCACTGTTAAAAAAAAAACTGGTTAAGTGTATGATTCAGCATTCTGCATTTCTGTCTTGTTTTAGAGTAAAAATACCAACATTCTTTAAAAGTAATTCACAGCAACACCCCCACCCCCTGCTTCTCAGTTAAATGAATATTGTTTTAAAGATGTTTAGATATTTTTACTGGAAATTAAGACAAAAAATTCGGACAAAAACTTTGCATGAGTACAATGCACTCATCCCTTTCAGTCTGTGTTACGGTAACCCACATTACATTACAGCATTTACTCCTCCACATTTGGAAAAGCAAATAAATACAGGAAATGTGATCCTGCAGGAGCATGGGGAATAACAAAACAAAATTCCTCACAACGTTCCCATCAAAGGTTTTGTTTGGATACACAGGCAAAATATGAAAGCTGAATGACAGAGCTGTTAACTCTAAATGCCATTAAGGAAATACTGTATATTATGAATATCATATCATAAAATGTATTACACTTTAATTATGGAAATATACTTGTGATTTGGTGATTACTGTTGAAATCTCCAAAAATATGCTGCAAAAAAATCTTATTCTTAAGTATTTTAGTCTTATTTTCCCAGTTCATCTACCCTGTCCTTTCTTGTTTTGAAGGAAGGAACCAGAGTCTCAAAATGGGAGGAGCTCAGACCTCTGAAACCACAGTCTGATCCACACTGCTATCCTTTTACACAGGGCTGGTCATGCTTTTACTCACTGACCAGTGTGTGACCAATGCTCTGGCCTTCAAAAACCACATGAATGTCATGCAACAAGAGTCTCACTGAAAGGACAACCTCAAGCCACCCCACTCAATTATCATGTCACGGCTGATGGATGTCTTACTTTCTTTCTGCTTTTGTAATATAATTAAATATCACCCTGTTATTCCAGTAAATATTCTGTCATACCGCCACACTGTTACAGATATTTTTTGTTGCTTCTCCTAGAGAAATCTACAGTTAAGGCAGGTCCTGCATGGTTTAAACTAACCTATTAGTTACAAACACATGTCTTTAAAGTCGACATGAAATCATGACCCTATTTACTTTGTTAGCGCATACTACTAGTCTTGTGGTGAACAATTAATCTGTGCAAGTTAATACACAGAAAAAAACAGTTTGTCGTGGTCATTTTTAATCAAAATCTGAAAAGTTACTTCCAGTCTGGAACGGCGTTCCTTCTCTGATGACGTCAGTTTGACGGCTTGGGTTGAAAACACTTAACCACTCCCTTCAAACCGTTAGTCTGCTATGAGCGATAGATGGAGAGGAGGAGCGTTAAAGTAAAACCCTGCCCTCTATTCAATATTCCGTTTCACTTGGAAATACGTCACAACACTGGAGAAAAGTCGTTTGCAACTTCCGGTTCACAGGGACTTTAACCACTAGGTTACACCACTCCAAATATTCATGGCAAATAACTACATTTACATTTCTATTTTATAATTTAATTAAACACATTTTAATTTGCAGTCATATTGCATGTATTTTGTTCAATTATAGTAAACATTTTGGTCACACTTTAGTTTAGGATCCAATTCTAATTATAACTAACTATTAACTACGACTTTTGCCTCAAACTCCTAATTCCAGTTTATTAATAGTTAGTAAGGTAGTTGTGAAATTTAGGTATTGGGTAGGATTATGGGATATAGAATACGGTCATGCAGAATAAGTCATTAATACTATATATGCTTTATAAGTACTAAACAGCCAATATCCTAGTAATATGCATGATAATAAGTGTGAGATTAAATAGTGAGATTTGGACCCTTAACTACAGTGTTTTGGTGGTCCATACAGTGAAAGGCAATATTGTTTTGGAAAACAGGTTTGGAACAACATGAGAGTTACTAAATCATGACAGAATTTTCTTTTTTTGGGTGAAATATTACTTTAAAAGTATGAAAAGGACTTACATTGTTCCCTTTTCATAGTTCAAACTGCATACTTACTGAATTCCTTTATTACTAAGACCTGCCATTGAGATGAATGGGAATGCTTATAGAAAAACTAAAACTAAGATTAAAATGTGATGATAAATTTCAACTGAATTTGTCTCAAGCTAATCGGAAACTCCAAAGTGAGACTGAGTGATTGACCAGGCTCCAGTCGTTCAGCCCATTCATACCAACTCCAGCCTCTCTGATTCAGATGTGGCTGCAAATAAAAGACTGACTGACCACTGACCCAATTTCAGAAATTTTGGTTCATATTTGAGGTCAATAAACCTCAAATAAATTAAATTTTTCCCAATCGCTGACTGCCCCAGTGGCTTTACATTGTTTTCATTACAAAACATTTGTGTGGTAACGGCTCGATTCCACACTTTGGAGGAAAAACTAGGACCAGAGTTTTTTCCAGAAATGGAACACTGTATTACTGTACATATGGAGGAATCTCACCTTGTGCTGGATGTTGGATGGAGCATCTATCCTCCTGAGCCTCTACAGTCAAAGGGGTAGCAGAACGAGACAATGAGCTGCTGGAGGATCGTGAACTTAGGCTGAGCGTGATTTCGGTTCGCCCCCGTGTTGTCGACCTCGGACGTTCCCTTTCATTTTCCTCTGCTGCAAGCCGTTCTATTTGCTTATATCTGTACACAGCATATAAAACACAATGAAAGTCACTAAAAACATTCTGCATCAGGGTCAAAGACACAATGCTATTTTTTTATTTATTTGAAAAGCAAAATTTAATGACTTGAATACACCTCTTCTATGATGACTATAGTTTTAATCTATGAATTTTATAGATTATATATATTTTATATATTTTATATATTTTATCCTGATATCTATTCTTTTTTACAAAAGTAGTTGAACAAAACAGCTTTACTGCTTAAATTATGGTGCAACCAACATTCAGTAACATGCAAAAAAAAAAAAAAAAAAAAAAAAAGAAGGGAAAAAAAAGACGACAAATCAGGAAATTATATCATGGATAAATTAATCCTTTTACAATGAAATATATTTCTAAAAACTTTTTTTTTAAATAGTGATTAAGATGCATGCACTTGTAATTGTATGTATGTTATTCATAGATTACATTTCTAATAACATGGCATGCATGTTTTAAACTAGAATTTTGATGGATTTTTCCTTTTCTTTATCATGAACCATCTTATTTGTCATTGACAGATCAATCTCCTGTTGCAGTAACAGGGAACCATCTTAACTCTTTATGTGAGGTGATTTGGCATTGTGGTTAAAGATATTGGTTTGTAGCAGAAATGTTGTTGGTTCAAACCCTGTTAGTGGCAACTGAACTATGTCTGTCATATTTGCTCAAGGGGAAATTGCTTTTAATAAAAGTCACAATGTTTGCTATTCTGAGGGGTGAAAGTCTGAAACAGCATGTGGACTGATAAATAATTGTCTTAAAGGTACAATATGTAAGATTTTTGTAAAAAAATTTCACCATTACCTGCAAATACTGTGGGTTTGTTCAAATGTACTTTTAGTACGATTGATTTAGACGTGTAAAACTGCGCAGAATTTACCCACCAAATCATTCGACAAATAGTCACATATCAGGTAACAGGCTAATATAGCATTATATTTCACGTTCCTTGCAGCTAATTCATTACGGTGACAAACGTATAGGTAATACAAAAACGAATTTATTAGCTGATATATAATTTATATGATTCGTGAATTTCATACATCTCTGGATGGTGAAAACGACATCTCCCATCGTTCCACTCGCCTTCATCAAGCTTCGCCTTTATTATTGTTTTGAAAATGCGACCTTTTGCGGCGAAAAGATTACAGATTGTACCTTTAAACAAATTTCATAGCCTCCAGCATGCAAGAGGATACAGATTCTCACTTTGTGCATAAATAAACTTTTCAAGATTTTCGAGATTTCCAAACTCACTAAATCCTCCCACTATGCTGCCTATAACTCTCCCTTAACAGGTGTCAACACAGATGCTGTCTGCTCCCCTCCTGTCTTATCAACCCAAAAAATATGCACCAGCACTAATATACAATATTACCAAAAACAAGAACCAGATGTTTCATAACTATATAACATTTCCTTTCTATCACCTGAATCCTTTAATTCCATCACATAGTTATACAATACTCTAAGGTTCACAAAAAAAGGTTTGAAAAGACCTTGACTTTCGATAAGATCTAAAATAAATGCAAAGACATTGAGTCATTCCACTTGCCAGGATGAATGTTTTTAACATTTACTGTAAATGGAAAATGCCCATGTCTAAAGTCAATTACACACCTTGTGCTGCCGTCTTTAAAGGTCTTAATCTACAGCAGCCGTTCAGGGGCCCTGATGCCATATTTCACCTGCAGCACGTGCCGACTCACTTCCCATCTGCTGCTCGTTCTAATAAATGTTTTCAAGGTGTATTACTATCTTTGCACTGATAATTGATATTAAATAGGGCTCAAGGCTTTATGATATATTTACATTGGACTGCAGTAATTTACCCAATATGATTGGAATGCTCATCTTTGATAAGACACTGATATAATTCATTACAAAGAAGGCAGAAGGATTTTTGGCATGAAGATTTTCTGAACTTTATTACAGTGTCAGAGATATAAGGAATGTTTTACACTAGCAACAAGACACTGCAACAATATCACAACAACACTAATGTATATTATTATCATGAATCTTCAAAATAATTTTTTGTATGGACTTTTTAGCCACAATGTAACAGATTTTATTTTTCCTTTTATTGCATAACTGGAGACTGTTATTTTATTTTATGATATGATGTTATGATATTTTATTGTTCTACATTATTATTAGGTACAAATGTATATTTTTATTCAGCAAGGAAGCATTGATCAAATGTTATTTTCTATTTCTATTCTAAAATCCTTTTTTTTTTTTTTTTTATGAACTGAAATGTTTATTGAGCACCAAATCAGCATATTAGAATTATTTCTAAAGGATCATGTGACTGAAGTCTGGAGTAATGATGCTGGAAATTCAGCTTTGCCATCACAGAAATAAATGACATTTTAAAATATATTAAAACAAAAAACATTATTATAATTTTTTTAACCATTACACATTTTTAAAATTATTATATTCTACTAATTATATTATATTAATTATATATTACATTATATTATATTATATTATTATTATGCTCTATATAAGTAAAAGCCAGTCTGGAATGTACCTTTCTTCTCGTGCTTGTTTGACCTCTTCTCTCTTGTCCGCATAATCCCGACTGCAATGAAGACGATAAACATGAGAAAACACGAACAAGAAGCGGAAAAGAATGCCTTTTATATATCTACCAAAGACATTTGGAGTTCCTGGGGTTAAATGATGTTTAATGTTAATTAAACAATAACAATTCAAGTTGGTGTTTTTGTTATTACACAACAGTAGAGGTTGACTACAGGACTTAAAGACTTTATATGATAGGATTGAAAAAGATACAGAAAGAACAAGCATTTGTCTTCCACCGTGATTATTCATTGTCTGTTCTAAATGCTGTTTTCTTTTGAATGACCATAATAAGAGGCAATAACTTGTCCAATCAGGAAAACTCCCAGATCTCCGATAAAAAATTGGATGGAGGCCTCAACTGTTTCTCCAAACTTTTGGACAAAATGTTTCTCATGGTCATCTCCAACATGAGAGATTCGGAAACGAATCAGACGTTGAAAACGCTGATATATTTGTCATATTAATGAAATAATGTATCCCTGGGTGCATACAATAATGGCATCTTAATGAAGTGCTAAGAAAGGCCACAAACTTGAAACGGCTTCTCTCCTCTCTTTCAATCCGCTGAAGTCTTTCCTCTCTCTCCAGGCGCCTGCGCTCACGTTCTGCATTCAGAGAGTCCTGGTGCTGCCTGTAGGAAGAGGTTAACAAACCACCCAGAGTCGACCTGGAGGACCAGAGAAATGAAAGAGGATCAATATTACAGAACAACAACACTTGAATTAATCAGTATTCAAAATTGCATTCTGGGGGGTAAAAATAGAGCTCCCGTGTTCGCTTCAACCCGTAGACTAAAAAACAACCTGAGGCAACAGTGTAAAAGTAGCCCGATCTATCTATCTAAGTGTATGACGTAAATTAATGACACAATTTCACACGCATTTGAATTAATCGTATGTGTTAAGGCACACCTTAAGAAAAAATGTGCTTTGCACTACTCCCATAGAATGATTGCAGAAAAATGATATATGTTTGTATTGCACATTGATGGAGCAACAGATTTTGTGTAAAAAAAAAAAAAAATCATAAAAGTGGTTCATTTTGTTTAAGAATCTTATAAATGTATGAGGTGGAGAGGAGATTTCTTTTAAAAACATGATTGTTTCATTATAAATATGGTGATTATCTCTAAGGTGCCCGACTTAATATATGATATTTACCATCTGAATCTAATATATATACATATAAAATCATAACCATTTCAGCCTTGAATGCACTTGTACACATGTACTTCAAAGAAGAACAGTGGCTCACCTGTCCGGTCCTGGACCCCCAGACGGTCCGAAACGGTTGTAGGGTGTGGAGGGGGCACTGGACACCCCAGATGACCTGCCAGGATATGTCCCTGCGTAGCCATTGCTAAAGGAAGGAGGAAGAAGAATTTAGTCTGTTCATAGTTTAGCCACAAATTATTCAGACACAAAAACAACTTTAATTATGTAAATTTTTAGATTTTTTAATTTTTTTAAATACAAAATATTGTTTAAAAAAAATTGGGGTCAGAAAGATTTTTTTTTCTTAAAGAAAGAAATGAATACTGTATTCAGCAAAGACGGATTAAATGAATCAAAGTGCAAAACTGACAGTAAAGACATTTATAACATTACAAGTCAATGTTATAAATGTACATTGTTTCCATAAAAAACTTAAGCAGCACAACTATTTTAAACATTAAGAAATGTTTATTGAGCACCAAATCAAGGGACACTGAAGACTAGTCTAATAATGCTTTTTAACAGATTTTTCTTTCCCTTTTTAATCAAATAAATGCAGCCTTAGTGAGCATAAGAGACTTCTAAAAAATATGACTGATTATACAGTGTATATTATAACAAAGTTGATTTGTGGGAATTTGTTGTCCTGAAGTCTTGATTTATCCAAGAGAACTAATGACCATATTTTCCATTCACTTCATTTATCATACATATCATCAGCTAGTACACACAGACAAAGGGGGTGAAGCTCTGATTCCAAATGATGTCATGTATTTCCTCCATCAGGACCACAACACTACAGACGTCCTGAGTGAAGAGGCCAATGTGAAGCCTCACAGACTCCCCAAAAAGCCAAGGACACACACACACACACACACACACACACACACACACACACACACACACACACACACACACACTTCTAAATCCAGACTTTACATGAGTAGGTGACAAAATAAAAACTTCTTCCCAAATAAAGCAGCTTGCCAGTTCAGATCGCTGGCTGGAGATGTACGCGATATGACCTTGTATTCGGAGATATGATTAAAGACGTGGGGGATCATTTCTCTGCACAATCCTATCTTCATTAAAAGAGGTCAGTGACATGCTGTCATTCGCTCCTTACACTTGCCTCTATGTTTGAGTCTGCTGTGATTCATTACACACATTATCGGAGTAAGAACTGAGAGCCGGGAATGAATCCTGGCTTAATACCAATGGGAAAAATAGACACTGTTCTAAATTTCAAACTGTTCCAGCACCTGACAGCATAAAAAGTCAAACACACTTTAAAGTGAATCGTTTTAGCCTTGCCAAATAAAATCCTGTTCTGTAGAATTTTAACCACAGCAAGTAAAAACGTATTACTAGAAAATGGCAGCATTTAGAGACCAGTAGGTGTCTGGGTTGATGTGATACATAATATCTTTGTGATGGAGAATTGAATTGAATTAAATTGAATTTAATTGACTTAAACTGAATTAAATTAAATTAAATTAAATTAAATTAAATTATTAAATGTATATATTTTATATTTTGGTGTAGTCTTCATTTCAGAATATTGGACTTCATTCTTGTAATTGTTTAAAACTTTTAAAATATATCAATATTAAAAACTATTTAGTAGGGCATACCTTTATCCTTTTAAAACTACTTCTTCTAGACATCAAAGTACTTTTCACACTGCGCTTAACCCCGGGTTATCGCCATTCTAAACAACGCTTTTTACCGCTTAAAGCAGGGGTTTCAAACTCAGCTCCTGGAGGGCTACAGTCCTAGAGTTTCCAACCCTGCTCCAACCCACCTAGATTGCATCTGAAATCTTAAAAATGATGCCTTCGGAAGCTGCATTGCAAGGTATGAAGGAATCAAGGCATGTCCGAATCTAATGTTAGCTTCACTTCCTGTTTCCTGAGATAACTTCATCTGATCGATTTTTGGAGGCAGCATAGATGGATCCCTTGCTGTCTTTGATATCCCACAATCCTGTGCGTTCCACTCCGTGACAGATGCGCTAAAAAAGAAAGATGGCGTCTGAAATTTGCGGTTGGAGGTCAGTTTGTGTGTAAATGTAAGTTTTTTGGCCCACATTCTCCGCTTTTTATGTCACTTATAGCGAGAAATTATTATTGTAGTAATTTACTGTAGATCATTACACCGTTACGCTGTCTCAGAAGTATGTTCAAAATCAGTTTAGTGAGGTACCTTCGTACACAAATGCTGCCTGCAAAGTCATTGCCTGATAGGGCAGCGAGGCAATAAGTCCTCTGCCTAAGTTTTTGGACGCAGCCATACTTGTAGTTTTCAAATAAGCCTGAAGGACTTTATTAGCTGGATCAAGTGTGTTTAACTGAGGTTGAAGCTAAACTGCAGGGCTGTGGTCCTCCAGGAACTGAGTTTGACACCCCTGGCTTAAAGGAACATTTCACACTTGTAATTTAGAGTTAGCACCACTTTTGTGGTGTTAATCCCGCATTGCGGTGCCATTAGAATGTTACAGCTAGTTGTTTAGCAACCGACAGCCAATCACGTGCCTCGTTTTCATGTTTTGGACAGGCATGGAAACACAGCACGTTGTATAAACATTATGTTTCAGCATCTTAGGGAGAAAAAAAAATGTCAATTGGACAATTGGAGTAAAGAAGAGAGACCATTTAATTCCTTCCTTTTTAGTCCGAAAAGTCCTTTCAGGATAAACTTGACCGTACAGTCAGCAAAATATGATATGAGGATATGCAATGCTAGAGCTTTTATGTAAACATACTGTGTGTGGCATTAGCCCAATCAGTGTACAGCGTGAAACGTCACTGTATGAATACCCAGAAATAATTGCTAACCCCGGGTAAAGTTCTATATGAGCAGTGTGAAACATGAAGCAAGATAACTTAGGAATCTCTTTATCCGTTGTGAATGACCCAGGGTTAACTATTTCAAGTGTGAAAAGCCCTCAAGAGATGATCAAGAAAAGATCGGATAAAGAGCTTACGGAAACGCATAAGCCAGACTTGAACCAACATGAGAGCCACAAACTTTTCCTTTTAAATTGTGCACCAGAGCTCACAAACTTGATTTTGTTTCCAACTTGTTCCCTTACCTGCCACAAGAACTGCATGATGTGTTTGCGTACTTAACATCTGACAGACTGCACAGAAAAGACAGAACATGAAAAGTGAGTAATCCACACATAAATTACGGAAAGATTAGTCTGACTCAAAGCTGTGACAGAAACAGAGGACAGAGGAACAAGTGCAGTCGAGAGACAAGTACAGAGGCGATACAGACAGAACGTGAATCAAAGCAGCCTCTGTTTATTAGTGCAAATATCTGGTTAAAGGCCTTGCATTACATATAAGCAATTTTTGCCCGGTTTCACAGACAAGGCTTAAGCCTAGTCTCAGACTAAAATGCATGTTTGAGCTGTTTTAACTGAAAGCAACTTGCACTGACATGTCTTAAAATATGTCAGTGCAATTGTTTTGTCTCAAGTTGCACATCAGTAATGTTTTTTCTAAGGTACGTCTATAAAAACTACTTAAATATCCTAATTTAACTAAGGCCTAATCCTGGCTTAATCTAAGCCCTGTCTGTGAAACCGGGGCTTTTATGCTTTTAAAAGCCAACCAAAAATAATAATACTAATCAGTCAGAGTGAATATAAGCGATTTTGTTTTGCATGTAAATTAACTACTTTTAGCAAACTGGACTACTTTTGGCAAACTGGACCATGCTCACCAGTCAAATATTGACCCCTTGCTTGCTAGTCGCTTTAGTCATCAATAGTTTCCCAGTTTTCCCAGAAGAGAAGATTTTGATGTCATGTTGACTTTATAAGTGTACTGTGCCCTTAGCATAAGACTGTTGTGTAATTAGGTTATTACAGCTTTAATCATTTTAAAGCTGCATATTGAAGAGTTTGCATAAGTCTCAACAGACTAAAAAAAAGAGCTGTCTTTGATCCACTTTATAATCCAGATGGGTTCCTCAAGCTGCCACAGTCTTAATGTCAGGCAAACATGCACATGACATTGCAAAGCATTTTCAGCTTCATTCTCATGAAATGTGGACCCTACAGGCACTGTCCAGGTTGAAATACAATTGCCCTTTTATATGTGACTTAATTTACAGGCTTCTCTTGGCTTTGTAGTGGTACAATGCCTCAATGAAAGGCAGATGAGTTGTAAATGTCAGTAAAAGTTAGCATCCTTTTGGGAGTGTCTTGCACTACAGTGGCTGGATCAAAAAAAATTTATAAAAAAAATAAGAATAAAAAATAAGTCTTTTTACATTCCATCAAATATTAAGGAACCAACATAAAACCCACTGAGTATAAAGATTTCTCAGGCTATGATCGTATATATTCAGTATATATTTCTCCTTTTATTGGTCTTAGGATTTGATATATAAGACAGGTTAAGCCATATTGCACATTGAATATTAAATATTGCACAGATGCAGCGAGTGTAGCACTTTTTGTGAGGATGCAATTTCTGGTGGATACAGGACATTTTACTGTGTTTTCTTACAGGATACAAAGGGATAGAGTGATGATCCACTAGGTGAGGGTCTGACTCTTTTCAGAAGGTAGGTTTGATGGAACAGACAAAACAATAAACCCTTGCCATTCACAGGAGATCCAGAGATCAAGCAAACCCCATGTCACACTTCCATCCTATTAGAGCATGAAAATCCACAAATACTGTGGTCATAGTGTTTGTGAGTCCTGAATCAGTGAAAACAGACATGGGTTTCCAAATGTTACCTCTCAGGGATCTCATAGCTTGACTTATGTGGGAGTGAAAGTCATTCTCTGAATCAGACATGCAGCTTTGAATGGCTATATTCCAAACTTTATTGCCAGTATAGGCTGCTCCCTTTTAAGACAGATTTTGATGTTAACGTAGCTAATACAGTATATCAATCAGATGCTACTATTTCAGAACTAAATAAAATATTTGTAATTGACTTTGACACAATGCCTTCTGAGCGGGGATGTATGTATGTATGTACAGTATGTATGTATGTATGTGTGTATGGATAGGTAGATAGAGATAGACTTCCTGTGAGGTGTGTCAAATTCAATTAAATTTCAAATTTGAAAGAGAGCCAATTATTAAGTACTGAATTCTGCACATCCCTGGTTTTGGGATAGCTTTAACCCCAAATGATATTTGAGAAGCTGCCTTAAAATTTGGCTATATTCTCCTGTCTACTGGAGCAGCTTTTGTGTCAGGAATGTTCATGTCTCTATGTAGGCAGCTCACTAGGGTTTGGAACAGAGCCCATACATGCATAGCAACTTGTTCTGTGAGTGGCGAGAATCTACTGCGTCTATCTGCACTACCTGCAGTGCTTGTCTGGGTCTCGACCCTGCAGAGTGCCCCTGGAAACCTTGTCCGAATCCACCGGGCAAGCAGGAAGAAGGGTGGAAGAGAGCAGAGGGAGGACAGGGGACAGGGGGTCTTCGCTTGGGGAGGTGGAGGCTGAGGAGGTAACAGAGGAACCCTGGGACGGCAGGGCCCCCAAGGACCTGACCGAAGCCCAAGAAGACAGTCTGGGTGATATCGGAGGGCCAAAATCTGGGCTAAAAGGAGGGGAAGACACTGGGGCCTTGCGGATAACCTTACTGCCAGACCTTTCCCGGAGGTTTTCCTCATTGTTTGTATCAACGGCATTTGGAATGAAGTTGACCATGCACTTTAAAGGCAAACACAAGCTAGAAGCTTCCTCTACTGTTGATGCCATCCAGCTACGAACAACAGAATAACAGCAGAATTTTGAGTAAATGATGGGGAAAACCATGATATGTTGGGAGACATTTATGTTAGTCAAGTCAGGGAAGAGATAGCATCAGAAAACGGATAAGGATCTACAGTCTGGTTTCTAGCTCTAAGAATCAACACCCTGGAATCCTATTCTGCTGAAATACCTTTCGGATGCCTGTCTAGAGAGCTCTGCTTTCTGTAGCTCCTCATCCTTCTCCTCCTCTTCCTCCTCTCTGTGGCGAAAAGGAGGTATTGAGGGTTGTTAGGAGGGATGGGCACAGGAAAGAAAAGGTAAAGCGAAAATGAAAGGAGAGGACAAGAACAAGGACCTTCACCACATGCTCTGACGGTCAGAAGAAATGACACAGGAAATCATAACACAAAACATATAGACAAAGTCATATTACGTTACTTGGTACAAAATTTTCGGTATTACAAAATGACAGTCACATCAACACAACAAGAAGGATACAAACCATTGTGAATAATGCTGCCTTCACATTTTATCAGAATTATTGTAAATATGAGTTGTTTTACCAAAAAATTCGGAATATTCTACAAGCTGATTATCTAGATTGAATGGTGAATGTATACAATAGAGTGGGAAATGTTTATGGTCTCTACACTTTCTTCAAAATCCGTAAATATCTTCTTTACATTTTGGCTTTAATAAGCCAATTTCCCCAAGAAATATGCAAGAATCAACCAGCCGTCCTACATGATTCCTATTCTTTCCGACAACAAAGCAATTGAACACAACATACGTCTACAGCGTGACCAGTGTAGTCCAACTTCTGAATGAATGACGCTTACAAGCTGATTCTTTTTACTGAATCAAAAGCATACAACTAGTCCAGTCCAATTCCCAAACAAATGACTCTAATGAGTCAGCTCTTTTTAATGAATCAAACACGGATAACTTATGCCGCAATCAAACTAGACGCAAAATTTCACTGCAACATAATATGACGTTTTTGTTTAAATATAATTCAACATTTAATATGTCCAAAATGGAATAATATTCACTCTACTTTACTGCAATACTGCAATCCTGCAGATTTATTAAAGTTTGTGTTCTTTTAATTCAAATAAGAAGTTATATGATGTGACATCAATCTTTTATTGGCCACATGTCTTTATATGATAAAAATTCACAGGTCAGAGTTCACCAAACTTGAACTGTGGAACGTAAGCGACATTCGTATGAGCTTGCATTTCCTTCCACTTGTGTATGCATGGAAGTCAATGGAACGAAAAGTGAAGTATCGTTGTTCATTTGATATGAACTGTAGTTAAAGATGCACATTATGTATTTTGTCAGCAAAATTGTATAAATATTAATTAATGAAATATGTTATCATGCTTTTTGTTTAGTATAGTTGTTTAATACATAGTTAAGGCCAACTATTGGATTGAATTTTTTGTCAGCACTAAAAAGACTATGAAAGTCATCAAAAAGTGTGTAAGCCAAACTTTTGTAAGAATTACATTGATTCTTTCAAAAATATGAATAACTCAAGTACTACAATTTTTTTGTCAGATAATACCAATAACTGATTTTGGGTCATGACCCACCAGTTGAGACCCACTGAGATACACAACAGTTAATACAGCAAAGAATTAAGACCTTTAGGAGGAAGAGGATAAGTCCTGTTCCTCACTGCTCAAAGGTCTCTCTCTTTCCGTCTCCTAGTAGACTGGTATTTATTACTAATATGGAAAACACCGCACATCAAAGGTCCTTCTAATTTCCTGTGGTGGGTTAGCTAACAGACATCAGGATCAGATGACTGACTGAGATGAATTCAACTATCTGTCAACCCAACCGCTCTAAGAAAAATAACCCATGAAGCCCATCACTAACAGCATATCCTGTCATCAATAATTAAAAAGCACAAGCAGTCTGTGCAGCTCAACAAAAGGAAAGTAATGTGAAATATAAAGAGATTGTGACAGGAGTATTGCTGACCCTCAGACATATTCTTGGGTTTCAGACAGACAAGTTCACAGAAACAATTTTGTTAGAATTTAAAACTGCAGTCCGTAACTTTTTTGGGTTACAAATTATCCAAAATAAATTTGAGCAAATACATAACCAGCCAGTGTTCAAAACTATCTGCTTGCCTTAGCTCGATTCAAAACGGTAAGCTTGTAATAATGTTTTTAATTCCAGTGGTACTGGTCGATTTCCGCGGGAAATTCGAGAATGTCTTTGCGTCATTTCGTCACATCTGTATACATAAAGAAGGTGTCTCGGCTAGTAGGCTATATTGCGTGTGAGGATGTTGGTGGTGGAGATTTACAGCCTTTTCTCACAGCACTTGATATAATTAAACTTAGCAATTTGATGACGGATCCAGAAAGGTTCAAACGACAAATCACCAGTGACAACTGGAGATTCACCCGTTGTAAAATGCAAAAGACTTCGGACTTCGGAGTGGCTACAGAAAAAAAGAGACTGCAACCGGGCCCATGCGAAAACAAGGATAAATATCAGAAAGGCATTAAAGGAACCGTATGTAAGATTGTGGCCAAAACTGGTACTGCAATCACTTTCAAATTACTGTAGAGCAGTGTGTCCCCTCCCCCTCCCCCCTGACTCGAGGTTGCCAGCTAGGCTGCAGGATCCAGCAGGAACGTAGGCTGCTACAAGGAGCTTCCAATGGCAAGTGACGAGTCCTACACAGTACGTTTTTTTTTCTGTTAATTATGTTTATGCTTCATGAGAGATGTTTTGCGTATTTCGGATTCATAACGAGGTCTTTTAGGTTTCGTAACGTTAGACATTTTTTATCCGACACGTTTGTAGCTGTGGTAACTAGAGCAGGGCTGGCAACCCGGATGCCGAAACACTACTGACTTTGTGATTGGTAGATAGGTGGAGGGTTCCTTTAAATGTAGTCATGGAATGCTGATGTTGTTAACATTTAAAATTTGAGAACAAAGTATAATTTGCATGGTTTGACATGATATGATAAGCGATTCTTAGATTTAATCAGCGCGATTTACTGCAATGCTTTTTTTCCCTTAGTTGGTCAGAACAAAAGTGGATTTTACTTACTTGTTCAGATGACATTTTCCGGTGAAAATTCTTATGTTGGTCATACTTCCAAAAAATAAAATCTGTGATTACGAATGACAGTATCCACACCGGCGCGGTGACTGACAGCCGCACATTCTCCTCAAAACATTGGATTCATCCGCGCTGTGCCGTGCCGAGGCACAACCCACGTAAAGTTGATAATTCCGCGAATAACTGCAATTGCAGATTTCGGACAGAGATGGCGACAAAGAGGAAATACTACGGACTGCAGCTTTAATGTAATATTGATTTTGACTGATGCTGGTTGCTGACAACTGTGTGATGACAGATATTATAAATCTATGATATTTTCTTTAACACAAATTCAATAGAGCAATCAGACATCAAAACATTTGAACATACAAGAGATAATTTTCTTTTTTTTATTTACTATATTTTAATCAGTATTTTGGTCTTGTTTTCCATTAAAAACATGTAAACATCCTTAAAACAAGATACATTTACTTAATTTACTTACATTTAGATTTTAATATCTCTCTTATTTTCTTAGCCCATGGGTAAATAACAATACAGTACAGTTCAAAAGTTTGTGGTCAGTAATATGTTTTAAATGTTTTTGAAAGAAGGCTCTTGTGCTCAAGGCTGCATTTATAAAAAAAACTATGTATTAAAAAATACAGTAAAAAAGCAATATTGAGAAATATTATAAGAATTTAAAATAACTGTTTTCTATTTTAATACGTTTTAAAATGTAATTTATTCCTGTGATGGCAAAGCTGAATTTTCAGCATCATTACTCCAGTCTTCAGTCTTCAGTCAAATGATCCTTCAAAAATCATTCTAACATGCTGATTTGGTGCTCAAGAAACATTTCATATTATTATGCACATTATGTTCATATTATTAATATTGAAAACAGTTACTTAATATTTTTGCGGAAACCAAAAAAACTCTGATGAATAGAAAGATCAAAAGAACAGCATTTACATGAAATATAAAAATGTCTTTACTGTGACTTTTAATCAATTTAATGCATCCTTGCAGAATAAAAGTATTAATTTCTTTCCACAAATAAATAAATAAATTACTAACCCCAAACTTTTGAACTTCAGTATATGAATTAATTATATTATATTTATAATTATATATTATTTCATTTTATGGAATTAATTTTTTACTATGGACAATATCTAATTTGATGCTTAAAATGTAAAATTTTCTTGTTGCAATGTTTGTATTTCTACTTTGTTTCTCATCGCAGGCTCTAATTAATCGAATGGGACGGCCAATTCCACGCACTGCCGAGTAGATTTTCTGGGGCTCTAGTAAGATTTGCTCAGAGACACAGAATACCTCCAGACTTTTCAACATTCCACTAACACAGAGCGGCTGAGCTGGCCGTACTCTCACTCTTCCACAGCCTCACGTGAACTTACTGTGTCCCTCCAAACGACTGACTCGCTGGATGAGAGAAAAAACATCTGAAGCTTTTTCAATGGCTGATATACAGCTGCGGATATATGTGCGTTCCCCTTTGTCCCTTGAAACATTCATAGGATATGAGTAAGTTGTATGATTATAGTTTACAACTAAATATACAAGGACAAGATTGAGAACCACATGCTGTGCTACAGCCCTGAGAAGTATGCATAGCTTGTACCTCCATATTTCAGTAACTTCCTATTTCCCCTCAGCCTTACAGGTTCCCAACGCCTCCCTCGTGTGTATGTGATTAATATGAATGTCTGTGCACTAGCAAGCGCCCTCCATCTCTCCCTCAGAGCATTATTAAATTCTCCATCTTCTTTAGGGGCTTAAAAACTCTTATGTCAAAAGTAACATGATAGAACACCCAATATAAAACTGCTTCCTGTTCTTTAAAAATCAGTACTTCCTAAACTACATATGGTGTTTTATGGCTGAAAGTGAATACATGTGATCAGAGGAAGGTAAAAAATGGCTTAGTGTAGGATTTTCACTTTAAATGTTTCATAGACCATGCAAGAAAACAGTTGAAAGTGTCAAATCATAGTTTTTACTTTAAAAAAAATATGTTCATAGTGTATATTTTGTTTGGTTCTTCAGTAAATATATCTAAACATACAAATAAATGTTTTTTGGAGGTATTTGTTAATAATGTAAAATTATTATTTCATAAATTAAATTATTAAATTATTAAAATAATAAAATAACCTGTCTAAAGCTAAATAAATCACGTAAAAGCAAATGAATAAATAAGTACAGTACATAAATATAAACACTGCCAATGCAGTTCATTTTATTTGGATATTTTAATTGAAAACAAGCTGCTTCTCAAGTAAATGTATGTTGTTATATCAATATTTACATATTTTCTCTAAAAGGTATTTTATTAATCTATTCAATATTTAAAAGCTTTAATAAATAATACAAATAATACATTATTGCACTACTATATATAGGTGTTAGGTGTTTTGACGGAAATTGCACTTGTTTAAAGGATTCTGTCATAAGTTTTTAAATGGCAGAAATACAAAATATCACTTCAAAAGTAAACTTCTTTCTCTCTTCTCACCTTTCACTGATATCTTCAATCCTCTGGCCATTAAAGGGTAGGATGTTGGGTGTGTGGCTGTGGCAGGGGGAAGTAGGAGCAGAAGTGTGGCCTTTCCCATTTTGGAGCGAGTGTCTTCGGCTGCGTCGTCGTTCCAAACCCCGCCTCTCAGGTGTTGCCCCCACGCTGGCCCGACGCCGACTTTTATGTCCAGATGGAGAAGGCTGAGCCTCATCATCGCCATCTTCATGACGAAGGATTGACTATGGATTTACATGACCAGCAAATAGAAAATGTTGCATTAAAGCATCACAGCTAAGGATAAATCAAGGTCTATCTACGGTCCAAATTTTTGCCAAATTTTTTTTATAGTTTCCTATCATTCAGTTATACTGGTGTGAATTTGAACCTCTGGATCAATCAGATGCTGTCCAATTGAAAAGCAAACTGAGCATGTGCTAACCTCATAGATGTTGAACTGCTCCACTAGATCCAAGTCTGTCCCCTTCCTGTTGACGTGCCTCTGGGCCACGGCCTCCATGCCCTGCTCCTCCAGACTGTCCACCACATCATAGAAAGAGTCCTGGTCTGGCAGACCAGCTAATGTCTGGAGGAACACCACAGATATGTGAGAATATTTATAACAAACACATGTAACTGAGAGTGTGCAAAAAGAGTCTGAAATCTTTGAAACATATACTGTGCAGGTACCTTGTTGATAAGGGTCATGGCATAAACCAACAGCTCAGTGTCCATTCCATCTTTCTCATCCAGAATTTCCATGGCATTGGACCAGGGCTTACAGCCTGGATACACATACATAAAAGGGTCATAAACTCTTGTCCATTTAGTCAATTTAGACCTATTTAGTAAGGTTTTCATTTCAAGAATTTCACTTTTTAATGAAGCCTTTTTCTTCGTTATTGACACATTCTTCACAAGTTTGTTTTTGACTTTATGCCCACCAAATATGTCTAAATACATTTTAATTCAGAAATAGAAGAGGTGCATTCTTACGGAAAAATATGAGATGGGAGAAAAAATAATAAGTCAATGCTTTTGCCCCGAGAAACTTTGCGTTCCTTTGCAAAAACATTTGCGTTCCCCAGAGAAATGTTGTGTTCGTTCGCAAAATGTTTTGCGTTCCCCGAGAGACTCACAAAACCTTTCGAGCTCTTTGTGAGCGAATGCAAAGTTTCTCAGTGGAACGCAAAACATTTGCGATAGAACTCAAAAGCATTGACAAATAATTTTTCCAACATCTCAAATTTTTTTCCTTCACACAAAACTGAACGTCATGTAATTCACCCAATTCTTTATATGATGGTAGTTGATTTGAATTCACTGAATACAAAGAAACTGTGGATCAGTACCCTTCTTGTGGTGTTTGAAGTAAATCAGTTTAAATACGGCTGGTTCAGAAGCAAATGAGCAGCATTAGTTTGAGGAGAAAATGTCTGTTATGTAGATTATTAGCAAAAGACGTTCTGCTTCATCTGCCAGCCTGTCTGTCTCTCACTGGGAGACCAGAGACAGCCTTCTCTCCTCTTATGTAACAGTATTAAAACAGTATTAAACCCTTTTTTCATCCTAGCTGTCTTATCTTAGTAGCTCTGGTCCTATCAACACCTTTTTCCATGAGCTCAGTCCATTAATCTTGATTTACTCCTGCTGTATTTTGTTCACTCTCAAAGCATAGGTCGATAATATGAGCAATTACCAAAGAGTTGACTCAGCTAACAGATTGTTCTCAGAACTTGCCTAAAGTTCTGGTAATGTTCTCTTAAAGTTCTGAACAAATGTTCTTCCAGTAGCGTTAATATAATGTTGTTCCAAGTTATCCGGTCTTTAATGATGTTCTCAAAACGTAAAAAAATTATTTTAAAAAAGCACAGATACATCGGTCATGATTATTAAACTTTTTTTTTTTTCCTGAAACATTTTCTTTGTACGTTCATCTAACATTTTTTAAATGTTACTAGTTTCAGAATGCTTAGAGAACATTCAAAAATAATGTTTAACATTGAGAAACATACCAAATGGGAACATTAGCTAAATGTTCTTAGGACAACAGTCAAAGTTTGTTAACTGTCAGCTTCGCTTGTTGTTTCCTCTCTTCCCCTGTTTTAATCTGAAGGGAACCAAACCTCACCAGAGGAGAGAGTTTCTCCCCATCATCTCTGGCCCACAATCATTGTAACAGTCAGACTCTGGATACGAGCTCAGCTTGGACTCAAATACAGAGACTGAGAGTTGAAAGAGCTGAAAATGGATTTCCAGAGACACTGTGACAACTTTCCAAGAACATTTCACTTTCCATATTGTGTGTGTGTGTGTGTGTGTGTGTGTGTGTGTGTGTGTGTGTGTGTGTGTGTGTGTGTGTGTGTGTGTGTGTGTGTGTGTGTGTGTGTGTGTTTGTTTGTTTGATGTGTTCACACTACCTTGCTTGGTGTCTACGGTGTTGACAGCCTGGATGAGGAGGGGTGCGTTGGTCTCGGTGTATTCCACAAAAACCAGCAGCAGCTTCAGAGCAGTTTTAACAACCAACCGGAACTGCAAACATGTACACACACAAACACACACAAAAAAAGAAACAATATTTATCTCTGTACAACAACATACACCAATCTTAACATTTGCCTTTAATTACATTCTGCCTGCAGCCCACACTTGATCTTACACTGTCTAGACACTGTCTAAATTAATTGTGTATTTAAAGGGTATTAAAGCCCAGAGAACATCTTGACACTTTTTCCTGAATTGGGTACCATGCAGGATATTGATAACAACATCTGACACATGACTGCAAACTGACAGGAAGAGGAGCTACTTTAAATGTCCTGCAAGGTCTATGTGATATGACCCCTGTTTTTTCTCTCTTTCTCTCTCAGCACCATGTTCCAGAGGAGTCACGGCTTTAGCTTTTCTTATATTACTTGTAGATCCAAACTAAAATATATGTGTCGCCATTTGTTTTTTCACCTTTGTTTTTGATAGCCATAGATCTATTGGTCTAACATAGGTATTTATGTTTTTTTAAGTAATTCATATTTCTTAGCATTTGTAACATTTCATTTTATCCTGTTTTCCAATGTACTTTCTTGCCCGTGTGCTTTCCAGTGTTCTTTCTCAAGTCTCGGTTACGACTGTAACCTTGATTCCCTGAAAAGGACGCTGCGTCGAGAATGACGTTATGGGAACGCTCCGCATGACTGTGCGTAAAGCATGTGTGAAATCACTCCAATGGTGTAACGGGACGTCCTAGGCGGGTGGTGTCACGACCAGGAAACTATAACGCTAGCTTCTGATAGGATAAAGTAGTTGACAGGCATGCAGGAAGTATGGCAGGGGGACACAGCGTCTCGTTCCTCTTTCAGGGAACCAAGGTTACAGTTGTAACCGAGATGTTCCCTTTCAAGGGAACTCGCACTGCGTAGAGAATGACGCTGTGGGAACGTTTATACCCACGCCGCCATAATGACAAGTGCCTGTCTTGTATGAAATCGTGAAGAGCAGCACTAAGATTAGAGCACCTGGGACCCTGGTGTGGAGTCCAGGTCTAGGTTATAAAACCTAACAAATGTATGCGGAGAGGACCATCCCTGCATTTTGCAGGGACACACGGTAAAATAGCCTTAGAGGCAGCCATACTCATAGTGGAGTGGGCCCGGACTGACATAGGTGAATGTTGTCCGGCTGACTCATATTCAAGAGAAATAGCCTCAACTATCCACGCATTATCTGCTTAAGAGACATGATAGCAAGGAGAACTTGACTGGACTCAACTGGACTGGAACCTCCTCAATAGGCTTGAAGGGAGCCAAGGACAGGCCTTCTAACACCAAATCCCAGGCAGGCACCTTGCAGGCTCAGCCGCAAGGTACCACAGAGGAAACAGGTTACCAATGGGTCTCTCCCCAAGGACATACCACCTAAAGGAATGTGGTAAGCAGCTATGACAGCCACATAGACCTTTAAGGTGGATGGAAGCAACCCTGCGACAAATTTCTCTTGCAGGGCAAGAGGGCAGTTAACTGGGTCCAGCTGATGACCTCTGCACCAAGAAGTGAATACTCTCCACTTCAGGGCATAAAGTTTCTTCATGGAAGGAGATCTGGAGTGAAGTATGGTCTCAACAACCTCTGTTGAGAGACCATAATCTATGAGCTGGGCCCCCTCAGAGGCCAAGCCCACAGTTTCCACAACTCTGGATGGGGGTGATGAATTGGGACAGCGAGGGCAGGAAGGAACACAATTTAAAATGTTGTTTGCTCGTCATAACTCTTATATATGAGACAGACAACACCAAATAAGACAAACGATTTCAACAGAATAGTGTTGCTTTGTTTGAGCAGGCTTTATAGTTTCCTGGTCGTGACGTCACCCGCCTATGAAGTCCCGTCACACCATTGGACTGATTTCACACGTGCTTCACGGCGCAGTCAGACCAAGCGTTCCCACAGCGTCATTCTCGATGCAGCGTGAGTTCCCTTGAAAGGGAAATAAACTTAATTTAATATATATACTCTGAAAACATGCCTTACTATCTTACAAAATTTTGCTTCTGAAGTAAAGTATCTGTAATTATCAGGGATCATATATTTTTTACAGGAAACAATACAGAAATATTGATTTAAAAATGTTTAAAAATAATCTTTGCATAAAATGCATATGCTTTCAGCATTATAGATTGAGACACTGAGGCATGCTATTTTTAGGAAAACAAGGTGAAAGAGAGAAGAGCCCTTAAAGGAACACTCCACCGTTTTTTGAAATAGGGCTTATTCACTTTCTTTCCTACATTTAGATAGGTGGGCAAATGCATTTTTGTCTCAGTGCATGCATTGTTTTAGTTTGACAGGGTCGGCGCTAGCTTAGCTTAGCACAATGAATGGAATCCTTTGTTGCCAGCTAGCATGTCCTGAGTAAAAGTGATATAAAAATTTTTAAAAACCCACCTAATTACTTCTTGTGGCCTGCGTATTCACAACAAGTACAAACAGTGATGCAGATTAACACTAGGCGATTTCCTAGGCAGATATTGACTTATATATTAAGGACTATATTAGGGGGAAGCACAGGCGAAGCACTGCTACTTGGGCGTGATATCTCTGCGCCCAAGTAGCAGTGCTTCACCTGTGCTTCCCCCTAATATAGTCCCAAGTCAATATCTGCATAGGAAATCGTCTAGTGTTAATCTGCATCGCTATTTGTACTTGTTGTGAATACGCAGGCCACAAGAAGTAATTAGGTGGGTTTTAAAAAAAATTTTTATCACCTTTACTCAGGACATGCTAGCTGGCAACAAAGGATTCCATTCATTATGCTAAGCTAAGCTAGCGCCGACCCTGTCAAACTAAAACAATGCATGCACTGAGACAAAAATGCATTTGCCCACCTATCTAAATGTAGGAAAGAAGGTGAATAAGCCCTATTTCAAAAAACGGTGGAGTGTTCCTTTAAATCCAATAGACAAAAATGAAAAGTAAATAAAACAGAAGTAAAGAAGAGCAAAAAATACAGGATAATAAATGTGATTGTGAGTATGGAGGAAAGTGGAGGAACAGCGGGAGAAACAGATCTGTGTTTAATAATGTTAGAGCTGCTCTTTCAAACCATACAGTGCATTCCACATGTACCATATAACAGGAAGAGAGAGAGAAGAGGCAATAGGAAATGCATTTAAACACTGCTGTATCCAGCACAGAACTGCTCAAACATCTGCTGATTTGGTGATCACAAACATCCATTCACATCCAACCTCTACCACATACAGTACACACACGCACACAGGTTTCTATGTTTTATGGGGGCTTTCCACAGACATAATGATTTTTAAACTGTACAAACTGTATATTCGATTCCCTAACCCACTTAGCATATAAGCTGTTTTCCTCATGGGGACCAAAAAATGTCCCTACAAGGACGAGGATTTCGGATATTGACCCACCCACACACACACCTGTCCTTTCATATATGCTAATTTTTGCCACTAG
This sequence comes from Leuciscus leuciscus, assembly GCF_965113295.1. Taxonomy (NCBI): domain Eukaryota; kingdom Metazoa; phylum Chordata; class Actinopteri; order Cypriniformes; family Leuciscidae; genus Leuciscus; species Leuciscus leuciscus. The sequence goes on from NC_138744.1 coordinate 20,960,403, forward strand.
AGGGCTGGACAGGACACAGAGAGAAAATCAACCCAGAAATCACTGTGTGCCGTGCGAACCTGTGCCACACTCTGTGTGCTGGCACACCTAGAAGTTGCCCTGCTGAGTTAAAGCATGCTTTACAAACATTGGCTCAAAAGAACATAAATACAGGGGAAAAACAGGAAAGTCAGTCATGAACACTGCGTGCAAAACTACGGCACCCTCTGAGTATTGTTCAAGCTGGCACACCTGGAAGCTGCCTTAACTTAAAACATTTGCAAACACTGGCTAAAAAGAACATAAATACAAGAAAACGTACCTTTCGGTCCTTATTGAATTCATTACTTCTGAACAAAATAATAGATCTGGTAGGCTCTCAAAACAAGTGTTTCTGATCTACTTTTGAACTACTTTTTGAAGTTTTCAAGACTAGGTTTTAAAACCAAGCAATAAAATGTATTAATATTACTATGAAGTGCATAGGTTCCAGCAATATGCAAAATTATACAACTGACATAGGAGGAATAAATGTGATTAGTGTGTCAATATTTTCTTATTTCCATTACATTTTTATTTGAATATTATTTATATTATTTATTTTATAAAATAATTGTCATAAGCATGCACATTTCTTATGTGCATTGTCATAAGCATGCACCGATATTCTGGTGAAACCAATAAGCCAATAATATTCATGTTCTGGCATACCATTTTGTCTAAATAAATGAGAAGTTAAACACTAAAAACCAAAATCAACTGTTTTAAATAAATTACTTCAACTGTTTTAATCTACAAGTGAATTTAGGCGTCAACACATTAATCTACATGATTGAAAAAATTAATTGTGAGATTTTCTAAAAATAACATTTAACGGTGTTATTAAATTATTGGTGTTTTTACATATTAACTTTAAGTGAGCATTAGATGATGGCAAAGGCAATCTAAATATAAAAAAGGCAAATAAGCATGCAAAACAAAATATTTAATATTGGCTAACTGTCATACATGTTTGTGGTTTGGTTTCACATTCATGTTTTCATGTCTCTTAATTTAAAATGTTGTCATAGTCATGTTTTCTGTTTCATGGCATGTAATCCTGTCATATGTTCTTGCCATGTGGGTTCCTTTAGTTCATGGCTGCGTTTAACTCCACTTTTAGACACACTCGCATATCGGTTATGTGCATTTTTTATGTTATGTAAATATATCAGTGTAACAAGTCATCCACTGGAAGAAGAGTTGGTAACACTTTATTTTATGGTGTCATTGTTACATACGTTACATGTAATTACTATAGTAATCTATCTATAAATTACAGAAACGTCTGTCTGTCTGTATGTCTGTGTGTCTGTATGTCTGTTATTCGCATATCTCTCGAACCGTTAGTCCGATGGATTTCAAACTTGACAGGTGTCTTGCTACGGGCACGAGTAAGTGCAGTGCCAAGTTTGACGTTGTTTGGATTAGAAATGCAAAATATATCGTTAAATATATCAGTAAAAGAAGCACTTAGAAGGTTGTGGTTTAAAAATAAACATTCTGACATTAGAGGGTTGTATCGGTCAAAGAAGCCCCAAGAAGGTTTTGGTTTAAAAATAAACATTCTGACATAAACACTCTGACAGCTACACTGTTTACTTCTGAATATTATATTTTATTCACGGCCATCATTTGTAGTAGCCTATTCACAAACTGTTCGCTCAACCGTAGCATTTTTTCGGAGTTCACTGTGTAGCCTGCTCCCTGAATCGTCGAGTTCACTGTGTAGCCTGCTCCCTGAATCATTGTGCTTATTCATTTGTGGATGTTAACTGAATCTGTAAGTCAGCTATACTATTTACTTCTGAATATTATATTTCATTCTGGTGCGCTTAACGTTATCGCTACTGTGTAATAGTAGCCTATGCTATTCACCAACTAAACATATCCTATTCAATGCATTCACAGTCTCTTTCACGGGCATCAATTGTAGTGGCCTATTCACAAACTGTTTGCTCAAGCATAGCGTTTTCTCTGAGTTCACTGTGTGCTTTCTACCATGCACAAATAAAAATGTCACTGAACTTTTGCTGTGTAATTGTAACAATGAGCACTCAAACACACCAAACCAACAATTACTAAAAACACACACAAAAACTGATTTTGCACGGGCATTTTGCACTAGTAACTATAAATGATGCATAATTACATGCAGTTAACCCTAAATCAAACCCTCATCCTAATCCTAACCCTATAGTAAGTACATGTAGTTAATTATTATTACTCAGTACTTAAATGTATAATTACACTGTAATACCGACACCTTAAAATAAAGTGTAAACGAAGAGTTAAATGACCAACTTGAATCACTGCAAAAAACATCATGAAGTTAAATACACACTCTCATTTACAATTTTAACAGTGAAATTTCCTTTACCTTTGATCCAACCAGTGTGTAAAGCCACTGTACAGTTTCATTGTGTCTGATAAGCCCATTCATTCCATCCACGTACAGCATGATTTGTCCAAGAGCTAAAAGAGAGAAAGAGAAATATATATAATTAGGTTGCTATGCAGGTTTTAATGTCTTTCAGCGCATGGCTATACGGTTGGCTGAGGTGTTCTGTGTATTGCTACCTAGATATTCTTGTCCTTTGCTAAACTTAATATTCAACAATATTATTGATTTGACTGCACTGACACTATTGGATGAGAACTGAACTGAGCTGGACGATGACATCACTGTTTCCTGCAGAACTGTTATAGATTTAATAATTAATGATCTTTACAACAGAATTGAATCAACACTGAACTGACTTCAGCTGAACAATGACACTATTTTCTTTTAGAGCTGATGTACAGCCGATATTAACTGCATCATTGAATCATTCTCCTGTTATCACTGTAAATCTGCTTTGAAACAATCTGTATTGTATAAAGCACTATTTAAATAAAGGTGACTTGACTTATAGCTTGGGTCCAGTATTTGAACCATATAAAATAGAGATAAAATAAAATAATATGAAATTATTATTCAATAAATAAATAATACAAGTTGTTTGATTAAATAATAATGTAATATTCCTTTGATCAAATAATAATAAACATTCTATTTTATTGGAATGAACTTTTTTAAATGAACTGTTGCAGATAACGTTAAGTAACTTTACATACATTTACATGCTTATTTATGCTTACAATATACATTTATGCTACAGCAAAATCTTTTATCCATATTGCATTTAAGCTATAGAGAGCTTTTTATCAGATCATATATTCCTTGGGAATTGAACCCATGACTAGTGCCATGATTGAGCCACAGGAACACAATAAATAGTTCACTGCTTTGAAGTCAAGTTCATCAATTACTGTACATCTACTGGCATAAAATTAGAACTTTATTTCATGTGTTTTAGCGTGGGATTTGAACCTGTAGAGATTTGTATCAGGAGTATGAATTTAACCTCTGGCCCACCTCACCATTGGATTATTCCTCATATGCACAAGTACATTTAGCAAGTGTTAGTTCCTAACGTTTTTTAGTATATAATATTACTTGATCAAAATTGTGTGCTTTGAAAATTATTTTCACTTGAAATGCAACAGTGAAGCAAAACTGCTTCATTCCACTGGGTAAGAGCTTGTGTGTGTCTTTGCATGAAAAACAGCAGTGATACAGCAGTGTGGTCAGTGTTTCCATTGTCTCCTTAGCAACTCAGGGGAGGTCTTCTGGTGAAGGAAGTGTCGTGACAGAACTCGAACTATAAAGAAAACTCTACACACGCCAATGAACCCTCACATATGTGTCCAAAGTTTAAAGTAATCAGAGTACAAACAGATACAGCCCTCTATATGTGAAGAGCAGGATTTTGTTCTGATCAAAGTGAAGAGTGTCAATGAGATCCATCTGGAGCTGTCTGAATACACAATCTGCTGCAAAGAATTATTGTAACACACACACATTAACTCACCCGCTCCCTTTAACAGGTTAACCGTTCTCAAATAAACAACTGAACTTTGCACAAAGTTTAAGGACTGTTACACTTTCAATCTTGACACAGAAATATACAAACACACATCTACAAAACCACATTTATAGGTTAATGCATTCAAGTCGCATTGTTGAGAGAGTGTTCTGGAATTTTTCGAGGTAGTGGAGTGTCAATTAAACCATGAAGGCGGAAGCGAACTGACCTAAGCTTGTGTGTTTGGATAGCCTAGTTATAAATGCAGCTTCAATGTTTTTTAAATTTTGCAATTTAATACATAATGCATAATGAAATCATTAATGCAATAAGCATTACGATTGGATAGTAACTAAAGACTTCGTATAGCACCATAGTGAATGTGTCGTATAAATGTTAGGAACAGTTATTTACATATAAACTAATGTTATTACTTGTAACCAAGATTTTCAGTAATTTAATAAATTCTATAATAGGACACAGCAGATTAGATAAAAAGTTATAAACAAATTAGGGCTGTGAAACGATTAATCACATCCAAAATATAAGTTTGTGTTTATATAATATATGTGTGTGTACTGTGTATAATTATTTTGTATATATAAATACACACACATGCATGTATATATTTAAGAAATATTGCATGTATATACTGTATATATATATATAAATAAAAATTCTTAAATATATACATGCATGTGTGTGTATTTATATATACAAAATAATTATACACAGTACACACACATATATTATATAAACACAAACTTATATTTTGGATGTGATTAATCGCGATCAATCGTTTCACAGCCCTAAAAAAGATAAATGTCACTCCAACCATGTAACAATACCATTCAATCACATTCTATGAGATTTTACTCATACACCAACTTTATGAGCACATTTTACTGAAATTCATACTGAAATCTTCCTATGAGGAGTTCTTTAAAGCTTATTTAACAACAGTAACCAAGGGGGCGGAGTTTAAAAAAAGGAAAGATTGATACTGATTTTAAGTTGCAATGGTGAATGTTGACTGTAAAGGTTAGTTTCTATTCTGTGCACTGTTGATGTAGAACAGGGATTAGTTTTATGAGGTGACAGGGTTGTGCACAGAAATAATAAAATAAATAATAGAGTGCCAAAAGTGCTTCCTATCTTTGTCGGTACGGACACTGCCCAATGCATCTATTTGATTCTGACCAAAATGATTTGAATGCACATTATAATTACGATTTCCGAACTTCCATGGAGGGAAAGGCAGCATATGTTCAAGCTGAGAGACTCCATGGACAGGCAGGAGTCATAACAAACAGACATAGAGCAGTTTAAATATTGCTCTTGAAGCCTGAAATCTCAGCCTGTGTGGCAGTGCAGTGGGGAAAACATTTGAGCAGGCTGATCCACCCAAGCGTAACATGACTTCCATTTGTAGCAGGACACGTAAAGCAGGTCATAACAAGAGCTCAGGGAACTCCATAGGAGGCCACTAAAATCACAGAGCTTCCATTTGACTGGAAAGACTTGAGGAAGAAATAAAACTGAGAGCACTGACAAAGACACAAGCAACAACGGTTGAAGGTCACTGTGACTTTCTGAGCCTTAGCTCAGCTGAAGAAAGAGTTCTTTCTCCATTGAAGGGACAAATATGTCCTCACACAGATACTATACATAGCTAGCTTGCCATTTTAGACATACACATAGGGTTGTTTTTTTCAGCCTTTTCGGTAATTTTTGGGGGTAACTTTTTCAGTGTTTGGGTAGTTTTTGTGTTAGTCAGCTCCTGGGTCAGACGTAACAACCCAGCGGTTGAGTTATTTATCGCAGGCTTGTTGTAGTTCTCAAAGCCATCGAATTGGGGCATGTCTTTGGTTCGTGTAATTTTTTTTTGTATACATAAAATAAGTACTGTGCTGTAAATCATTTAATATTATGAAAATCAACATACAGGATGAGATGTGAGTCACCTAAATTAGTGTCGAATCAGTGTTCGAATCAGTAATGGGCAGGTTATGGAATCATATTTCAGCATATTTCAGCTTTGAGTGAAATGCAGAATAGCAGTCTGAAGTCAGCAGTTCTCACGCCGAACACAAATCCAGCTCCGGCACAGAGACTGGTCGATTACACTTGAATTAATTCATTTAGTTTCATTTTAACTTCTTGTGTTTGTAAAACAAGTTTAAATGTAGGCAATATTGCATAGCCTACATATTAAAAAGGTATAAAATATGCTACACTGTAAAATATGATACTCATCGCAAGCAAAGGAATGTTATCATGTAAACCAGTAGTTGTGTGTACTATTTTATACAAGTTTAGAGGATTTAAGTTAATCTGTAAGCACTAATTCATATATGAAAAAAATTTAAAATAAAATACTATTATATAAAAAATTTATGAATAAAATCAACCTATTATGCTGAGTTAAATAAACAACCTAATTTGTTGGGTAAAATTGGCCTAACGTGTTCTGTCCTATATTTACCTAGCCCCTGGGCTAAAAACAACCCAAATTGGGTTGTTTTTAACCAAGTGTTTTTTAGAGTGCATGTTTAGCAAAATGGTGTCCGTCCAGAGATTGACACACTGTCTTCACGCCAGACCGTTGAAAGAAAGATGAGCTCTACTGGACTCACACAATGAGGTTGTTTGATAAATAGCATACCTAAAGCCTGACTGAATGCGTATACATGGACAGAGGCTTAAAAGTGGAGTCCAAGACATCTACACGCTCACCAGCACATGTACTCTGAATTTTCATTATAAAATTTCAAATCAGCAATAAAACAATAGTAAAAACATAGCATTAAGTTAAACAGACAATGAATCAGTGACAAAAGGCAGTGTCTAACACATGCCAAGTTCTTAGTTTGAAAACAGTTTGTTATCATATATGAATGTCTTAATCTTTTTTTTTTTCTTTTTTTTTGGGGTAAATAATAATAATAATGATAATCATCATCATCGACAACCTGAACTGATCTTGCCTTCAAAAAAAAAAAAAAAATCTTGACACAGACATGAGGGTCCTGTTGAGCCACTAAATGGACATGATGAGGAAAAAATAAAATAAAAATGAGACGGGAGGAAAAATATATTTCAATGCTTTTGTGTTCCCTCTCAAACTTTGCATTCGGTCGCAAAGAATATAAAAAATTTGCGGGGGAATGCAAAAGCTTAGTTTTTTTTTTTTTTTCACCTCATTTTTTTTTTCCATCACGACGTTCCTTTAGGGGCTCCAGAGTTGATGTGGTTGCACCATAATAACTTTGATTTGGCAGACAAAGTTTTACCAAAATGTTTCATATTTTAACATTTTTGTTTCAATGTTTCATATTTTAACATTTTAAAGCATAATATTTAACAAAAATGCTTTACTGTTGCCAAACTACTTAAAATGTTTCATTTTCAAAAATCCCATCCTTTTAGTGAAGCTTTTTATATAATATGTGACCCTGGATCACAAAACCAGTCACATGGGTAAACATTTTTTGAAATTGAGATTCATAAATGACATGAAAGCTGAATAAATAAGCTTTCCATTGATGTATGGTTTGTTATGATAGGGCAATATTTGGCCAAGACTATTTGAAAATCTGGAATCTGAGGGTGCTATAAAATTGAGAAAATCGCCTTTAAAGTCGTCCATTTATGTTCGTGATTATGCTGCATTCACTCACAAAAATAAATGTTTTAGATATTTACGGTAGGAAATTTACAAAATATCTTCATGGAACATGATCTTTACTTAATATCCTAATAATTTTTGGCATAAAAGAAAAATCGATAATTTTGACCCATACAATGTATTGTTGGCTATTGCCACAAATATACCCGTGCAACATGTGACTGGTTTTGTGGTCCAGTGTCATATATATATATATATATAATAACAAAAATACCAGGGTGGTGCAAATTTACACCTAAAAGAAAATATCACATACATTTTAATTTCAAAATAAAGCATATGCATCACAGAAGATGTCTATTCAAGTTAATAGTATGACTGTAATGTATTTAAAACAGATTATCTTAATTAAGTGAAATAAACATCGCCCCAGAAGATGACAGGCTCTTTTAACTGTAAGGCGAGATTTATTGAGTGTTACAATTTCTCCCATTCATTTTTCTACAAAAGGGTCCGTCTGCTCCTCCTCACACTGTCTCCGTCTCAGTGCTAAAAGTCCAAAGCTCATCCAAAGCTAAAAGTCTTTTGTTTCGGTCTGGCTTTGACGACAACTGAAAAAAGATCATTTATATCTCCTAACTGTGACACTAAAACCCATTTAGCAACACTGCTAAAGTAACTCTACTGTTTCCTGGCACCTTCTTCAGCTTGCAGCTCCGGATTGTACCTGAAACGATCCGTTGAAGCTGGAGCAGAGCCTGCAGGACAACGGCTGCCAGATTCCCATAGCAAGAAAAGAGAGAGGGAGACCGAAGGAGAGCAGAGCGATGACCAGGCTGAACTCTGTCTACTGCGTCTCCACATGGGAGAATGAGGAGTTATGAATGCACCACACGCAGGCCAAGATTCTCAGGTGCAGCCGTCTGGTGTGTGTGGCTGGCTGCTGGAGTGACTCTTCATCTTTTATCAATCAAGGCTAATTACTCAAAACATGTCAGTGACAACATTCCACATGTGTTTTTTTTTTTCCCTTTTCTTTCTGCTCGCACACAGTTGCAAGACTACCGGAATGACACATGCACACAGTCGCTCGTTCACGAGGTGCTGCAATGTCTCCAGAGTCCCTTCGGAGCAGCAGCACACACACTTTTCACTCCATATCGAAGCACATCACTGTTTGTAAAGACATGAACGACCCTGCAGACAGACGGCCAGGGCGTTCGGTGAGAGAGCTGCTGAGAGACAGGTGAGAGATATAATGAGCTGCTCTTCATATGCTTCACGAACCAGAACATTCCAGAAAGCTCCCAACAGGAGGGTTTCAACACATCGGCTCTGAATGAGAGCACAGGAGATTAAAGCTGCGGGTAATGAGAGCTAAACCGAGCTGATTAACCAAACCAAACGTAATCATTAAAGGGGTGGTTGATTATGATTTCACTTTTCTAACTTTAGTTAGTGTGTAATGTTGCTGTTTGCGCAACATCTGCAAAGTTACAATGCTCACAGTTCAAAGCAAAGGGAGATATTTGCTTTTAAAGAAATTGCTTTTTAAGGACTACAACAAACGGCTGGTAAGGACTACACGACATTCCTCCCGGGTTAGTGACATCACCAACCCTAGAATTTACATAAACCCCGCCCCCAGAACACGATTTATAGATTATCAAGACAGGATATGCTAATCAATGACTAGAAGATAACTTCACATAAGCTACATAAATTAATCTACTAACAATTCAGAAATGTCCTGTTGCACTCTACAGTATGTTATCACTTCTTCTTGAGTCTTTCTATCATTGACTCCATTGACATCATGACTCCAGTTTGAACATAAAAGGCTAAAAGTGTTTGAAATTTTCAGTGCATGTCTGTGTGAGGTAAAAGGACACAAGCTGTTGAAGTTCCGCCCTCCGTGCCAGGAGCAGCAGCTCATTTGCATTTAAAGGAACAGACACAAAATGGTGTGTTTTTGCTCACCCTCAAAAAGTGACAAATTTAACATGCTATAAAAAATATCTGTGGGGTATTTTGAGCTAAAACTTCACATATACACTCTGGGCACATCAGAGATTTACTTTACATATTGTGAAAAGGGCATTATACCACCCCTTTAAATCATTTAAACAGATGTCAAATATGTTGTTCGTCTTCATTTGTTTGACTGACAGCATTTTAAGTTAAGCTCAATCGACAGCACTTTTGGCATAATGTTGGTTACCATAAAATTAATTAGGACTTAAAAAGAGCAAAATCGAGGGTTACGGTGAAGCACTTTCAATAGAAGTGAATGGGGCCAATGCTCCTGCCAACACTACTGTTCAAAAGTTTGGGGTCAGTGAGATTTTTTTTAAAGAAATAAACTGAGTAAATTCAGCAAGGATGCATTAAATTGATCAAAAATCCCAGTAAAGACATTTATAATGCTACAAAAGCTTTCTACTTCAATTAAATGCTGTTCTGTTGAACTTATTATTCAATAATAAATCCTAAAAAAATTACATTGCGGTTTTCATAAAAAAAGTTTTCAACAATGATAATAATAATAATAAATGTTTCTTGAGCCTCAAATCAGCATATAAGAACGATTTTTGAAGGATCATGTGACGTGAAAATTTAGATTTGCCATTGCAGGTTGAATTACATTTTAAAATATATTATAATTTGAAATTGTAATAATATTTCACAATATTACTCTTTTTACTGTATTAAATATATAGGCTGGGTGGAAGCAGAGGTTAAAATCTGGTTTTCTGAAACCTTCTGAAATCCCTCACTCATGGCCAGCTCCACAGTTGGGAATCCCTGTCTGTTTCTCAAGGCTTTTAAATTCTCTATCCACATATTTAACCATTAGTTACCATGACTCCATCCCAGATGTCATGCGCAGTGGCCAGAACTTGGCAACATTCTGTTTTCTCTCTTATGGTCTTTTCTTCTGCACCCCTCATTTGTTTCATTTACATTTCAAATTTCCCCTAGAACTGGGTCAGCCAAATTTTGGGCCTGTCTGTCAACATGCTACATTTATTTTTATAAGGCTACAGGCCTTCTATCAAGGTTCTACTCTCCGCAACATACAAGAGAGCTTTTACTGCGCTCAACACTTTTCTAAATCCAGCGAAACAAAGTCTGCCGCAGCTATCGGTGCTGTTAAAGTCAGGTATATTTCTTTTGTTAAACCACAAAGTAGAAACAATCTGCAAATGTTTCCACAGAGAAAGAATGTGGGTTCTCTCCCCCACCGGACATGATAGCCTGGTGGTGCTTTTGGGGCAGACTGATGACAAAGAACTTTTCCCAAAAACGTTGACTTATTCTGACTTCCCTTCTAGTCTGATTGGGTTTTGATTTACCCTCCCTGTTTCCTAATGAGACAGCTTTATTACCGGTGCCCATTAAATTGCCATTACGGGCAGTTTCAGGATGCAGTAAATTCAGTGAAAGCTCATCATTACGAAATCAGCCGAACCCAGTGAAAACACTTGCGTCCTGTTACTGCTGTCCCACTTCAGCCCGTTCACAGCTAGCAGGTAAATCAAGGAGACACTGATTCAAACAGGCATATACATATAGAAAACAAATGGTAAACTGAGCCAGGCTCAGAATACTCAAGAATGTATGCACATCTGAAGTGTGTGATATAAAAAAAAAAATCATAACTGGAAGAAATAAAAGTTACAATCGAGATATAAGTGAATTTTATGAAAAACAAAGTAGTAATTCTGAGAAATTAAGTCACAATTGTGAGAAAAAAATCATGGTTGAGATTTAAAGTTGAATTTTTTGGGAAAATGTAGCAACTAAGAGAAATTAAGTCATAATTGTAAGAAATAAAGCCACGGTTGAGATGTATAGTTTAATTTTATGAGAAATAAAGCAGCAATTATGAGAAATTAAGTCACAATTGTGGGAAACTTACATTTGAATTCTTAGCGAAATAAAGAAATTTAAATTTGAATTCTTACCGAAATAAAGTATCAATTACAAAAAAAGTCACAATTGTGAGAAATAAAGTCACAGTAAAGCTATAAAGTTGATTTTTTTGAGAAATAAAGTAGCAACTATGAGAAAAAAGTCAATTGTGAGAAATAAAGTCACAGTTCAGATATAAAGTTAAAAAGTTTAGAGAATTTTTCAAGAAAAACATTGCAATTGTAAGAAAGTCACAACTGTGAGAAATGAAGTCAGGGTTGAGATATAAAGTTGAAAGTTTAGAGAAATAAAGACTCACTTACAAATCAATAAAGTTACAATTGTGAGAAATAAAGTTGTGGTTGAGATATAAAGTTGAATGTTATGAGAATTAAAGTAGCAATTACACAAAAAGTCACAATTGTGTAAAATAAAGTCACAGTTGAGATATAAAATAGGAAAGAAAAAAAACATGCTGTGTGAAAAAAGTAAAACAGTATAATCTTTTCTGTTCATCACCTGGTGAGCTACATCTATTCATAAAAAAATATTTTAGTATTTAAAAATATAATATTTTCGACCACTCAGTAAACATTTGAAATTCAGTGTAAACACTCAGGTTATTTGCCACTCTGATTATCTCTGGTGTGCCGTACACCATGATTCTTTTGAGAAGTGGTCAAGAAACATGAGCCATATTGTTTTCGTGGATGATCAGGTTTTGGCACACTTAATAAAATGGAAAAACATAGAAATCAGCAGACGATTTCAAGTGAACACAAATGCTGGAGAGAACTGCAGAAGAAATAAACTGCTGAAGGATGAGCCGCAGTGAATTGTTATGGCACTTCAGAGGATGCTTATGATGCTTTGCATTGCACTCAATATGATGAAATTGCACTCGGTAAAAGGTTGCAGAGACTATTAGTCATTAGCGATGCTAACATTGACAACTTTAACGGCTAGCGGCCATAAATCCAGCTTTATATTCTTGCTCTGAATCATTCCAATGATCTTCCATACAGTGGCTGACTTCATGTTTTGGGCCAGAGCCAAATACTCTCTTCATGATTTATGCGCATGCATGCACGTATGGTTGTAGCCCAGGACGACGTACGCGCAGACATATGTGTGTAAAGGCCAAAGTGTTAGTGTGTTTTTAGCGTAGCCAAGTCCTTATGGTGCAAATAATCAGAGTCCAGGAAACATCACACATTCTTATTCTTTAGCACCTGCACATGGTGAAAAACAAGCTAGATTTCAATCTAAATGTAAGCACCACACTATACAGTGTGTATGTTTATTGTGTTGTCGATGTGTGATCACTAGTGATGTACTGGACAATCAAAAGGAGGTGGAAAAAGCCGTCGGACAGTTACAAACTCATGCAATGAAGCATGAAAAACAGCAGCATGAAAAACAAACATGTAATTTAAATAACAATGCAACAATATTAGAACGCTCACATTTCACTATAATCACTCAAATTGTCACTCATGCAACTGTTTGCAATCTTGTGCTTTCTAAAGGGCACAATAAATGTCTTATTTACACTGTGTCTAGAACTTTTTGATTGTGAACATTCCGGTTTTGTCGTGTCACTCGAATTCAGGGTATATTGGGTGTTACACATTTACACCGCAAACAGCTTTGTCTTCCACATCTTAGTGGGATTGTTGTGGCATATTCACATGTATTTTTCAAGGTAAAAAGATTTTATTTCTATTTAATTTTTTAGAAATATCAAGCATTTACAGAGCCCTGCACAACATGCATAAATATATATTGTGGCAACAAATTAAGAAACAAATATTATGGTTATTAGTAAGGCCGCTAACTAAAATGTTAGACTGAATTAAGACAACCTGGCCATGATCTACTTTAAGAATTTGTTCACTTATTATAAGTGTCTATAAAGGGCTGCAGTGATGAGGAATTTTTGTACACTGGTTCATCACACACCTTCGACAAAATGATAGGATTTTTCCATTGGCTTTGGGATTATTGCAGAAAATAAGCTCTGTGAACAAAAAAAAGTTTATGATCCATTAAAATATTGTTCATCATGATAATCTTGATGAATCTTGAAAATGAGCACAACTTTCATGAATTTTGAAGCCTAACAATCACCAGAAGTAAAAAGCTAAAGGTAGACTATAAATGAACTAAACCACGGTCACATGACTTCAACATCAACTCCATTAAGCTTGCGACAACTCTTTCAGTTTATAAAAAAAACAAAAACATACAAGACGATAATTAGCCATTGTTATTGGCACACAAACTTTGTACCGAGCATCTCTAGTGATCACTATCAAAACCATTGAGCAGTGTCCCTACTGAAGTATTGGAATCTCCAAAGAGCTGCTATGAATCACTGGGTGAAATACTGTTGAAGTGTATGTCTGTCTCAGACAGCAGCCGAGGGGGGAAAGAAAGAACAGCATCTGTTGAAAAAGAGCTTCACATCATGTTTTCTTGCGTGTTGCAGCCCGCCATGAGATTAAAGTCTACATTGAAGAGCATGTGAATGGAAATATTTTGATTTCCTCAGACAACTAAACTAGCTATAATTATCAATCACCACAAATTATCTTTAGTAAAACTGAGCTCATTTCAGTTCAAAATCGTTCAAAAACCATAGTGAAATGTTTTAAACAACAGCATAATCAAATTAGGCAAAATATTAATGAACATTTTACTTTGTGGACATCACTTGAATCTGCATGATTGAATCACTTGAATCACACAGATTCTGTGTGGGCCTGATGTTTAAGGAAAATGTAGTACATATGCTAAAAAAAAATTCTTGCAATGTTAAGGAAACGTTCAGGCACATGGCGTGGGGCCGTTTGGAGCAGGTCCGTCAGAATGTAGGTCAGTCAGGTGGGGCTGAAGTTAAACTGAGGTTAAACTCCATAGCAGCGATGGAGGCTCTGGATCTAAAGTCACACTGACTTAGCCGCAACCATCCACAGTGTTCCCAACAGAGTAAACAGACTCAAACAGATGCTGACAACACCACTGCTGCCACACACAGTTCAGAGAGAGTAATATGCTCTCCTGCTCCACATGTATGTTTCCAATCACCACGCTCTCTTTAATCAAATCAGGAAGTTAATGGCTTCACGGGATCATTAGAACAAACTCTTGTTGAAAGAAAGCAAAAGGATAAGAGAGGAAGTCTTATTTATTGTGACGCTACACAGTTTTTTGAGTTCCTCATGCTTGGCAAGAGGCTATGTGTAATTAAGTCTAATGGTAAAAATAGAAGGCACTTCTGGTAAACACTTTCTACAGAAATGAACTTGACCCATGTTATTCATCACAATAATATACACTCGGCGGAAGTCTTTAATGACTAAAGACTGTTTCTGCTTTGATGCTGCGGATATTTTCCTATCGATTCATGCTAACGCCATGTAAACCACAAACGGCTGACAAAAAAGGAAAATAAAGAACTCAGGATGTTTTTTTTTGTTGAGGTTTTTGTTTCGATAAGACAAGAAAGGATACTTTGAACCCATTGGGAAGACTGTTTTTCAGGGTTTTTAAAGGGACAGTTCTCTTTAAAATCCAATAATTTGCCATTATTTAAACACCCTCTTGTTGTTCTGAACCTGTATGACTTTCTTTCATGGAACACAAAATGTTTTTTAGTTGTTTTAAGGATCTATTGGTTGTTTGTTTTTCTTATGCTATTACAATGAAAGGTGACTGCAGCTTTCAAGATTCAATAAGGATCGGATCACTGACTCATTGAGTCAATGGGCCCTATCTTGCACCCAGCGCAACTGACTTTGTACACCGACGCATGTATCATTCCTATTTTGCACCCGACGCACAGCGGACTTTTCCCTCGACAGACGCACGTCGGTAAATTATGGAATGAACTTGCGCTCCCGGGGGCGTTTCAGCGAAAAGAGGAGGCGTGTTCCGGTGCAAACGTTCCCTGGTGCTATTTTGCAGTTCCAGAAAACAATTCCGCCACAGACCAGGAAAAACCTATTTTAAAGTCAGTGGCGCGTTTTCAGTGGCGCGTTCAGATGCTATTTTAAGGGCGTATGCTTGGCCATAATGTAGCGTGTGCACAACGCGCATACACTTTGCTTCTCTCATCTACACACAGACACAGCAATTGCCATTTTTACAAACCATACATAATTACAAGGAAAAATATTCCACATGAGGGAAATCATTGTGGTGTCCATGAAGATGTGAAAAAATGGGCATAAATCTAGCTTACACATTTACCAAAATTATTATACTCCTGTTAAACCGAAGCTAATCTGGGTGGGTTTCTCCCATCCCCATACAATGTCACTTTTCTGTCTTTTAGGGCCCTGACGAGAACGTCGGTCTCCTCGGCTGTGAACCGCTCCTGGCGTGTGCCTGCAAATCCGCCATTATAATAGCAAACTGCCATGGAACAAGCGCGCC
This sequence comes from Leuciscus leuciscus, assembly GCF_965113295.1. Classification (NCBI taxonomy): domain Eukaryota; kingdom Metazoa; phylum Chordata; class Actinopteri; order Cypriniformes; family Leuciscidae; genus Leuciscus; species Leuciscus leuciscus. The sequence continues at coordinate 20,976,312 of NC_138744.1, forward strand.
TGCTTTTAAAGGGAATGTGAGATGATGCTCTGATTGGTTTATTTAACGTTATGCCCAAATCACACCTATGAGTAATGTAGCTACTTCAGACCAACCCATTTTAGATTTGCTTCGAGCGCAAGAGTCATTTATCCCCCGGTATAATAGCAACAGCGCCCGAGATCCGCCCACAAAGTTACTTGCGTTTCGCATTTGATACTTGCGTTTCAGATCGTTAAAATAGGTCCCAATGAGTAAGTGAGTGAACTCAAGAACCAGGGCTGCTTTAAAAGCTGAGAATTGCTGCCTTTGATTCTATTACAGCTGAGAAATTAATGTTGTAGTAATTGCATATTTGCTTAGTTATCACCAAAGCTAGTTGATTATTATAACATTGTGCTGCCATAGAAGTCTGTCCAGAGTCAGTTTTAGGAGGTACCTTCGTGTGCAAATGCTGCCCGCCAAGTCATTACCTTATGGCAGCGAGGCAACAAATCAGCTGCCTAAACTTTTAGTCGCAGACCTGATCAGTTTGATTTTTGAATAAACCATTCAGACTTGTTTCTATGAACCGGATTAGCCAATTCGTCCAAGAGAAGGATTCGTTCACAAATCATACATTGCTATCGAGCCCCTAAGGGGATATACTGTAGGTGACATAGTGTTCACACTTGGCATGTTTGATTAGATTAAAACGAAACCTGGTGCGATTGTTCTGATAGTGCCGTTCATTTGAACATGTGAACACTAAAAACCCTGGTGTGCACAAAACAAGCAGACTGAGACCGCTGAAAAGATGGGTCTCGGTCCACTCCCAAACAAACTCTGGTGCGGTTCGAAGGAAATATGAACGCAATATGTCATACAAGTCAACCAATCAGGTTGTGAACATATCCCTATAATTTAGGTTCGGTGTTAAAAATGGCAATCTGATTGCTAAGCGGACCAGGACTAATGTTTTTTTTTTTTTTTTTTTTTTTTTGTCTGGAAAATTGAGATGGGAAGGAAAACGCTTTTGTGTTCTATCGCAAAAGTATTGCATTCCCCTGAGAAACGTTGTATTTGCTTGCAAAAAAATTGTGCTCTCTCGCAAAAAAACATTGTGTTACAAGAAACTTTCTATAGAAGAAAGAAAATCGTACAGGTTTTTGGTTATTTTTGGGTGTGAAATACGATTTGAACCTTAAAACCATCAAGTCACATACTCTGCGATCAGTAGAGAATCTGCAGTGGTTTGCTGTGTTTGGCGGCTGCCCAACAGGTCTTGTTTCGCCTGTGATTCTAAGTCTTGGGAAGAGGGGGAAACCCTTCAGCACGGCACAGAGGAGGCCTGGTGCTAAGGCTGATCCACTCCCATATATTGACAATGACCTCATGAGGTCATCATTTCTCAAAAAAATTTGTCATCTCAAGCAAGAACTGGAAAAGCCTTAATCTGGCAACTAAAGCATTATATTAAAGGTTGTTTACCTTGGGAAACAGACAATACAGTAAGGGGGGAAAATTATAAACTCACAATATTGTGTGACATACAGTATAGTTTTTTTATACTTTGACTTAAAGAGACATTCTTAAAAATGTGTTATAAGTTTTGAAGGCTGTAGGTGAGTGTATGTGGAAAGTATGTGCTCTTCTTCTCCTGGGAACTCATTATGAGAACATAGAGCCGGGTTCTGTTGCCGTGGTCGTGCCAGTTCTGGAGATTCCCTTCTGGAACAAGAGCTGAGCACCCATCTAGACTACTGTACGAGAAAAAAAAAAAAAAACCTCCACCTCCCCAGTAAACCATACAGCGTATGTACATAAATGTAACAGAAAGAGAAATTCTTGAATTTTATAAGAATTCTCATTTACCTATATTAGAGAAAGTGAAAAGAATCAGACTGACAGATTCAGTAAGTATATCAGAACATTTTTTTATCTGTTTTATAGGCTCTCATCAAAAAAATGATTGCCTAAAAATGTATCAGTTTTTATTTATCAGCAATAATGAGAATGAAATAAAAGACATAATTTATCTTTATTAAAACAATTTTATAAAAATATACTTTATCTATCTATCTATCTATCTATCTATCTATCTATCTATCTAACGCGGATTAATCCCACATATTAATCAGCAAAATAAACATAATAATAATAATAATTACATTTACTCAGACAATTGAGTTAATGCATGGGCTAACTAAAACTAAGTTACAAAACAAATAGTTCTGTTCCTTGATTATGATTGAGCCACTATTTAATTTAAGTTCTGTCTCTTTTTCTCATTTAACTTGTTTATCATCATTTGAAAGGTAGTTGTTTACATATAATTTCAGCTAAAGTAAAATAGACTAAAAATAATGAATATGACATGACAAAATATTGACTACATTTCAAAGGACATTTGTGCCAAAATACAAAAACTATGAATAAACAAAGAAACACACTGGTGGTCACTTGTTTGTAATAAATCATACAGTATCATGTGAAACACACTGCAGTATGCAAACAGAAATTAAATTGAAAGTCGAAAAAGTAGCTATTTATATGGCATTGCCATCTTTCAAACAATACACCATACACAAATATCATCAGCATGAATCTCTTTTCCATAAACATCTCTGTGATAGCCGGACAGGGTGAGGGAGACTTAGGGCTGGTAAGGGAGCAGTTCTCTGGCCCTTAACTGATTTAAAATCACCACGAGCCGTGGCCTGATTCATCTCTGTCTCACTCTTGGCCAGGTTCAGGCTACGAGGAGGCCTCAGTTATTTTAGTGTACTAACAGGCATGTCACAAGGACTGTCAATGGTTTGTTTGTTGGGTTTGGTTCAGTGTTAACTAGTAAAAATAGTTTTTGTAAATTGAAATTAAGCTGAAATATAAATATTAAATGAAAAACGTAAACCTAAAACATTTAAACTGAAATACAATAAGTTGATATTGAAGTACTTAAATTACAAAAAAGGAAAAAAATTAAAATTAACAATAAATTTCAATGATGCAAACAGATTTCATGCTATAAAGCAGCTCTAAAAAGAAAATAGAGTCATTGTTCAGCTAAAGTCAGTTCAATGTTGATTCAGTTCTGAGTCATTGTTCAGCTAAAGTCAGTTCAATGTTGATTCAGTTCTGTTTAATAACTGTGTGAAGTTCGTCAATTATGGAATGAGTTCAATTCAGCAACAAAGCATCATCCAGCTCAGTTCAGTTCTCATCCGATAGCGTCAGTGCATTCAAGTCAATAATATTGCTGAATATCAAGAGTTCCCAAATAAGCAAGCCAGAGGCGACAGTGGCAAGGAACCCAAACTCCATCGGACAGAAATGGAGGGGGGAAAAAAACCTTGGGAGAAACCAAGCTCAGTCGGGGGGCCAAATACATGAACATGTTGTGATTATGATTCTAGGGTGCATCACAAGTCAGACTGTGGATTGATCATTCAGAAAATTCCATCCAGTTCCTTCTGCTTCAAATGTATTAATAAATATTATAATAGTATATAAGTAATAGAAAAAAAAAACTCAGTTTGGTCCAACCAATGCTGTGAGATTGGGCTGGAAGCGCCTGTTTGGCTAAACAATGGAAGATAGAGACTGATTAGAAAGGGCAGTAGGAGTGTTTGGGAAACCTGTTTAACTCTTAAAGGCATACCTCGGGTCTTTAGTGACCCGGGACGTCATTCACTACCCTCCGCCTCATTCATTTTTTAAAGTTAGACATCAACCTCAATCAATTCATTATAAACACTATAACAAGAAATAAAATATATAAAAGAATGCCTGTTTTCTCATTCATTTTTGTAAATATTGTTTAGGGTCACTAACGAACTAAGGTGTGTAACAGTGTAAGTTTATTTTTTCTGCACAACAATAATTGAATCTTTGATGACTGAATAAGTGCAATTCACCTTTATTCCACAAGGTGTCAATGTCTGATACACACTGATGAGGTGCCGTTTCACTCATAGTTACCGCAGGCAGAAAACAAAAGAATAGGAAGAATCATCAGCAAAACTTGAAATGACTCAGCGATTTACTGTAGTGTAGAGAAAGTACTGTATGCAGTCAAATATTAGTGTCACTGTCACTTGATGGTGGATCTGGTGAAGAAGCTGTCAGCGATCAAAATAAAACATCTGCGATGGTATAACACATCTGATCAAACTGAACCTTTCCAAGCTCCAAAAGGTAACAAAATACGTTATTTTATTCTTCTGTAATTGTTACTCCAACATTAGGAGAGTTTTATTTTATCATGACAGATAGAGCCGGGTCACTAAAGACCTAGTCTCAGCCTCAGACGTCACGCCCACGGAACGTTGGCTAAACGTCTGATGCATATGGTACACTTAACTGGAAACACTTCAGGAATGTCGAAGTCGTCATCTGATTGGTTGAATTTTATCGGATTTCCGGGGGGCACGAGTGTCGCGTTTATTTTCGGTCCGCCGGGAAACAAATGTCATGACGCCAAAACCCCTCGTGGAAGAAGAAAGCCGTTGTTTTTACAACTGAGACAATGAGCGCTTACCACGATCAACTAAACGCTGTATTTTCAAAAGTATGTGAAGTTCGCGGCTCCATTGATGCAGTAAACTTGCACAAGGTTCTTGAATGAATAATTTATTAGATGCACGCCGGTCTGTTATTGTAGGGACATCAACATTATATTGTCACGCCCCTAAATATGACGCGGTACAAAACAAACTGTGATTGGTTGTGTTACATGTCAGTCAAACGTCCTCTTGGGCGGTCCTTGGCCAAGAAATGCTGCGATAGAGTCCAGACCTTCTGCCGTCAGTCTGAAGGTCTGGCTATGCGAGACTACTAAAGACCCGAATATGTAAAAATTATTGGCAAAACATTCATGCATTTAAAGGGTTAAAAAAGTCATTTCTGCAAATCTCTTTTTTATACTTTACCCTTAAAGAGATAAATCACCCCCAAAAAATAAAACTTCTGTCATACTTGGACATTTTTCAAAATATCTTCTTTTGTGTTTCACAGAAGAAAGAAAGTCCAACAGGTTGTGGGATGACATTAAGTGATGACAATTTTTAGTTTTGGGTGAACTATCCCTTTAAGTGTCGCTAATATAGATATCCCGCACCACCCAGACACATTACGTAAGGCTCTTTACTCAAAATCACACACTTTACAAGAAAAGCTTTTACATGGACACTTAAAATCTATTTTAATAGCACATCTATCTGTTAACCACAAATATGGTGATTTGAGAGCAGAACTGGCTTTCAGGGACTCTAGGGAGTTGCAAAGATTGCCATTGATGTTAACTGCCTACTAGTGCACTCTGTAACTCTGTCATCAGAAATGGAGTGATAAACATTCTCATGCTCTCTTCCTGTTAATTTCACCTTCCTCCATTCTCTCATAAAATGTATCTGGGCTAATCTGCTGCTCGGGTGGAGTCCAGATGGTTGTGGGACCCCAGGCTCAGCCACTATACTGGGGTTATGGGGGAAAAGCTCCCTCAGGTCTAGGAAAGGACGGCAGGCGCTGAGAGGCCTCTTGCCCCGAGGCACACGTGTGAGGGGCCCCAATCACAGGGCCGAACTCCACACAGCTCACAGGGGGACACTAAATGGATAGGGTGTGTGTTTTAACAGAAATTGTAGATGGGAACCGAAAGTTCTGATGCTTCATACCCATGATCAAACGGTGAAATAATGCATGCTAAAAAAAAAAACATTACATATGATGAGCACGTTTTAACGAATCACAGCAATGCACAATCAATTTACACAATACAATGTGAATGTGTTGGAAAATATTATGTTTACATACAGTGGACAAACGACCGCTACTTAAAGTAGTCTGATTGTAGATTTTTTAATTTTTTTTTATTATTATTTATTAAATTAAAGTAACAATTTGAGTAAAATGTTAAATAAAAGAACATCATATATAGGTCTATCAGTAAGAGAGTAAGAAAAGGTGCGTTATAGCTCAAGCTGCGAGGTAGCTCTGCATAAAGATGCAGATACACGTATGTACAGCTGGCTAGTAATCAGAGGTCTGTAATGTGTGTATAAAAGGTGTTTATTGTGTTTGTTTTGAAGATGGCACTCTTAGCATTGCTAGAGGATTTTGCTGCTCATGCTCTCAGGCGAGAATGCGTCTTTAGAAAGCGTCATGTTTGCTGAAAGTGACGAAAGAATAGGGTTTGCGGAATGCTCTTATATGGACATGGTGTGGGAGTGTTTTATGTAAATGACTTACCTCGGGCACACGGCCACTGATTTAGAATACTCGGAATTCATCAACGTTTAGAACGAGCTTAAGAACAAAGTCATGTGTGTACGTACAGTACATGTTGTGAATTAGGCGGAAAGTTTTCGTGAGAAGTTCAAATATGCATATAAATATGAATAGCGTACGAAATTATTAGTGAATGAGACCCACTAATATTGTGAAACTAATTTCCTATATTTACATTTTTTATTTATTCCTACAATGAAAAAGCTGAATTTTTTGCAGTCATTACTTACATTCTTCAGTGTCACATGATCCTTCAGAAATCAATATGCTGATTTGGTGTAAAAAAGTATATATAAAAAAACATTTCTTAATGTTAGTAATGTTGAAAACAGTTGGGCTGCCTCATATTTTTGTGGAAAAAGTATTACATCTTTTTTCCAGGATTCTTTGATGAATAGAAAGTTCAAAAGAATAGCATTTATTTGAAATAGAAATCTTTTGTAACATTATAAATGTCACGATCATATTGTTTTGAGTTTCTGTTGGTGACTTTTTCCATATGCTCTGTGCCTGTTCTCCTTTTTTCCAGTTTGTCACCTATAGGTCACTCATTAGTTAATCATTGTCCAGCTGTTCCTATTTAGTATACATTTACTATGTGTATATATTATCCCTGTTCTATTCAGCCTTTTGACGGTTATTGTCTCAAATTATGTGTCGTATTTCTCCTGTTTTCCAGTAAAGTCTATTTGAAGTGTTCCTAGTCGTTTGAATTCCTTATTCCTCGACTACCAGTGACAAAAAAGGTGTTACTGCACTTTTGATTCATTTCATGCATCCTTGCTTAAAAAAAAAAAAAGTTTTGTTTTGCATTTTCCTTAAAGTTTCTGTTTATTTCCAGCGTTATGTAACAAAATTCACATATTTTCTATGTGGTCTAACTGGATCACACTGAATATACCTGGCTAACATTTATTTTACATTCAGTCTGTCATGTCAATCTATAAATTTGAATGTATTCTGCTGCTTCACTACCTTGATTTTCCCAGACAGAGCAAAATAGGATCATAAGTGTGCAAATGTGTTGGACAGAATACAGAGTGTGTTAAGAGGGAAGGTGTAAACCCAGATTTACGCTGTGGCATTAACCCAACTTCTCCATGTGTTTTCATGCACTTGGCTGGGAGTGATGGCGCTGAAATCTCAGGCCTCTAGTATTCCTATCAATGATACCCCTGGTGCTCAAAGCAGCCAACAAGAGCGGCCCAGCAGAAGAGCTGCCTTATCTCACCATGATATGTCATGTTCCCCCAAGAGAAGATGTGGATCTGTATTGACAAATGCATGTTTAATGTGCTGAAATGTGCTGGAAATTTGTGCTTAAAAAGTAGAGAATGGCTTTAGCAACTCTAAAGTCATGGGTTTGATTCCCATGGAATGCATGAACCGATAAAATGCATACCTTGTAAAGTCAAAGTATAAGAGGCTTTGGATAAAGGCTGGAATTCACTAAACAACAGTTACAATCTGAACACAACCTGAACATCATTCACTTGCTGATTTGTCAACAGTTACAGAGAAAAATGGCCATCATTCACCACAACTAAAGATCACACACTAGCAGACTTTCAAGTCATTCTGAACACAACAAATCGTACAGAAACATGACAAATTTAAACAATATGTGTTCTAAAATCAGATCAAAATTTTAGAACATGGGAATTCCATCCTCTTTTATTGGATGGAATCATAATCTAAAGCTAAAAAAAAAATACTTGTACACTTCGCAATTTTCTGTGAAAACTCTAAACTCCAACTGCCTTAAATCTGCAGACTGGTCCTGACTTTCGACAACTAACATTCACTCTTCCAGACAGTAAAATGGGGCAAAAATCTGGGCAAAATTCATGCAGTGTACACTGGAGGAAGAAAATGGTGTAGAAACAGTTTTCACTCGGAAATTGCTAGGAAATTTCACAATGAAAAAGAAACAACAAGTAACCAGTTGATTTAAAAATGAAATTTTGAGGTAGAAAGACCAATAATCTGTTTTATCTTCAACTTTGAAAATAATTTTCACAGTGTATTCCGGCCTTAAAAGTGCCTCCTAAATGTACTATGTATGACTATTTTCTATTTTATTGTACTTGGACCCGGTCGCCTCATGGGGGCAGCCATTTTGAAATCACGTGATCAAACGAAAACTTGCTTTAACTAAGTATTCTCAATACTATTCGATACTTTTGATTATGGAATACATGAAAAATGGTTGACTGTGAATTGCGCATTTCTACAATGGCATTGCTAACCAAAAATATGTTTGTTTTTTTTGTTTGGTTTTTGCTTGATTCTACATCCACACCACTAGGTGTCTCTAGGTACCAGGCAAAAATGACATCATTCAGCGCAACGTAAACTAAACTGCTGAGTGCAACTTTAACATATTAAATGTCACACACAAAAAAAACATTCTGTCTACACAACGTTTTGGTTATTTCCAGAAAAAAATAAAAAAGACACATTTTCAATGTGGTCTCAGACTTTTGGACCTCAGTGCACATGCGTGCATGCTCCCCAAAAAAACACTGGAAGGAAAAGATCACCACAGCGTGTGTTTCTTCTTCTGGTCATGAGAAACTAGGTCATCTGTGAGCCAGGTTACAGCCATGCTACAGAGAAGACAGGCTACAACAGCAGCTCTTTCCCACAGCCAGACCGATCCATTCCAAACAAACAACTAACTCGCACAAAAACACCAAAAACAGAGACAAATGAAGTAAACAAAGTACAAATGAGTGATTAAAAAGAGCAGGAAGGGATTGAAGCTATCATTTAGACTGCTTGTCATCATCATCATCATCATCATCCTCTTGATCTCTCTCACTGTATCTCTCATTCTCTTTCAGATTCTTTCTGTCCCAGATGGGAATTTGGCATTTGGCGTCTTAATCAACTGGGTTGTTTGTGTCAATGTGGGTTCAAACCCATAACCAGGGCACAAGCACTGATTGCAAGTAAACACATTGAAATCAGGTCCCACTAGGACAATGCAACTTCATTTCAACTGTGTGTTTTATACTGAAACTAGTTTAGCTGTAAATATAAGGATGCACAACCTTTTGGGAAGCACGCAGGCTCAGTTTGAGATAATTATGGCATCCTGTTACCCAAAGGTGTGCTGAGTCTTACTGAGAGTCCATAAAAGCATAGCAGCAGCATGAATCATCTGGGTGTGGAAACTAAAAAATAAAATGTGCAGGTCTAAAAAGGAATAGCCACATTGTTACTGCCTATTTCACTCAAAAACACCTGAAGCACTTACTCAGAGCCACATTGATACATTGAGAAAAATACTTCTTTAGGAACCATCCAGTGTAACTGTTGTACCAGTCGAATGCACAAAATGTATTTCCAGTTTGGGCTAGCTGAAATATTATGCTATGGGGAGTAATATGTAGCTTTGTTTTTGTGTTACAGAAAGCTGCTGTCATTGCGGACAGGCTGTAAATCGTACAGACTGCCAGTAAGTCTCAACATGCGGATTTAGTGTTTAGGTGTCTGTCGTCAGTCCCTGGCCCTGTAAATCCAATCGCTTTGACTATAAACAAGCAACCCCAGTAAAGAAATCACTTTAAGCTCTCTCAAAACACACACGAACACTGAATTAATGTAGCTTTTACAAACAACATACAATATACTGGAATGGCATACACTACCATTTAAAAGTTTGGGATCAGAAAGATGTTTTGTTTATGTTTTTGAAAGAAAGAAACTAATACTTTCATTCAGCAAGGATCCACATTTTGATATATAAGATTTCTATTTCAAATAAATTCTGTTCTTTTAAACTTCTGATTATAAAAAAATCCTGCAAAAAAATAAAAAAAATCCACAAAAATATTAAGCAGCACAACTGTTTTCAACATTGATGATTATCATAAATGTTTCTTGAGAGACAAATCATCATATTGGAATGATTTCTGAAGGATCATGTGACACTAACGACTGGACTAATGATGCTGAAAATTCAGCTTAGCCATAACAGGAATAAATTACATTTTAAAATATATTAAAAATAAAATAGTTAATTTAAACCATAATAATATTTCAAAATATTACTGTTTTACTGTTTTTTGATCAAATATATTTTTGATGCAGCCTTGGTGAGCATGAGCATTCAAAAGCATTTTTAAAAATCTTACTGACCCCAAACTTTTTAACTGTAGTGTGTATTGTATTGCATATAATATACACAAATAGTACATATAGACAACATTAATTTAGTGATTTATTTGACTGATTTATAGCTGATCCACTGGATTTCAAATATTGAAATGTATGGGTCCTTAAGGCACATTGAGGAAAGGGACTTTAAGTATTTAACACAAATGTCGTAGTGGGGTTAACATTTTACATAAATTATTAAGTTTGAAAATTATAATAATTTATAAAGTTTGGTAATTTTTTACTATAGCGAAATGAAGCTATAGCTGTTCAAAGTGAGGATTAAAAGTAACAGGCCAGAGCAGCTTACACCGCATTCCCAACAATACATACTGTAAATACAGTACGTCATACGGCTCTAATGTAATGTTCTGCTTTTGTGTATTTGTATACACATTTGTATACACACAGACGCCCCGCCACCCACATGCACAAACAACCTTTTAAAAGGGAAGCTGATACCCTCCAGCTTAAACATACGAGTATACCACACAAATACGCTTCAGATGCCCAGATGTAACCAAACGAAACACTAAAATGCACCATCACACGCACCGTTCATTGACCCCAATAATTGCCATTCACAAACGTGTTGCTCCTGTTTGCCCTAGTTAATTTATTCTCTCCATGCATGTGAGGTGAAAGGTCAGGCATGTTAACAGGCTGCTAAGAGCTTCCTCTGCCAGCGGATGAGGTTGCAGGCCAGTGGGGAGGTCTAAAGGGGACTGGAAAACCCTCTCCGAAAGGTCACCCGCATTTCACAGCCCACTGCGAGAGGGCAGCGCCCACATGCTTTAACGTCCAATAAAAAGGCTTGGCAGGATGTTGCAGATCGTAAACTGAATTTAAACAACCCCCCTGACACCCCTCCCTCTGAGGAAAAGAAGACATTTTGATGCTTTATTGCCAATTAATAGTGCTGGGTGGAAAATGTTTGGTGCCCAGCTTTAAAAAGAAAAAGAAAAAAATTGTGTTGTAGTTTTTTCACTCCTTGTAATGTGGTTTGGATGTATAGATATTTGGTATTGTGGTATAGTGTTGGTGGTTTGTAGTGACACCACTAGTTACAATATGAAGAGTCAGTCACAACACACTTCAGTGAACACTAATTCATAAGAATATACAAGCATTTACAATTTTAATTACTGTTCTATACTTAAAATTCTGATGTAGCTATTAATTAAGTTGGGGCGATATATTTTAATAATATATTTACAATAATTTTGCTGACGATAAAATATTAACATAACAATGATTTTATTGCAGTTTTTAGACTAATACCACAATATTTCCTTGTGGTTTTGTTAATAAATCAATAAATATGACTCAAAGTTTTGATTTGATTCATTTCCATAAATCTGTTGAAACTGTCAATTTCAGTACAGCTTAAAAGTTTGGGGTCAGTAAGATAGTTTAATGTTAAAGTTAAAGTCACTTATGCTTAAGGCTACATTTATTTGATTAAAAAAACAGTGAAATATTACTACAATTAAAATAACAGCATTCAATTTTAATGTTTTAAAAAGTAATTTATTCCTGTGATGGCAAATCCGAGTTTTCAGCATTCATTGCCTCAGTCTTCAGTCACATGATCCTTCAGAAATCGTTCTAATATGCTGATTTGGTGCTCAAGAAACATCTTATTATTATCAATGTTGTTTTTGATTAATAGAAAGTTCAAAAGAACAGCATTTATTTGAAATATTTTGCAAAAGTATATGTTTCCTGACACTTTTAAGCAATTTCATGCATCATTGCTGAACACAACTAATTTATAAAAAAAAAAAACTAAAACTGAAACATTTGAACAGTAGTGTATAGGCAAATATTGCTGTTAATTACTATGCATCATGTGTCTGGTGGATATATATTATATTCTGTAACCTAAACAATGTTTTACAGGATGTATTATAATAGCGCTCGTTTTTTTGTTTGATAGTTGTTTGAATCATATACAGTGAGTGTACAGTGTCATGTGTGGTAATGTGGTACCTCTGAGGATGTAGTTCTGGTAGTTTTGGTCAGCCTCAGCTCCCACTTTAATAAGACATGTGAGTCCCTCAGCCATCACAAACTCATGCACCAGATCTTTATCATCCTGCAGGAGAAACACAAGCAGCAGAAACTCAATCCAAACAGTTGCACTTGTATGTACAACAAGCACAGAAGAAACACAGCATGTAACAAACACAAAACATGGTGTGTAATTGAATATCTAAAAGAAATTAACCATCAAGTAAGTGACACTCCATCATATGAACAAAAATGTTTTGTTTTGCCACAACACACTCTCAGGGGGACCAATGAGAATTCCAGAAAGGTTCAGTTGTGCTTTCAGATATGCACTTGATTTCAAACTGACACGGCCCAAATCGAAGCTTACGCATTCCTATCTGTCAAACGCTCTGTCAGCGTTTTCTCTACGCTCCCAAAAGGTTCCCACTCCTACACCAACACATGTTGCATTGTTCTGCAAACTCTCTGTCCACCAGGTGCTGGGAATTTCTTAAAATAACCTAAAAGTAGCTCAACATGCTTTAATAATGATTAGAAGTTCAAATAGAAAAAAAGAAAAGAAACATGTTAATCTATTAAAGTTATAATACAATTTTAAAAACAATTTATTACGCAATTTTTATATATATATATATATATATATATATATATATATATATATATATATAGTAATAATTGTATAATAATAGTATAATTTATAAATATAATAAAAATTATAAAGTATAATATAAAGCATTAATCTATTGAATTTAATAACATTTTTAAATAAAACTAAATCTTGAATTCTGCGATTTTAATGATTTAGAATATATTTTCAAAATGATAATAAAAGGTATTATTGTATATTTAGAGAATATTTCATATCATTATTTTATAAAATCTAGTTTATTATCTTATTTTAAAGCTAACTGCAAAGATTTTTAAATGCAGTTCTGCAGTGTTGTTTTATAGAGCTGTCCTGGACTCGTCCCTGTAGTTCCTTCAGATCTCCCTCAGTGAGCACTTACAGTTTTAAATCCTTTTCACTTCCTACCCATGGAAACCCTTTGTTTTGGGGCTTGAGTAAGTTTGGGTTGCTAAGTGCTAATCGACTGCTTCCCTGCAGTAAAAAGTCCATTAAACACACTGTATAAGAGGTGTGAGGAGCAGTACGTGTCTCCGCTTGATTTATGGCACCCACACACACACACACAGACCAACGGCTGGGCACACTTCACTAATTCTACAATTACAGCATGCATCCTTCCTCCGTCCTGTATGTCATGTGTGGAAGAGTATCAGGCTCCAGCAGTCACTGATGTCCAATATTTCTCCTGCTTTGGGATTTGTGTGGACACACCCTATTGGCTGATTTGAAAATGATTAGGGGTGTTGGATTTGTGGAATTTATATTGGCGCAGACAGCCTATAATGACACAGTATGCCCATGTCTGGAGAAATACACTTTACTGCACATGCAAAATATACTTAAATGCACAACAGCATAAAGAATGCAATTCTTGCCGTAATTCTTCCTGAGTCGGGTAATCAATCAGATGACTGCTCATGCATAAAGTTCTCAAGTGATTCATACATCTTAGATTAAAATTTAGGGAGATTTTGAGGATTATGAGATTGGTTTCAATAACTGGAACTGCTGAGCTGGAATTCTATCCAAGAATTGTGTGTGTGTGTGTGTGAGTTTTTTTGAAAATGTAAAAATGCAGAAAGTTTTCTGTGATGGGTAGGTTTATGGGTAGGGTTAGTGTTAGGGGACAGAATACACAATTTGTACAGTATACAAACCATTACGTCTATAGAGAGTCCCAACAGAGATTGCAAACCACCGTGTGTGTGAGAGTGTCAGTGTTGTGGGAGTAATTAACTAAAAGTAGTAACGCTACAATATTTTTTTTCAGAATTTGTTTTCTAAATAGTGTAGCTTTTACAATAGCAACTTTATCCAACCCGTAGTGGCGTTAAACTGCTGATTTAAATATATGTGCTGATATATGCTGATTTACCTTTATGTATCTCTTTATATGTCTCACAATTTTGACTTTGTCATACTTGTACACTTGCAATTTCTCGTAATTGCATTTGCAACAAAAAGTGAAACTCTACATCGCACAATTGTAAATTTATGTCACAATTAACCTACCCTGGTAATCCAGAGTGCTCGCGAGAGCACAAGTTGAATTTGCTCAGCGAGTTACTCTGGTGTCGAGTAATGATGCTCATTAAATATGCCCCTCTATCTGAGCTGCACCAATCATATCGGGTTATCTGATACGGGCGGGCCAGAGGCGAGATGACGACAGCGCTGCGACGTCGAAGTCATTAGTAAACATTGCAAGATGGCTATGGATGAACACCATTTGTTTGAAACGGCTTTGGCCGCTACAATGAAAGATTTAGACTTTTTCTCTAAAAGAGGAACAGAAGACGGCGCTCGAATCGTTCCTTTGCAAGAAGGGCGTTTTTGCTGTTTTGCCGACCGGATACGGTAAGAGTCTAATCTACCAGTTAGCTCCGCTGGTAGCTAAGCGATAACTTGTTGTGATTGGTCGTAGTGTTATCCAATTGCGTGCAGTGAGATTTTCAAATGCATGCCTGGTGCCGCCCTTCGGGCTTGCTGATTTTCATTGGTCGACGCCAGACCATTCATCTTTTAGATTTAGGTCTGGATTTCCAGGCTACAATTAACCCAGGCATGTGGCGACATTTCTGCTAAATTATATTGTGTAGTTTCTTTCATGTTTTGTGACACTTCATATGTCAAGTTAGTGTATTGTACGTATCGCTGCAATTCGGAAATGAAATGTCCAGTGAGTGGTGCTAAAATGTTAATGCTCTAAGCTTTTGAAAATTACGTACCACCTACACTCAACTCTACCGTAAACCTAACCTAACCTAATCAATAGTGTTGAAAAATGCAAACGTGAGATAAAAAGTATTTGCAGAAGTAAACAACTAGCTATATTTTGACCATAAATGTAACTTAACTTATGTGTTAAGTTACATAAGTGACTTATGTTTCACGGGACTCGTGCTCATAATATAGGTCATGTGCTACAGTATTATTAAGGTCATAATATATTAACGTGGAAGGAACTGTGCAAAAAATAAGTCTTTATCAATCATAATCTGGCCCAGTCATTTTAATTTGTGTAAAACAAAGAACAAAATTTGTTGCCGTTTTACTGCTCCTAGTGTTAATTTCACCTGGAACCTGCAGTGAATATTATGCATAGTTACGTTTTTGGAATTATGCAAAAATGTAGGTAGAGGCACGTTTTTCTAACGAGCCTAAGATGGTCAGAATGGGACTTTTTTTTCTTATTTCGAAATATTTCTCACAATTACATGTTTAAATTGTTATTTTGACTGAGAAAACAGGCTCCCTTGGTGTATTCTAGTTTGTTTTCTTTTATTAGCAAATTCTGTTCAGAATAAATGTTATTGCTCATTGATTCATTCAAAATCCCCATTTTTTACCAGAAAATACCACATTGATTAAATTATAAGTTAAAAAGAGTGCCTTCGATGTAGTTAGCTAGCTATAGTTAGCTTGTTAGCATCTTGTATTGTAGCTACGTAACTAGTTTTTAGGGTAAAAGGGGGTTGCTTCACTGTTGTTGAACTACTTTGAATTATGAGTAGCATGTAGCCTGAAAAGTTACAGGTCAGTTAGCTTCCCCCAACAAAGTTGTATATGTGCTCTCACAAAGCTATGTATGTTTGTGTTTGTTTGTGCTCCAGAGTATTTGTGTGTGTTTATGTATAGCCTCTGGCAGGTTTAAATTACGCACTTGTTGACAGGTGTGAAAGTTTCAGATGCTTTTGTCATTAAAAAAATCTAAAACTTTAGTGGAAAGACATTTAATCTCATACACACACACAGTTCGATGTTCAGACATGGTTCCTCTAGAGGAAAAACAGTAGCTTCCAGCACAGCTTTAAAATCAATCAATGATGGAGACTCCAGCTTTGGTATCTGGAAATTTCTGTGCAGTGAGAGAAATTCCAGCATACCCATACAGCTCAAACATGCAGGAAAACACAGACACACATTCACACACATGTGCTGCTGATGAAAAAGACATTAGCAGGTGCTTCGTGCTAACGCTAATTCGAAGTGGGGCAGCTTACCTGAAAGATTTGCTTGAGAGAGAACAGAGCTCTTCGCAGCTCACGTCCGGTTGAGATGTAGAGTTTTTCTGCAGGAGAAAACAGGGAAAAGAGTTTTGAGTTGATCTTCATGTGGTTCACTTTCTAACTAATTGTTTGCAGGTTAGGGTGGAGCCTATATGATTTTATTGTATTAATGTGACAGATGCTTCATAACTCAAGCTCCCAGATAAAGTACTGTGCTTCCCTCACTGTTCAAACTGCAGTTCTTCAGTCTGCCAGTGAGTGGCAGGTTCAGCAGAGCACTGTCTGTATGCATTAGTGCAGTAAATAAAGAAAAACCAGCTTGCAGCCTCTGACTCAGCACCTACATGAAATAATGATCATGCATTTCTCTCTCTCTCTCTCTCTCTCTCTCTCTCTCTCTCTCTCTATCTCTCTCTCTCTCCCCAGTGTCCTTGATTATCTCTTTATCGATGGCTTTGAGGAGCTGTGTATGGAAACCACAAGCTGAATCTCACAACATGCGGTGTTCTCTCTCCGTTTCTCTTTCTCAATGTGTCCCCATAGAGAACTCTCATTAACATTCCGACCTCAATATTGGCAGCCTGAGAGTCCAATTTAATCTTGCCTACTGCTGAGTGTGTGTTTGTGAATGTCAGATGTGTGTGTGCGTGTGCGTGTGCGTGTGTGTGTGTGTGTGTGTGTGTGCGCGCGCGTGTGTGTGTGTGTGTGGTGTGTGTGTGTGTGTGTGTGTGTGTGTGTGTGTGTGTGTGTGTGTGTGTGTGTGTCAATGAAGGTTTGCATGAACCAGTAAAATGTCAAAAAATGTAACTTTATAAGTGAGGGCATTTGGCAAAATATAATGAAACAAACAGTGTTTAATTTTATTTAATTAATTATCTAAATAATATATTCAATGGTACCGTATATTATTATAATACAAATGTAATCATTATATATAATTTAAGCATAATGTTATTCCTATTTTTTCCCCATTTATATGTATGACTGAACCATCTCTGCCTAATACAGTTTCTGATATTACATATACAGTATGTGCATCCACAAAGTTCTGTTAAAAAAAACAAAAACATTTTAGGCATCCTAGATAAACTCAAGATAGTAAACTTTACACTGAGAACTTACAATAAAAGTAACGTTCGAGTTTTTAAACATGCATATAGACAAAACATTTTTTATCTTTGATTTTTAATGACGGTCAGGTTATCGTTTTTAACCCATGTTGTGTGGAAGCTCCTAAAAAAGTTACTGGCCAGCTGGCATTTTATCTCAGATTGGGCTCTTAGTAAGTGAATTCTGATCCTGGTGTGAAGAAAATAAGTTGCACTAGTTTAATTCTGCAAATCCCCAACGCTAAGGAAGAAATGAAACTGCTAATAAGTTTAATTGCTTATAATAACAGAAATACAATACTACATGAGCACCATATCCACCCCTTTTATAAATAATCTCACATATTTTAACTGAAGGTTTGCGTTTATGTGCCAATACAGAGAGGAATTTTTCTTCCGGTTCGGCTTTATAATTGGCCGGAACATATTTCCAAGGCTTGTTTTCATATACAGTAAGAACAGGGTTTTATGTTGAGTTTGACAGGACCACACCACTGTGATTTACCTCGGGCATATGTTTCTGTTGTGGGGCTCAACAAATCATGTTGAGCAAAGAGAAGAACTGCAGGAACCAAAGCCAGCCATCTTACTTTTCAACCAACGTGTCAGAACTATAATCTGGCTTTACTCAAATGTAAATCAAAGCCACCTCTAGAGAGAAAAGACCTCTGGCACACCTGGATGCCTTAGATCCAGCTTATAAAGAACAAAACAATTATTTAGGATAAACAAGTCTGTTTAAAACGACCTGACAAAAACATTCCAGAAAAACTAGTCAAAATAAACTTTAAAATATTATCATTGAATGAAAACCAATGTAAACATTCTTTTAAAGGGACCATGCTCTCTGTGAAATACATTTCAACAATACTCTGCACCAAAACTTTACACGATTATTTTGACCTTTTTCTGACCCTTCACCAACAATTTTACTGTTTAAAACAAACAACAGACGACAAAACAGAATTTATTTCCAATGAAATATACTGTAGTAGCGACTACACAGTAAATGAGTACACATTGGAAAAGAGCCACAGTGGCTTCTATTTTCTTCTATTCTTATTACAGGTATTTTGCACTAAATTCCCAAACTTTGTCCGGATCAGATAAGAATGATAATCAAAACATAGATGGAGTAGATTGAGTCAATAGACACCCCTACACCTCTCATGGGTCAGACATTACATTCGTTAACATTAGGCAGTTTTGATTGATATGCTATTTATATGCCTATAAGCTATGTTAGCTTACATGTGCATAAGCAATGCTTCTCTCGCTTGTTTCTTCTTCTTCTTTGCTTGTTTTTAGATCCAGAGATTCTGTACTATCTCAGAATATGCATAAAAGCGGCCTCTATCGTACAATAGTGAACACATGGATTGCCGGAAAAACTTGTCAACGGCAGGAAAGTGTTGTGTCATAAATGACGGAAAATCTCGTCAATGGTTGGGAAAGGGATAAATTCGCAACTTTTGATGGTAAAATAGACTTTCAGGGAACCAAAAATGTTTGAACGGCGAACTTATAGTTTCTAAAGGTTGGACAGGAGAAAGTATAAAAAAAAAATAAAAAAAGTAAGATGGATTACATATTTAACTCTTCGTTAACAAGTGGACATTCAAGCTGCATTTTGTTCTTCTTCTTTTTTTCAGAGGAAAAATACATACATTTATCAAGGCAGAAATGCTCCTTTACAATAAAACAAAAAACATACATATACAAAGAGATCAAGTTCTCTTTGATCTGAGATCAATACAAAAACAGCCCAACCCATGTCTGCCAATGGTCGTGAAAATTAAATACTCAAGATGTATTGTATTTTCCTCATTTTGACAGCAACTATGTACAAGAAACAAAAAACAAAAACAAAAAAATGTAACAGCATCTGGAGGTAATATGCTTTTTCCTCACATTTAACAACATGCCTTTTAAACTTACTCTCAGAATCAACATAAATAACAATAAAAGCACATTCTGTTCAAACAAATTTGGACTCCAAAGCCCCTCTATCTCATGCTGCCAAGAATCTTAAAACCATCATAGTTAAAGCCTCCATTCATCCTTCCCTCAATCTCTTCCTCTCCAGCATTTCTCTGATCCTGCTGGAATAGAGGAGACCAGACAGAAAGGACAGCAACCTTTACTCTGGGACTTCCATATTTGGCCCTCACTTTCCCTCTTTTTTCATGAATCTTTTTCCCATTCATTCAGAGTGTTCTGTACTGAGAAGGCAGCCTTTTTCTTTCTTTAACTCTACCTCTGATTCACCAAACTGGATTTCAACAACGCTAGTATTTCCAAGTCTACTGACAAGAGATTGCTTATTCTGCTACATCAGTTTAAAGTCTGCTACCATCAATGTGTTCTACATAAGTTATTATTTTGCAACAGGAAAAACCTCCACCCACTCTGATGGAATAATTTGCAGTTAACTTGTGAGTCAGTCTTTTTGAACGATTCATTAAAAGAACTGTCGCAAAACAGTGATTTGTTTATGAATTGCTAAAAGAGTCATGAGTTTGGCTGATATTAGTATGACCCGGTTATACCCTGCTGTTGGATGCCGTAACTCAGATAATATTCCACCCCAAAAAAATAACAAAAAAAAAGTTAAATAAAAGTCATACGTTTAGGAATCAGACTACACTGGTATATGATTCACTTAAAGAACCACTCATAAGAGTCATTCGCTTATGAATCAGGCTAAATGGTCATGTGGCATGTTTTTGATTCACTAAAGAGAACCAGCTCATAAGATTCATCTGTATATGAATCTGGCTATATGGGTCATGATGGTTTTTTGGGGGGATTTCACTAAAACTCTCTGGCTCATAAGAGTCATTCATTCAGGAATCAGGCCTTATTGGTCACACTGTATGTTTTTGATTCACTAAAAAGAACCAATTGATTAGAGTCATTCATTTGGGAATCAGACTAAACTGTTTGTACATTCCTACCCTTGTTTTATAATCTCACCATACTACTGACATAATCACGGTCTCTCACGTTACCCATAATTCCTCCCTTACACCACATAACACTCATCCCAGACCCCCGTCCTCCAGCTTTGAGCCAGTAAACTGGCATTCTGGCAGAGGAGCTCTGTGATCACTGGAGGATGAAGGGTAATGAAGAGGAGGGTGAGCGTGGGATCATTTCTGACAGACCCTCTTACTGCCACACGGCACAGTGGAGTCAGAGAGAATGAGCTTCAGCGATCCGCAATCAGACACGCGCTGATTCAGCTAATCTCCAGTTCCTCTCTGTGGTTTCTGGATGAGTCTCATGAATGTGGTGATGATCATAAAGATCACACAGTGACAAACATAGTCATAAAACCACCATCAAGACACAGATCTTGCTGTATCATGCAATGAATCCTTCTTTTGGAATTGGTGTGTGTGTGTGTGTGTGTGTGTGTGTGTGTGTGTGTGTGTGTGTGTGTGTGTGTGTGTGTGTGTGTGTGTGTGTGTGTGTGTGTGTGTGTGTGTGTGTGTGTGTGTGTGTGTGTGTGTGTGTGTGCTTATGTGTGATCTTGCTACTGTACTTTCATGATCTCTGTATATGAAGGTTAGACCATAGACTGTAAAAAAAAAGATGGATGACAAAGATTCACTCTCTTCCATTGTAGAAAAGTGAAGCCGCCAATGGCCCAATATGGTGCTGACATCTTGGAGCTCGAGTCTTCCCACACTGTAAAAAATTATTGTTGGTTTAACTTAAAAAGTAAGTTACATGGTTGCCTTAAAATTTTGAGTTCATTGAAATAAAACACAATTAATAGAAACTCAAAATATTATGTTATCTGAACCACATAAATTATCTAACTTGATTTGACAAAAGAAAAAAGCTGCGATAACAAATCATGAAAATATTTTTTTTACAGTGAAGGTACCAAGGCCCTGCCCACACTCCCGCAGAATCAGTTAGTACAGTTTACTGCAGAACAACTCATTATATCGGTGTGAAATAAACCGTTATGGAAATGTAGAAATTAAAGTTGAAGCTCCAATCTCCTCCTGAAGATCCCCCAAAAAGTTGGTGCCTCAGTGACTACTTCGCACAGAGAAGCTTTAGACTACATGGAGAGGGTGGGGTTTATGACCTATAATGCATCCAGCCAACTAGGGGCGATCGAAGAGTTTTGGCTTCACTTTTCGGGACTAGTGCGGCACACTTGGTTTAGACAGTCTACTGTAATTCAGCCCTACAAAGACTTTTTCCAATAAACCTGTCACAGAGTTATTCCTGCCTGTCATAAAGCCATGCATATCAGCAGACACACACACTCTTACATATACAGACAGACACACACACACAGGGAGAGTGAGGCCCTCCTTTAATGAGAAATATTTCAGCTCTGATTAGTTCCATACCAGCTGGCAGGGATAAGTGCCCGCAGTACTGTCCTCTGTCTCATCACGTTCAGGACGAAAAATAATAATAATGGATAGAGAGAGAGAGAGACAAAGGAGCCAGTCAGAGAGTGTGAGACAGAGTAAGAGACGGGAAGAGATGTAAATGTTTATAGTGTATATACCGTGCTCTTAAAAAGTATTAGGGCACATTAAAATATTCTCAAATATAAAATAAAATCTAAAATATAGTAAAATATAAATGAAGTAAAAAAATAAAATAAAATAAAATAAAATAAAATAAAATAAAATAAAATAAAATAAAATAAAATAAAATAAAATAAAATAAAATAAAATAAAATAAAATAAAATAAAATAAAATAAAATAAAATAAAATAAAATAAAATAAAATAAAACATAAGGAATGGGTCTAAATTATTACCTTTGCTAATTATGCCTCATATATTTTAATAATAAATAATAATAATTCATTACATTTATATAGCGCTTTTCTAGGTTCTCAAAGCGCTCTACATATGGAAGGGGGAATCTCCTCAACCACCACCAATGTGCAGCATCCACCTGGATGATGCGACGGCAGCCATATTGCGCCAGAACACCCAACACACACCAGCTTACTGGTGGAGAGGAGACAGAGTGATGAAGCCAATCAGTATATAAGTATATATATATAAGGATAATAATATATAAGGATTATTAGGAGGCCATGATGGACAGAGGCCAAAGAGCAAATTTGGGCAGGATGCCGGGGTTAAACACCTACTCTTTCGAAAGACATCCTGGGATTTTTTGTGACCACAGAGATTTTGTGACCACGGACCTCGTTTTAACGTCTTATCCGAAGGACGGTGCTCTTTGACAGTATTGTGTCCCCATCACTATACGGGGGCGTTAGGACCCACACAGACCACAGGGTGAGCGCCCCCTGCTGGCCTCACTAACACCTCTTCCAGCAGCAACCTGGTTTTCTCAGGAGGTCTCCCATCCAGGTACTGACCAGGTTCAATCAGAATCAGAATCAGAATCAGAAAGAGCTTTATTGCCAAGTGTGCTTGCACCCACAAGGAATTTTTCTTGGTACTGAAGCTTCCAGTGCACATATACAAATACAAATACAACAAGAAACATAGCTTCAACCCAGCTTAGCTTCAGTGGGCAACCAGTCTTGGGCTACAGGGTGATATGGCTGCTGGCCAATCACCCTGTACTTTCTATAGATGTAAGTAAATGTGACATGAAGTCATGAAGCCACTAAATCACATGGTGAGGGTAAGATTTAAATTCACAGCAGCTGATTAATGAGGTCCTCACAGAAACAGAACAGTGGTCCGGGGACTAATATACTTTGTATGTGTAATGTGTATATGTAGGTTTTTTTGTTGTTTTTTTCTCAGGTATCTGTCTGGACACTAAAGGCCTGTTCACACCAAGAGTGAATATTCGTCACAAATATTTACTGCAAACTCGAAATATTTACACCAAAAAATACATCCACTGACAGAACAACTTTTGTCTCAGTCCAGCCAGAAAAAAATCATTGACCAATCAGATACCAGTTTTTTCGTGTCCGGAGCCACTTCTTTATACTTTATACTTAGAAATTGACCTCATCCAGGGTAGATGTCATTCTGAATTTTACACGGATCAAAACAATGCTGTAAGGGATACACTTACAGTCTTTACAATAGCGTGCACTCTATAAAGGTCCTATAGATCACATGCACAACTTTTGAACGAGTTTTGTCGACTGAAAGTGTTTCATCAGTTGAACAATTGGCATGTTGTTAAACAGCATTACAATCCATTAAACACACTGTACTTCTATCCATCATCGCCCCTTTTTTAATTCTGTCAAGAATTAAATATAGTGTTATCCTGAATAATGCACCAATTTCTCAAATGAGAATAAACACTAAAAAAGAAGAATTATTGTGGAACATAAAAGACGACATTCCAAATATTATAATTTTTATTCAATGAAAGTCAGTGGGGATCATTGTTGCGTTTTGGACCCCATTGATATACACTGAATAGGCATAAACTGTAATAATATGTAGATTTTTGTTACACATAAGAAATATTGTAAAACAGGTTTGGAACTACATGAGGGTGAACAAAAGATGACCATTTTCATTTTGGGGTGAACTATCCCTTTAAGATTGAAAGTGTGTCACCTGAGGCATCGCAGTTTAAATATTATCATACCAATGGCACCTGCTGCCCTTCAGTGGCCCTTATAAAAGCTAAACTGGGAGAATACAAGGATGAAAACATGAATCAGCATTTGCGTTTTTATACCCTTTTACGTACTTTCTAAGGTATAAGGTCATGTCTCTAAAACGGTGTGTGAATGTCTCCATCTGATGATAATAATAACAATTATCCAGCAATAAAAGTCTGAGCAGTAATTTTGATGCCTCAGTTGCCGTAAGGGCTGCGGGGAAGCAATACAGTGAGATCTGAATGGGAAAACCTGAAACACGCACACACACATGCACAATCACACACATACACGAGTGATGTCTTCATATATCAATGAAAATTCTCATTTCCATTTTCAGAACTTATTCAAATTTGGTAACAGGTTGTAAAAGAAGAATTATTTTGAGCCAGATCGTTTCATTGAATCCACTGATCTTGTTCACACAACCAGTTTGACTGATTAATTCAATATTCAACAAATGATTCACATGTTTTATTCATGACTGATTTGGTTCTTATGGACTCAGTGAACAGTTACAGTGGGTAACAATTCAATGGAAGGGATTATCAGTGAATAATGTCATAAATTTAAGTTTGTGTTTGTTCGTTATTGTATGACTTTAGAAGACTTAGGATACAGCGTTTGAGTCATATGGACCAATTTACTGATACTTTAATTGAGCTTATGCATCCTTTTTGAAGCTTGACAGCAAATTATGCTGGGGTGAATAATTACTTTAAATTGCCCCTTTTTTGAGATATTACCTTTCATGTAGTGTGTAATATAGCTGTTTGTGAATGTAAAAGGTCGGCAAAGCTTCAAAGATCGAAGTGCACAATAAATGGAGTTATTGTCTGCCAAAAGAACGAACCGATTCTGAACTGCAAGTGAGTTAACAGTAATCTTACTTCCTGCTTGAACCTACAAAGGTTTGTAACAAATTTGCATAATGTTAGCCTATGATCTTCATTGGCTGCCCACAAACAATGCCTACTTTGCCCCGCCCTCAAACACTGCAGTTGTAGATGAGGCCTGGAAGAGTTTGGTTTGTGTTGTCGACATGCCGAAAAGACAAAAATAACTTTTCTGAGCTACGAAAGCAAATCCACTTTGCATGCACTTCCAAAGGATGAGGACTCGGCGACAGACTTTTCTCTGGTGATGAACAGTAGACTGGATAATTTAACCATGTTGTCTTCCTTAAATTCGACCTCAAACTTGCATTCAGATCTGCTTCAATCCAATCAAAAACCGATACATAGAACCAAGTCCCTGCATGCCATTCAATTTCTTCCATAATCCGTTTCTTATACATCACAAGACAGAAGACCTGTCGCAAGACAAAATGGACACAAGTCTCTTCAGACCACCTGCACTTGTTTTCTCCCCCTCCACCTCCTCCGCTCTATTCTTCATTTATGGAGAGAAAACAGGAGTAATTACAGTGAAAACTTCCCCAACATGAGTGTGGGCTCGTAACATGCCGCTTTATGGCCTGACAGGCTTCTCTGCTTTCATCCTCTCAGTCGGTCCAAACATGGAGTGGGTGATAGGTCAGAGAACGCAGATAAATACAGACAGGTGGGAAACATTAGGCAAAAATGCAGGTAATGATGAGATCACTCAAAAGCAGTGGAAACCAAAACTGTGGAGGATTTACTGGGTGGGGCAGCAAGGGAATTAAACGGCTATGCGTGTGAATGTGTGTGCGAACGGATTTTAAAGGGATCATTTGTGTGTGCATGTGCATCCGATGTTAGCTTGCCAGTTCTTCGACGCAGCGTGCATGGAAGCCTTGCAACTTTTTAATTAATTTGTTCCTGCCACTTGAAGTTTGTTCAGATGAATGGTGCGCTTTGATGAGAGCCAGATGGAAGTCTGGTTCTTGGCGTTTGATTCGTTTTAGCCTAGCTTGGGCCACACATGCAGAGAACAGCACAATCGGTCATGGCTTCCACAAGCTTTGTGCCATCACCTACCCCAGAGGTCATGCTCTTCCTCCCAGAAAACAAGAGAAAATAGGTAACAGTGGAGACAAAGGTCCTTCAGTCCATAATTTTTCAACAACAGAGGCTGACAAGAAAGGCTTTCTTTTTTATGGGAAAATTTTGACTGGGAACAAAAAGGCTTTTTGAAGGATTCACGATAAAAACGCCACCACGCCTGAATTTAAATAAAGCGTGAATTTGAAAACAACTCATAAAACATTTAAAATGGGGTGGATAAAAAGACTTGAAACCACATTAAGAAAAATGCAAGCAATTAGGAGTCATATGCTGGCATACTGGGTGGAATTGAGGATTTGTTAAAAAAATAAAATTAAAATAAATGGTCACTGTGTGTAAAGGCTTTTTTTTTTTTGCATTCAGCATGAGTGTCTTTTTCAGTTTTCAAGCCTCTTCATCACACAGTTTGCCAAATGTAAAAAAATGTACTTCTATTTGTAGAATATCTAATAATCTAGTATATATAATTACTTACTATAAACGCATATATTAGGCAATAATTTCGGAGGTAATTCACTCAATGTCATCACTTCCACACACAGTCAGTAATGACATTGTCTCGTGTAGCCAGACCTTCAGACTGACTTCATCGCAGCTTTCATTGGCCAAGGACCTCCCACAGGCCAGCTGAATGACATATAAAACAACCAATCACAGTTTCTTTTGTCCAGCGTCATGTTTAGGGGCGTGAAAATGTACCGTCGATGTCCTTACAATAATAGACCGGCCACGTGTAAAACTCTTGGACATATTTTAAAGAGTCTTTGCCTCAAACTTTACATACTTCACATACTTTTGAAAATCCAGCGTTTAGTTGATCCTGATAAGCGTTGTAAACACAACGGCTTTCTTTTGGATGAGGGGGTTTGGCATTGCATCGGCTTTGTTTCCAGATGGACCATGAAAGAACGCAAAACACATATCTCCTGGAAATCCTGTAGAATTCAACCAATCAGATGACGACTTCTAAATTGCTGAAGGGTTTCCAATTTTCTGTGCTATATGCATCAGACTGAGACTATGACATCTGAGGCTGAGACTAGTAATAAGTCAAATTTAAGCTTTAAGAAGCTTCCGATTGCAAAATTTGCTTCATTCCAAGACAGACATCAGTGAGATGCTGATTCACTAATTTATGTCATTTTATATAATTACATAATATTACATACTAACAATTATATATTATATTCTAATAATTAATTTTACATATATTAAGATATGTCAGTGCAAGTTGCTTTTGGTTAAGACAGCTCAAACATGCATTTTAGTCTAGCCATGTCTGTGAAACCGGGCAATAGTATTTTAACTACGGCCTTCAACATCCCAAAGTGTCTCATTCCAATAAACAAAGCTCACTTGTGAATTTGGTATAGAATCCAATTTTCGCTTTGGAATCTGAAAGGCCTGTTTTATGACCAACAGACACTGGAAGGATTCAGCTGTAGGATGCAGTTACAACACAAATGCACCATGCTGATACATGCTGACTCAACTGCACTCATGTACAAAAGTTTACTCTTCTATGCCAGCGAGGACTGTGGAACACGAAACCCCTGCTGAATAAACCTGAGCTGATCACCTTTCGTCGTTCTGATATCTTACCTTGGGATCGTGCTCGTTTGCAAGGTTCCCATCAGACTGTTTAAATCCCTCTACTACAACTTACCATTGTTTCTCAAGAAATCTGAGACACCCATTATTTGTGAGTTAATAGATTGCATGTATTGTGAAAGTTCTACCTCTATGGTTTTCTACCGAATCATTTGGAAGATGACTTAAAAAGGGCAAGGGAGAAAGTACAGTATATACTGTAGGTAATCGCTTCTAGGTCAAACACGAAGCTGCTTGTGATAAAAGGGACACATCCACCGGATTCCACCAATTCAAATGTGTTGAGGTACGGTCTGACATCCTGGAGACTGGAGCTCATGAGATTCAAAAAGGACAAAAAAGCACCATAAACGTATCCTTAAATGAAGTAATGCACTATATTCCAAGTCCTCGAAAGGCAAACAATAGTTCTGTATGAGAAACAGACTGAAATTTGGTCATAACTTGAGAAAATTAACAGTTATTTTAAAGTGTAATAATATTTAACAATATTACTGTTTTTACTGCATTTTTTGAGCAAGGAAAATGCCGCCCTTGAAGGCAAATGAGAAATCTGACCAGCCACAAAGTTTTGAGCAGTAATGTATGTGACCATACATATTGGTACATTTTATTTCACATTTCGCCAATAGACTAGGCCTTGCAATCGCTGGGCCCTCAAAGAAAATGTGTGACACATTGACCCACAGAGAGGCAAAGCATGTATAAACATATGCAGAACCACATTATATGTCCTACCCTGTAAACATGTACCAGGATATGGAAGCACATGCACAGGACAGACTTTATTTTGAGTGTATGTTTAAGAGTGTCATTCAAGAACAACAGATCCAGAGGATTCTGCATCAAACGTCTGGACCTCGGCCAGTCAGTAAGAACCTTTGGCAGCTCCTCAGTCGTCCTCAAAAGCTGTAGTGCTCTTGTTGCAGTAACAGATGCTGAAAGTACTTAATTGCATTTCAAAGCCCTGCGGTGCATGGCCTACTCCTGCATGCACTTATTTTCATAGCTGGAGCCTCGTAAAGCGCCGCTGTCCCCAAAAAAGCAGGTGCTTGCAGCCACGAAATGAAGATTAATCATAGAGAGGCCCTGAGTTTGGATCGACGAGCTGTTACATTAACATCAACCTGTTTTTGTCTCTCTCTCTCTCTCTCTCTTTTGATCAGGCGTGTTTAAAAAAAGTGTTTAAAAACTTTGCGAGACAGATTTCTGTCACTGAATGTGAACTGCAGCATGGTGGTTTCTCAGAGTTTAAAGGAACGAATTATAAGCTAGCAAAACACCAGGAAATTGGCCAAAATGGAGATACACACATGTCATGATTTGTATCGGAAAACAGATGGGGATTTTATACACACGCACACACACACAAATACACACAAGCCGAGGGGAGTAGTGTATTTAAGGCACCTGGTGATACTGGAGAATCATCCAAAAGTTTACTCCAGTTTTCCAGTACGTAATTGTCAAAACGCTGCAGATCTGAACCAAAATATAGGTCTACAATTTCTGGGTGACTTATCTGGAACTTTCGCTCATGCACCGATTACTTCTTTATCCTAGAAGATGTCATAATGGAACATAAGTTCATCCAAGAGGAAAATACTTTTGATAAGCTTCAAAGATCCTTTGAACAGATCCACTGACACTGTTATTTCAGACAGTGTTGCTCTGAACAATATTAAAATGGTTGTAACACATCTATACATACAAGGCTGTGCAGTTACAATTTTGCTCACATTTGCTATTAAAAATCACTATATAAAAAAAAAAAAAAAAAAAAACATTTGTGATAATAAGCAATATATTTCATGCTACTGAAAACTAAATGGATGTTTTTATTGGTTCTCGTACGAATGCACATAGTTCACTAAGCAAGAATCTACATTTTCATTTACAAATATATCCCAATCTCAATTTTAAAAAAGTGTCAGATCAAATGCCATTTCATCTTGTTGTTCTAAGTATATTTCTAGGTTGAAAAAATATTAAAATATAATTTTAGGTCAAAATGAAAACAACGCAATTAAAGATCTTTTTTTCTGTGCACTAATACATTTTGATTTGTGCTAATTCATTTTTTTCAGGTCCTTAGCACCTGCTAACACCCCAAAAAAATTGCGTACAGCCCTATCACATATAATAATTATTGATCTATATTACACAACTGCACGTTAATGAGCAACACCTGCGCCACACACTGGTCTCGAGTCCCACGGAGGAGCTCTGGAAGGATAAAAAAAGGAGTGACGACAGAGAACCAGGCCTGGGACATTTAAGTTGTTATTTTGTAATGTTTCTATGCTGCAGTCGGCCGTGAGGCGCTTGCTCCTTACATTCGTTTTGTTGTTTGTCTATTTAATGATAAAAAGTTACGTTGAACGATTCCCGTCGCCTTGAATTTTGTTACAATATTAAGGGGAGACATGGCAGGCAAAAACATTGTTTTTGTTTTTTTCACTGGTCAATTTTGAGATTTTGGCCTATTTGTCTTCAATAACATGTCTTCTTTCAGACTTGTGGTGAAAAAAAGGCCAAAATACACATTTAGGTCTTTATTTTACTACACTTTGTCTATTTGCGTCTGTAGATTTCTCCTAAATTCAACAAAAGTTGGCGTTCTAAACCAACATGTTGCACCGCTATCGTTGTCTGCACCATCATCACATATACCGTTGGAAAGCTCTCTCTCTCTCCTGTACAATGTTGTCGGATCCAAATATGGTCATTTCCTTTTTTATCAGCAACCAATCGTGAAAGTACAATGGCACATTTAATTCTAAAAGCGAAATCTCATTGGCTGATGTCAATTTCCAATTACATGGGACCGTTTGTGTGTTTTTTTACTGGGGTTCTGTTCAGCTGAAGGCCATAAATGCTGTGTTATAAGTTTTGATGTGTTTTAGGTGGTTTGTATTGTTGTTGCTAATGATTTGATAAGATATTGTGTCTGTAAATAGTTGTTTCCACTAAAAAAGTATGACTTTTTACAATACAAATCTTTAAAGGCAGTTTTCTCAAAATGTTTTTTTTCTCATACTTTGAGCCAGAAATCTCCACTTCAGCAGCACTTACATACACCGAACTTTCAAGTTTTATTCCTATCTATATTCTTAAGGTTTTTACAGAGGAGTTTGTTCATATATTCAGATTCTTATTTATACAACATTTTATACCTAAAAACGGGGCAAAAACAGATTTTTTTATGGCTGTTGACAGTTTTTTCTGATTAATGGTGTGATAAAAAGAGATATCCAAAATCCCCTCAGTAAAAACCTTTGACTCTAACATGTCAACAAAATGAAACACGAATTTTGAATCTGGCTTTATCCAATGTTCAGATTTCTCTGGAAATATATGCAAATTAGCGCATATTTAATGAGATAATATCACCAGCTAACCACTCTTTCAATAGATCAAGCTATTTGAGGAAATACAGTTTATCCATCCTGACCTCCTATAAGAGACCCACATTGTGTCCGCATACACATCTAACCTCTCAACCTGAGATAATGCATTCCAACTGCAGGATTCACTGATTCATCCAGCATCTCCTGTTCACAGATACAGATCTGCACTACACAAGACAGGAAAAGTCAAATTCATTCATTATTCTGTATGGTTTCACAAGTCAACCACTGATCAAAAACATATTTTGCATTGTTTTTTTCTTTCTGCAAAGCAAAAAGACCCCACTCCTCCTCAACCCAACCCATCATCAAAAGAAGTCCTACCATAAATCACACTACTGAGTCTCTGTTTTACACAGAACAATACAGGACAGTAACTCTGTAATCTGGGCAGGGGTTTTGAGCAAGAATGCAGATCCTTTAAGATGGGACTCTAGGATCAAACACGGTCATAAATGGGGTACATCTGCAACTCAGGCCATGGGAGGGTCCACTTTTCCATTGGGAATCCGCAGAGGAATAAACAAAGACACATGTTGGAAGACCGCGAACGGACGTACGCAGCTGAGCACGAGCTGTAACCACAAAAACTCCCAGAGTTCCCTGCTCTCATTCAGTCGGCGAGAGAACTTCCACCTGTCAGAAAGAAAACACGTCTCCAACTTTCCAGAAATCAAATAGTGTGAAGGAGAAGAGAGATCTGCGGACAAAAGAAAGCGTCAGGGTGACGACGGTCTAAAAAATATAGAGTTCCTATATATAATACAGAGTTGTTCAGAACAAACACTCAACGCCACTAAACACCTTCTATAAATACATTAAACGCAACTTAAAGTGGATAATTATGGGGTAGAAAAAACTATTTAACGATTCTGAATCGATTCTTCGACACATTTTGTTGGTCCTGGAACAACATTCCTGTCCAAAAATGTTGTCCTAACCATATTCCTACCTCTAAACCTAACCCTACCCATAAGTTATCCCTAAAATCAGAGGGAAATGACAGGCGAATAACACTGATGTAAGCACCTAACACTGGTTGTAAGCCTAAACTTGACAAACTGTAAACTCAAAATTCCTCAAATCTGATTGGTTGATTGGAATGTTGTTCCTTAATCAACAAAGATGTTGATCCAGGAACGTGTTGCACTTGGTTAAATGGACACATCATATCAAAATGTGCTTTTATGTTTTGAAACTATTTTTAGTTATTTAATAAAAGTTCATAACAACTGTTTTGATTTATCATTAATTTGTAATTATTTCAAAGAGTACTTATAATTACATAACTAGAGAAATAAAAAATGCACAAATAAATTATATTTAAAAAGTCAAAGTCAAAAAAAAAAGAAAGAATGTAGATCAAGAATTTTGTTTTTTAGAATCACATTCCCAGAATCAGAATCAGATGGGATCATAAGGTGCCTAAAGATTCCCGCCCCAAATAATTAATATAGGTAATCACAGCAAAATAATTCAGAGCATTATTTTTTTTCTCTTCCAAACTAGTTAAAATAGCTCATTTTCAACATCCTCTGAACTGCTGGAACTCCGACGCCTGCCAAACATAAGGCCCACAGAAGAGAGCTTTTTTTTCTGAGCATCTAATTGTTAATAAATAAGCATGTCCGTCAACTGTCTCGAGACAAAGCTCTGGGATTGGCCGCGGGCCCGTACTGACACACAGCAAGGGGACCATCAATACTACAGAGTCCTTCAGCCAGTGCAGCTGAAAGGCCTGCGAGGACACACGGGCACACATGACTAACTGCCTTTCCATTTCCCAGGCTGGATTTACAACCATGCAGCAAATCAAGCAAGATTCAAAATAAATCTGTCACAAATGAGGAAACGAAGGATCATGTGGATTGCAGAGGGACAAGGCAGTAATAACCGTATATTAGCAGCATTCCAAAAGTATGTCCAAATGCTAATGTCTATCAGGTTGGAAATGTCTCTTTTTGAAGAGTTTGCGCAGTCAAACCCAACATTTGAATGGAGTATCAGTATGGAGTGTCTAATGCAAATAAAATGAGCTACAGCACCAATCTGATTGGATGTCGGGATGCACAGGTTTTTTATCCCACTGTTGAGAAATAGGTACCAGTTTAGGTAGGCTGTGAAAACAAAGATACCTGGAAAGGTATTTTGCTTCACAAAATAATCTGGCAGTAAGTTTTGGGAGTTCATTTTTAGTCCATCTCCTACCCTGAAGTCTGTTTTGCAGAGATGGACTAAAAATGAACTCCAAAACTTACTGCCAGATTCTGGAAGATGAATTCTTCAAACAGTGGTACAAGAGCATATGGTGCTGGTCCTTCAAGAGTCACTCCCAATCTGTCTGTCTATAAAGCCTATAAAAAATGTATCTTCGTGTATTTTACTACACTTCAGCTTGTGATTCTTAAGTGGGGGTCATTTTTTAGGATTCTTTACCTAACCTAAATCTCTGAGATCCTGACACCTTGTACTTCTGGAGACTCCAGGTAGGTTGCAGTTCTGTAAATTGGTGGCGCTGGAGACTAAAGGGTTCCTGATGGTTTCACACTTAATTCTTCCCCTTAATTCTTAAGGTGACCCAATGAGCATTTCACTGTCCAATGGTCATGCCATTGTCTAGTATTGCATTAGTATTGCATCCTTCTCATGGGCATTTAATAATTCTTGACTTTTCAGTCCGAGTTAAATATCTTTTTTGGCTTATTTTATTTGTAAAAGAAAACGTGTCTAATAATTCTTCACACCTGAATATAAGGCGTTTTTCATTTCCAGCCTTCATGAACAATTATATATCACTTATAAATGATTAAATACAAAATGAGTAGCAGTTATTAAGATTAATGTGGTTTGGAATTGGTAAAATGTGCCTGGGGAAAAAAAAATATGATCAGAAAATCAGCGTGCCTAATAATTCTGCAAGCACTGTATAAGCTATAGCAACAGTGCATATTTGCATGTTAAATCTTACTTTAAATGAATGGTAGAGCACAATAATTACTCAGAGCTCAAGCATTATCTTCAAGTACATTAACCTGTCATCAACCCAAGCACAAGCTCAACTCTTCACCACAATGGTAACCCCCAAAACTTCAACATAACAGAAACTCTAAATCCCAACATCACAAACACACAAAAATAAAACTTAATTTCAACGTTTACTTTCACCATCCAGGCCCATGCGGAAATCCCCAACCCGTTTTTAGCTACGCTACATTAAATGCCAACACACATTATTCATGAAGCCTTGATGCATACGGATTAAGTAAACTTCTGTATAACCAGTTTAAATGGATTGCACTCTGTGATATTAAATTCAAAGTGTTTTTTTTTTAGTGCAGTTGCTTGGTCTGTTTGACCTGCTTTGTGATATCAGTGGACATTTGAGCTCAGGTTGTTGATGTGGTAAGCCAGCGAGGAGGTGAAACGCTGTTGACAACATGTTCTGCTGTGAGGGTTAGAAGAGCAAGCACAGGGAGCCAACTGAAGCAGACTCTGAATGCATGACATAAGCAATCTGATTTAACCCAGAATATGTTGTGGCTACAAATACTTCAAGGCCTGGTTTCACAAACAGTACATAGGTTAAGCCAGGATTAGGCCTTAGTTCAATTAAGGCATTTAAACAGCTTTTATAAATGTGTTTAACTTTCAGTTAAAACAGCTCAAACATGCATTTTTGTCTGAGACTAGGTTTAAGCCTTGTCTGTGAAACCGGGGGGGGCATATAAATAAATACGGTAAACTATACTCTGTATATACTGTTCAAATGTTTGGGGTCAGTAAGTATTTTTTAAGGAATTAATAAGACTTAATAAGACTTTTGGTTGATCTTTGAAACACAAATAAAGATATTTCAATGAAACTTGGGAGGCAAACATTTAGAAGATCCAAAAAGGTCAGAAAGGTGTCATAAAATTAATCCATATGAATCGAGTGGTTTAATCAACAAATCAGCATTTACAATTATTTCTGAAGGATCATATGACACTGAAGACTGGAGTAATGATTTCAACCAGATGATCCCACAGTAGCTGCACGGGTCTCAAGCTGTCTGGCGGACATCTCCACATGAATGAAGGAACATCACCTGCAGCTCAACCTGGCAAAGACTGAGCTTCTCGTCCTCCCTGCCAATCCGTCTCTACAGCACGACTTCACCATCCAGCTAGAATCATCATTAATCACCCCATCAAGGTCGGTCAGAAATCTTGGAGTAACGTTTGATGACCAGCTGACCTTCACAGACCACATTTCAAAGACAGCTCGATCTTGCAGGTTTGCACTGCACAACATCAGGAAGATCCGGCCTTTCCTAACTGAGCATGCAACACAACTTCTCGTCCAGGCCCTGGTCATCTCTAGGCTTGACTACTGCAATGCCCTTCTGGCTGGACTTCCAGCATGTGCAATCAAACCCCTACAGATGATCCAGAATGCTGCAGCTCGTCTTGTCTTCAACGAGCCCAAGAGGGCCCACGTCACTCCTCTGTTCATCTCTCTACACTGGCTACCTCTCGCTGCTCGCATCAAGTTCAAGGCATTGACGCTTGCTTACAGATCCATCACAGGCTCAGCTCCCTCCTACTTTCACTCACTCCTACGAGTCTACATCCCTACCAGAAGCCTACGATCGGTCAACGAGCGACGTCTCGTGGTTCCATCGCAGAAAGCCACAAAATCACTTTCCAGAACATTCTCATTCACAGTTCCATGCTGGTGGAACACTCTCCCCACCCTCATCCGGAATGAACAGCTAAAAACCCATCTCTTCCGTGAGCACTTAACCTCATAAAAATAAATAAATAAATAAATAAATAAAAAAACACGATGTTTTTTCCTTTGAAACATCACTTATCAGGCTTATACTACTCTGAATAATACCTGAACTTCATATTTTGAGCACTTCTTGTGTTGTTGTTGTTTTTTGCCTCTTTATGATGACTCGCTTATATTAGTCCTAATTTGTAAGTCGCTTTGGATAAAGGCGTCTGCTAAATGACTAAATGTAAATGTAAATGTAATGATGCTGAAAATTAAGCTTTGCCCTGACAGATGTTTTCATTTGTAATAATATTACTGTTTTTACTGTATTTTTGATCAAACAATTGCTGCCTTGGTGAGCATAAGTGTCTTCTTTCAAAAACATTTAAAAATATCTTAACAACCCCACACGCTCAAACAGGTGTGTATTAAGTATTAATAAATATAAATAAAATGGTAAATTAATCATTTATAGATAACATTTAAAATGCATATTATTAACATATAAATTAAACGTATACATATTATAATAATAAATAATATAATAAATAATGAAAAATACAATCCAAGTAAATAACAATGCGTTTGCACTTATTATGAAGAGGTTTTTAAAGGGTGTGCAAATATATATATATAAATGTAAAAAAATATAAATAATTTAATAAGTTGTATAAACACCTCATCAATCCCTCCACTGAGGCTACATGTCTTTTGGGAGTCACTGGGGTGAGATAATCTATTGGCTTCTAAAACTTCATGTGACATGATCTCGATCACCATCCCACCCACAGCTTAGACAACCAACTCCCAATGCATTCAAGCAATTATTTTATCAGTCCCATTCAGAGCTATTTGAAAAGGGGTGGTTTTATTAGCGATGCATGCAGCCAACTGGCATCTATTAATGCCAATTTTCTGACAGCCAATTAAGCCAAAAAAAAGGTTGCTATAAACAAGAGTAAACAATTTCCTCAATGACAAAATAAATACAGCAAAGGAGAAGGTGTTACAGCAATCCTCAGGGAACCTCAAGCCCCCATGGTCTGAGCCAAACTGCATATTGAGGTGCTGATAACGGTGCCATTCAGAGCAGCTTTGCTTACGGAATAGGCTGCTTTGTTTTGTGATGTCACTAAAATGGACATAATCCACTCTTGGCAAAGTGACTTACCCCACCACTCAAAGGGCCTTTGTCTCCCTGAAGATAGTTTGCCCATTTGGAACAGACTCACATGCAGTATGCCAGTCTGTATTGCGTCTGAAGCCCTCACACTCTCGCATCAACACAACTGAGAACTACTCTCATGGGAAGGTACAATTAGGTGGGAATGCTGGTTAAATAATGATTAGTTCTTGTCTAGTCATGTAACATTAACAAGGCTGCCCCCATGAGGGCAACCCACACCATGTAAAATAATACAGCTTTTAAAGAGATAGTTCACCCAAAAATGAAAATTCTGTCATTAATTACTCACCCTCATGTTGTTCCAAACCCGTAAGACTTTCATTCATCTTTAGAACAAAAATAAAGATCTTTTTGATGAAATCTGAGAGCTTTCTGTCCATCCATTGACAGCTACGCAACTACCACTTTGACACTTCGAAAAGTTCATAAAGAGATTGTAAAACTAATCAATTAAGTTCAGTCCAAATATTCTGAAGAGACTCGGTCTTCATATGATGAACAAATTGAATTTAGGCTTTTATTCACATATAAACATATGCCACAGCTCTAGCGGCAGCGCGGGTGCTAGTGAACTGATCATCTCTTCTGCTTTACCACTAGTTATAGCACGAAATTAACATAAATGAACATCAGAAGGTATGTTGAAAGATTACTTAACCTGCTCTTCAATGTGTAATGTATTTTTGAATAAATCCGTCGTTTTTTATGACAGCCACCATTTAGAAGTTGATATTTAAAAAAATAGATAAATAAATAAATGTCATTATAAAATATTATTATAACATTATTATTGTAGAAAAAAAAACCTCCTTATGTGTAATTTAAGTAGCCTATACAAATCAGTTAATTTTAACCTTTAATATTATAGTAATATACCAAATGGGGTTCCCTGTTACAGCAATAGTTAAGAGATATTATTTTCCTTGAGGATATTTGCCATGTACTGTACCTGATAGGCCCAAATTAATAGATATCGTATAGAAATTAACTCGAAAGCTTGTGAATCGAAACGAATTGAGAAATTTGTGTCAATGCCCAAACCAACCTACTGCCATACACAACAGTATATTGCGAACATTACAAAGATACAAAATAAAGTAATCATAGATCTATTATGTTTATCACTGAATCCTGCAAATGCTGTTAGGCTTACTCAATTTTCTTACTAGATATTTTCACGTGTATATAAAAAAATAAAAACACTCACCAAACCCGTTTGCCACGAGGTTTATGTTTCTGCCAGCAATATCCCGCTAAAGATTCTCTGTATTCAGTATGTTGAAAAAGCAGGACTCTAAACAAGTCTGCTGTATTAGTAGTACATTCTCAGACTGAACTTGTTGTGATATGCTGCAAAGGGGCTGTGAAACGACAGTATGAGACTCCTGCACAATAACTGCCCTCAAAGAGAGAAAGAGAGGGGTGGGCTGATGGGAAAACAAAGGAAAGCAATGAATGTAATCATGATGGATAAAATTGAGAAATAATAACCTAGAAAACAGGAAAGAATCCTACCATGGCTAAAGCCCATTCATCTACCAAAGAAATGTCCTCTTGCCTGAAAGAAAATTCTTCCCTAACCCTGAGATTATCTTTAGACTTAAAACAATATCCTCCTCAGCTCAAGATATGCATAACATCAGTTTTTAGACCAAGAATTCCTTTCAGAATTCATAAGAAAAAATCTTTCCCTAAGAAGCCTTTGCTTATTTTCACAGATATGTCTTTGCCGATCACATTCTTCTCTTCTATATTCCAAAACCAAGTGAGCTACCTGTGAAGGCAGCATTTAAAGACAGTAAAGTCAGTAAAGACTAAGCCAATCCCATAATGCCCTGCGACAAGCTCAGTAAAATAATGAATCTAAGATGGGGGACAGAGAGAGAGAAAAGCTGATTATGAATATAAACTTACATTTCATTCATTACAGAAAGATACTGATAAGAAAGGTATTGTGCTTTTAGCAAAGCAACACTTTTTAGCATAAAAAAATGAATTGAGTCGAGTCATTTTGTGCAAGGAGAGCTATTTTGACCAATGTAGAATGTTTCAAATTAGTCACTAATGAGGTTGCATAAATGGGGTTAGAAATTAGCATTTTTTGTAGGCCAACCGGAAAGTTAGCACCACATAGGTTATCTTGACAAAATTCCAGTAGGATTTTTCTACTGGCATAAGCAAACTACACCACAATAGCATGACTTCAATGTCACCACCACTAAGCTTCCGAAAACTCTTTCAAACTTTATTTAGAATCTACAAGTTGGAAAATTTTAGAGCATGAGAATAAACACAAGAAGACTGTAAAAGCGGACGAGTGAGTAGATGAGTTTTCCAGTTCAGCATGGTGACGTTTAATGTCCCCTATAGCCTCTGTAGTCCCATTTAGATATTTGTTAGAAACTGCCTTTTTCAAGACACATGAACATACCATACCATTCACAGCTTGAAAATACCATAAGTTCTGAATCATTACTGATTTATGTCTTAGAAAAATATATTGAGCTTGTGTTAACCACCAACCT
This sequence comes from Leuciscus leuciscus, assembly GCF_965113295.1. Lineage (NCBI taxonomy): Eukaryota > Metazoa > Chordata > Actinopteri > Cypriniformes > Leuciscidae > Leuciscus > Leuciscus leuciscus. Next base: position 21,016,062 of record NC_138744.1, read on the forward strand.
TATTTCAGCCCATTCAAAAAAACAATTGACTTCAAAGACAAATAATGTGCAAAACTTATTTCCGAGTTTTAGTACTCATTCCTGCAGCACACTATTCTTTCTGCCTTTAAACGGCAGTAAAATCCAAGTCCTACACTGGAAGCTCACTTTGGCAAATCACAGTAAGATCCTGAAGTGCTAATGGATGAGGAGATCGTTTTCAAATAGAGGGACAAAGGGCACTGAGATGAAAAGAGAAGGTTTTGACCCAGCTGGGTAGGATGATTTGAGAGGGCTGAGGTCTGCATCAGTGTCCCAGTACATATCTGCTATTCTGGGTTTGATTAAAGCTGAATAAACAAAGGCCCAGGAGAGATCTCCAAACCCAAACCACCAGATCAGCGGTGAAGAAGAGCATCCATCAAAGCCATGTTACATGTGTACATGGCGTAACAAGATGATGCACATATTCTCTTTTCTCTCTTTTCTCTGACTGCTCTGGTTAAATGGTTAAAGATTTGGAAATTAAAAGGTTGCAGGTTTGAACACATATTGGGGACCGATGTTGTTTTGGACCCCATTGACTTTCACTGCATGAACAAAAACAGTTGAAACATTCTTCACACTATCGCTAAGAAGAAAGTAAGTCATACATGTTTGGAACGACATGAGAGTGAGTTAAAATTAATAAATTTTTCATTTTTAGATGAGTCTTGCCTTTAAATTGTATGAAGTATATGTACTTTTAAGTTTAAAGAAAATAAATTAATGTTTTTTATTAGAAAAAAAAATTTGTGGATTTTTTTTTAAAGGTGTCAGGTGTCAATTTAACTACAAACAAATACATTATAATATATTGATTTAATAATTTCTCCAAGGCGACCTCGTGGAATGGTTGCTCTGAATTGTAATACGGTAAGATATATTTTGTTTGTTTTATTCAGGAAAAACAAATAATTGCATTACAGTTGCATGGTTCTTAATTTAAATTAGACCAACATAATAAAATGTATACGCTGATTTCACGCAGCCGCCATTTTGAAATCGAAAGTGAGGCTCCGGAAAGTAAAGATAAACAACAATGCCTTTGGACTAACAACTTGAAGCTGCTGCCGCGATTTACACTATTGGATGTTAATATCCAATATAGGATATAGTTCATTCCTGCTTCTTTTTTTACTTTTTGAATTATATAAAAAAATATATTTTATTTATAAATGAATTTCACTGTATATAGTCTAAAGTATAAAAGAAATGTACAGTTTTAGAATTGTCACAACATCATTAAACACAACAATACGCCATCGCATTCACGACTCTCCTGTGATTAAAGGCGACACTTCCGGTTTTCTTCCCACCGGAGCCTCGCTTTCGATTTCAAAGTAACGGCTGCGTGAAATCAGCGTATTAAACCTTAGTAAATCAATAAAGCAATACAAGTTGATCCAACCTAAGACAATTAATTAACTAATAGTAAATCAAAGTAGATGTTTTCTTCTGCTGTTTCTGTCCTCTACGAAAAGTAATCCATGTACAAATACATGAACAGGCCGTGGGAAAACAGTTTTCCACATACATCTGTGTTTCTATGACGAGTGATAGAAAAAACAAATCTCAAAATCTGTGTGTTCAGCACTTTCTGAAATCTGTTTTCATCCCATGCATGTAAACACTCAAATGAGAATTGGTAAAGTTTTCCAGCCAATTTCACAAGTATGTAAAAAAAAAAAAAAAAAAGACTCTTTGATTAATTCCAATGCTCCTGTTTACTCAAGAGGGACTTCTTCGTGTCGGCTTTGGCCTTTCCCTCCTCTCCCGTCCCAGTGATGTCCTTCCAACATAAAGTTTCCGGGTAGATCTTTCAATAACAAAGTGAATTTCTCAGCATAGCTTAGTAAGAACTGACCTCAGATGGCAAGAGATACCTAATTAGTAGTCATCTCAGTCAAACAAATGAAAACAAATCACTGTGTACTTTCCTAGGTCCGCTCCTCTCATGAACAGGTCCCAAGGGAAACGTTTTCTCAACAAAAACAATCAAGTCTTAATGCTAACCTCTATGATAGAAACATTGTATCCTCTTTGAGTTGTCATTACCTTTATATTTAGAATAGGTCTTGCAATAAGCCTAGTGCTTTACTGAATTATTCTGAGAATTTAAAGGAGACCTTTTACTGAATATGCTCACAGACATAGATCATACTAACTGAAATTTTCTTTCTTCCATGGAACACAATAGGAGACATTTTGTAAAGAGAGCAAATAATGATAGCTATATAATTTAGGTGGACTTTCTTTGCACGAGCTAAAAACAAGTAAATTATGTATTGGTATACTGGGTTACTATTTACGATCAATATCTATCTACACAATCATATTAGTCAATCAGCCAATTCTGTAGCACTATACTTAACCAAACCCTTGCCTTAAATCTACACCATAGAAGGGCAACCATTGGCTGATAAAAATGTTCTTCCTGCATCTAATTCTAACTCTAGCTTTAAAGTTTTAGGCCACTAATTGGTCAAACAGTATGCTATTCCAAGACCAAAAGGATGTCGATCTTGTGTAACACTGTTCTAACCAGACGTGACAAACTGACAAGAGATTAGACTTTGGGAAGTCTGATTCATTTGAATTAATTGGTTTGTTTGGACGCTTTATATAAATAAACCAGAAGTCCCTGTGCAGCATTTAGTCTTTTTGGTAGCAAAATATTTAGTTAAATGCAGCCGTTTGTCACTGTTTTCGACGTTGTTATATAAATTAATATGTTTCTAGTTTATTAGATGTATTTTATTGTGAATTTATCTGTAATCTGCAACTGCCAACCTAATTCCGGTTCTCGTTATTTTGTGTCTGAAAAATATTGGTCTATTTTAGTAGTTTTCAGTGTAGCAAACTAAATGTATAAACACTAGAACTACCGTTTAAAAGTTTGAGGTCGTCACGTTTTTAGTTTTTTTTAAAGAAATGAATGCTTTCATCCAGCACGGATGCACTGAATTGATCAAAGTTGTCAGTTAAGACTTTCTATTTCAAATAAAGGATGTTCTATTGAACATTTTATTCATCGAAGTATCCAGAAAAGAAGGATCACGGTTTCCACAAAAATATTAAGCAGCACAACTGTTAAACATTGATAATAATAAGAAATGTTGCTTGAGCAGCAAATAAGTAAATTACAACGATTTCTAAAGGGCCATGTGAAACTGAAGACAGAAGTAATGGTAATAGTGGTGAAGACTAAAAGTAATATACAAAAAAAATAAAAATAATAATAATAATAATAATAATAATATGCATTTTATATTTGAGTACAATATGACTTAAACGTCACTCAAAAGCCACAAACTGATTTTATGAGTAATGAGTTTCAGGATTTCTTTAACTACAGTACAGTAAATCTTAGTTTTAACTGACTTGACATGAAGGGCTAACAAGGCACATAAGTGGTGATTAAAATGCATGCGTTTAAAAGGAAGATATAAAATGCCTTTGCTTTGGAAAGTATTACCAGACTTTCAACAGACATGTCAACAGCATATAAGTGCAAATGGAGAGGTCTGTAAAGAATATCATTAGCTACAGGAGATGACACACAACAGTGTCAACGTGGGGAAAGATGAGCTTCAAGCACCACTCGCTGTTACAAGTTTCAGTACGTTTTCGGAGCAAGAATCATTACGACCTCCCTAAGAGCTCAGCTTTTTTTCTGAGGATAATCGCAACATAAAGCTAAAGCGGAAGAGAGATGGATGATGATTAGCACACGCTGACCACAGCGAGTATTGTTTCACTGCAGAGATTTATGAGCAAAACAAAGGTGCTGTGAAATTCTTCCTTCCGCGCCACACAAGGAGAATACCAGAGGCATACATTATGATGGCAGAAGTGAGTCTCTGGCTTGAGCTTCGGTTACTGATCTAAGGATGGGGAGCAGACGCAGCAGTCACTAATGTCTACGTTTATGAAGACAGATCTTCCTGAGCGTGCACCCCACCATCGCACAATCCACTGTAGATCGGCTGAATCTCAGGGCAGGAATTCTCTCTCATAAAAGTGCCAAACGTGAGAGGAAACAGGGCGAGCCGTCCTGTGGCGGTTCTGCCCTTCCCACCTCCTCGCCGCAGCCTTCTATTCCAAAACAAACCGCCCCTCTCCGCCCTGGTTGGCCGCAAAACTCACAAACCGGGGATAGGCAGATTAAATATCACCATCAGCCCAATAGCATGACCACCACGGTGAGTGTAAAATAATGTGAAAGAGGTTGACTTGTATGTTGGTATGTCAATGAAACATGTAAACATGCACTCTCCTGCTGAACAGACCAGGGTTCTGCTGCATAAACTGTTAGTCATCTGCCAGTTGCATAAACCTCCATTTTAACCTCTATGTCTTAAGAACAAGTCTGACTAACTAGCAGTTAATCAGTCTTATTTTTCTGATTCAAATGAGATAAATAATGATGAGATTAGTCTGAGTGTTTTATGCGGCCACCTGATTTTCTTCACTTTAAGTTGCATTAAGACTTATCCATTCATACACTTATCCAACACATCCATTGGCTAACTGCTAGATGGTCAGACTAGCTCTTAAGCCATATATTTTATTTATAATGTGCTTTTCTTACACCCAAAGCGCTACAGCAAAAACAGTAAGCAACCAGGATAAAAGTGCTAAAATAGTAAGATCGTTAAAAACAACTTTAAATAAAAGTGCCTTAATCAACTTTTTACAATGTTACAGAGCATTTCTGTTAGTGAAGGAAAGAGCATTCTATAACTTAGGGGCTTTGAAAAAAAAAGGATCATTCCCCCATGGTCTTAAGTTTACATGAAGGCTGATGAAGAAAAAAAAGAGAGTTAGCAGAACTGAGAGAATGTGACAAAGTATATGGACTAATGAGATCACAAAGATACACTGGTGCTATCTCATTTTTTATACTGTATGTGCATCCAATGTTAGCTGAAGATCCAAAATGACACCAAGATTGTATACCAGTGAAGTGGGAAGTACCATATTGGATTCAACAACCAAACTAATATGATCAATCTTCAGAGTATAGCCGCTATCGGATCAATCAGCATAAGTTTAGTTTTGGAGCAATTCAGTTTCAGGAAATTATGCTGCATCCAAATTCTGATTTCTTCAAGGCACACTCAAAACAGCAAATGTGTAGCTGACATCAGGGATGGCTAGTGGTGATGTAAAATTGAGTATCATTAGCATAGCTGTGACACCCAAGGCCATATTTCCTAATAATCTGTCCAAGTGGAAGCATACATATGCTAAAAAGAGTTGGGCCCAACACTGAACCTTGAGGAACACCCTGTCGAGCTGGCACGGTATCGGATTCATGATTTCCCAGACTAACAAACTGGGCACAATTACTTAAGTAAGAGTAATTAACCAATCAAATACACGACCAATGAAGACATGGATTAAATATAATAGCTGTGTTTATACAATTACCCCCAGGTTAGATTAGCATATGCTAGTTAGTGCTGGTCTAGCTGGTTTACTTGCAGTCAAGTAGGAAAAAACAGCACACCAGTATCCTATGTTGGGGACCGGTGTCCAAAACATAACATGGCTTTTAAGAAGAAAACTTACTATAAATAAAATGAAAAAATAAATGAAAAATATAAATATCCTAAATTACTTATCTTTGTGGTTTCAGAGAATGTAAATATATTTAAAAAATGCAATACATTTTCACATGATAAAATGTTGTGTACACAGTTTAGATACACTCCTGAAAGTTGTTTTTTGTTTTGTTTTAAATGTATTTTGTTGTATTATTGAATTTGTTTTTTTATTCATTTTTAGATGTAAAATACTGTTTTAAAATATAAAAACAGTAAGGTCAATCTATTCTAAACAGAACGTGAGGGTTAAATTGATGTTTTTTGGAAGCAAAAAGTATGAATAACCAAATATTGCTCTTTTTTTTTTTTTAAGTAAAAAGGAGTCACATTATAATTTACTGTAAAAAGAAAAGTCATATATTATAATATATACAAGTGCCAAAATTCCATCCAGTAAAACTTGAAACATTGTCACTTTCACTCAATTTCAGGCAACCACAGCTACCCTTTTACAGTGAATATAACAGAACAGTGCAGAAACATTTTTAAATGCAGGAAGAAAAAAAATCCCCAAATTTAGGTCTTCACCTTATTGTGTAAATCAACTGGCCACCAGCTAAAGTGGCACATTACCAATATTATTTGATTGATGTTCACCATTATCTCTAGAGAAATATGGTAATATGAGGTAGGGTGAAAATGACCAAACTGTATTTTAGACTATCTGCTCAGATGATGAATGAAGAGCTTTTATCATTAAGCCCCTGGCTTTCTTTAAAAGGCAGGAATGAACAAACTGCCTGGAATTAGACCTCAATTTACTGAAGAGACAGATTCCCCTTATCATTATCATCTGTGGGCAGAAAGGAAAAAAGAAAACACAATGTGCGCCCAGATGATAAACATGAAATATGAATAGAGAAAAGAACATTATGAACGTAGAAAACACGCTGGGGCTGGCAAAGCACCCCAACTCTTCTTCTCAGCCATTTTAAGGTAATTTAACTAAACTTTGGCTATGGTTTGACAGCTCAGTTTCCATATTTACCCATTCTTTTGTCTCCGTCTGTGTCATTATGAGCTGGAAGGGTAATATCAAAGTCCATTAGATATGATTTACATTACAAGATTCACATTTACAGCAAATCGATTTCAAAGGATGTGTCTCGACCACAGACATTTGGCTGAAGTATCACAGATAAAATGATGATCTATGTTGACAAACGGTCATATTTACACAGGCTCACAACACGAGCCGAGCTCTGGTATGCTTGCACATTTAGTAATGGATCAAACCGACCTGAGAAAGAAGAAAGCAAGAGAGACTGATGTATAGGAAATGTACACGATCCCTCCATAATTTACAGGCAAAACCTCTTGTAATGTCTGGAAATGAATAACTTCCCTTGTTGGCCTCTGGGTGTCACTACATAGAGCTGGTTCAATGCCAGATATGATGTGTGGAAAAATAATTTTCTTATTCTTTTCTATTATAAAAAAAATATTGACCTGGCTCCATCCAAAACCTCAGTGCAATAATTAACCATCACCATTCCTGTAGTAAGGGTTTTGTGTGTATCTGTTAATTGATAACTAGCTGAGGTAATGTAGTTATTCCTATTAAATGTTACCATGCACAACTGTACCTCTGCATGGGGTAGAGCTAAATAAAAACTCTGGAAAACTGCTGAATGAAAGGGAAGGGATTCCTAATCCCAATATCAGAATGATTTATAACTGTTCAAATCCATAAGTTCCATAAGACATATATAACAGTGGGCAACTTTCATTTACAACACCACACACTGAGACAGGAAAGACTTGCTGTTACTCAATAAAAAAGCTCAGATTCTTACAGCTTTTCCTCAGTAGATGGGGGGGGGGGGGGGGGGGGGGCAAAGCGAGAGAGAGAGAGAGGTTATCACAATATGCAGCAAGTGTTTTGTGTGTGCTTGATAACCAAGAATTTCACAGCGTCGCTGGGAACCCACTGTGGCCTCCCTGACGCCTTGGTGTATATAGACTATCTGTTGTTTATTATCAAACACAAACACACATTATTTGTTGACTCATTCTTTGAGTATCAAACAAATTACTCAATCACAAAGAGAGATTATAAAACCTTAAGGAGATGCTGAACAAAAAGTGATCCAATTATAGTCCACTCACACACCCATCACAAAACAAATTATTTCAAGTTTGCATCACAACATTTAAAATCTGCTCAAATGGTATAATGGTAAACCATTCCAAAAGAGCTGTTTTCCTATTGTTGTATTTGTGTGTTTGCATTGGTTGTGTTCAACTTTTATTGTGTTAGTGTGCTGGCAATAACTAATCCCACACATGGAATCTTTGCCTGAATCTAGCTTTAATTCAAAGTTCTACCCTTGCAGGTTTGTTTATTATTTACTTTGGTTAATTTTGCTAGCGCTTTCAGCTACCAGTAAGTGTAGTTGTTTAATGTGAAATGCAACAATTTTTATTCCTTTAAATTATTGATTAGACTTATTTTTTACACAGTCCTTGCACAATACTATGATATGATGACCTCAAAACCTTTTTACCATTGGGCATGATTTGTAAACTAATACATTTTGACATTTGCATCATAACCAGATTCACATGTATAGCTTTTCTGATGTAGTAAACTTATTGCTCAGTTGCTCAGCTGGTACAGCATTACACTTGAGATTGGGTATGTGTCCCGTGAAACAAAACTCAACATAAAACGTACGGATAATTAAACAAATTTGCTTTTAGTTCACATTTGACTTTGTTAACACAATCGTTTAGGTTTAGAGTTTTAGGGTAGGTTAGGTTTAGGACATTTTAGCAAGACCAAACTGCTGCGATACGTGCAACAACCAATGTAAAATGAAATGTCAGAAAGGTCTTTTTCAGAAATGTCGCCACAGACATGTATTTCCAATGGACCTGGGATGTACAGTAAACAGGATATAAAAAAATAAATAAATGAAATAAAAAAAAGTATCCATTGAGAACTCATTGGATTGGCGTTTCATACCAGAATGGACCAGCACAATAAGATGAGGAATGTGTATTAATAAAGAAAACAGGGTAGATTTTCTCTCAAAATCAGTTCAGAAAATGCCTGGCAATGAACAAATAATCACATTATAACTACTGCGACTCCCCCCTTTCCAGGTTACCAGCGCGTAATACCCTTGAGTGCATCCAGAACGCTGCTGCTCGACTTGCGTTTAACCTCTGGAAATACTCTCAGGTTACACATCTGCTCAGGTTCTGTTACTTGCTGCCAGTATCTGGTATAATTCAATTCCAGACACTGTTCCTGGGCTATACAGTCATAAATGGCCTAGACCCCCATTTTACTTTCAATCCTTCATCAAGCTGTAAACCCCCAACCAGGGCACTTTGATCAGCCATCTCTGGTCTCCATGCCCCCCTTCACTGCACACGAAAGTACCCATTTCAAACTTCTCTATCCTTGTTGTTTATGACCTGGCACTCTTGGTTATGTACACGTTTGCTGTTGCTACCTTATGCCTTTTAACCTATTGTGGTCTAGCTAACTTAGAAAATGTTGTTTATTCTTAGCTACTTGTCTTTTGCTTTGATAAAATAGCATGTAAACACCTGACTAGTAAACATCCAGCACAATCTAACTTAGAACCAGTTAAATGCTATAGAACTTCAAACACACTGTTCAACAATATTCCCATTTGATGTTTATTCTTCTGTGTTATTGTACTATCCGTACACACACTGTCCTCTCTTCCCGCCAGTGGCCCCCCTCCACCCCCCACCACCTTGTGTCACTCATGCCGCAAGCTTTTCAGCACACCTGCTAGTGGTTAAGCTCAATCACATCACAAAGTCAAAACTGCAGCCAGCAAGCCCCAATACTGAACTCTACAGGACACACAGTGAGTTCAGCTGAACAGTTTACTAACAAACACACTGAGGCTAAGTCTATATTAATCCGAATACATTTCAAAATGCTCTCCGTCCACACTAGCATTTTCCAAAACGTGCTCACTCACTCTGAAATGTCTGAAAATGCTTAAATCACATTACTACTTAAAAAACACCTTACTACTAAATTGCTGTATGGTCTAAACTGCCCTCATGTTCTGCTGCAGAGCAACTGTAAGTAGGCTACATTTTCTTTGTAGGCAATCTCCTTTGCATGAATTTAATACAAAGATTGTACAAAGTAACATTTACCTTTAGCAACAATATGAAAGTGAATAGCAGGCACATGCCGGCAAAACCATAGATCTATGGGTACAATAAGCATTATTTTTGAATACCTCAGTGTTCACGTCATCACTCAGTCACGTTCGACATTAAATCAGACGTGGTAGAAACCATCACTTCAGGGAGAGCTCCATCTACGTTGAGTGGTGTTCCTCTCACCGGGAAGGCCCCCGTAAAATGCCCGGTCATAGCTGTGTTGTCCTTCCTGCAGGAATACGGATACATGCCCAAGGTTCCCACCAATCCTTTTAGGGACCAAGTGGTGAACCTGCAAGCGCTGTCCTTGGAGGAGGCAGACCAAGCCTTCCACGCTTTCCGCCTGTACGTGGACCGAACGCAGAGCTTCAGGACCAGAGTTATGGAGGCCAGCAGAGGGGAAAGGCTGTCTCTAAGCAGAGGATGGACCACTGGATAGTGGATGCCATCGTCTTGGCGTACCAGACCCAAGGCGTGCCGTGCCCCCTCGGGTTGAGAGCTCACTCTACCAGAAGCGTGATATGCAAGTCTTGCACGCCAATGAGCATTGGCTCATTTAGTTTACACTCTTAGTTACACTCTTAGTTACACTCTCAGGCAAGATCCAAATTTGTCAGATCACACCAGACGCAACGTCTCCGTTCCTTCCTTCAGGGAACAAGGGTTATATACGTAACGAGACGTTCAGACTACAACACGAAAATTACATTTTCCAATTTATCCACTTGGGAGACCAGCTTTCACAGGTCAAAAACACCATCTCAGTGTGGACAGAAGGCCAACACAGAGAGAAAAATATGTGTTTTTAAATGTATCTGTATTAAAGGTACAATATTTACGAATTTTGTATCAAAATATCCAAAAGCCACTTGCACAGTGTTATATATTTCTTTAATTTTAAACACTTGTCGCCTGCCAATGATGTAATATCCACGTTATCTCTGGTTTCTGCTAGTACTGCCATAGGAACCATGGCGACATATGTGGACAACTGCGTTATGTTTAGCGGTACGCTGTTGTTGTTTCGTTCAAACATTATGGATCATGGCAAGCAGACTTTGGGACAAAAGGAGAAATAAAAAGAGGATCAATATCAGTGTGGCGTTTTTGAGATGCCGAGAGCTGAGATGTTGATCCAGCTTACTGCTAGTCTCATATAGCCAACAAACTATCACATAAAATAACATAACTTTCAACACACTCAAATGCTGTTTAGTATGATAGTGTAACGTTAGACCAAGTGAAACAGCGCTGCGTTACCTCACAAGTTTAATTCGTCAAATAAACTGACCTGTGTGAGTAGTAATTCTGTACTTGTGGGTAGTTCGGTAGAATGAAATGTCCTCATTCCTTTATATCCACGGGACTCGCATGTCTCTCATTAGCAATCGCAACCTGCTTCATACCACAGTCATGTTAAAAAACATCAATGTTTTCACTCATCCATAAACATTATTAGATCCATCAGCATGACGGCAAGTTCCTTGATTCCGCTTATCACTGCGTCATCAATATACGCTCTTTTATTATTGTAAGAGGTTAGCGACCCCTAGCAGTGGAAAAAATTACATATTGTAGCTTTAATGTAGACATAGTCCGAAAAACTTCCAAGGATGTGAAGCAAACGGTATTATGAGGAAAATGAAGAGACGCGAGTATCGTAGCTATATTAGCAATATTTTTATAAGGGGGAAAGCTAGCTAAGCATGTTGCGTTTTAGTGCATTTAGACCAAAATAAAATGTTAGGGAGCGCCTCACATGTAACGTGGCGTAAATTATTAAATGCTGCTAAACTTAACAGGAGATAGTGAGTGTGAAGGTGAGCCCACCTGGACTAGGCGGTCCTCCAGATTTAGATCATTTAGCTCTGTTGGTGGAGAGTTTCTCTTCCAGCTGCTAAATCAAAGGCGCGATGCTGGTTGTAATAATAACAAAACGTATGTGAAGAAATGTCGTACAGGGCTCGACAATAAGGACTGCCAGATGGCCCGGGACCAGCGTGAAAGACGCCCAGGACAGTGACAAGTTGACGAAATTGTCACTTTTGTCATTTTGTCACTTTTTGTATACATTTTGTCACTTTTTGTATACATTTTGTCACTGAATTGTCACACAGTTGTTGTTGTTGTTTTTTTGTTGTTTTTTTAAATGTATTATATATATATATTATTTTATATATATACTGTATATATAGCCTATATATAAAATAGACCAGATATGGAATTAATTGTACTGATTGTTCTCTATAATGTAATATTTGTATTCATTAGATAAAACTTTAAAATGACAAAGATAGAATAAAAAAACATTTAAAATTCAATCAAATATATTTCAATATTTTTCTTCAGGAACGTTGAGGACATCACACACACACACAAACACACCCACACACACAGAAACACACACGAAAATCAATAACCATGCAAAATAAATAAATAATCCAATTCAACATTCAAAGACTGAAATGTGACATTGCGAGGCATGAGATTACTACTATAACTCATGATTCCCTGGAGTTATACTAGTGCATCTATGCAGCTGGAATACATAAAGGCCACAGAGGGGAACAATCTTCCCCTGAGAGCCGCAGGATTTACAATGCTGCCCGCCCGATTTTATATGATTAAAAACAAAGGAGGCTCGATTGGCAGGGCCAGAGTAAACTCCACAATTACAAACCTGTGTGATGTGAGCGGTCAAGGAACATAACGTGATTTGCATACGATTACACTGAGGGGTCGGCTGGAGAGAGGAGTTAATGAGTAAAACAAACATGGTCAGGCTCACCGAAGCCATGTTTGTTTAGAATGTCAGACTAAAGACTAAAGAGCCATTATATCCAGCTCATCTGATTATATAGGCAGTCTAATTTAATTTGGCATAATGGCATATTGGAAATTACAATAGCGTTTGTTGCTTATGCCTTTGTTTAAATAAGGTATATAGAAATATACAAATCATAAATGCAATAAATATTTAAAATGCAAACGTAAATATTAGATTATCATGATTGGACTTAGAAGATTGAGCAAAATGGCTGTCATGATGGTGACAGACGAGGCTACAAAAAGTTCAATAAACAGAGCTTGAATGACATCCATTTGTCTTTTCATACAAGTTTATACACAGCCCCTGCATGACTTCTTTTGCCAGGCACTTATGTATTAATTCAAAACGGCTGGACTCCTCAGAAAACAAGGTCTTCTGTCAGTGCGAATTTATGTGACTTTGTTTTGGGAATGTTAATCAAAGTATTACAGTTTTCTTGTAATAGGCTGGTATAAGCTGTTTTTTTTGCATAGGGATACTAGCCCCTGAGGAAGAACACCAAGCTCTCGAAAAGCATTAATGCATGTAGCAAGACCACAAAACAAGGACACTCGCCTTCCATCGCATTCCATCATCTGAAGCAAAGATTTCTTCATGTCAGATGGCCTAACACCATGACAAAATGGAGAAACATTCTCAAAAATCTTTAATCAACATCAGCTCCTACCATCTGGTCTTCATTTTACGAATTACGCCCACAAAAAAAAAAAAAAACTAGGCTAATGTGTTCGCCCTCAGAAGCACAGCTCATATCGCTACCTCCATCTTCAAACTGTGACCCATGTGACCCCAAATGGATCAACAGCTCCACAAAATGCTTAATCAGAGGCCGATTGTTCCCCTGGAGGACGGGGCGGGCATTAAGACATCCCTGTCGACTCATCTGGAGCTTTCCAGGATTGTTGACAGTCGTGTCAGATGATATTTTCATCCTTCCATTCAATGGTTATACAATGGAGACCCTGGTAGAGCGGCTTTGATCAAGCTTCTGTTGAAAGCTTGAGGTTTCCTCTCTGTCCCTCCTGCCAGACCACTCGAAACACTTTCAGGAGCAGAGGATCTGCGTGGAGCTCCCGCCAGCATACTGATGCCATTCTACAATGTCTGTTGTAAACTTCACACTTGCAAATGTGAAAATGAAACCTCTGTCGATTGGATCGGTTTAGCTGGATTTTGGAAAGTGACAAAGCGCTAAAAACTGAGAATGTACCTCAACCGCTATGAGAACTTGCTCTTTTTTCTTGCCTCTATGCTGAATTGTGAAAAACAAATGTTTGTGGGAAAGTCAGATGCAGCTCATTTAATAAAAGTTGTCTATATGGAATTCAGCACTTTATAATCACAATTCACAATCACTGTGTAAACGTGCACAAAAAAATATTAAATCATAATTAAGTCATAATCTGATTATGTAAGTGTCACATAATCATTGTGAATAAGAGGTACACATTAGCATACTTTTAAAGTGTTCTTATGATGGAAATAACTTACTTTAAAAGAATTAAAAAATGTAATGTAATGTTTTCAGATGGTTAATTACATGTTGATTGCAATTAAATGAAAACCTAATTTACTGTATATTTAGGCTATATTAAAAGCAATTAGCTGAACTTGACTACTTACAGTAAGTAGAGTAATTTTGAATAACACAAAACAATGTGCTTCAGTTGGTCAATACATCCAAATAAGTGTACTTCTTTAAAGGGATAGTTCACCCAAAAATGAAAATTATGTCATCATTTACTCAGCCTCAAGTTGTCTCAAACCTGTATGAATTTCTTTCTTCTGCTGAACACAAAAGATGATATTTTGAAGAATGTCGGTAAATGTAATGTCATTGACTTCCATAGTATGGGGAAAAAATACTATGGAAGTCAATGGGGACCATCAACTGTTTAATTACCGACATTCTTCATAATATATTTTATTGTTTTCAGCAGAAGAAAGAAATTCATGTACATGTACACTGTGTGTCATTGTTATATTTCCAGACACTATACATATTAGAAATGCTCTCAAATTCTGCAAATATTGCATTACAAAAATCTGTATTAGCCTCACAACCTCACAAAAATCACTGTCCAGTGCACCTTTATACATCAATAATGATTATCTTCACACATCTGGCCACCTGATTCCAGCCCTGCAGTCTGCGCACCAGCCTTTGGTCGAATCACTGCGCCACAGACTCTCTGCCTATCCACATTACATTGTGGAACCGCAACCCCTCACACTAACGTCAGAGCTTTGAGTGTTTGGCTTGTGGTGAACTAGCCTCTAGTTAACATGTTGTTTTAAGCCCCCTGGTTATTAACGTACTGCATGTCTCGTGTGCAGAGATCAATGTGTTCTGGCGTGTAGACTGCGTATCACTATAAGAGCGCATATGCTAGTTGTTGTGACACTTGAGCACACATTGTAATTAGCCTTGTGCTTTATTGGCTTTGTCTCAACTGTTTGTCTGGGCTAAACATACGAAAACACAATACCAGGGGCAAGCCTATAATACGCACAAGACTCATGCAAAATAATGAGTTAAAATGTGCATGACATGGTGAACAGATACTTTTTTTTCTAAATGACAACTTTGTAAAAGTTTGAGGGACCATTTTTTCAGCTGCGCAATATTATGTTATGATCTCAAAAGCTTTTACCATAGCATATGATTTCTAAAGTAATACAGTTCTAGTACTAATACTAATTCTAAACTAATAAATTAAACAGCTCCGTGTGTGGCTTTTCTGATGTAGTAAACTTGCTCTGTAGCTCATATGGTACAGTTGCGATGCGGAGCATTTGGATACGAGTCCTGTAAAACTTGAGTCACGATACAAGAGTTCAAAGGCGCAAAGAAGCAAGCTAAAATGACATGGTTGCTCCAACAAATGCATTTTTATCTCACGTTTGCTTTGTTCATTCTTTCGGTTAAGTTTATAGTAGTGTATAAAGTGTATTTTAGTGTAGCTGGTACGTTATATTTCAAACGCAATGTAGCATTAACCTTTTAGAGGACATTAATTTCCAAACTGCCGTGATATACAACCAATTAATAAAACAACACAGATTCGTGCTCATTTTACCTTACTGGACATTCTTCTTTGAAACAGTGCCATGCAACGTCCTATAAATGCTATGTAAACAATGTAAATAATTTTGCAGAAATGTCGCCATAGGCATGTTTTTCCACTTAACCTGGGTTTGGTTGACAGTTGGTTTAGCCATAGCTCCTTATGTTTAGCTATTCAGTCAGTCCATACTTACATTTCCCTGCAAATGTTTGGAAGCTGGTCTCTAAAATAGGAAACCAGTGTGCCAGTGAGCCCAACAGGCTGCTTCACAAGTGCAAATCACAAGAATACCTTGATGGTGCTACTAGAAAGTACCACTACTACCAGCTTTAAGATCATAAATGAACAGATTCAAAGAAATAAAGTAGTAGATTAGCCTATGGGTAGTGTAGCATAGTAGCAAAGGTCTGGGATGGTAAGTAAAAGCTTTCCCATTCAAACCAATCCATGAATTTCCATCAGGAACAAGGACAATCCTTTTTTTCATGATTACATTTACCAGTGGTCCACGCTGTCTAATAACAATTGTTGTACAAAGCTGTTATTTCCAGAAACAGAACCTCTTCCAGCCCGTACAACTGGTCAGCATTGATCGTGGCTCTTTAGCACATCGACAGCACATGAAAATCACTTTGACAGCTGGAATGAAAAAACAGATGAGGTGGAAAATCAAAGCATGATCCATTACCAAAATGAGAGGCTTAAGCAAAACACAGGCTGATGAGTTAAGCACTTGAGCTTGGTTGCTATCACATTGTCAAAATGGCTCAAGTCATTCTCAGACATTTCTTGAATGACTGACTGACTGAATGAATGAATGGAGGTATTTATATAGCGCAGTTCCTATGTAGTAAAGCAAAAGCGCTTACAATGATGTCGGGGGTCTCTCCTCAACCACCACCAGTGTGCAGCATCCAATTGGATGAACTTTTTTGTTGAGGTTGTGTTTCCTGTTCACTGTAGTATCACACTGAGCTACAGTGGAAATGTTATTTTCCTTCCCTGCATTTTCCGTGATTTATTTCAAAACTTTGGAAATGTAGGATGTTCGTGTATCGCATCGGTGTCAAACTCAAGAACCTGCGATATGAACTTCTGGCAGTAAGCATCAAGCCTGGACTAACAAGCCTTTTAGTCCAAAAAAGCCAACATTTCCACCATTGAAACTCACTGTGATACAACAGTGAACCGAAAAAACACAACCTCAACACAAAAGTTCATCCAAAATTGAAAATGTTTTGTACCATTTATTCATTCTCAGTCCTTGCAAACCAAAAAGTCAAGGATGTTTTTTCATTTACTGGCGCCCATGTTATAACATGGTTTTCAGGTCACTGGGAATTATTACAAAAGTGATCATCATGAAACCTAATTTATAATGAGGAGAACCACATTTACCTCTAAACGGTCATTAATCTACACATAACAGAACCCAAACCCCAAAATGATGCTATAAACTGCTGAAATCATCTGGATTCAGTCAGATTTACTGAATGGAAACCGTTGTTTGTGTGCCTGTCACTACATGTGAAACCTTTTTCCAAACAATGGGTGAGGACACTTTATGTTAATCAATGCTGCTTCCTATAAAAGCCTGTATTATTTTTTTTATTTTTTATTTTTTATTGCATTGATAAATGAATGCGTTTTCTAGTGAGTTGCATGACAGCTGAGTCTCCATTCAGTTTAATTACAAGTGGCCAGTACATTCTTCAACAATTCTATTGCTATTGTTAAATATAACTACAACTAATACAAAATATGTGTACATTCTTCAACAATTCTATTTTTATTGTTAGCTAAAACTTAAACTGTTACACAATACTTTCATTAATTTAAATAAAGATAAAATAAAATTATTAGAATATACATAAATATACATAGAATATACATTAAAATATACATAAACACAAAATTAGAACCGTTTCCTTGGCAATTAACTAAAATTAAATAAGTTCAAGTAATACAATTACTAAAACTTCAATAGAAATAAATAAATATAAATAAGAAAAGAAAATATAAAAATAAAAATAAAAGCCAATTTCAAAATATTAACACATACTATAATGATAAGTAATAGATCAATATTATAATACCCCTGCTCCCTTTGTGTTTTACAGAGGGAAAAAATGCAATTTAGGTCTGGATTAACATGAGGTTAATTAAATGATGACTGAATTCAAATTTTATGGTGAACTTATAAAATGTGAGTGAACTAATAAAAAATGTTTGGTCTCCAGCCTCCAGCCTTTTAGTAATAACATATGAAGCTGAATAGATGTATATATTCTTTCCAGATGTTTATTCCATATTGAAGTATTGCATAATTTTGCCATTTTATTTGAACAAGTTTATAATGCATATCAAAATTAACAAAATCTGTTATTCTACTTGTTGCACACATGGATCCAGACACGTTAACCAAAGAGGAGCAGAATAACTCAAGTAGGCCACAGAACCACCTGGCATCAGGATCTAAGGGATCCAGAATAGATTATGGAAGGAACTAAATGTATTTATACCTGCAACCTGAGTCCGCCAGTGACACAAATGAGTGAAATTTGTGTCAGTAGACTTTGCTGGCTCACTATGTACAAGATAAAATTGGGTTAGAAAGAAAAAAATAAACCCTATCCATTACTTCTACCACACTAATAGAGGCCAGGGAAAGATGAGTCTAGCTAAATTGAATTGAGAGTGTAAGTACAGTAGCTTCTGCTAAATATATTAGCCCGCATGTGGCTGATGTAAAGTGCAGAACAGCTGGTTTCAAACTGTTTAAAGATATTACATTTCTTACAAGCACAGTCTATAGTTATTTCAGTGTTTTGGCGGTTTGCTGCTAAAAAGAATAACTCACTGGATTTTTTTGTTTTTTAAATGAGGAAAAAAATCATCTGTACAGGCTTTAGGAAAAAAAAATTTTTTTTTTTTTAGCAAGAAGAAATGAGTCAGTTACAAGTGGCTTTGTTAAAGTGCATATAACAAAAGTATTCACATTCCTGCGGGAGTTTATGAGTCTTGGAAGCACGAGAAGTAAACACCTCCCATCTCTGAGCATCTCAGGACACTGGGCAACAGACTCGACGTGGCTAAAAATAAATACAAAGTACTGAGGAAAACAATAAAATTCACTTTGAGACGCTGAATCATAATGTCAGCAAACTTCAATAGTGCTTTCACCGGCAGAGGCCTTTTCTGCAGTTCACAACAGCTTAACTCTTGCCCCGTCAGCTTTTTTTTTATTTCATTTTTTTATATCATGGCCAGCAGAATATTTTGTTTATCTGAACAAGCAATAAATAAAAAAGAACAGTACCTCTGTTAAAAAAAATAAATAAAAAAAAAATAGCTTCATGCATTATTTTTTTATCAACACTTGAATGTGTGTTAGTTTGCATTTTTTGCATTTTGAACAAAAAGCTGAGAAAAGTGTCACTTGTTTCTGCTTCTTTTTCGCCTGTGTTTTGATCCGTAGATTCTGCACTCTTTCAGAAGATGTGTAATAGCGCCCCCTACCGTATAACAGTGAAAACACGCAAAGCCGGAAAATTCCGTAAATGGCAGGGAAATACTTAAAGGTATAGTTTGCCTAAAAAAAACTTTTGTTTACTCACTATAATGTTGTTTCTAAATCTCTGTATCTTTTTTTCTTCAAAGAAGATATTTTGAAGAATATCTTTTTTCCCCCAAACAATTAAAGTCAATGGGGTCCAAACCAACACTGATTGGACCCCATTGACTTTCACTGTCTAGACAAAAACATTCTTCAAAACATCTTTTGTGTTTCATATATTTTGAACAAACATTCATTTTTTTCATCTTGTCAAGCTGAGAAACTTCCCCTCGGCCAAGCGCTGCTTTATGTTGCCGGAACCCTCCGTCTGCCAGAGCGGGCACCAATCATGCTGTTTCAAAGCAACGGATGCCCATACAACTTTCCACTTCGCCCAAGTGCTAATTTGTTATGCACCACACAACTTGCAAAAACCATAAAAACTATCTATCTGGCGTCCAAAACCTGGGGGTCTTTCCATCGGATAACTGGTGTAATAAAACACGACACACAGATGAGGATAAAACGGAATGAATTCCTGCATTAGGAGAATGAGGCCCTCACTGCAGGCTCTTGGGTTGCATTCAGCTCCCACATCACCACATGGAGGGCGCTCACTTCCTCTCTTTCTCTCCTGTTTCTTTCCCACTCTCTCTCACTTTTTGTTAGAAACAGACTAAACAGCAAACAGTTTATGTTCAAGCGAGAAAAGCTCCAAGTGCTGGGAGATGTCTGTTTGGTTAAGGGATCTGTTGGACCAACAAGGTGTGAGAAGCAGAGACAAAATATGTCTTTATGTTTGTAATCTGGGATTAACTCAAGTAATGATAAAACAATTATACTCTAGTACCAGATTAAACCAGGCGACTCCAAGAGGCAGACTAAACACACTGGTTAAACTGTGAACTTTGAACAATGAAGAATTAAGCATTTAAGAAATGATTCATGTGAATTTATGGTTTTAAAGGAATAGTTCTTCCAAAAATGAATTTTCTGTTATAATATACTCACTCTCTACTCTATACTATACTCTATTTTTTTTTCTGGTGAACACAAAATTATCAAACTTTTACAGTCCTGTTCAACATGTACATCATATGTACTTATTATAGAAATGACAAAACTGGGTTATAACTAGGTACTAACCCTGAACCATCCCTAAACCTAACCTTAATCCATGTAGTTACCATATTAACAGTACATTATTGGGAAAGTACACTGTATGTACAATGAAAGCACACGTACTGTAAAATAAAGTGTAACCCATAAAAGTAATCCATGTGATTTGTGCAATATATTTATGATACATTCTTAGAAGCTCTTAAGAATGTTCCTAAAGCAATGTTTGAAAAATATTTAAGTCAAGATGTTCTTAAGAATAAAATGATTGAATACGAGGCAAAGTTGCCATGTCAAATTCGACAAATTCAATACTTAACACTGGCAAATCGCAATGATACAGTTATTTATTAACCTTTTTTCAGATGTGTTGGTTTAGAGGTATTAACCGTCATCCGAATCCAATAAATTCATTAAACATCTTACCTTTTGTGATTTAAGTTGGGTTTGAGGTGATCCTAAATTTAAGAGGTTATTTAAAGATATTCAAAGAATTTGAATAATTCTTTATCTTTTTCGTAAGAAATAAAATAATTTTTTGAGTCTTTTTGAGTTAGAAAAATTTAATTAAATTGCAGCAAAGAATATTTAATTTTTAACAATTGTGGTTTAAATACAAGCTTTTAGTTGTTGTTTTTTTGTGGTCATTTTAAAATAACATTTTATAGCAAGAGCTATGTATAGATTCTTGACTATGCCTAATTTTGCAGAATAGAAAAAAATCTGAATAACTATTTGGAACAACATATAGGTGATAATGACAGATTTTTCATCTTTTTGGCTGAACATTAAGCTATAAGTACATCATTCATTCTGTTTGAATCAGTCTGTTTTTATCTACTTTGCATCTTCTCTTTTCCCTGGTGGCTCTCTGTGCCCCTTTCTCTCCGTCTCTCACTATTCACAGGAAGCTTGTCTGTAATACTAACTCTATGTGCCTTCTGAACAGACACACTTCGCTCTGCTCCTGAAGTTCAGTCTTGTCAACACTTTCCAAAGATAACACCCCGGACCTCACCGACAGACTGAGGCCCCGCAGAGCATCCCTCATGTGGCCAAACCCCACAACCCTGCAGGTCTGAGATCAGTGGCGTTTAATATACGAGTGGCCTGCAGAACGGCCTTCATGTGCTGCTTAAAATATGACCCTGTTCTGGCTGCACTGATATAGGAGGTGAACAGGGATTGAGGACTGTGTGTATGCAAGAAAAAAAGCTTAAATAAGCACTTCAAGTAGTTTCATTGAACCCACACGGTATATGTTGATATGTTCTTTTTTTAGTAAATCAACCATGTGGCTCCCGCTCAAATCCCCCAGAATTGTATATCAAGGAAATTGGAGCAACTTTCTCAAGAATTTCCTCCTCTGTCTTTACAAAGAGCTGAACTCCAGATGAACAAAGTCTAAAAAGAAGTACGTCTGAGAAAGATCCCCATCCTGGTTTACTTTAGAAGGTAAATTGAGATTTCCAGGAAACAAAACGAGGCAGGCGCAGCACTCACAGAAGTAATGAGAAATCTGCCGTGGAAGTATGCAGGATCACACACCGCATGACGCCCGAGCTAGAGAACATTCCTCGTGCTTTCATTTAGGTTCTTGGTCCCTGAAAGACCAGCTTTTCACTCAGGAGGTTCCTGAGAAGGGGGGGGGATTCATGAAAATTGGTTTTGAGAACTACAGGGTCGCCAAGTTAATGTAAAAGTTAAGCTATAAAATGTCACCGGAGTGAGTGAGACAGAAGGCTTGTGAGAGTAAGACAGACAACAGATGAAAAAACATTAAGGGTCAGGAACTTTCCACAGGACACGCAAAATCGAATTCCACTTTACAAGCTTTGGCTGTTGTACAGACAATCTTCATCTTGATATTCCAGCCAAAGAAGCCTCATTTTAGGGACAAACTAAGGTGTTTTCCTAAGGTGCTTCTCACTTAAAAGCTACGTTCACACACCATCAGAATATGGGTGTCAATCCTGTTTTAGAGGGCTAAATTTGGTTACGTTCACACACAGTTGGGTTATCAACCAGAGTGACAACTGGATTATACTGTAGGCTATGACTTAAGTTACTCCCTTAAGGCAGTTTAACTTTAAGGGATTTAAATAATGGCACTGACATATTTTTGGGGATGTTGCTCAAGTTGATTTAAGTTAAACCAGCTCAAACATGCTAGGACTAGACTGTGAAACTTGGGGTGAATCTAATAATTGATGCTTAATATCTAAACCAACTCAATACATTTATTAAACATGGTATTTTTTGTGATTTTTTCATTTTAATATATGGGATATTCTGAGTTTTTATATGCATTAATATGCATTTTAGGGCCAGATTTACTAGCACCTTGCGCCAGCGCAAACCCTGTTTTGGCGTTAAAAAACTACTGTCAGGATTTACTAAAGACACGCAGTGAAAAAGAGTAAAATAAGACAGTTTATGTCTCTCGTTGTCATTTCTTTATGACTCTCGCAAAAAAAGAGCAACTTGAATTAAGTTGTTCACTCTTGCAAGCTGCTATATAATTTGAGAGTCACACCTGTTAGTAATAGGGTTGTCCATCCCAAACACTGATTATGTGAACAAAACCAAAGACCTTTATGCTGCAAATGCTATCATTAGGTGCTGAGCTTGCACCTTTTGAGCATCTTCTCTAAATAGGAACCATATCAGCTGCCCTGCTAATCAACAGCCATGTTTAGTTTGAATTTAAGGAGCCGCTATAAATGGCCTGATAAAAATAGTCCATATTTTCATCTTAGAATGTGTAGAGCGCTCACATTTCAGCAGATGTCCAAAAATAATCCAGACTTCTTTTCATCTGCATCCCCTGCACAAGCACCGATGTCATGAGCCCCGGCCAAGACTCACACCGGCTCCATCCGCATCTCTTTTCAGCCACCGTGGGATATTCTCAAAGCTCTTTAACACGATCGACTCTATTCATAGAGTCGAGGTCTCCTTGAAGAAAAGTGAGGGAGCGCAGGAGCAAGATGAAGAGAAGGAAAAAAGAAAAGCGCTTACAGTGTTCACAGGACATGGGATTGTTTCTTGGGACCATCAATCAGGATGGAGTTGACAGGACGGGTGCACCCCCTCTCCAGCTGAGCCAGTCTGAGGGGGTTCGGCGGGGTCGGTGTGGAATGACAGCACGTTCCTCTGCTGGACAATGGAGGAGCACCCAGCTCTCCCAGAGCCCCGGAGACCACACCGCACACCAAAGGTCTTTCATCGGCACAACACCCCCAGCCCACACTCACCATGATCTAAGAAAGGCTTCACACACTCGGACGTGTTCCAGGACCCCTGGAGAGATAAACCGTATGTGTGTGTGTGTGTGTGTCTATGGGACAGTTTCGCTTTTTCAAAACAATTTGAGTGGGAATTCTTTCAGCTATAGAATCTGTTAGCCTTGTTTTTAAATGTTTACGGCATTACACCTGGGAACAGTCTGCAAAACAGTTTCCAAACTATAAACAAAAGATTGTAAGCTAGCAATGTAAACATAAATGAAACAAAGACAATCTATATCTTTCTGGTGTTAGTTCACTGTGAGCATGACAAACTGGGTTGCAGGACCATCTGTGATTGTTTATATGCTACAAGCATGTGTGTGTGTGTGTGTGTGTGTGTGAGTGTTTCACATCCTCTCCGCAGCACAGTCTGTAGAGTCACCAGGCAGTATATGGAGGTGAAAGGGTACAACCTCACAGGATCACGGCTGTCATTCAGAGAAGATCCACCTGTGACTTTTAAAAATGAGTGAAACATTCAAGAAGTAAGCTACTCTTTTCGTACAACAAAGAAACCAGCCCAGTCCTGATAAGCTTAAATTCAGAGTAATGCAATCTCTATGGCACAGTACTGAAATACCTAACCAAATGTTTTTTTGTTTTTAATTTACCTTTTTAATAATTTATAATACTTTAAATATAAATGATATAATAAAAAATAATAGTTACCTTGTTAATTATTTAAAGTATTTTTTTGAAGTATTTAAAAATATTAGTGAATGGGTTGTTTATATACTAGGGATGTGCACAACAACTAATTTCATTAACGTTTAAACGGAAATACAATTGACTGTCAAAATTGTCAAAATACTCCCTTCACCCGGCCCATCTTCTGAGTGGACATTTTTTTCTCTGAGGTAAAATGAAATAATTTAGTTTTCTGCTCCAGATATACACTTTTCAAAATACTATATTATTCAAAATGCAAACGATTAGTATTTCCAAGTCGACTAGCGACAGCAGTAATAGTCTCAAATATCCCAATTATATACATATCAAACTCAAAATAAATAAATTGATGTTACATAAAGAAAATGAAGCCTATTGAAGAGAAGTAAACCTATAATTACATTTGGTTTGTTTGTTATTAA